>NC_134463.1:55523825-56729450 GCF_047948215.1 Lycorma delicatula
TCAACAAACCGGAATGCCTTACGAGAGTGTTCGCACAGCCACAAACAAGCTGAAACTAGGTCCGTATCGCATTCACGTTGTGCACGAGCTTCGAGAACCTGATACGGGAAAAAGACTAAATTACTATCAATGGTTTTTGCATTTTATTCGTAGCAGTGTTCGGATGTTGGATTCTGTTTTCTACTCTGATGAGGTATTGTTTCACCTAAGTGGCTACACAAACAGCCAAAATGACAGATACTGGAGTTCAGAAAACCTAATATTTTCCATGAAACCCCATTACATTCACAGAAAGTTCCAGTTTGGTGTCCGATTTCGTGGAAAAGAATTGTAGGCCCAATCTTTCTCACGGTAACAATAACAAGTGAACGTTAACCGGATATCATTATGCAATTTGTGGGACTGTTAGAGACTGATGAAAGAGACTGCTGGCTGCAGCAAGACGATGTAACGGCGCACAAAGCGAACAGCACAATGATAATTGATGAGTTTTTTGGAGGAATTTCTCGTAGAATTTGACCGCCTAGATCGCAAGATTTAACTACCCGCGTAATGGACTGAAATCAAATAATGCTAGGATTAATTTGCGTTCTGCAAGCAAATTCTTTATGTTTGGTCACTAGCAAGGTATTATTCCGTTGGATCTTCAATATAAATAGATATATCGTATTCATGCTATACTGTTTCGAGGCTCAGTAGCCGTTTGTGGCGCAGACATTCGGTCTTATGCTTTAGAGCGACCGAATGGGGTGGTGGCGGGAGAAATACCAAGCAAACCAAATACCGTATCCATTAAAAATATGCCATTTATAAAATACAAATACCGTATTAATAATAATATTATTTAATATTAATTCTTGACATGATTAATATTAACATCAATAAAATAATAAAGATAATAATAATAATATATAAGAAGAAGAAATAATAATATATAGTAATATAATATATGCATTAATATATTAATATAATATAGTAATATACAGACGGTTCCGTAGCGAACCATATGTTACGCTAAATGGGTAATAGAATGTCAGCTGGAACAGAATCAGTGGATGCGCTAAACTTCAAAGATTCATGCCCTTTACTATAATTGTGTACGTTGTTGCTAGGTTATTTAATAAAATATAGCATAGGTTTCATAATGTTTAAGTTCTTCAAAAAATAATAACTCTTAAATTTTTATTATTACGAAATTTAACATGAGGGCAAAACGCAACAAAAAAAATTCGTACACATTTTCTCCTTCATTTCTTACCCCATGCTTGTATTTTTAAAATTATGGTTGCTACATCTCAAAAACAAGAATAGTTATTTGAAAACGGATTTCATTGTTTTTTTCATGACAAATGTAACAAGAAAATCTTACATTAAATGATTGTAATGTGTTTTTCGTAAAACTTAGTTGGATTCAAGATGACAACGAACATAATATTAGAAGTATTTGTAAAATATATTGTTTTTATACGGTGTTAAAACCTACATCTGTTTCTATCGTTTAGTTGTTACATTCACTCTTTCAATATGCAGCTTTTCACGATTTTTCTAACACACACACATTCAATGTTTCTCTACGATATATATAGACTTTTGAGTTAGCTTCCATTTACTTGTAGAGAGTTTACAATATTTAATCTTTTCCAATCTCCTCCACGTTCACATTTCAAATGTCTCCAGCGTTTCTTTTACCCTTTTATTTGGTTATCAGAATTTTTGTATTTTCAGAACATTCTATTAAATATATGTCATTATTAAATAATCAATGACATATAAATTAATTTAATTTTAAGATTTTTTTTTTTTTAAATGCATATTTAATTGATAACAAAATCAAAAAACTGGATAAAATTACATTCGTTGAAAGCAATATTTTTTATTTAACGCAGTATTTTATCATAGCAAACGGGAATAAAGAACTTTCCGTGCATCTGAGTACTTCTTTAAATTTAACCGCTCCTACAGGTATGAAGTTTAAAATTACTTTTAACCTCTAAAACTTTTCTAACTTGTTTTTTTTTTCATATTTTACCTGAAGAAAATTATTTAAAGAATATTCAAGACGGATTTTAATATCAGGAACATTTAGATACAAACTTCACCCAATATGCTAACGTACACTTCCCTGAAGTATCAAACATAAATACATCCATAGATATTTACAGAATTATGTAACCAAGCTCTTTCAGTATTTCTTTAGTCAATAATTCTTGGACCCAAATTTTTTTTTTTTTGAAATTCATTCATTATGTTTAAATAATATTTTTGTGATTTACCCAAAATATTGTATTTTATCTTCCTAAATTGACATTTTTTTTTTAAATATCACCCCCTAGTATCTTGAAAAGGTTCAGAACTGTACTATTTCAAGTAATTTTCATTTAGAAAATAAATAAATAAATAAATAAAGATTTCAAGGCGCTATATTGAAACAATAATAAATAATTAATATTTTTTTGAGATCAGCTGTATCAATTCAACCCTTATTAAAGCCCAATTTTGAGGAAATTAATGTTTAAAGATATATGATTTACATGTTTAAAAGTTTTAAAAAATAATAAAAGTTCAATTCTAGTGGTAAGGGTAAATAAACAATTTTTTTCCAAAGTTGTTCAATATTATTTTTTTGACAGACTAAAAAAAGATACACGAGTAAAATATTTATATTTTAAATCTCTTTGAATTTTAGCTCCCCTTTATATCTTCCCAACCATACCAGATTTTTATAAAATTTAATATAATCAATCCCTCCTCTTAATTTGCTATCCCCTCCCCAAAATATTAAAATGCTTGTTAACTAAACTAAACTAAATTTGTGTTTTTATTAACCGTTTTTTATTTATAAAACAAAATACGTCCATAGATTTATACGTAACAAACTCTTTTAGTATTATTTTAGCTATTCTAATTCTTGGGCCCTGAAATTTTTTTACTAAAACTTATTCACTATGTTAAAAACATATTTTTGAAATCTACACAAAATAATGTAGGAACAGTTTTTCTCTCCAGAATATTACAAACTGTGGGCAACAAATCCTCGTCTGAAATCTCAAAAAAATTTCTGCCGAATTTGTATTCTATACTATTTGTTTTAATGTTCTTTGCTTATAATATTTTGCTAAAATGCACAGGTAAAGAAAAAGAAAAACCAAGCGGAAAACGCAATTAATTCCCCCGCTATTTATTTTTCTTTTTTTTACGTAAACCATGAGCAACTAAATTTCAAAAATTTATTTTCGTCAAGATCGAATAACCCAACCATATAAATTTCAACTTAAAAAAGCTGACAACACAGTTGTAGGACTTTTCCGTCACGCAGCTCCTTTCTGATGAAGGGCTGACACACATACATGCACAACTTTATTTAAAATATTTATCACTAGCAGATCCGGCAATGCTTCGCTACTGCTAGATTTGAGTATATATATATATATATATAGATTAGATGAACACAACTGAAAATTTGATAAAACATAAACAAAATGAACATTACAAACTTCACAAAATTTAATCTTTCCCTTTTCCCCATTGCCCTTTTTCATTTATACATACTCCCTTCCCCTTTTCAATGCAACGTTGTGTCAAAATTTCAAAGTAATCGGTGAAGAACTTTTCGGAGATTTAAGATTTTGAACAAACGAACATTTACATTTTTATTTATATAGCTTTATAAATATATTTTTTATTTATTTAATTCTCTGATTCTAACTAATGCGCGCGCGCATACCGTATTTCATTCGCACGGGTGTGGCGATACTAGCGACCACTTTAAATACATTTTTACAATATATTTATTAATATATAATAATATAATAAATATATTCATTTATTTAATTATATCGCTCACATGTGACGGACACAACAATGCAAACGACTACAGCAGTAGTCCGGCCGCTAAGTGGGATGTGCAGTGGGTAAGGGAGGATGGCAGGGTTAAGACCTCACTTTGATGGGAAACAAATTTATGGATCCAACGAGATGCTAACAGAAAAACTGCAACGAAAAAGACCTACTGTACTGCCTTCTATAAAATTTCAAAATTATTACTATTTTTTAAAGTGGGGGTGCAATTTAGCAAAAAAAGTTTTACAAAAAAATTTTTTTTTTTATTAATTGTTCACAAAAATATTTTTTTTAAAAATGAAACGAAAATCACCCCTTGTACTCTTCAAAAGTAAAACCATTTTTAGGAGTGGGGTGAAATTTAGCAAAACATTTTTTTTACAAAAGTGTTTACTTTATTATTAATCACAAAATTATCAACAAAAAAATATATAACCTTAATTATGCAAAGTTTACACTTGCATATTATATTTATATTATATTATATAATAATATTTATATTTTTTTGTGAATATTTTAGAAATATATTGCCAAGTTTGGTGAAAATCGGTCAATTAGTTTTGGAAGTACAAGGCGATTTACCTACGTACGAACATTTTGTCACGGAAATTTCGATGCCATTATTTCAGTTTTCTAGGGTCTTTAGCGGTCAATTCGTCAAGGTTCGGTGAAAACCGGGTATGCCCAATTTTGACCGATCACCATACTTTCCATTCTATATAGCTATAGCTTCCCTATAGCTGCTATATAGACGGGAAAGTAAAAATATCATACACGTGTTGCTAAGATTTCATTAGTATAAACAGATGTTAAATTAAAATAAGTTCATTTTTTAAAGTTTTGTTAAAACAAACCATATCGTTCTTAAGTAATCCCAATAAAAACATACACATCTAGAAAATAATCAAATTGTAAAAATAAAAATTCCTCTTACTGTAATTTTGTTAGAAACGCAAATATAACATCAAAACAAAACGCATCTTACCAACTGTTAACAGACGTAACTTTAATAAATAGCACCTGGAATGAAAAAAATACGTCACGTAATTTTTTATTATTTTCGGTTAAATTTCTGATATCTCGAGAAAAGTTTACATAATCTTAAATTCAGTTTTTTTTTTTAATATCAGTTGTTGGAACCATTTTGTATCTTGTACAGAACTCGATTTAATCAGAGGCATAAAATAATTACACTGTAACTACATGAAAATGATACTGTAAAATAGAATAAGGTATCTGTTTAAATCTTACTTATCAATTAATTATGTATGTAACTATCTGAATAAATTTCGGTCTAAAACCATTCTAAAATTTCATTTTAAAACGTTTGATAAAAGAAACATTCAAATCAACCGACCAATTCTTGAGTTTTAAGTAAATATCGGTACATACAAACATACATTTTGAGCGAGTCATATATAATTTTTTTTATAAATCCGTGTTAACTGATCCCGAAGATAATAATAAAATTTAAATTACATTTATTTTATTTAAATTTTTGATATTACGCGTATGTTAGAATTATCAAAAATATTTTAAGTATACTGTTTAAAACATCTTTGTTAGTAAAATTATAACACTTCGAATCATGCTACAGTTTCACTAGTTCATAGATACATTATAAACATTACATAGATGTTTGTCTTTCAAGTACCTACGTAATTATATATCACCACGGGCTTCATTACCGAATTCCTTAACACGCACTGGCTCACATGTAACAATAATTCGTATTATGTAATCAGTGTTGAACTGGCTACTCAACAACCGCCGGGAGCTCTATAAGCCTAAGATTTAAAATTCTAATTCAGTAATGGCTTTTTTCTTTCTTTTTTTATAGGAAGTAGGCTAAGGTTAAAGAAAATAGACTATACGTAAACATAATTTCATAGTTAAATAAGATATAAGAAAAGTGAATTATACTTTCAAAATAATAAGCATATTTAAAATAATAAACTCAATATTCATATCAAAATCTTAAAAAATTCAGAACAAACTGAAAAATCGTGCGTTTAGTACAGGATATTGAAAAGAATGCACGATATGTTTCAATTGGTTTTCAATACTTTTTCAAATTAACTCTAAATGAAACCAGTAATAAACTTTCCATCCAATTGCTTCTCGAAAAGGAAACTTTTTTCCACGAATTAATAAAATTTCGATATCATTCACCCCACTAAATTCTTAAGCAGATACCACCCACCGACGAGAAACTAGTTACGTTGTATCAATAACATTTCATATCAATTAATCAATTACACTGTCATTAATGATTGATTAATAGAATTGATTCCATCCAATCATACTATAAAATGATATATGAGTAATTAACTTAAATAACGTTTGTTTTATTAGTTAAACCATTGCATCTCAAACTTTTGTGCCCACCGCCCACATTGAGAATCAAACATTTTCTAGCGTCCCCTAAAATTTTGTAACTTACCGTCTGTTAAAAATATAATAGAAATTGCTGTTTTTAAGATGCGCTCCTAAAAACAGCAACTGCAATTATTGCTGTTATTACTAGTTAATTAATAGTTAATGTAAGTAATAGTTAATAGTAGTAGGTATTTAATTCTAATTTGAAATATCAGGAAAACATAATTTTTGCCTTTTTTTAAATCAGCTATAGCCTTCCTAGACCGCTGAACGCCCCCAAATTTCTGTGGTCCTTCTATCGCCCCCCCCCCCCACTGAAGGCCTCCAGCGCCCACAAGGAAGCGTTATCACCCACTTTGAGAAAAAATGAGTTAAACAAACAAAAGCAAATTTTAGAGTTCAAAATTTCAGTTTAGAGTTCACACACGGTAGCATTCAGCACCGCCAACCTAACTATTGTGCCGTAAACCCACCGGGTTGGTCGAGTGGTGAACGCATCTTCCCAAATCAGCTGATTTGGAAGTCAAGGGTTCCAGCGTTCAAGTCCTAGTAAAGTCAATTATTTTTACACGGATTTGAATACTAGATCGTGGATACCGGTGTTCTTTGGTGGTTGGGTTTCAATTAACCACAAATCTCAGGAATGGTCGAACTGAGATTGTACAAGACTACACTCATACATATCATCCTCATTCATCCTCTGCAGTATTATCTGAAAGGTAATTAACGGAGGCTAAACAGGAAAAAGAAAGAACTATTGTGGCGTAATGTCGAAAATTTAAAATCTTTGATATTCTCTTTGTATTATAAAATTCTTTATAAAGCATTCTGCTTTTTTTTTGGATGTACGTTTTATATATTTTATAATGTTTGATCATGTTAAGATATGTATCTTAACAAGCCGATCAATGTTTAAAAATATCGATTTTTTAATTTTTTGGTTTATTTTCATGAGTAATTATTTTTTTTTAAATGCCAGAAAGATATTAAAACTTTGTTGTCAGCTTTTTTTTTAACTTAACAGTTATTTTCGGAGTCCTAAATTTTTTTAAACGTTCCTACATTTTTAATTATTTCTTTACCGACTTTTTTGCTTTTATTGGATACAGAATATATCACTAAGTTCCCCCGAAACTTTCATAATCTATTCTACTTGTGAAAATAATAGAAAAAGTTTATATAAAAATATATCCTAAAATGTTTCGTTTGTTAGTTAGGCAAGTATACGATTTCGCTTTAACTTTTGAACAATCTGGGGTGAAAATCAATAAATTGGCGTAAAAAACATGTTTTTTATGTTTGACTTACAATAACTAATAAATAAGTAGTAAATACATACAATTTTTTTAAAAAAACTTGTAGAAAATTTTATTCTGAACAAAATGGTGTAAAATACGTTGAATAAAACAAAGAGAAGTTAGAAAAATTTGAATTTTATTTAGAAACAGTACATTACTACATTTATCAGCAAAGTACAAACTTAAAGTAAAAAAAAAAACAAATTCCTTTTTTTGATGTAAAAAATTTGTAAAAAACAAAATTTACTGTTAATTTTTTTTTTAACGAAATTACACAATTGTAAAATAAAAATTACTTAATAATATCTTCTTTTTTTTAATGACTAAAATACAAAAATTACTATTTCAAAGTTGGCAATAATATAACTACAGCTGATCAACAATGCGCAATAATGTTAGTGATGAAATCATTCTGTAAGGTACATTAACTATATCAGGAACTGTAAACTGTGCTGTCGTTAGCGATGGTTTTCTGTGAATTTTTGTTTGAATGTGATCAGTTTGGCATTGAAGTAATGCCGCCGTACTTATTTACAACAGAGAAATACACTGATTTGGTATTCATTTTGGGTGTGGGTAACTGCTGCAGTAAATTATGAAATACGTTTTCCTAATTGGAGATTTCGTTGATACGTTTTCACCCCAGATTTCTCAAACGTTACTACAGATACAGTTCTGGGACCTATTTTATTCGATTTTTCAGGTCAAAAATCATAAGAAATCATTAATTGTCCCTTAATTAACGTCCTAAAATTTCAGTACAAACTCATTTCACCGGGGTAGCTGAAATCCGAACGAAAGTTTTGACTAGCCGTAACTCGCAAACGAAGCATTTTAGGTGATACGTTTATATGAACTTTTTACATTATTTTCACGAGTAGAATCCCGGGAGAACTTCGTGATACACTCTATATATATAAATAGAATTTTATACTTTTTCAAGAAAAACCCTTAATTTGTAAAAAACTTTTTAAATTGATAACCCCTATCATTATTCGGATATCCAATTAAAAAAAAAAAATCAAACAATATATTTTTTTATCTAATTTGATTAAAATGATTGCCAAAATTCAAATTTTTATAAGTGAGTTTTTTGCCTGTAAGAACAGGACATCTGGAAATGAAATAGATTATACAAGTAATTTAAATTTATGATAAATATTTATTACTGACAAGAGAAATTTAATTGATCATAATTGTAGAAAATTTTAAAATATTAAACAATACAAAATTATATAATAAAACATTGCTTAAAAATAAAATTATTTCACAAGTCATTTTTATCACCGGAACTTGAGTGAAAGGATAAATTACTACGATGAAATATAAACTTTGTTAAGTGAAAGGATTTCTGAACAAATATAATAATATACATATTTAAATGTTTAGTTCACTGATATAAGTACGGTAAATTATTACAGTTGTTTTGTAATTTTGTTTAATTTTACTAGATATTCTAATTATTCCATTGTTATTTAAATATATAGGTATTATTTATTTAATATGTAGACGTTTCCGTAATAAATCCAGGAAAATCTGATTTTATACTACTCGTGTTCCATATATGCTGATGAGTTTAAAGCTTAATAACTCAGATCATAATAAAAAAAGGTTGTCTTTTTTTATATTCCACTTTTTGTGTTAAAGATTTAATTTTTATTTCGTTATTGAAATAATCTTTAAAAAGAATAAAGGAAAAAATCCAAGTAATACTCTTTCTTCTTTTATTATTTTCTAACAAAAATATACAACCACGTTAGAAAAAAATATTGAAAATAGTATTAAATGCTATTAATAATTAATATTTTCTCATTGTCCTCGTTTAAGTATGGGTGTATTTGAACAAAAAAAAAAAATTATTCGGTATTCGGGCAGTATTCAAATAATAATCATTTCAATCGTGAATGATTTTTTTAATTATTCACGATTGAAATGATTATTTCAAAAATCTTGTGCAGCTTTGCATTCAGCGACTTTTTAGTAAACTTATTTTGATTTTAACATCTACTTTCCCGTCTAGATAGCGCTATAGCAGAACTATAGCTCTAGAAGGGAAAGTATTGTAATCGGTCCAATTTCGACATATGCGGTTTTCAGCGGATATTGATGTTTGACAACTGAAGAACTTAAAAAGCCAAAAAATCGAATGGAAATTTTCCGGATGTAATGTTCGTATGTACGTCTATGTGTGTTCGGTGTTGGCCTCTAAATCACTTTATATCTCTAGAACTAATCGACCGATTTTGATTAAACTTGGTCAGACTGCATCTATATATAGGACATTGATGCCTTTAAATTTTCCACTTAAAACGGCAAGGTGGTAAGGCTGTAGAACAAGGTCACCCTCAGTATCTCGATATTTTGCCTAATTAAGTTCATATTTTTCTTAGGCACATTTGTTAAAATTAAAATATAACAATCTACAAAAACATTTTGTAAAATTTCAACCCCACCACAAAAAATGCTGTTGTAGTCATCTACTATATTGTGACGTCATAGGGGAGCGTTAAAATTAAATAAATTAATAATATTTTAAGTGAAAAAAGTAACTCGATCGCCCGGTTGACTCGGTATTTGGTGTTAAGCCTCGCGGCTACACCAGTCTGCCGACCGTACAAGCGAAATTTGTTTTACGTAAGTTGTGAAATTACATTAGTTTAGTTAATGCCGACCGTCGCCGCTAGTACCGCCACACCCGCGCGAATTAAATACGGTATGTGCGCGCACTTTAGTTAGAATCATTGAATTAAGTAAACGAAAAATATTATATTTAATGATAAATATTTTTAATTAAGTTGTGTGTATAAGCCACGCATCATAAACAACCCACAGTTGTAGAAAGTTCTACAACTGTGTTGTCAGGTTTTTCAATTCGGTTTAATATTGCAAACCGTATATACCGCAAATGAAGAAACATCAACACTCCAACTAGCAAACTCTAAACGAATCTAATTTGTCCCACTCAAATTTTTTCAACTTTAAATTGAGAGTAACTCAATAACGACTCAACAAATCTTCATCAAATTTTCACAAACACAACTTCAGATACACTGCTACAGCATATCGAAATTTTTATGAATTTGATCAAGCAGTTTTGGAAATTTTCGAGTCGGAAAATTTAATACATAGGTTTAGAAATAAATATATATAAGGAAACCGTAATTTAAGTGAATGGTATTTTCGTACTTCTCAACCCTCAAAACGTAATGAAAATTAATTTTCTACCCCCTCTACCACTGTGCGATCGAATAGCTGATAAAGAAAAATATTAATGTGTTTGTTTTGATATGTGGGTGGATAAAAAAATTGTATATCTAAAACAGTTAATTAATAGATGCTCTGAAGTAAAATTTGAAAAATATCGTTTAAAATTAACTTCTACATTTAAAAGCAGAAGATGTAACAATCAAGTAATAACATTGCTTAAATAGCTGCTATTATTGACAGCTGCTCGTAATATAATAAACCCAGAAAAAGCTTCTTGGACGTTAATGTGCGCGAAATATTTAGTGATATTTATATTTATAAATATCATTTAATATGGTTCATGATTTTCCCCCGTAATTATATTAATTTTCTTAATTTAATAAATCAGCAAAACCAGAGTTTTTAATTTTTTTAAATTGTAGTTTTTAATTAATTTAAATAGCTGCTACAAAGATATATAGTGTGACTGTAAAGTACGAAATAAATTGTTATTACCCTCTTCTACTCTTGTTTATCTCCAAAGCCTTCTCTAATCCAAGGTTATTGACCTTCACAAACACAAACACACACACACACACACACACAGGTTTGTGACAAGAATATATATATATATATATATATATATATAATATACACTTGGTCTAGAGCAAAATGAACGTATATAATGGTATATAATTTAACTCAAACCATCGTCTCATGTTGCACAAACAAGATTTTATTCTTCTTCTTTTTGTCTTTTAGTTTCTCAACATATTTCAATCTTTCTTTCCAAAATAAAAAAAGAAAATATATGGTTATATGTGCCAAAAATATGGATACCATTATTTTAATTGGCTCGAAACTCTAAATGATTATTTTTACTAAATAATACTTAAAATATCTCATATTTCACGAATCGTTTCCATTGAGTTAAAAATAGATTATATATATATATATATATTCACTAATTGTGTAAACTAATAAGAAACAAATTTTAAATAGAAAATAATTAGAAGGTAATTCATTTTAAATGCCATAACTGTAATAATTATATGAGACATTACGTAAATCACAAGTCACACAAAAAAATAATAGTAATTTTCAAGAGTAAAAAGTACCATGGCAAGGATACTCAAAGAATACAGATGACATTCAGTTCTATATACTTTCAATTTATTTAAAGAACAAAAAGGTATTTTATTTTATTAATTATTCCCCTGATTTTCTATGAAGAACTCAAATTACGCAATGAATGGAGATTCTTATAGAAATATATTGAGATCAATTTAATTAATAATAAGAAAATATTCATGATAGAAAAACAAGCTTAAAAAATCTGATGTGTTTAATATACGACAAGCCCCATCATCTTACAATTCCAGCAACATTTTGGTCATTGCTTGCCGTAAGGGTTAGTCATATCAAAATTTGTTACAGACAAAAGTTTTAGGTAATGTTTAAAGGACTAACGATCACTTCAAACCGATTCGATACTGTGCTTATTAAGGGAGGTATGTGATTTTTTTGTCTTTGAAACCCGATTTTTTCCACCCCCTGGGCCAATGGTTGGTGATATCAAAAAACTTTAAATTTTTAGGTCTTTATCCAAAGAATAGTAGGAACTTTAAACAAATTCGATATTTTACTTAAAAAAAAGTTATAGTGATATATTGTTTTTTTGAAAAACCCCCCTTTTCTACCCCGATAGTCCGATTTTGCCCATTAACGAACTCAACCGAGATTTTGGGACGTTATATTTTATGTATCAATTTCAAAATGATTGACGCAAAATTATGGTAGTTATCGTAGCAGCAGTAGGTAGATTTCTTATGAAATCTACCTAAAAAACGAAACACGTTTATACATGAAATGGAAAATGAAGATATTGCGTCTTCATAAAAATAAGAAAATGTAGAAATGTAGAAAAACAAAAGTTAACAGTCTATTAATAAGCGAGAGTTAAGGCTAATTAGCGTTCTTTAATGTATGTATGTGTGTGTGTGCTCTCTAACTCACTCACTCACTCTCACTCTCTCTCTCTCTCTCTCATTAATATATACATATACTTATTTTTTATGAATTTTCAAATAAAAATAACTTAATATCAGAATACTATATGCCATTAAGTTATGTATTTCATTTGCCCGAAATTAAATACACTAAGTAATAATGATGAAAAATCTACACATCGTTTATATAAACCATTCGTTCTCAAAATGGGCGATAATGTCTCCTTGCGGGCGCTGGAGGCCTTCAGGAAAGCGGTAGAAAACCCATACAAAATTAGGGAAAAAGCACATCAGATTCATCCGTCACATTAATGTAAGCGTAATTTTTCAATTGAAAGCTTTGTTTTAATTATTGTACTGTTATATTGAATATGCTATCACTATTGTTGTTATTTAACTATATAATATAATTGTAATTTTTTTGAAAGCAATTTTAATAAGAATACTTCAAAATATGATTAAATATGCGTTTTAATTGCTCTCATTTAAAATGTAAGTTTCAACTCAGAAATAGGATATGCCACGTTTAAAAACAATAACTGCAAATGCTTTTTTAGAACGCATCTTAAAAACAGCAATTGAAATTATTATTTTTAACAGATGGTAACTTTAAAAATTTTGTGAGGCGCTAGAAGAATTTTGATTCTCAATGTAGGCGGTGGGCGAAAAAATTTGAGTGCAATGATATAGAGACATAGAATGTATTTTTAGTTTGAAAATTATTACATTGAAATTGTATGAAAAACCTGCAAAGGAACAAACAGAAAAATCTATTTCTATAACATAAAATAATATTGATATGACTCCATTTGATGGTTGGAGCTTATATATATATATATATATATATATATATATATAGGTCTAACTAATCCTCTTATATAATCGGTCCAATCCTTTTTCAATATCGGTTAGAAAGCAAAGATTATACCTATCATTCAAAATATGAGTAATATCTTTTTTTATTTATAAATAAAAGAGAAACAAACAGACAGGCAGTCAGAGAGAGATAGATAGCATTCGTATAAACAATTTACTGTACGTTTCCGAGATATAAATATTTAGATTTCATTTAATATAATTATTATTATACATTAATTTAATAATAAAATGTGAAATACTTGTTATGGAAATAAAAGGTTTGTGATAAATTAAGTTAATAACATTTAATTTTAACTCGCATATATTTAAAAATTGTATTATCCTTTTTCAGATAAAGTAAAATTCGAGAATGGACAAAGATAATATAAACATCAATATTGAACTGGTGCTGTATGTGAATCTGCAGGATGACAGAGTAGTTGAAAGTCAAAAATACAGAAAATGAAACTTTTGTTTAGATGCAAATATTACTTTAATTCAGATTGCAGTAAAATGCTTAAAGTTTTTAGTAAGACTTTTTAAAAAATCTAATAATGTCTTTTGAGAACTTATAAGTAATATTTGCTATTCATTTTTCTTAATAAATAATGTATTCATTATACAAGTGAATACCTCACAAATCTATATGCATTATTTGATGAAATAAACTTCATCGAAACTATTCCAATCACATGACATTTGATTATTACCCCATGACATATTCTATATCCTCCACATCAACTGTTATATCTCAAAAGACTACATATTACAACACAACTTTACAGACATCTACCCAATTTTTATAAAAATGAAATGTAAAACAGACTTGATTTCAATGAAACGTAATAATCTAATGACTGTATTTTATTGGTTATTTTTTCACCAATAAATATTTATTCTAGTTTTACATAACTCCATACAATCTGAGCTCGGAGAAATTGCTTGTTAAAATAATATATTACATGAAATTAAAAATCTAAAACTATACAAATTTTCCAATACCTGACTTTTTTAAAATAACTTTCCTTAACATAAGAAATAATGTTTTTATAATTATACTAGCCTAATTGTACAAATTTATTAACATTTCTTTTTTTTTTTTTTATTTCTTGATTAATTTTTTAACAATTGTATTTTTGAACAACAGATTCTTTAAACCTGAATTTAATTCTTTTTTTTTTTTTCATTAAATAACTCAGTACAAAGCTCTTCGATTTATCAATTCATTTTTATAAAATGTATCTAAAAGAGATTTGCTGCATGTAGCTTTTTAAATTTTTTTTTACCGTATTCTATTTTTAATTAAAGGTACTTTCAAACGGTTGATAATTTCTATAATTGGACGAAAATATTAATTTTAAATAAATTATTCTAGTAATTAATAACTAAAGTTGGCTCATTACATCATATATAATATTTACGTTATATTAATTATTGTAAAATTACAGATTTCTATTAGATTCATTACAAATCAGTACTCCTAAAGAATACAAATTTTAAAATACGAGTATAAATAAATTCAGATAATTTTCTGTACAAATTATAACTTATTTGTTACTTTTTTTTTTAGTTTTTAGTTTTTAGTTTTTTTTAACAAAAGATAAAAGCCGCTTCTAGTGATGTTGGTAATTAGTATCATCTCCGCTTGGAGAGATTATGTTATTGTATCTTTGTTATCAATACTTACTTTTCTTCTGTGCTCTAAATTATTAAGTAATTTTTAATGAAATCTCTATTATCAATTAAAATGTTGTGTATAAGATGCTGTAAGCTGTTCATAATGTGAATTATAAGCCGCGTTATTATATTTCATTAATTAAACAGTTCTATATTCCACTGTCTTTAATCATCTCGTACAAATAAATCACTTTAATTTAATATAAACTTCTGATTAATTCTTGTAACCAATTACTTTAATAACATACAGTAAGATTAAAATAGTAATAAATTTTCATTGAATTATATTACAATAATAAATTTTAGTCTTAATAATTTTTCATAAATTTATCACCTATTAATCTACTTCGCAATTCTTTTCGATTACAAAATTTCCGGCATTACGATTTATTTTCACTGAGGTTGTACAACATTCTTTTTTTTATCAGACTCTTAATTACGACATTTTAATAATGCAAACCAATAATAATAATAATAGACATTTAAATTTGGAACAAAAAACAACATAATCTAAATTAATTGTTTTAGCATTCGCCAACGGTTTGGAAATTTTTTCTTCAAAACAATCTGGAAATGGCAACGGATTACGTTAACAAATAAAAAAGAAATTACCGAGAAAACATGGTAACAGATATCCTTTGAAGAAAGAAAAATAGAATTTGAAAAAAATATATAAAAAACGACCCCCTTGATGGAAACAAAATTACGAAATATATCATAAATTTAAAAAGATAAATAAATACCTGCACAAAAAAATCATCCCATGAAAAACGAAAATGGAGTCAGCCAACAGACTTTGATAAAAAGCATACAACTAAAAAAAAACACCTAAAATTTGCACTTAAGACAATACAAGGTAATTTTACTGGAAAGTTTACACGCATCATAGTACATTTATTTCTTAAGAGCTTAAATAAAAAATTTTAAACCAATGACGATTTCTCCTTAAAATCACTCTCCATAAAAAAGGATGATGCATGGGTTTGTGTGTTTGTTGAATGTGCTCACATTCTTATATTAGCTGCCATTGGTGCAGAGCGGAACAATGGTGGTGTGCCGGGCGGCTGCACATAGCACGCGAACAATTCATTTGTTCGAACGATTTATCGAAAATTATATTTATGTTTTGGGGATAAAAAAGGAAAACATTGGGGTTAAAGCTAAAATTATGTTAGAGTTAAAAAATCACAACCCAAGAAACAACTAAAAATGTTCAGGATTTTGAAATTTTCGTTGTAAATGTTTTTGTTGTTGTTAGCATGCTAAATTCATGCAGATTATTTAGTTGTTGGCAAAAACATTTAACAAAATCATCATGTGTAATGAAACATAAACCATGTAACATTTTCGCGATGGGCCGAAGGTCGGACTTTTTTCTAGTTTTAGAATTAAAAATGATAAACACAGAATATATATAATTAAATCAAAATTTATAAAAGCTCTCGAAAACTTTAGATAAGAAAAAGTAAATAAAATACAATGTTGAGATGTTAGAATGGAATTCATAAAGTTTTTAAAAGGTAACTAAACAAGTGAAATGAAAACCAATTTATTAGTGAAGTTCTAAAAAATATAAATGAAAGCGATATATAAGATAAAAATCAAATAAAGAAGTTTAAAATAATGTCAAGAAATTCCAGAAAAAAAGAAAATTATCCAAAAACCAAAGGACAGAAAAAAAATAAAAACTGAACTACAAAAATGACAAAGTTTTGAAACAGAAAAAGATTATTAATCTGGGTCTGCAGGTGATCTTAAAAAAATATAACATTAAAATAAAAGAGTACATACAAACAAAAAAAATCTGATGTGGATACTACATGACTTCCTTGTGCACCTACTTAATAACATATACACATTTTTAAAAGTACATAAAACTGTATTTCACAAATAACTTTTTTCTTCCTTTTTTTTATTGTTACTATTGAATCATTATTTGTTGTAATTTATTTTTTACAATCGCAGGTTAATAATTATGTATAAATCAAATATATATTTAAATTAAAAAAAAAACTTTAAAAAAAATGAGATGTCTGATTCGAACCGATGTGCCTTGTAAGATCCAAATATTTCATTAATTAAAATTTTATTCGGCTATAACTCAGGAACCAATGAAAATAAGTACCACTTATGATATATCGTTGAAAAGCTCTCAATGAAGGTTTATTAATGCAGTAACGCAAAGGTCCAAACCGTTTTTAATTATGGGCTTTTTTGTACACTTTTGGTCCAGTCGATTCCAATCAAAAGGGGTGGTGCAAAACTGTATGTTATAACAGTCCTAAATGCAAAATGTCAATATCCTACGGCTAATCGTTTTTGAGTTATGCGAGATACATACGTACATATATCACGCCGAAAGTAGTCTAAATGGATTCAAGGATGGTCAAAATGGATATTTCCGTTGAAATGTGAAAACAAAAATTGTTCGTGATCACAATACTTTGTTTCTTCGAACAAGGAAACAAAAATATATAGGTATATATTTACCTATATAGAGATATATAGGTACATACGTACGTACAGACATCACGCCGAAACTAGTCAAAATGGATTCAGGGATGGTCAAAATGGATATTACCGTTGAAATCTGAAAACCGAAAGTTTTCCTTTACTTCGCAATATTTCCTTTAAATATCACAATATTTCCTTTACTTCGTACAAGGAAGTGAAAATCTATGATGTTCAAAATCAATCGATAGAAAATATTAAAAAATTGTAAAAAATAATTAATTTATGTATCAGAATCTAATTTTAAGAATAATTTTTATTAATTCTCTGATTACCAAACAGTCCGAATATAGTAATTAATTTTTTTTTTTAAATTAATTTATTAATTTCAATTTTCACCCAAGTAATAGTTGTGTACAAAAACAAACTTATATTTAATATAAAAATAAATTTGAAAAATTAGATTAGATTTAAAATAAATCATGATTAAAATTATTTAAACTACTAACAATGTCCACGTTGTAAAATTTAGTTATTAACACAGTAAAATTATTAATAAGTAATTATAGTTAGGTTACTTAAGAACGTTTACGGTTAACCTAACTTACATCATTACGACGTAAACACAAATCTTTTGTGACAGCAAACTATAAGTTTTAGATTACATCAGCAGCTTTAAAGAGGCATAAAATTTATATAAACACTACGTCAACAATAAACTTAAGTTCAAAAAAATGAATATTTCAAAAATATATACAGTGATTCAGGAGGAAAAGGAAATAATTTGGAACAGATTCTAGTGTGAAATAAGGAAAAAAGTTCATATACAAGTTCATTTTTTTTTTTAATAATAATAGCTGGTTTTTTTATATACTTATTACATCATTTTGTTCGTTTAATACATTTAAAAATATAAAAAACCATTAAATTTACCCCTTGTATAAAGCCTTAAAAATTTCAGTATGAATTCATTTCACTGGAATAACTAAAATCCGAGCCAAACTTTTCGCTAGCCATAACTCGATAACAAAGCGTTTTCGGATATATGTTTGTATGAACTTTTTCCTTATTGTGAGCTTTAGACCCAGTCCCAAATTATTTCCTTTTCCTCCTGCATCACTCTGAATAACCTTTTATTAGGTTATTAAAATAAATAACACTTATTAAAAAATTGTATTATTAAAATACAACTTTTGTTGTTTTAGGCAATCCCAGTAGAAAGCGTAAACTGATTTTAAAATATTTTCTGCATCTTCTTCTTTGGTAAATTGCCAAAAATAAGTATCATAAAAAGGAAGACATTCCTTTTAATGATTCTTCTTTGAAAGAAGACCTTTCTCAATACAAACGAAATTCATGTATTAGTTCAAACTTTTAGCCATTCATCCGGTAGGCACTTAATTCAAATCCAATTCACGCATAAAATCGTTTCATGTGCATTAAAATAGATTTATATCACGTAACAATAATTGGACGTTAGTATGTGATTACTGAAGTAAATAAACACTTTTTTTTTAAATTAAAATTTCATTTATATTTAACCCAGGATTAAGTCACATAAAAAAGTTAACTAAGTACACATATCCTTTTTTTTCTTTTCTGTGACATCTATTTTTAAAAGAATTTCAAATGTACGTCACGGAATAACAAGGTTGAAATGCAATTTTTACTAACTAAATGCAATTGAGGTCAATTAAAAAGAAACCTCATTTACAATTTCATGGCATTAAAAAGCTTATGAAAACCATTAAAAAAAATTACCTATGTTAATCATTTAGTAAATTACTATCTTTACACTCTTTCATTAAAATAATCGTGCTTACTTAAATATTATCCAACTTTTTTTTTTTTTTTTAGTAATATTAAATCTTTTAGTAAAATAATAATCTGAAAATACAAATAAATGAAAATTTGGTTGTGGAATTAATTTATGAAGGTCTTTATTTATATGACATAGATAATCATTGGTAGTTCTGTATATATTAACAAAACTCCCCGTAAATAATAACAAAATGACACGTTTCACGGATACTGATATGCATCCTTTACAATGATCGACCTAAAAAGATAAAATAATAATATTTCAATCACATTTTTTTAAAATCGCATTTTAATTAAAATCGGATTTTTTTAAAATCACATTTTAATTAAAATGAAAATTTTAATTAATAGAATAACAATAATAAATAAATATTTATTGATTTGTATAAAATTGAGGTTTAACTTTTAATTATATAAGAAAATGAACTTCTACGGGATAAATTAGGTTATGTTATTTTCAAAATTAAAAATAAACTTATGAAATCATACTGTACATTACTAAAACACATACCGCTACAATTCAGAAGTATGAACTGTACATATTCTTCTGCCTTCACGGATTAGGCAGTACTATCTCTTTTTCTTTCTTTTTCCTGTTTAGCCTCTGGGAATTACCATTTAGGTATTACTTCAGAGGATGAATGAGGATGATATGTATGAGTATAAATGAAATGTAGTCTTGTACAGTCTCAGTTCGATGATTCCTAAGATGTGTGGTTAATTGAAACCTAACCACCAAAGCAACACCGGTATCCACGAATTAGTATTCTAGGCAGTACTACCTGTTAAGACACCATCTCTCTCTTCTTTGGCCTTCCAATATCACTTCTTACCCTGGCGATCTGCACTTTCTTACTAGGACCAATAAACATTCTTCTGTAATACTTTTAAGATGTTGACTTCACTTACGTCTATTTTATTCCTTAATTCTTTCATCGAGAAAAATATCTGCAACTCTACTCAAATATCCTTATTTCAGAATCGATCAAATCGATGGCACCTCTTTACCGATCGGAGGAATTTCATTTCTGTTGTCTGTATAACTTTTCATTCAATCTGATTCCTAAACTATTATTTTCTTTCCATTTATAAAAAACGTCATCCATATTAAATAATATAGGAGAAAAAATAACCCTATCGCATATTCTTATTTGTCTTGATATCATTAAATTATTTACCTTTCATGCTAATTCTTACAATTGTGATCTTATATATCCTCTAATGACATTAATAAAATGAAATGTATTAACTTTTAACCATAAAATCTCCCATATCTTAAATCTATTAACATCATCAAACGCTTTTTCAATATCAACGAAAGCCATATGAGAATCAAGCTTTAATTCATTTTATTTTTTAATTAACCATTTCAAAGTGAAAACAGCATCCACGGAAGTTCTCCCTTTTTTGAAGCCCATTTGTTTTACATGTATAATGCTCCATTACATATGCGCGCATATCTGACATATTATACATGTGTCCTTTAAAGGTGAGGCCAAACTCTAGAAAGTGATTTTGCTTAACATACTAAAGAAAAACTTTTCCAAACTCCCACCCCAAAATTGTAATCGTCTACTATTTGTAGTCGTCTTTTCTTTTTCCTGTTTAGCCTCCGGTAATTACCGTTCAGATAATACTTCAGAGGATGAATGAGGATGATATGTATGAAAGTAAATGAACTGTAGTCTCATACAGCCGCAGTTCGACCATTCCTGAAATCTGTGGTTAATTGAAGCCCAACCACCAAAGAACACCGGTATTCACGATCTAGTTTTCAAATGCGTGTAAAAAATAACTGACTTTACTAGACTTGAACACTGGAACTCTCGACTTCCAAACTTTCTTTGGGAAGACGCGTTCACCACTAGACCAACCCGGTAGGTTTTTTGTAATCGTCTGCTATGTTGTAACGTCACAGATGAGCGGTAAAATTAAATAAATGAATAATATTTATAGTGTAAAAAAGTAATTCGGTCTGGCTGGGTCTCGAACTCGACTGCCCGGCCAGGTTGATTCGGTACTTGGTGCGTTAAGCCTCGAGGCTAAACCAGCTGCCGACCATACAAGTGAAATATTTTGTACGTATTTTAATAAATTAAATTAGTTTAGTTAGTGCCTACAGTTACCGCTAGTATCGCCAGACTCATGCAAATTAAATACGGTATGTGCGCACGCTGTAATTAGAATCATTGAATTAAATAAACGAAAAAATATTACGTATATTTAAATAAAATTATAAATATTTCAAATTAAGGTGTGTGTATAAGCCGTGCATCAGAAACAACTGCGGGTTGTTTCTGATGCACGGTAAAAAAAAAGTAAAATACCAAAAAAAGCTGACTATATGTTTTCGGCTTTTTACTTCCTTGTACGAAGTAAAAGAAGTATTATCATCTCGAAAAATTTCGGTTTTCAGATTTCAACGGAAATATCCATTTTGACCGTCCCTAAATCCATTTTGACTAGTTTCGGCGTGACGTCTATACGTACGTATGTATCTCACATAACTCAAAAACGATTAGCCGTAGGATGTTGAAATTTTGGATTTATGACTGTTGTAACATCTAGTTGCGCACCTCCCCTGTTGATTGCAATCGACAGAACCAAAGATGACAAAAAAAATTTGAATTTTGGACTTTTTCTTAAGTGGTACTTATTTTCATTGGTTCCAAAGTTATAGTTAA
Source organism: Lycorma delicatula (assembly GCF_047948215.1). Taxonomy (NCBI): domain Eukaryota; kingdom Metazoa; phylum Arthropoda; class Insecta; order Hemiptera; family Fulgoridae; genus Lycorma; species Lycorma delicatula. The sequence goes on from NC_134463.1 coordinate 55,546,029, forward strand.
ATTTTAATTAATGAAATATTTGGAACTTATAAGTGGGAAGGCAAATCGGTTCGAATGAGAGTTCATCTCCTTTTTTTTATTTGAATATATTGATTTATTAATAATTATTTACCTCTGATTGTAAAAAAAATTACAATAATAAAAAAAAAGAAAAAATATCTGAAGTTATTAATGAAATAAAATTTTTCGTACTTTTCATTTTAAAAAAAAATGTGTATATGTAATTTAATAGGCGAACAAGTAAGTCATGTGGTGTCCACATCAGATTTGGTGAAACATCCGATTATTCGTTTTTATTTTCATTTTGTTGATGGTTACATCATAATTTTTTTTTTTTAAAAAAAACATCGTATTAGGTAGATATAAGACTTACATTTATTTAAAGTGTAATAAAGGGACTTTTACTCTATCCTAACATTTCAGGTAAGATTTTTGAATTAATATTTGTATAAATATTTGATGTTAATAAAAACTAATAATCGCATTTTCTTACGAAGCACATCTTTTTCTGTTATTTCAGCCTCTTTTATGTCGTTTTTTTCTATTTTTTATTTCTTGGAACCAGTTTTGTTGTTAACTTCTTTTACTAAAGTTACTTGAAAATTTGTTTCTTTCACCTGTTGTCCAAAATCTCCAAAAAATTGGATTTTGGACTTTTTCTTAACTGCAGTAATAAGCCCACATAGAGATCTTTTCAACGATACATCATAAGTGGTACTTATTTTCATTGATTCCAAAGTTATAGCCAAATGAATCTTATAAGGGGAAGGGAAGGCACATCGGTTCGAATTAGACTTCATCTTCAATTTTTTTTGTTAATTTAAATATATTAATTTATTAATAATTATTAACCTCTGTAAAAAAAAATGTTATGATAAATAACAATTTATGAATTTATGATATGTATATATATACGACAAACATCAGAAGTTATTAAAGAAATAAAATTTTAAATACTTTTCATTTAAAAAAAAAAAAGTGTATATGTAATTTACTAGGGGTACAAGGAAGTCATGTGGTGTCCATATCAGAATTGTTTTAGTTTATCCTCAGTTTTTATTTGATTTTATTTTTTTTAATAATAAAACTACATTATCGATAATTTAAAATAATCTATAAATCGATTCCGGGGACAGTCAACTTTTACTTATCATTTTATAATTTCATCTTTCTCGTTAAAATATGCTTATGGCTTGACTGAGATTTTAATAACAAAAATAAAAATTAATTATTACATAACTAAATTTTATAAATGTTATTATTAGTAATTCATTTCCGTTTAGAATATACTTTTGTTTACACGGAATAGGCTGCATGACATAATTTAAATTATCTCTTTTTTATTCATTGACCTTTACTTAGATCATTTTACACAAACTATCATTTTCAGTTGATAAATACTCTAGAATGTAGTATATTAATCCGTAATGTTATGAACTTTGATAACTTACGCTATTATTACGCAGATTTATAATAACAGCAAACAAACATACAAATGAATGAACGATTATAAATCAAAATATTTATTTAAATATGTTGAAATCTATAGATGAATGAGCATATATGCAAACATGTTAACAGTATACTCTCTAAATTAGAAGATAATTTTGCGCGTGCACGTATATCTCCGCGCGTGTATAATATATATATATATTGAAACTAAGCGTGTCCTATTATAACTACTGATTGTTTTCCAGGAAATTTTATTTTAAATAATAAATTTATTATTATTAATAACTGTTTAATAAATAAACATTTGTCATTAGGACAATATTATAATTAAAAATAAACATTAAATTTTTTGTTTACTTTTATTAGCAATAAAAATAAATCATCATTTTGTTACATAAATAATTACTTAAATATTTTTTTATACATTTCAATGCCACAAATCTATATATAAATATTTTATTTATTTATTTCATTTTTAACCTCCGAGTCCACCGTTAGGTAATATTTCAGAGGATGAGATGAATTATTTGTAGCGTGTGTGAAAATGTGATGCCTGACCAGGATTTGAACCCGAGACCTCCGGATGAAAGGCCAAGAAGCTACCAATCGCGCCACGGAGGCCGAAAGACCTCTAAGTTACATATTATTTTTGTAATAACAGAGCACACCTGTTCTTTCAAAATAAGTGATTTCATTTTCTTTTTCAAACGTATAATCTCCGTATGATCTGAAATAAAAGGTGAATTTGTAAGTTAAAAAAGCTGGTACAGTATTGCAACGACTTTCCCGGCTTCGCCGATCAAAAAGTAATACTGTAAAAAAGTAAATAATTCAAAAAAAATTGTAAAAAAAAAATTAAATCGTTAAGCATTCTACGAAACCATAAAATTAAATAGCCTTAAAGAATTTTTATTCATGCACAATTTTTTCCCTTTTTAAACTTTTTTACCAGTAATAACGCTAATATTCACAATAATTATTTTATAAACTTTAAGATGATAAAACTAGAAAGATTTTTCCCAATTTTTTTAGAAATTAGGAGCCCATTTACCAAGGTTGTTTTTTTTATTGATTATAATTACCAAAATAAAATTTAAGCATCAAAATTGCCAAATTACAAAAAATTACAAAGAAAAATACAAAAAAAAAAATAAATTTTAATAACAATTAGAAGAGTTAGAGCTAAAAAAAAAAACAAATGAAAACAGAATTAGGGAATTAATCGTAGGAAAATGATTTCTAAAAATACTTATATATATACAGATTAAGCTTAAAAAAATGTTTAAGTAACGTTTTTTTCTAATTTTAACACTCCATTCAATAAAGATTAAATTTAAAAAAATAAAATTTTCAAAAAGCTTTGTGCTTTTTTAAGTCCCCGATGGTCTTATGATCTTATTGTGCTTTGTTTTATGACTGATATATCTTCTGTATAATTTTCCTATCTCTGTTGTATATATGATTCATCTGATTGACATGCCTCTTTGATGTATTTATGTTGATGTACAATAATATTGATGTATTATGTTACTTTGATGTATTATATTATCTATTTTTCTTTGTTCCGGAACCTTGTTGTGATCTGTCTGGATGATTGTGGGACTTTGTACAAATGATGACCTCTGAAAGGAGCTGATTTAATACGTGTTGATGTACTGTCTGCAATTATGTTCTTTGGTCATGTGGTGTTTGATGTGAACTAGTCTGAGTTTTTCTTTGTTAGATTTGTTGTATATATGTTTTGTTTTATCATGATTTCTATTCTCTTTCGTTGGATGCGTTTTCTTGGCGTAATATTGTTACTGTGTATCGTTTGGTCGGTGATGTATTGCATTGTGATTATGAATGTGCGAATGGACGCATCACCACTTCCCCCTTTCATGAAGTAACGCTTCTTTAAGGAATTACTTCATTTTTTTTTTTTAAACCAGGAAGGGCGGGTAGCCAGGGGTAGTGCGCAGGTACACATACGCATTTAAAAATATATTGTGAAACCTGTTAGCGACTCCGTCACTACCATATGGCATCTGTAAAATAGATTCCTTAACTCTTTAAAAAAAAGGGTCTGTAATTTTAAAGAATTGTAAACATATCTTGGTAGCTCTATATGAAGTATAAACGTTTTGAAAAATATTTAAACCGAAGTGAGCTAGAAGAAACAATAAAAAAAAAAAAATATTCCAGTTTTAAGAGGTGGGAGTTGATTTTTTTAAAAACTTTTGGTTTATTTATAAGTGCATTACTGTAGATAACAAATTTACTTTAACAAAATTTTCTTTAAAAATTCCTCCGAAGAAATCGAAATTCGTTTATCGCGATATCCTCCACCCCTTAACGAATTTTGAAAAAAATTTACTTACTACTAGTAAGTAAGAGATAAAAATAAATAAAACTCGTGTTTTCATTAATTTTTATTTTATTAACATTAAATTAATAATTATAAATGTCTTCGTTCAATTAATTATGAAGCTTTTACAAAAATTCGCGGCGCCCCTGAGAAGAAGCCGCGGCGCACAGTTTGGGAATCATTGGATTAGTCCTACCTGTTTCTATATATTTTATCGTTTATCGTGTTTTTGTAAACAGTGACATAACTTTAAATATAGTTGCCATGTAATTAATTCGTATATAATTCGATTCAGTCGGTAGCAAACCTTAAAACACATAATTTGTATGCGTAACTTTCGAGACAGTCTATTACAGTGCCATGCGGTTTGTTTATAACAGGATAGTTCTTAAAATGAACCCGTCGGGTTGGTCTAGTGGTGAACGCGTCTTCGCAAATCAGATGATTTCGAAGTCGAGAGTTTCAGCGTTCAAGTTCTAGTAAAGGTAGTTAATTTTATACGGATTTGAAAACTAGATCAAGGATACCGGTGTTCTTTGGTGGTTGGGTTTCAATTAACCACACATCTCAGAAATGGTTGACAAGTGTACAATGGGAGTGTACAAGACTACACTTCACTTACACCCATACATATTATTCTCATTCATCCTCTGAAATAATACCTGACGGTGATTCCCGGAGGCTAAAAAGGAAAAAAAGGAAGAAGTTCAAAAGAAGTTAAAAAAGGAACAAGGAAGAAAAGGAAAAAAAGGAAGAAAAAGGAAAAGTTAAAGTGAATCGCGTATAGGAGCTTTTATCTTACAATAGTATTTTATTTTTTATTTAATAATTTTAAATCATATATGTATGATATTTAACGAACCCCAACTGTACTACAGTACATTCGGATAGTCGCTGTGCAGTATGCTTTAGAATTATATGGTTTATTCTATTCTTTAGACATTAGGTTGGTTGCCTTGTAGGTTCGTTGGACGTTGCTCGGGTTCAGTTGTTGACTTGCGATTGAACATGCTTCGTTCCATCTGTCAGAATCAATAGTTGCGACAAACGTAATGGTTCTTTCGGTAGAACGCATTTTTCACGTTGAACACGTCTTTCTTGAAGGTACTACCTTCACCTAGGCAAGTATACTGATTTAGTGAAGCACACGTCTTCAGAAAAGTTTCCAAATACTTCTGTTCCTCACCGCAATACAGTTCAAACTCTTATCCAAAAATTACGAGTAACAAGCTGTATTAAAGACGCTGATCGAAGTGGAAGACCACCTAAACTAAACGAACAGAAGCTGCTACATATTTCGGAAACTACGGCTGGAAGTCCATCAAAGTCAATGCGTAAGTTAGCACAGTAGCAAGATATGGGACATGCTACCGCACATAAAGCTGTAAGAAAAGAACTGAAACTTTTCCCTAACAAGTAATTTGTGTTCAAGAACTGAAACCTACAGATCATGCCAAAAGACTAAATTATTGTCAATAGTTTACACGTTTTATTGATCAAAATTCCGTAGGTGTCCTCGACATTATGTTTTTTTTTTTTTTTTTACAGATGAAGCGTGGTTTCATCTGAGAGGGTATATTAATTCACAAAATACACGTTTGTGGTCGACAAATACCCCTCCCCCCCACCATGAATTACACAAACAATCTTTACACGAAGTGAAAATTGGAGCCTGGGTCTGCGCGAGTAGAACGCGCATTGTGGATCCAATCTTTTTTTGAAAATACAGTTAATAGAGATCTTAAATGTGCTGTTTTAACAAACTTCATCACTTAATATAAGTGGAAATCAATCACAGTTGGTTCCAACCAAATGGCGCTACAGCGCACACAACTAAGTCAATGACTTTTTCACAAAATGTCTTTGATGAACGAATCATTTCAAGGGGTTTGTGGCCTACACCGATCGCCCGTCTGATACTCCCAAGGTTACTGTTATGGAGGGCTGCGAAACAAGCAGTGTACTGCAACAGATCACGCACGATTGACCAACTAAAAACCACAATAACGGCATATATACGAAAAATTCCAATATTTCAGCTGATTACAGTGTTTAAAAAGAAATTGAAACGTGTGTAGTATTGTACTGATGTTGGAGGAGGGGTCTTTTTTAACACTCTTTATAAACTACTCCAGTTGTTGTAATATCCGTTTCTATAAAATAATGAAATAAAATTACAAGTAATAATTAAGTTCGTCATTAAACTTTCATAATTCCAGTGCACAGCAACTTTCCGAACTTACTGTATTTACTCGTATTAAGGTAATAAATAAATAAACAATTTACCTACTAACACGCTCGCAGAAACAGATGTTTATAATTTAAAGTCTGGAATACTTAAATATACTTAAAACACATCAGTGTATATAAACATATATGACCCTTATCGCGTTATTTATGACCTCCATGTTGCAAAACTTATTAAAACACTTGTCAATTACTTACAACTGTATCAAGAAATACGTACTAACGAAGCTGTGGTAAGGGAATATAAATATGTTGTTGACTCGCACACTTGGTAATGATTTATCGTACCTCACTTCCTGAAAATATTAGTCATCAGCAATTCGGCAGTATTTATTACTTATTATTTGAAGCGCGTGCGTGGTGATGTATTGATTTGTGCCGTAATCTACCGTTCATTATTATTTAAGACGAAAATATTTTTTTCAACTACCATTATTGTTTTAAATTTTAATTATTTTTTTATTCGAATTTTAATTTAAAATGAATTCTCACAAGAATAAAAAATAATTCAATCTGATGTGTGTTATCACATGAATGTATAGTTAAAAATGAGCCGCAAAGAAATAAAAAAAAACGTTCATGGATTTACTGTGAGCAACTTTTAAATACTCCGGGGAAAGGGATATAAGTTTATATTTTTCAAGCATAATAAACAGTCTACAAATTTTAACTACATAAACTATAGAATATTTTATGTTTAATTCATACTACATAGTAATTTGAAAAACTGTAAAAAACGAATTAAATACCTTAAGACAAGGCACAGTTACATTTAGGTGGAAATAATACCAAGTCTAAACGGTTTTTAAATTAATAGTATAACCGGAGTATTTCGATCTCCGGCAGTGTGAAATGTATGACGTCACACACTAATTATACGGCTCAATAACTGACACGGAGATAGTATGTGTTCCGACTTAGATTTTTTTTAATTTTAAAATACTCTACAAATTTATACTCTGTTATTATCGTTTAAATGTTGGAGTTTAATGTATTTAATAGGATTATTAAATTTAAATATCTTCGGCTTCGGTCGGATTCATTCGGATATTTACAATACACTAAGCTCACGTCGTATGCATTCGGCTGCTGACGATTCAGCGGCTCATTACACGTTACTCGGCTCCTGAACCCATAACTCAGCTCCTGACAGTTCACACGGCTAATCCACCGGGTTGGTCTAGTGGTGAACGCGTCTTCCCAAATCAGCTGATTTGGAAGTCGAGAGTTCCAGCGTCCTAGTAAAGTAATTTTTACACGGATTTGAATACTAGATCGTGGATACTGGTGTTCTTTGGTGGTTGGGTTTCAATTAACCACACACCTCAGAAATGGTTGAACTGAGACTGTACAAGACTATACTTCATTTACACTCATACATATCCTCATTCATCCTCTGAAGTATTATCTGAACAGTAATTACCGGAGGCTAAATAAGAAAAAGAAAGTCCACACGGCTCCAGCAACATTATTTAAGGAAGTCCATCATCATTCTTGTAATCATTCATTATTCGTTCTTCAGTCGTTACTCTTGTTCAGTTCCAGCCAGTCGCCTACAAATTGCAACTGCATTATTCTTGCGCATTAACTGACTAAGTTCATAATTCAATTATAATAAACATTTAATAACATATAAATAATTAATTTAATATTTCAAGTATATTAAATATTCAAAAGTATTTTCAAATATAATAAAAAATTGATAATAACATCAACCTATGACTTTAATTATTAATAATCAGCGCCTAACTTCACCTATTCGTTAATAGTATGTAATAACCTAACGATGACATCTGACTTTTCCTTTCGATGTATTAATATAGCATCGCGATACAAGCTTGATCGGATGAAGACGGTATAAAAGATACGATAGGAATTATTTATAAACTACATAAACATAAAATTATCATTTTATAGACGCTTCTCTCGTATGTGATCATGTGTAACTCCGTTAAATTTTAGAAGATCCCAAAATGATACGTAATGTTTAGTTGTAGAATTTTATATTTAAATAAGAACAAAACAAAAAATTGTTTAAAAAAGAAATATTATTTTAAGATTTCCAACTACACACTTAATTTTTATATTTGGATCTGTCACCACTTAATTAAATCATGCACTTAAACTAATACTTTCATGAAAACTACAGTTCCATTTTATTATAAATCAAATACGCTAGATCATAGCACAGTTTTACTGAAAGTACACTTTACCAAAGCCTTTTCTAAAATAATTTTTACTACTTTTTTTTCGTTTTAAATATTAAGATAAATTATTCAGTGTTTTTTGTGTGTATTGCATACATTTTTTTTTTATATACATTTTAAAATAATTTAGCTTAATATTTTATGTATACTTAAATGGAGCTGTATTTCATTTATTTATAATTTTTAACAATTTTTTTAAAAATATCTTCCTAGGAAAACTAGTAGTGCAAGCGATCCCTAAAAAAATACTTTGGAAGCTATCTTGTGGTTGGGGAGGCCGGACAGTTTAAAAATATCTTTTCAGTTTGATCTTTTGAGTTTTTCAAATTTTTTTTTGGTTTATTTAAACTTTTAATAGTATTAAAAGTATATATAATAAACTGTTAGTAATAATATTACAATAAAATTTCATCATAATTCACCCACACCCTCCAAAAAAAGAAATCTTAGGGACTTTTTATTGATTGTGTACATTGTTAAAGTGGAATTTTTTTTACCGTCTCTTCCATTTAACACAGTAAAGGTAGAAAGATCAAAAGATCAAAAGATCTTCTTGGAAGGTGTTTTTGGAAATGGAGGAGCAGAAAGAATAATAAAACACCAATTTTTAAAAAAATGTTTGGTTTATTTAAATATAATGATAATTTTACAGTAAAACTATAGATCATAAATTACTCCCACCCTAAAAAAGAGATCTTTGGTAACCTTTTTTCAGGTGTAATTATTTTTTCACTATATTAAGAATAAATAACCAATGCCAGGAAAGTATATTACAACTTTGTTGTCAGGTTTTTTATAACGCGATTGTTTTCCATATGAGATCCAGTACGGATTTTCTTTAACAGTTGGGAAAGTATAAAATGAAGTTTTTTTCAACCTTTTGATTAATATACTACACTTCAAATTACGTGTTACTATTAGTAATTTTTACTAATAAGTAATTTTTGAGGTTTGTGTCATTTTACAATCGGATAAAATCTCTATCTTGAATTAATTTGATCACTTTCAACCTTCAAAGGGAATTAATAATGTAATAAAAAATATTTATTACTTTCTGTTTATAAAAAGAACTGTCATAAATTAAACTACGTATTAATATGTTCAGTAATAACACTTTGTTGAAAGAATTAAAGAATAGATGAAGTTGTTTATTATCCAACATTATTAATTGCTTATAAATATTTGTTAATAAATCTATTGGGTAGAGTTAGTTGCCTTTAATTAATCGTGTTGGCAAATTCCAATGACGCCAATTTATAATTCAAGCGTTTAGATTAAAATTGCACATTACAAATCGCATCTCTATATTAAAAATCATTGAAGATAAAATTTATAAATGATACACCAAGAAATATTACACTTCTTAATCCTTAAGACATCCAAATTTTTATATAGTTTTGAAGGGCAAATATCGTCGAGTCCTTAAAAACTACACCAGTTACATCTGGATTGTTTTAAAGAATTTCTTTAAGACAATTTTTCCTTAACGTGACAGTACATCAAATATTAAATTAATGTTATTTCTTTTTCAGTAAACTAAACATTACTTAGTTACTTTGATTTATAAAGTAATTAAGTACTCCCCCATTTGACAACGGGGTAAAATAGTTTTTTTTTTTTTAATTTTTTAATGGCAAATCGACCAACTAAGTTTCCAGCTTTTGAATGGGAATATGGTATGTAAGTTTACTAGGGTATGAAAATGTCAATCCACATTACATTTCAAATCCGGGATCGTGAAGAAAGACAGACGCAGCGGATATTAGTAAAAAATGCTAGCCGACAAAATTAAAAAAAAATTATGTGGAAACCACTTCCTTGTATGCCTATGTGACTTCCTTGTATGCCTATTTAATTACATATACACATTTTTTTTTAAATGAAAAGTACAAAAAAATTTTATTTCATTAATAACTTCTGATATTTTTTCATATATATGTTGTTATTATTAAATTATTTATCGTAAATTTTTTTTACAATCAGAGGTTAATAATTATTAATAAATCAATATATTTCAATTAAAAATAAAAAAAGGAGATGAAATCTGATTCGAACCGATGTGCCTTCCTCTTGTAAGATCCAAATATTTCATTACTTAAAATTTTATTTGGCTATAAAACTCTGGAACCAATGAAAATAAGTACCACATAAATATAGTTGAAAAGCTCTCAATGAGAGCAGTTAAGAAAAGATCTAAATTCCGAATTTTTTGGATTTTGGGCTTTTTTAGAAACTTTAGGTTTAGTCGATTGCAATCAAAAGGGGAGGTGTACATCTAGACGTTATAAGAGTCCTAAATCCAAAATTTCAACTTCCTACAACTAATTGTTTTTGAGTTAGATGCATACGTAAGTACAGATGTCACGCCGAAACTAGTCAAAATGGATTCAGGGATGGTCAAAATGGATATTTCCGTTGAAATCTGATAACCGAAATTTTTTGCTATCACAATACTTCCTTTTACTTCGTACAATGAAGTAAAAACTATAATTTTAGTTATTTTTATATGTTAAATACATTTTTTTAATTATTAATTTAACAATATTTTAAGACTGTCCGTGGCGCTAGCCGTAGCATCCAGCCTTTCACCCGGAAAAGGTCCTGGGTTTGAATCCCGGTCAGGCATGGTATTTCTCATATGCTACAAATTTCCATTACAGCTAAATAATCATAGTAGTCGATGCCCGCATATCTAATTAAATAAAAATAAATTTATAAAATACAATTTTATATTATTCCTATCATTCTTACAGAAATAAAACAAATCTTTTAAAATTGAATCAATTATAATATTTTTATAAATTAAATATTTATTGTGATTTTTTAGTACAACTTTTTTAAATTGTAATTTAAGTGGAAATGTATGATTTATAAGAAAAAAACTGACCAAAAGACACAAATTTTTATTTCAAACACGCCACACAGTTTTTAAATAATAATGACTTATTATGCAATATTTAGAGTAAAATTTCGAAAAAATATCAAAATATTTAATATACAAATCTGAATCTGATTTGATCTCCATGATTCTCCAAGATGAATAAATGTACGTCAGAATATTGGCACAGACGGAGGGACGGTAAATCACGTGATCTACGGGTTTTGACCTTGTCTAGTACAGCCTCAACAAAATATCTCCCTCGCAAGAAATTCTATAACTCTGTATTCTTTCTTATTAGAGTAAGATCGGGACAGCTTATCTTTATGAACACACTATAATATCTGTATCCAAAACTACATACATACATAGTCTCTCTCTCTCTCTCTCTCTCTCTCTCACTCTTTCTTTTTCACCCTCCCCCGGTATGAGTATATATACAGAAATGATTCAGGTGGAAAGGAAAATAATTTGGAGACTGATTCTAGAGCTTAAAATTGGAAAAATTTCATACAAACTACGTCCAAAAAAAAAACGCTTTGTTATCGAGTTACGATTAGCGAAAAAATTTCGCCCAGTTAAATGAGGCCTAATAAAATTTGTAAGGCGTTATATAAGAGGTAAACTTGATGGTTTGATTTCAAAAATCGAATATAACATGTTCAGAACTTTATATCCCATAGTTTTCATGATATCCAACGTAAAAAAGAAAATTCGGTGACGAAAAACACGATATTTTAGATTTGAAGTACAGTAACATTGTTAAATGATAAATAAATGAGAAAAGTTAATTTTATTATCAAACCTTGAAGAGAATTTAATTCCAAGAAAATTGATATAATAAAATCTATGAAAACAAAAAAAAATTAACTTTATTATTAAAAAAAAAAAATAGAAATTAAAAACATAAAATGCTATATGAAAAACAGCTGCAATTTAATAGGCCCTTTCATACTCGAACAATGAATGTGCCACGGTGAGATATAATCTGGAAATTTTAAACAATGAATTTCAAACAGTGCTTGAAACTTTCTCATTGGCGAAACGAAATATACTATCAACTTTTTTCTTTTCTTTTTCCTGTTTAACCTTCGGTAATTACCTTTAGATAATACTTCAGAGGATGAATGAGGATGATATGTATGAGTGTAAATGAAGTGTAGTCTTGTACAGTCTCAGTTCAATCACTCCTGAGATGTATGGTTAATTGAAACCCAACCACCAAAGAACACCGCTATCCACGATCTAGTATTCAAATCCGTGTAAAAATAACTGACTTTACTAGGACATGAACGCTGGAACTCTCGACTACCAAATCAGCTGATTTGGGAAGACGCGTTCACCACTAGACCAAGCCGGTGGATTATACTATCAACTTGATGGAGCACCAAAACACTTCACGAATGAAGTAAAACAATTCGTAGAAGAAACATTTACTGATAAATGGATTGGACATAGACGCCCGGTAAATTTCCCACCTAAATCACCGGATTTTATTCTCCGAGATGTTTATGGGGATAGATAAAATGCGAGGGGTACAAGCATAAGTATACACGTGATGAACTGATCGCTCACATTCTCAATACTGCTGCCCTCATCAAAGAACGAAGATATCATTAGGTTTGGGGACAGAAACTGTAAAGGAAACATGTTGAAAAGTGCAATGACGTCAATTATGGAATTTTCGATTATTTATTGTAAATTATTTGTTATCTATAGGTATTTTTAGTACAATAAATTTAGACTTAGAAAAATTAAAATAATTTTAATTTACTTTTAAAAAAATACGTATTCTGGTATATACTGTATTAATTTACAATAAATTTTCAAAAATTCGGATCAGATTTCATATAAAATCAATAAAATTATACTTTAATTTGAATTCCAAGAATTGGAATCTGGCCAGATTTTACCGAAGACACAAAAATCAGGGCGAAATCTTTCCCTAACCGATACGCGTTAACTAACTGTTTCTGAACCTAAATTTATAAGAAATTTCTTCTTAATTTTCACCAGTAGAACATGTCTTAAAAATCTGTTAAATGTTTCGAAAATCATTCTGTATATATTTTGATATGTAGACAGGGGATCTCCAACTGGTTGCCAAAAACTCTCGGGAGCCTCGAGTCTGAAAAGTTAAGCGACAGAAGCTAATTTTCTGTTTTTATGTTGATACAATTACTCTATTAATCAATCTGTACACCTACTTGGTCTATTGGTAAACGCGTCTTCGCAAATCAGCTGATTTCAGAGTCGAGAGTTCCAACTTTCAAATCCTAGTTAAGGCAGTTACTTTAATACGGATTTGAATACTAAAACATGGATACCGGTGTTCTTTGGTGGTTGGGTTTTAATTAACCACACATCTCAAGATTGGTCGTCGACCTGAGACTGTACAAGACTTCACTTCATTTACACTCATTCTCATTCATCCTCTGAAATAATACCTGACGGTGATTCCCGGAGGCTAAACAGGAAGAAAAAAATAAAAACCATCCGTACACATTCTTCCTTGTAGTGCATTTAACGTTTTGAACGTAATCTCTTCATTACTGTATTTTTATGGTTCTTGTAATCGAAAAACGGTTACAACCTTCTCTTAGTTTCCTTTTTTTCTTATACTACGAGCAAAAAATTAATACCTTATTTGTTGATTACAAAAGATAAAAGAAAAATATCAAATTTCAGATAACCTGGAAAACAACGCAGTATCACGATTGGCTACATCGTATACTCGGCTGAATCGAAAAGGACTTCAGAAATACAAAAGCGTATATTAATTTATTATGGATTTGGTTGAAGTCTCACTTCATAGCAAAACACATCAAGTTTTTACTAAGTAGTTCATTAGTAACGAATTCGGCCACCAGCGCTGTCACCAGTATTAAAAATAAATACATTACTGATGCGAACGTTGTCGCTGTGTTTTGGTTTCACGATTTGCAGTCAGAAACAGCAGTTCAACGTAATTTTCGTAGATAGTACGGCACCAAACCTTCGTTGAAACAGACTGTTCTGTTATAACCAACCAGGTTGGTATAGTGGTGAACTTGTCATCGCAAATCAGCTGACTTCGAAGTCGTGAGTTGTAAGGTTCAAATCCTAGTAAAGGCAGTTAAATGTATACGGGTTTGAATACTAGATTATGGATACCGGTGTTCTTTGGTGGTTGGGTTACAATTAACCACACATCTCAAGAGTGGTCGACCTGAAACTGTATAAGACTATACTTCATTTACAATCATACAATCATACATATCATCCTCATTCAACCTCTGAAGTAATACCTTACGGTGGTCCCGGAGGCTAAACGGAAAAAGGTAACAAAAGGTTGTTCTGTTAAACATAAAAAATCCCCAGAACACCCATGAGACCCTAAAGTTGCGGTGGAACAACTGAAAAAACGTTACATGTATTCTGAAGAAATCAACTCGACCTACCGTGAGATTGGCGTACCACAAACGACTATTTGGCTCGTATTACGTAAACGATTCCACTTGAAACCATACCAACTAACCATGGTTTAACAGATTACAGAGGATGACAAAGTTGCACGGATGCAGTTTTTGTGTGGAAATGTGGAAATGATGGATAGAATTGTAGACAACGATATATTTTTAGACAACGTAATTTTTTGTGATGAGTCAATATTTCACATCAACGGCAAGGTGAAAACTCATAATTGCCGAATATGGGGTAGTGAAAACCCACATGAAACTTTGCAGCACATTCGTGATAGCTCTAAGGTTAATGTTTCTTGTGCCCTAAACAAACAAAGACTGTACGGCCTGACTGTTCTTCTAAGGAGCAGGCGTAAATGGAATAGTTTATCTGGATATGCTTTAAAATTTTCTAATTCCTTAGTTATATGATGGTGACCAAGGTGGACGCATTACTATCAGCAAGACGGGCCACCATCTCACTACCGCCTAGAGGTCTGAGATTTTCTTGATACTAGATTCCCAGGTCGGTGGATCGGTCGTGAAGGCCCAATCGCATTGCCATTTCGCTCTCCAAATTTGACCCCGCTAGATTTTCTCTTGTGGGGTTTCATTAAACATTGGGTTTATATAGCTTCTTTGTCTGCTGATGTTGTTGAGATAAGACTTCGAATTAACTCCGCAGCTGCAGAAGTAACGTCTGATTTGCTGGGTACAATCTGGAATGAAATCGATTTCAGGCAGGATGTATTACAATTTCCATTGCATTACAATGGAAGCCATATCGAACCAAAGTGAATGTTGGGTGACAAACTTGATGTGTTTTTCTATGAGACAAGACCTCAATCAGATCTCTAAGTTATTTCAGTAAATTTTTATATTCTCTTAAAGTTATTTTTTTAATCACCCATATTTAGCGATGAATAATCAATTCATTAGTACACAAATGCAATACAATTTACAAGGACAACAGTCCATCCTTACTCCTGCAATTAAAGAACAATTTTTTTTTTTATCTTCCAGTGTTATACTTTATAGTTTAAGATTCTACAAGGATTTTACTTGTGTAATTAAAAAATTTAGGAAAAAATAAATTACTGCGATAAGTTTAATCGTTAATTTATTCTTCATAAATTATTTATTAAATACATCCTGTATTCAATGGAAAAAACATGTTCATAATAACACATTCTAAAAAAAAAATCATGTATGTAAATAACAAAATCATTATGTTCGTAGAGTAAACCACTTCCTTGCGATAATGTATCTTAATCTTAGTTAGGTTAGATAACTACTTTAATTGAATATTCTAGTACGCTAAAATTCACTTAAATTATTATACATAACAAAATCTGCTTTTAAAATAAAAACAAGAGCTCAGCATCACAATTAAAAAAATATGTTTGCTTTTCCATGTAAAGAAAAAAAGAAAAACATAAACGGTCATTATACCTATATCTTTCATCTAAATTCCCCCCCCCCCCACCATAAAAAAAACGAAACAAAATTACTATTTCATAAAATTTTCAAATTCTTTTTTTTATGAAAAAAAAAGATATGTTAACCATATATTTAGTAAATCCTGTATCCTCAATTATCTGCTTTATATATTCTGATGTTTACATTTTATTATCACAATTGCTATCTATACTTCGTTCTATTGAAAAAATAACTAACCTGAATGCATAATAACAATAATTATGTGGATTACCCACTAACAATCTATTTCTTTCAAGATTCTAGCACAACATATTCCTATCTTTTTTAATTAATCTTAAACATATATATATATATATATATATATTCAACTTCACAATCCTATTTTTTGTCATAAAAAAAACTTATACCCATTATAGTTTAAATCTCTACCTATTCCCTTTCTTCCTGGCTTTCTAATAATCATTTTTCTTTATTATTATATTTTTTAAATCGACAAGTGTATTGTATACAGCAATGTAAATTTCGTTTTCTTAATTCATATAAGTAATTGTTTAACTCATTAAATATAATAAAAAATATTTTTTTGAGATTAAATAACATCACAAAATTTAATTTTTACTTTCCCGGCTATAGCGGTATAGCTGTATACTGCAACAGCATCTAAAAAAATTGGTCTATTTTAAGTTCTGTTTTAAGAAGATATATAAATAAAAAAAATCCCTTTCGGCATGCCGGAAGGCGGAAGTAGATTTCACCAGGGGATTTCACAGTAGGGGAGAAAAAATATTTCCACCTAAAGTTAAGAAAAACTTCAAATTTACTCAACACGACAATGGCTGCATATGAAAAATGGTTTTCATATGTTTAGCATACAAACCAAATCTTCTTACAATTCCAGCAACATTTTGGTCATCCCTGGCCGTAACGGTTGGTCATACAAAAAATTGTTTCAGACAAAACTTTTAGGTAATGTTTAAAGGTCTAACGAACACTTTAAACCGATTCGATGCTGTGCCTATTAAGAGAGATATGATTTTTTTGTATTCAAAACCTCATTTTTTCCACTTCCTGGGCTAATAGTTGGTGATATCAAAAAACTTTACTTACATAAGTTTTATGCCCTTATCAAAAAGAATAGTAGGAACTTTAAACGAATTTGATATTCTACTTAATAAGAAAGTTATAGCAATATTTGTTTTTTCGAAAAAGCCCCTCCATTTCAACCCCCGTGGTCCGATTTTGGCCGTTAACGAAGTCGACCGAGTTCGGGACAAGTTATTTTTAAAGTGATAGGCGCAAAATTACGGCAGTTATCGTGTCCACAAGAAAGTGAAATATAAACTTTTGAGCTGGCGGTGATTTTGGGGTCTAGGGAATGTAAAACGCGAAGATATGTCGAAATTTTCCGTAAGTCGAATCATGCTACCATTACAATAGGTAGCTTTCTTATGAAAACTACCTAAAAATAGATTTAAATAAATTGTAAATAATCTGCAAAAAATTTGCTATTCCAATACATCCAAGCCCAGAAAATTTATTTTTGTCGTACGTTTTATCGTATACGTGTTGACTTGTACTTGACCTTTAACTCTGGACCCGGTTTATCGATTTTCTTCTCTTGGTAGACAGGTACTTTGGAGAGGAGAGAAATGTATTGATTTTTTTTGTAAAAATTGAAAAAAGGGGTGAGGGTATTTTGACAAATAAAATTTTACATCTTTATTGCGATACTGTAACAAAAAATATTTCGTACATCGAAGTTTATTTTATCAAGTTCACAAATTACCAGAAAATTTTATTTAATACTACCCGATCCTCAAAAAATGACTTTATATGTTATTCTGTTTTATTTCCTTGTATGAAGTAAAGGAAGTATTGTGATCGCAAAAAATTTCGGTTTTCATATTTCAACGGAAATATCCATTTTGACCATCTGTGAATCCATTTTGACTAATTTCGGCGTGACGTCTGTATCTAGCGTAACTCAAAAACGATTAGCCGTAGGGTGTTGAAATTTTGGTTTTAGGACTGTAGTAACATCTAGTTCTGCACCTCTCCTTTTGATTGCAATTGACTGGACCAAAAGTGTCCAAAAAAAGCTCAAAATCCAAAAATTCGATTTTGGATTTTTTCTTAACTGCAGTAATAAGTCCTCATTAAGTGCTTTTTCAACAATATATCATAAAGTGGGATTCATTGGTTACAGAATTATAGCCAAATAAAATTTTAATTAATGAAATATTTGGATCTTACAGGGAGAAGGGCACATCGGTTAACTTCATCTACTTTTTTTTAACTTTTTTTTTTTTAATTTAAATATATTGATTTATTAATAATTATTAACCTCTGATTGTAAAAAAAATTACGATAAATAATAATTAAATAATGGCAATAAAAATTAAAAAAATGAAAATGTATCAGAAGTTATTAATGAAATAAAATTGTATGTACTTTTCAATTAAAAAAAAATGTGTATATGTATTTTAATAGGCGTACAAGGAAGTCGTGCGGCGTCCACATCAGATTTTTTAGCTACATCTTGGTTGAGAAAAGGAGGTAAAGGAGTTTATTACATCTATATTTTTCTACATCAACAGGACACTTCAAATCTCTATAACACTGTTGCTCATCCCACTTCAATGGTCTGTGATACAAACAAATTTTTTTTAAATTTTTAAACAATTTTTTAAAACTTAAATTCATCTCCCAAGTTACTCTTTGAGAGATGGATATTAGAAAATTATGATTTTTATATTACATTTGAAATATAAAAATCTTAATTTTTTGGAAATCTTTTTTCTTTTGTATTTCTTAAGGAAAAAAAATTAGCCAAAAATGTTCACCCCTTCCTAGAAAATTACAACTTTATTTAGTTTTATAGATGTATCTTAGAATTTTTTCTTAAATTTTAGAAAGCTTTTTTTTTAGACTCATTATCACCACTAAGGGATTATTTTCTTAAAAACTAATTTTATCCGAATGCTTCCCTTTGAGCATGGGAGCCCCCAAAATGGATTTTTTTCAAGAACACGACACAGTAGTCTAACTTTACAGATAGTAAACAGATAGTGGACAGTAGTCCACCACAAGTACAGATGTAATCATGATAACTTTCCTTTCTAGAGTCGTAGCTCTACTATAACGTCATCTAGACTGGATTGTAATCGGTCCAATTTAAGGATATGCGGTTTTCACCGGATGTTTGATACGTGGTTTTCAACAAATCATAACATTTTGACACCTTAGGAACCCAAAAACCGGTAAATTTGCCTGACGTTAAATGTTCGTATGTACATGTGTTCGGTGTTGGCCTTTAAATAACCTTATATCTCCGGAACTACTGAACCTATTTTGACCAAACTTGTTCAGATTACTTCTAAATACGGGGCATTGATGTCATTACATTTTCAACTTAAAAGCTCAAGGGGGTGAGGCTGTAGAGCAAAGTTTACTCGCTCGTGGGCGTGATTTTTTTTAAAATCGCGCTCCACCCCAAAAACGCTATTGTAGTCTTCTGCTATGTTGTGACGTCACAGGTGGAGCGGTAGAATTAAATGAATGAATAATATTTAAATTGTAAAAAACTCGGTCTGGCTGGGTCTCGAACTCCAATTGGACCCGGTTGACTCGGTGCCTGGTGCGTTAAGGCTCGCGGTTACACCAGTCTGCCGACCATACAATCGAATTTGTTCTATGTAAGTTGTGAAAATATACTGGTTTAGTTAGAGCCGACCATCGCTACTAGTTACCGCCACATCCGCGCGAATTAAATACAGTATGCGCGCGTGCTTTAGTTAGAATCACTGAATGAAATGAAATTAAGTTATGTGCATGTGTGTGAAAGTTGTGCATCAGAAACAACCTACAGTTGTAGGACTTTCCCGGAACGTGGCCTTAGCTGGGTGACGCTTGACTTTCCCCGTCACGCGGCTAAAGCCGCGTTCGTTATTTATTTATTTAATTATGTATTATAATATTATAAATATTTTTATATGAAAACGTAAAATAAAAAACAATTCTTGATTTTGGTTATTGTTCTTCAATAAAAAGGAATTATTTTACCATAAAGATGCAATTAAAATTTCAATTAGAACCTCCAGGACCATCGTTATGTATTACTTCAGAGGATGAGAGGAATGACAATTTTTGTATCGTGTGAAAATGCCAAACCTAATCGGGATTCGAACCCAGGACGTCCCGATAAAAAACCGAGACTCTACCACTCGCGCCACGGAGGCAGGAAAACAATTAGAACTTAAAATGATTGAATTGCAAGTTTTTTTCAAAAATGAATTGCATAACTTGATTGGTGAAGTCGGGATATTATGCAATTTTCAGTGCTGTCTTTTTTCAACGATTTATACAGATGAAATAAAGATTGTAAAAAAGAATTTTAACAGTTATATCGAAAATACATTTTTACTTTGATTATAAACATATGTTATAGAAATTGTATAAATCTAATATTTGGATCGAACAAAAATCTATACCAAGTAATAGGATCTAACTAAAACTATTAAAATTTTGATTTACATAAAGAATACGAATAATTATAAAATAATACAAAAATATAGAAAATAAAATAATAAGTTTGGTTTTATTACGCAAAAATCATTGTACGGTGTGTAGAGACTGCATGGTAAGGATAAATAATAGTAACAGCTGTTAAGCAATAGGTAGTATAGCGGTGGAGCTCACACTAAGCAGAGGGAAACTATTTAGAATGTGACGTCATTCGGTTATAAGGAATAGAGCATCATTCCGTACAAATGCACACTTCAAAATCATTTATACTCATAGCATATGTTTAGGTAACTGATAATCTTGTTTAAGTGGAAAGTCATTATATTAAATGATTATTATTTATACATACTATTTATTATAACGTATAATTTTATTATTTAATTAATAGTTCAGCATTAACGAACGATTGCATAATTGGTTAAAAAAGAACTTCAAATACCTTGAAACGAATACCTCAACTATCACTTAAAAAATAGATTTTAAATAAATAATTTTATTTATTTAATTTGAAAATAAATAAAATATAATAAATACAAATACGGAGGTTAAAAAAAAATAAATAAAACTTTTGTCCAAGGAATAAAAATTCGGTACTATTCCGTGGTGTATCAAGAAAAGTTGATCTATACATACCATGCATGTTCGTATTCGTTCTTACTGCGCGCATTCATACAGGTCCGTATCTAGCTGGTTGTTAATTATCAATTAAAAAACATCGTGCAGTCTTATTTATGTTTTCTATCGTTTATTATGAATTTTGTGGGTTTTCCCTGTTTAGCCTCCGGGAATCTCCGTCAGGTATCACATACATCCTCATTCAGAGGATGATAAGTATGAGTGTAAATGAAGTGTAGTCTTGTATAGTCTAAGGTCAACCATTTCTGCTTATATAGTTTTAGGTCTGCCATTTCTGATGTGTGGTTAATTGAAACTCAACCACCAAAAAACACCGGTCTCTACGATCTAGTACTCAAATCCGTCCAAGCCTTTACTAAGATTTGAACGTCGGAACTCTTGACTTCGAAATCAGCTGATTGCATTTCGCGCGTTTAATTGAACTTATTACAAATGAAAATGATGCTGTTTTGTTTTTCCAGGAACACGACATTCTACACAATCCGCTTAGATCTGAACAGGTGCGCGGGACAGGTGGACGTGCTCCAAAGAGAAGTGAAAAAAATTGAAATGGTTACGCCAAAATACACTTTTGACCGGTTAATTACCATTTCGGAAAACAGTAATCTTCATTTATGCTTGGGCAAACGGCCTTAGAATCAGTCAAGTTTTGTTAACATAAAATAAAAATCAATCGCAACACTTTTGAGGATTTGAATAACTAACTATACGCACGAGATTCGTGTACACGATATCATTTATTGGTAATCAGCGGTTCCAATATGACAATGAAATTGGAAAGAGTATGTTTACCCAGCAAAACATAATGTTCCCCATAAACTACCTCAATAGCGGCAGTTATGGACACTACCAAAAACATTTTTCGCCCGCAAAGTCCTGTATCCACTGTGTCCGAGTGAGACGGAAAGTATTTTCAGCAGTTGCAATTGTTTATAATTTGGTTTTATTGTTTGCGTTTATATTTATTATTTTTCTAAAATACTTATTTTGTATTATAATACTGAATTTTATTTTGTTTAAAACCTAGTTAAAATTTTGCTACATTTTGATATGTTTTGTTTTTAATAAATTTCGAAATTCTTGTGTGTATTTTTGTTTCTGTGAACTTTATTCATATATCACTTTAATCAGAATCAGACTAGCTACAAGTTTTGTTAAAAACCTTTATGCTATATTTATTATCAATTTAACAAATTTATTTTACGCTAAACATAAAATAGTGTTTTTTTTCGACCGCCAGTCTTTTGTACATCACCGCAGATTTCTCGAAAAATACAGTTCTAGGACCTATTTTATTTTTTCAGGTCAGATTTCGTACAACATCACTAAATTTATCCCTTAATTTAGATCCCAAGAATTGATGTCTTGCTTAACTTTACTGAAGCCGCAGAAAACAAGGCGAAATCTTTCGATAGCCGACATTAGTAAACGAAGCGTTTCCGAACCTATGGTAAGATGAACTTTCTTTCTTTATTTTCTCATCAGTAAAATTTGTCTGAAAGTGCGTTTCATTATTTGTGAATCACTATATTATATTATATATCCATTTCTTGTAGTTATATAAATCACTTCAAAGAAGATAAAAATAAAAAAAATAATAAATAATAAGTTCACATAAGAGAATTAATTTGATAGGGAAACCAAATGTGTTTCTATTTCTTATCGATAAGAAATAATTTATTTATTTATTTCACGTAGGATTTCCTCCAGAACTGGTTTCCAAAACTCTAAAAAAATTACTTAATTAACACTAGGAATTGTAAATTATAGTAACAAAACCAAATCGTTCATCTCATGACGTTTACCACTAGGTTAGTCATTTGAATTGTGAATATTAAATGAATGAACCGTCCATGTAGGAGACATGACCATGTAATACCAAGCTTATTAGGAAAATGAGAAGTGGTTTTCTATTGGTTTCTACAGTAAGCCAAATGGATAGTTGCGTTTCAGTGTGCCAAGTCCACAGGAATGAACCCACCGGGTTGGTCTAGTGTTGAACGCGTCTTCCCAAATCAGCTGATTTGGAAGCCGAGAGTTCCAGCATTCAAGTCCTATTAAAGCCAGTTATTTTTACATGGATTTCAATGCTAGATCGTGGATACCGGTGTTCTTTGGTGGATGGGTTTCAATTAACCACACATCTCAGGATTGGTCGAACTGAGAATGTACAAGACTACACTTCATTTACACTCATACATATCATCCTCATTCATCCTTTGAAGTATTATCTAAACGGTAGTTACCGGAGGCTAAACAGGAAAAAAGATAGAAGTCCACAGGAATGAAGTAGGCCTAACATTTTTATTCTGTTCATCACTAGTACTACTTACTACTGTCTGAATATTAAACATTATAACTTCAGAGAAAGTAACTTTAATTGGTGTCTTCTACTACGCCGTTTTATATGTTTAGTTATTTCTAATTTATGATAGGCGCTTTATGTTTCTAATTAAGAAGTTGTGTAACACAAATATTAATATACATCACAGACGACTAAATTTAAATCGTGCAAATATTTCAAAGCAATACTAATTCTGAGAAAAGTAAAATCATATATTTTTTTTTTACCTTAGGTCAAAACCGTAGCAGAATAAATTCAAAACGATATTGGAAAGTATAATTTAATTTTGACTTAAAATTTCTAAACCATCAGTTATTAAAAAAAAGTCGAATCCACATACTGTTATGTAAAACTTAGAGAAATCTGCGATCTATTTTCTTCTTTTTTTTCTAAAAGTAATTTTTATTCTAAATATAAAGATAAAAAGTTATTTTTTCTTTTGAAGTTGTTCGGCCTGCTGCACAGCTGACCATTAATCCACGCGATTCTCTCCCCATTTTTTCCCTTCGTTCTGATAAACCCCATCATTATTTCTTCTCGTCCCACTATTTAATTAAATCTTTTACAATATTTCCCGTATCTGACCATAATAATATGTAAAGATTATTTTACTCTACCAGTTTTAACATTTTTATTTTAAAATAATATCCAAAAATTATGTTTAATGAACAATTTTTTTCTATAAGATTTTATTCTATAGAGATTTTATATAATATATTCCAGGCATCATAGCTCAACAGCTGAAGAATAAAAGTACGGTAATCAGTCAATAAATGGGGTATGAGTTTTTATCATTTCTCGACGTTTCATGAACAAATAAAGGGACCCAAAAAAAAATGGGGGGGAGTAATATTCATACGTACGTGTGCTGGCGTATTTAAAACTTAATAACAATTGACTGGATAAACTGATTTTGATGAAATAGTAGCAAATGTGTTGCTACTATTTTGAGGTCAATATCTCAACGGCGTGCGGTAGATAGTTTTCATTAAACTCATAATATGCGTACATTCTGATCTTACCGTTTAAAAAGAGTCTCCCAAATATTCCCCTTTCCACCAAAATCGGAAAAAAACTATCTTTTTATCAATTGCATATTTTTTAACCGATTTTTTTTTATGTCTCCCTAAGCATAGTAGAAGTGCAACCACCTAGTGGTCTAGTGGTAAACTCGTTATCAATCTTTTTTTTTATTTGCCTTCTCGTCATTTTCGAAATCAAAAGTTCTAAGGTTCAAATCCTAGTAAAGGCAGTTACTTTTATATGGATTTTAATACTAGATCATAGATACTGGTGTTTTTTGATGGTGGGTTTTAATTAACTACACATCTCAGGAGTGGTCGACCTGAGACTGTACAAAACTACACCTCATTATACTCATACATATCATTCTCATTCTTCTTACGGTGGTTTCAGAGGCTAAACAGAAAAAGGAAAGAAAAGGTTGTTCTGTTAAACATACAAAACACCCACGGGTCCCTAAAGCTGCTGAGGAACAACTCAGAGAGAGCTTTACATGTATTCTGAAGAAATCAACTTAACGTGCGCTGTGAGACTGGCATTCTACAAACGACTATTTAGCGCGTATTACGTAAACGATTGTACTTGAAGCCATACAAACAAACCATGGTTCAACAAATTATAGAGGACAAGAAGGTTGTTCGGATGCATTTTTGTATGAAAATGATCGATAGAACTGCAGACGATATATTTATATACTAGATCATAGACCGGTGTTCTTTGGTGGTCGGATTTTAATTAATCACACATCTCAGGAATGGTCGACCTGAGACTGTACAAGACTATACTTCATTTACATTCATACATATCATCCTTTGAAGTAATACCTTACGGTAGTTCCGGAGGCTAAACAGACAAAAAAAGGGAGGCATAGTAGAATTGCAAACGATCCCAAATACTTTTGGGGCAATATTGGAGGTAGAGGAACGGATCAAATTTTAAAAATATCGATTTTTGGAATTTTTAAAACGTTTTTGGTTTATTTAACTTGAAAATAATAACATTACAATAAAAGTTTATCATAATTCGTCCCCCAATCCCCAAAAAAGAAATTTTAGGAACTCTTTATCGGTTGTACATTTTTTTGTGAAATTATTTTTACTTTCTTCCATTATGCAGAGTAAACGTAGACAAACAAACAAATTATAATGGGAGGTGATTTAGAAGGTAGGGGAGCAAGAAAGTGAAAAAATCGATTTTTTAAACTTTTTCACGTATCATTATTTTTCCATTATATAAGAATAAATAACCAATGCCAGAAAAGTATAACATTGTAGTAAGCTTATTAATTTATTTGCTTGAATAATAAATAATAACTATTTCTTTAAATTAAAATTTATATTGAAATAAACTTTTAAAAAATAATTTAATTTATTTTTATTAGATCGACTTAGTAAAAATTATGCTACAAAAATTAATTTCTTATTCATCACGAAAGAATTAAAAAATTAAATAAGAAATACAATTCGGCATCAGTGTATTTACATGAATAAATAGGCTAAATAAATTAAAGGGAACAAAAGCAGAAATGTTCTATATCTTATCCATTAACCGAGTCGAAATAACTAACTTATGTTCCAACTCAAAAACTTCACTTTAAGAAATAAAGTTGTATTCAAAGTTTCAAACCAACATTATAGTGCTGAAACAACAGCGACAGAACTTTCCAAACACCTTCAACCTTTCACAGTAATTTAGAATTAACATATATGGTACTATTAAAAATTACGTAATCTAAGCGGCCAAGTATTTATCAACAATTTATTTGCAAACGTTTATTCAGGTAATTATTTTTTCTTACCTTATTATCTTCGTAATATGATGCTTTCTTTAATTCATATCGTTAGATTTTTTTATTATAAATTACATCACTTATGAAATCATATATATATAAAAGGAAATTCACATTAAAACTTAAATATTTTTTTATAATTTTTTTTACTTCCTTGCAGGTAAAGGATGTATTGCGATCGCGAAAAATTTCTGTTTTCAGATTTCAACGGAAATATCTATTTTTACCTTCCCTGAATCCATTTTAACTAGTTTCAGCGTGACGTCTGTATGTACGTATATATCTCGTACATACAGACTTCATAACTCAAAAACGATTAGCCGTAGGATGTTGAAATTTTGGATTTAGGACTGTTGTAATATCTAGTTGTGCACGTTTCCTTTCGGTTGCAATCGGCTGAACCAAAAGTGTCCAAAAAAAGCCCAAAATCCAAAACAATATGGATTTTAGACTTTTATTAACTGTCATTGATAAATTTTAAACGATTTATCATAAGTAGTACTTATTTGCATTGGTTTCAGAGTTACAGCCAAAAAAAATTTTAATTAATTAAATAATTGAATCTTACAAGGGGAAGGCACATCGGCTCGAATCATCTTTATTTTATTTTTTATTTTTTTTATTTAAATACATTATTTTTTATTAATTATTAACCTCTGATTTTAATAAGTTTTTACGATAAATAATTCAATAATAACAATAAAAAGAAATATATATGAAAAAATATCAGAAGTTATTAATGAAATAAAATTTTATGTACTTTTAAAAATATGTATATGTAATTTAATAGGCGTAGAAGGAAGTCATGTAATATCCACATCAGATTTTTATGAAAAGCGAGCATCAACAGCTGGTTATAAAAAAAAGGGCTTTAAAAATCAATATACGAATGGGCTTATTGAACATAATAAAACGAAAAAAGGGAAAAAATCTCCTTTATTTTTTTAACGACAATAATAAAAAAAAATCTTTTACTTTTCCGCCTAGCGGTACAGCAGAGCTATAGTTATAGAAGGGAAAGTATGGTAATCAGACCAATCTGGGCATATGCGGTTTTCATCGTATTACACAGATTTGAATATTAGAATATGGATACTGGTGTTCTTTGGTGGTTGGGTTTCAACTAACGACACATCTCAAAGATGGTCGATCTCTCTTTCTTTCTGTTTCGGATTTACCATTCCTGAAATTTGTGGTTAATTAAAATCCAACCACCGAAGAACACCGGTACCCACGATCTTCTATTCAAATCCATATAAAAGTAACTGCCTTTACTAGGATTTGAACCTTAGAATTCTCGATTTCAATTAGCTGATTTGCGATGACGAGTTCACCACTAGACCAACCCGGTGGGTTAGCAATGGTCGACCTGCGACTGAACAAGACTACATTCCATTTACATTCATACAAATCATCCGTTGAAGTAATAAATACGGTGATTCCAGGGGCTAAACAGAAGATAGGATTGAGCGTTTAAAAACTAATGAGGTAGTTTCCCAGATGGGATTTTAACCATCTGAGACTAACATTAACTGAGCAAATATGACAATATTTTAATCAACACTAACTACACAACTGCCCAGAAAGGAGTGTAATGTATTTAGGGTGTATGTATGTTTGTTTCATTGTATCAGCTCAACGGCTGGGCCGATTTAGATGTAAAACCCCGCGTTGGAATTCTTGTTACCGGGAGTATCGCAGGTTTCATATATATTTAAATTAATTTAAAAAATTATACTACACACAAAATTGTCACCTGCACGCTCTTTTTTCTTTTTTTTTTCATTAACAGTTATTAATTTTATAAGTCTTTATTTCAGTTAGAACATTGGAAATAAAACATTTATTTTAGAAAAGAACATTATAAAATCTAAACTCTTTCAAAGGTAAATTCTTTTAAATTGACTGTAGTAATAAATTATAAATGGATCTGAACATTATAAATAAAAGTTTGTAATTAAAAGAAAAATATATAACCTCATGTACTTTATATATTATTATCAAAAGCAAGGGAAAAATGTAAATATCAATCAACAAACGTACAAGAAAAAAAAAACGAAGTTAAATTTTACTGTTGAAACTTAACGCAATAAAAAGAAAAATATTAATCAATTTGCTAAATTTTAAATTAAAATTTACTTATAAAGATTCATCTTCCGGTTCGTGACAAATATAAAGACTAAACTCATTGTATTACATTATTTCATGGTCCACATTATAGTAAAGATTCTGAGTTGATTGTCAGAGTTAAGATTTCAGATATGTAATAACTTTTTGGGGTTAATTTTTTTTTTTGTAATTAGGTATCATGGCAAAGTTGTTTTCAGCCATCAGTAGATATAGTTTAATATCGAGAATAAAGTTATTATATTAAGTTTGGCTTTATTTAGATCAAAGTTATATGAAGAAGGCGCGAACATATAGCTGTTTGTTGTGATTTTGGGCTGGATATTTATTTTTATTTGGCAGGGTTTATGAATAAACGTTTAAATGAATTCGGGAAAAGTTGGTCCGAGCCCCCAAAGGATCGTACATACAACAAACGTACATACAAAGACGCGTACATACAACAAGGTTCGAAAATGCAACGCAATGTTACTATAATGTTTGTAAATGTATGTCACTTCACTAGACCCGTACAACCGGACAACAATCAGTTGAAACCGGAGTATTAACAGTATTTTCCGATGAATAACGCGATTTATGAAGCTATCTCTTCATAAATAACTTTCTATAAGTCGCTTCCAACGTGTTAATTGGTAGTGCATTCATTTTAATAGACTGTTTAATTAAAGATAAGCTTTTTTGTTCTCTCATTCCGCTTTTTATAATTTGTCAAAATAATTATAAAGAAACACAGATGAATAACAATAAAAGGAAAGAGAACCTTGATCCGAATAAGAAAAGCAGTAAAAAATTCGTTAGACGCTACATCATCAAGAATAATAAATTCGACTCTGCTAACAACGATTGCAATGCCGCCTGTCTTTGTTTAAATTAAAACCGACTACTGATGATTCTGATCCGAACGTTGAACCAATAAAGACGTACCAAAAAGCAGTAAAAAATTCGTTGGACGCTACATCACCCAGATTAAAAAATGCTAACTCTGCTAACAACGATTATAATGCCGCCTGTCTTTGTGTTTGCGTAAAAACCGACTACTGATGAAGCTGATCTGACACTGCAGCAATAAAGACGTATCGAAAAGCAGTAAAAAATTCGTTGGACGCTACATCATCAAGATTAATAAATGCTAACTTTGCTATCGACGATTACAATGCCGCCTGTCTTTGTGTTAACGTGAACACCGACTACTGATTAATCTGATGCGAACGTTGCAGCAATAAAGACGTAAACGATACTGGCAAATCCCCATTGGTGAAATATTACATTATGAAAGCAAAAGATGTGATGGATTTTAATACATAGTTGAAATAAGCTCGTACTAAAATTATTGAAGATATTTTTCATCGTAAAAATCGAATTCGAATCTTTGTAATGACAGTTGTTTTTATATGAATTTGAATGCTAGACAGTGGATACCGGTGTTCTTTGATGGTTGGGTTTCAATTAACTTCACGTCTCAGGAGTGGTAGACCTGAGTCTGTTCCAGATACATTTATACTTGCATTGTACCACGTCAGGCCTGGCAAGCCGGTAGCAGTACTTTTATTTGCCTGTACACACACACACACACACACAGAGAGAGAGAGAGAGAGAGAGAGAGAGACTGAGGGGGGGAGATCCAGACCCGGCAGTAGCTGGAAAACTGGTTGGAGAAAAACAATTATATATATATATATACATACTAGCCGATCAGGGCTCGCTTCATTTACGCCCATCCCGTCTAGCCAGGGGGACCTCTCTGTTTTCATTAAGCTCATGCTTGAGGGAATAATAATGATAAATAAAAGTAATAAATAATGTTTAAAGTCTTTAAATTTATAAAACTATCAGTGCATTGTAATTTGTTCATAGCTACAGGTTGGTCAGTGCAGGGCCCGAAACTTGAGTAATTTTAAGAATCCGGGTTTGAAAATAGTCTGCCTCCATCTTAAAATAGTCGTTAAATAAAGCTAGGTTACCCGTTCTTCGTAAATGTAAAAATAAATTTCGCCCGGTTCTTAGCGTTACCCGATAAACAACAATAGAAAATGACCGTAATTTATGTCACATTTTTTATCTTCTTTTTTAATTTTATGTTTTTTAATCAAGTAACTGGAGGCAAGTGCAGCCAGTCGCGTCGCACATACAATAACAGTGGCAGTGGCTGTGTTGATTAAACCGCCGCGCCGAACACCGTCCTCCCCTTAAAAAATCAAAATTCAATAAACCCGAAAATAGTTTTAAGATATTTAACTGAAGAGTATTTGCAAGCCCAAATCGAGTGAATATCTTGTTTAGTAAAGTCGGAAATGGGGAAAATTTGCAATCATTCTTTAAAATCTTCATACCTTTCAAGGTCGATTTTCGAAAATCTACATTAATTTTCACATATTCACTTGAAGATTACACACCAAAAATCAAGCTGATATATCTTCATTTGTTACAGAGTAATTAAAAAAATTGTAAAATGTAATATTACTCCCATTTTAACTCTTTAAACTCGGAATTTCAAAAAATCCTATCTAAGTGTGCATTTACAACATAAGAACATATATAAATTTTCATCAATTTTCTTCTGTATTTTTTACTGGGAGTTTATTATGAGTCAGTCAGGACATCTTGTTTTACAGATACAGATATATATATAATCTTGTGATTGGTGTGAAAAAATGTGGTATTATGCTCGGTTGTAATGTGGTATATTTTAATAGGTTAAATACTTCAACATTGGATTGGTCAGAATTCCCGGAAATTTTTACTGGGATGAAAAAAATTAATGAGTTACATTCCTAATAATTTTAATTCCTTCTCTAATCTTATTAGCTAGAAGGGTTAATGGTATTAGCTAGAATATTAAAGTGTATTATGATTTGTTATAACGGGTTTTGATTGGTCGGTCTTAGAATTATTTATCATGTTCCAATCTCCTCTATAATTATAATCGTATCTGATATATTAGTCATACGTATCAATCTGGTCTTTGATATTGTTACAAGCATATTGAAAGACAAAATATTTTTGATGTTTTAAAATTATTCAGGGTACTTTTAAAAATGTTATTTATTATTTTTTGAAAAGTAAAATCTTTACTTTTTATATTTGTACATATAATCATATATTTTCATTTTTCATACTGAAATTTTTTTGTACAAAAAAAAATAAAATAAATAACTGACGGATAATCAAATTTCATCAGTTTGACCAATTAAAAACAGTTTCTAGTTAATGACAAAACTGAAAAAACTAACCAAAAAAAAAAAATAAGAAAAACTTAAAACTATTGTAAATAAGTATTACAAACTAGTAATAATTATAAATATCATTTATGATAATAATATAACTATTTTATGATACAATTAATGAATATTTATTTTTATTATTTCAACATTAATGGATTTTCAGCAAACAAAACACATAAATATTAATCAATCAAAGTTTAGAAAGCATTAAGCGTCAGTAGTTCCTGAGATCTCCAGAGGATTAATCTTGATACTGTTAATACGAGTACAGTGGAAGAGATAAAGTACCACAATAGGATGTCGTATGTAGCAAGAGGCTAGTCGCCGGACCAGCAAACCATCCCTCACTTTGCCCGTCAAACTAAGCTTTCGAAACTTTGACCAGTAATAAATAAGTTAACAAATTAATTCAAACCATCCGTAGTAATAACTTTAGTTCCTTTATTATGTTAATTTTTATTATTTTTTTAAATCATCTATTTTTAGATCATGATTAGCCAAATATATCAAAATTGTTTTGTTTTAATTTAATATCATTTTATTTATACTTAAAATAATAAATTTAAAATAGAAAGTACTTTAATAATAATTATAGTTAATATATAAAAAAACCTCTTACAAACAATTGAATTTGAAAAGCGCTTTCGGAATTAATTTCCATCCTCAGAAATTCATGTGATTCTTGATATTTGTAACCATAATCAAAACTTCACTTGTTAATTTTTTTTTTCATTTTTAATATTTATGTAATTATAACAGTTGGTCGTCATAGATTTAAAATTAAGTCAACGTAAACGTTTAACGAATTAACATGAGTTCCTGAGGATGGAAATTAATTCCGAAAGCGCTTGAACGTTTCAAATTCAACTGTTGGTAAGCGGTTTTTTATATATTAACTACAATTATATATATTCATATCAACGGGCCGTGCTTAATAAAATCTATTGCATTATAACTGATTGAATTAATTTATATTTCTATTATAATTATAAGCGAATAAGATGTCCAGATGTATTAATTTGGAGACCCATTTCGAATCATCGATTGTACGGTGTATTGAGATGAATAACAGATATTTAACAGAATCGATTTCTTTCTGTATGAGAAAAAATTTGGAAAGAGTTCTTGAGGATGACTGATATTAGGTTACCTGGATTACAACAGCTCTTTTTTTATTGTACTGTTTTTACTGGTATATACTTTTATATTGTCTGCCTTATTTCCAACCCTTCTTCTTAGTAAGCAGTTTTGGTTAGTGAGATAAAATAAAATAAACCTTTTTGTATGTTTTTCTTCCTTTTTGTATTATGAATGACGGTTCTTTCCGGTTCTTTTCTTCATTTATGACGAGCTTAGCATTGTAAAAATAAGGTGCGTTTACTGTTCTTGACCTGCCCTTTATTCATTGGTATTTCTGTCCCCGGAGAGAACTGGAGCGGCTATTAGGGAAAATATGAAGGTACTACCTTAAGAAAGGTAATTACAATAATGTGATAAAAGATAGTTTTTTTTAAATCTATACTATTTCTTCTATTATACATTTTATTCTAATCTGAAATTTTTACTTTATCGTTTTTCTACGTTAAAACCAAGGCCGGCCAGTCGGTTTATAGGTTAAGCAGGCTTTTATATCAGTTAATCTTGGAAACAAATACTGCCAAGGTTCTGGCATTTCATATACCTCATCTTTCTTGCAGAAATAAATATATAAGGTTTAAAAGTCGTAATACTAAAATACTAAAAGAAATGAAATAGAAGAGCACCACTCCGTACAACCAGACCATAAAGTCACCCAATTGAAACGCTAAGGCAAACCAAGAATATTGTTCCTTAGCAGTATTGAAAAATCACTGATCGTGTTATCCAATAAATTGACCGCCAATAATAGAATTAATAATAGAAATTATTAATTCAATTATTGAAGGAAGTGAAGACAGGCACAAAAACTTTTAAACTGCATGTTTTTTCCTTTTTTTTTGCTTGATGATATCGCCACTTAAACTTATGCGTGGATATGATATGGAAAAGGAATTTTGAAGCGTAAAAAAATGTATAAACTGACCGGGATTCGAACCCGGGTCAAGAAGGGAATCTTTCTATTTTAAAAATGGTAGCTATATCTAAATTTTTATCAACCAATTTCAACAAATGAAGTTATCATTGTGTTCACAATAAAAGGCTTAATAATATAATTAAATAAAACTTATATTTACTTATTAAAAAAATTAAATGGCCGCCATTTTTTCAAAGATAAAATTGTTAAACTTATTTATTTTGTAAAAAATGTTCTTGGGTACACGTACATCAAATTTCATTAAAATATCTCGATCCGTTCGAGACGTAACTTTTTATTGAGAAAACACAAAAAGGCGGACAGAGGGGAAATGTAACGAGATAGACCATTTGTCCGTAAGAATCTTTTTGTTTATTTTGATATCCTGAATCAGTCCATTAAGTTTGTTCAACACCTACCGGGACCGGACAGGGTTATGCGGCTAGTTGCTGCCTTGCTGCCTAACTGCAACGGACCAAAGCAACACCGAAGAAAAATCCTGGTAAGCGTGGCCCACTCCACACTACTGTACGGTGTAGATGTGTGGGCGGGAGCCATGGTATACGCCAAATACAAGGGAATACTGGCGACATATCACAGATGGTGCTGTCTACGGGTCATATCCGAATACCGGACTGTCTCAGGAGCGGCTGCAGAGGTTCTAGCGGAACTTCTTCCTATCGACCTGGTGGTTGAGCAACGGAGAAGGATGTGGGAGATAAGGGCTCTCTCACCAGAAGAGAGAAGGAAGCAAAATAATAACATAACGGTCGAGATGAACAACATATGGCAGCGGAGATGAGACCGGTGCGAGAAGGGACGGTGGACGCATCGGATGATTAGTGATATCAAGCGATGGAGCGGCAGACGCCACGGCTCCCTAGATTATTACTTAACGCAGTTCCTGACGGGGCATGGAGGGTTTAGGTCCTACCTGTTCAGGTTCTGCCTGAACCATCCCGATGAATGTCCTGTCTGCCACGAGGAGGAAACCGCCTACCATGAGTTTTTTAAGTGCGTAAGATACGATCGTGAGATAAAATATCTATTAGATGTTATACATAAAGAGGATATGTTCACACCAGAAGAAGTGCAAGATATATTACTGCATTCGGAGACGAACTGGAAGGCTGTCGCTGACTATACCAGGACAGTCCTGCGGGACCTAATTACCTGGGAGAGAACCGCATAAGAGCTAGGTGTCACTAGGAGGACACGTAGGCGGACAGGCCCTCGACCGAGCGCCTAGAGGGCCCCCCGGGTGCGTGGGGGTCGCCTTGGCGCGATGAAGCTGCGGGCACTTTGCACAGGTGTTGGATGGCAGAGCCTGGATGGCTTGGTATTTTAGGTAGGTACTGTATCTCTGAAATGAGTAACATCTGTGTGCAGCTTCTGTGGGTAGCGCTTCTGGTGAGACATACTCTGTATTTTTGTTTATATCTTCTA
This sequence comes from Lycorma delicatula, assembly GCF_047948215.1. Taxonomy (NCBI): domain Eukaryota; kingdom Metazoa; phylum Arthropoda; class Insecta; order Hemiptera; family Fulgoridae; genus Lycorma; species Lycorma delicatula. Next base: position 55,581,203 of record NC_134463.1, read on the forward strand.
GTACTTACATAATGTTTAGTTTTAGGTATTACATTGTTTGTTGTATATGGTTAGCTGTATTATTACATGCATTATGTACAATTTGTATTGTGTTTTGTAGTGACTATTTAGTGGTCACATGTAAGAATCTATATTGTGTTTTTAACTTAACATCTGTACTTGCAGTATGATATCACGTATGACTGTGTGTGCGTGGGCGATCTCCCCCTACCTGATGGAATGCGTTATTAGCTATGCCAGGGATGGTGGAGGTTTAGTCGGTACTGCGCAGGTATACATACGCTCTTTCTATAACCTTGCGGGACCTGTTAGCGACCCGACACTGCTTTGGCGTCTGTAAAATGGATTCCCCAACTCTACAAAAAAAAAATACCTACCGAGACACCTGTAAAAATAGTCATGGACTCGTTCTCCTTGCATTACACCTGAAATCCATCCTACAATACCTGTTTATTCATTACAATCATTGGTTTTCTCTACAGTTTTTACTTTCTACATATTTCTCTATTGTTATTATTATTAAATTACTTAAATTTATATCTTAATATAAGAACCATCAATATAGTTTTGTATCCTAACAGAATATCATTATAATACTTTTTATCTTATTCAATTTGTCCGAAGACTATTTCATTTCGTTATTTTATCAATCCACCTAATCTTAAACATCCTCCTGTAACAATCAAAGGTCCCTTCTTCTTCTTCTTTTTCCTGCTTAGCCTCCGGTAATTACCGTTCAGATAATACTTCAGAGGATGATATGTAGGAGTGGAAATGAAGTTCGACTATTCCTAAGATGTGTGGTTAATTGAACCCCAATCACCAAAGAACACCGGTATCCACAATCTAGTATTCAAATCTGTATAAAACTTCCTTTACAAGAACTAGAACGCTGGAACTCTCGACTTCCAAATCAGCTGACTTGGGAAGACGCGTTCACCACTAGACCAACCCGGTGAATTATTTGAAATGTCCCTGGATTTCTGTTTTCTTACCATCCATGTTTAGTCAGCAATAAAGCCAAATAATCCAAATAAATATCTTTCTTAATCTAATCTATTAATAGAAAATTTAATAAACATCTGAAAGGAATTTCATAAATCTTACAATATTTTATCTAAGTATTATTTATTTATAATTTATGTAATCTTTCATCTACTTTTTATTAATTACCTCTAAAAGCGATAAAACAATTAAATACTTCAATTATTTAAGTTAAACTATGAATTTAAGTTATGAATTTGTATAACATCGTTTACAAAACAACTACAATAAAAGAGCAACCTACAATCGCCACATTTAACTATTTAAAAATGAGTATCGAAAGCGGTCACAGATAATACATAGACGAACGGATAAGGTTATGTAACATTATTATCATTATAATGAAACAGCAGTTTCATGATTCTGTCACGAAATTAATTTAAAACCCATCTTTAGTTAGCGGGCCGCACATACAATAACAGACTTCAAGCCGGATCTGGCCGTCCAGCCTTAGTTTACCGACCTCTACTCAGCTTACAGGGTTGATTCGAACCAATCTATGTGAAGACAATGACTACTCAATTAAAATATTTTATTAGAATCGATACTTAAATTTTAATTCTATATGTAAAACAAAAAAATCCAGTCTGATTACTTTAAAAAAAAAAAAATGTAATGTGGACATCACATGACTTCTTTGTACGCCTATTTCATTACATACAGATATATTTTTTAATGAAAAGCACATAAAATTATGTTTCATTAATAACTTCTGATATTTTTTCATATGTTTTTTATTGTTATTATTATTTATTGTAAAAATTTTTACACAATCGGAGGTAAATAATTATTAATAAATCAATATAATTAATTTTTTTTTTTAAATGTAAAAAAAAGGAGGTGAAGTCGGATTTGAATCGATGCACCTTCCCCTTGTAAGATCCAAATATTTCATTAATTAAAATTTAATTTGGCTATAATTCTGGAACCAATGAAATTAAGTACCACTTATGATATATGGTTGAAAAGCTCTCAATGAGGGATTGTTATTACAGTTAAAAAAAGTCCAAAATCCAAAAAAATTGGATTTTGGGCTTTTGTTGGAAACTTTTGGTCCAGTCGATTTCAATCAAAAGGGGAGGTGCGCAACTAGATGTTACAACAGTCCTAAATCCAAAATTTCAACATTCCACGGCTAATCGTTTTTGAGTTATGCGAGATACAAACGTACGTACAGACGTCACGCCGAAACTAGTCAAAATGGATTTAGGGACGGTAAAAATGGATATTTCCGTTGAAATCTGAAAACCGAATTTTTTCGCGATCACAATACTTCTTTTACTTCGTACAAGGAAGAAAAAAGAAAAGGAACTTAAGTCATTTTTAATTTTATATTCTGTTAATGCAAGTATTATTTTAATGATTAGATTTTTCATTTAAAAAGTTATTTAAATAAATATTTACCGTTACACATAATAGCGATTCCACATTTTGAGTGCCCGAAGGTCCTCTTGATTTCTAGCAAACCACAAATAGCTTCTACACGAAGAACAAAACATAGATTGCATTTTAGAAAAGCACCAGATAAAAGGAATAGGGCCAGATCCATTCTTACTCAGAAGAAAATATCAATATATATATATTTTAACGAAATTTAAAGTACGGTGAAGAATAGATATTCCTCCACATATCCTGAGAACAAAGCGTTGCTAGTTACAAGTTAAAGTTTGCTAGTTCGAACAAAATTAAGAAAGTTGATTTTCTGAAAGGAAATTGAAAATAAATCTTTTTTTAAAAGATTCATATCCACGAATAAACAAGATTAATTAAAACAGTCTGATATTTTCATGAAAATATCTTATAATTTGTAACTTTACAATATTATCTTTTAATTTTTAAATTATTTACGTTATAATGAGTGAAGCCAAACGGCTTATATAAACATAGTTTTTTTTTTCAGTAATAAATCCTTCTTTCATTATACATTTAGTTACGATAAAACATTGGACAGGTGAAAAGCATGTATTTGCAATTAAAAATAATAGTCATTTTTCTACAAAAATGGCGATAGTTTTACGATTTCATAACTTTTTTTTAGACACGTCAATATTCATCGAAGTGATGCGGTGCATTCAGTCCATACAACTAATGTCTGGATGTAGATTTTGAAGAAGCTTCTCATAAACAAAAGAACGGAACGGAACGCAAGGATACCGGGATAATTATTATGTATCTCTCTACTAATCGCAAGACCAGGACAAAAGTCCCTTGCTACTGTATCTTTTACTTTAACGGGCGGATTATTATTTAATTAGTGGCAGTTATATTTATTTTGTATTATTTATGAACGGAATTATTTGTTGCGTTCCAAACCTTTAGACCGGGAAGAAAATTATTTGACCTGATTTGACCTTGGGAGGCTAGTCGCGTATTTAATATTATTTTATTTTATTAAACGTAAATTTAAATAAATTATTATTTAATATTATTCATACGATTGATTCAAATCATTCAGTTTAAACCCAACTCACAGCAGTTCATTAATTCAATTCATTAAAGTTTGTGTTCACACACACATAAATATAGCCTATGACACTCCCGAAACGCGGGGTAATACATCTAGATTGGTTCAGCCGATGAGCTGTTACAGTGGAACAAACATACATACACCCTAAATACATAATACTCCTTTTTGGGCAGTCGTTAAAAAGTCATTCTATATCAATTCATATGCTTATTTATATCATTAAAAATCAAGATTAGATAATTTTTATCAAGAATTTAAGGAAAATTTGTTCTCCCGGCGTGATTTTCCTTCAGTCTATCCTCTGAAGTCCTTTCGGTGTTAGAGCCTTCCGACTTAGCAGGAATGCGCCTTTCTGATGCCCTACTGTTTAGAGGATTCAATGCGCTCCCCTTTCCGGAAGGAGTCACATTTGTGCTGGCGGTGAAATAATTGTAACTAAACAAAGTAATGTAGTTTTGTAGGTAAACAAAGAAATGTTAAAATATAGACACCGTAGAAGCTGTATTGTAACATACCCACAAACGGTCGGTCTGACATAATTCCGTTTCACTTACAGTAGTGTTCGAAGAATTCTACATAAATATTTAAAATGCAAACACACAAAATTTAAGTAGTGCAAGCAATAAATGACTTGGTCAAGTTAATTGTATGACTTTTTCCGCCGAACTTTTAATCTTAGAAACGTTAAGGAAAATATTACTCACAAAACGCTAAAATGAATGATGAATCAATCACATTTCCACTTTATGTTGATACGAATAATGAAAATTTTCGGTATCGATCTACAAACAACCCTAATGAAACGCATCAAAAACTACTGTACAGTACTAACATCAATGCGTGATGTGCGATAGTACCTGTGGAATAATCGGTGATGGTCGGAGAAAATTTCTCTGACCACACGTCAGAGCAATATATCAAAATGATTAATAATTTTTTATCCCTTCAAATAGCGTAGAAACCGGAAATCAATGTGGATATGCGGTTTCAATAATTTAGGACGATTACGATCAATAAATCCCGATAACGATGTTTCCAGACTAGTTAATTCCAGTCACGCTGGATTTCACATAAAGCATCTTTTTTTTTGTGGAGCAACTTGAAGGTAAAATATTCCAATGATCAACCCCTGCAAAACTTTGAAGAACACAAAGATGAATTTCATCACGAATTTACTGTGGTTTCTGACATATTACGCTGTAAGGACAGAAAATATAAAACCTCGAATTGAGAAATGTATGAACCGAAACAGCGGTCACACTTTAACGATCATCCTGACCGCCGTAGAGGAAGAACCCGCCTTGTGACGATCCCGATCGTCACACCACCCCTTCCGCTCCTAGCCCTGATGGGCTTTACCGGAAATCGTCTTTTAAAACCTCTAAACTTGATAACATAAAACAGTCATCAGTATGGCCTCTGTCAGGATGCCACAGATGCAAATGCCTCGGCATACATTTCCATCATTGTATTTACATAACTTACTAGTTTTTGTATGGCCTTTTCCAACACTAGAATCTACCATAACTTACCCTTAACTATCAAATTAATCGATTCACACCTTAAGGATGTAATGTTCAGAAGTTAGTTTTTTTTAAGGTACAGTTAACTGCTATTATATACCGCCAAGCTGTAGTATATTTTTTAAATGCACGTACACTATATAAATAAAAAATCTTTAAAATCGTCTGTTTTATTGGCTTATTCATTATTAGAGACCGGATTATATGCATTTGCATATTAAGCCCATTCTCACCAGTTATTGCATATTTTCCTTAAAATCTAGTAATGATGCATATTTTCGCTATATTTACAATATTTTTCGGTACCTTGTTAATAAATGAAATCTTACGTAGTAGCCGGCCAAACCTTATTAGCTGCACGGCTCTTAGAGCGCACTTAGCAGCCGCGGAACAGTACCTCTGATTGTTTATGTTTACAAAAGTAACAAAATGTTAAATAATTGTTAATTATCAAATTTATCGATATGTTATTAAGTACTTACTAATTGTATGCTGATTTTGAAATAAAAAAAAGAACTAAAAATTACTTTTTTTTTTATTATTTGAAGTTGAATATTTTGACACTTTTCATGCATATTTCAAGCTTTTTATGTTGCATATAATCCGGTCTCTGGTTATCTTTATATACTAGTAAAATATGTATTTAGATGTTCTCAAATAGTTTGAGGTTACCAAGCGAAGTAGCATGTTACTGGTTACTGATGATTGCCAACGAAACAAAATAAGAATTATTATTTTTTTTTTAAATTTAATATTTTAGTACAATCATTTTCTTAGTAAATTATTTTAAGTTTCTTAAAAAAAAAAATTAGTATAAACCATTAAGCATTTATTTTTCCGTTTAATATTTTTATTTATAATATTACTTTTTTTTTCAATAATTTGCAACGGCGTGATGGAGAAAATCTATTTAACGTGAGTAAATAAAATGATTAACACGAGAGTTCACACTTTATTGAAAATTCTAAAAAAATAATTATTCGATAAAATATGATTTTAGCGTCACTCTTGCTACCAACATCGAGCACTAAATTATTATCAGATAAGCTGCTCTTTAATTCATTTATAATTGTTAATTTTCTGAACGATTATATCTATTTATTTAATCTAACTGTTTTTTGACTTTCTGTTACAAGGGGTATAATTTTTAAATACGTTTTTTTTATTATTTTTCAATTAATTTAGCATTAAAAATCCATAAATTACTTCCATTTATATATATATATATATATATAGGTTATAGGTTGTTACAGGTTATATTAAGGTTTTATATATATATATATATATATATCCCTTTACTTCGAACTTCATCCTTTATCCTTTACTTCTTATTAGTAAAAAACCCGAATATTTAGTAATTAAAAATAAATTTATAACACACGATTCTTTTTTTAATATGATCAATTTCAAAATAGTTTTTAAAACATTTTCAAACAAGTAATTTTAATTATTTTAAACTAGTGATTTCATCTGGGATGAAGAGAGATAGGCTTTAACAATTTTTTTATGAAACAATGGAATTTTATATTAAGGTTACAATAAATTCTTTTAAAAAATTACGTAGTTATAAATTAGTAGTTACTGTACAATATAAAAAATTACTGGGTGTTCGAAAAAGTATTCTGCGATTTTAAATGAAATTTACTTTATTTAGAAATACAAATGGGTGTTTCTTTTTTTTCATAAAATTACAAAGTCTAAAGTTTTTTTTTTACCTCTTAATGTAACTCAATATGAACACCGTTTAAAGTCCTGCAGAAGTCAAATCAATAATCTACATTGTTTCACACTTTAGCGAGCATGTCTACAGGAATCACTTTTACGACTACTATTTAGTTTTTGTCGCAGGTGGTCAAACGATAAGATTTTTTAATGGTATACCATTTCTTCTTATACGTAGCCCCAAAAGAATAAATCCATCGGCATCTAATCAGGACTTCAGATACCCAAGCAATGAGACCTTATGTGCCTATCCGGCCTTCTAGGAACCAGTCGTTGAGCGCAGTCCGCATAACTTCTGCATGACGTGGAGGAGCTCCAACCTGTTGGAAAATTAGGCCCTCCATAGTTTTAATCTGCTGAAACAAATTTCTCTAACGTTTTTTAGTACACTATGCCCTTAATAATCTGCTCATGGAAAAAATTGCCCAAAATTGCATTAAATATGATACTACACCAAACATTTACTTTCGGTCATTTGTGGACGAATTCCACCGATTTTTATGGATTTTCTGAGCCCCATACTCAATAATTATGGGGATCCACCACTCCATGAACATGAAATGTTGCTTCAACGAAAAATACAATGCTGTTTTCAACAACAAAAATGAAATCTAATATGGTCGTTATAAATTGAACTCTTTGTTGCTTACCATTGGATTTAATTTCACGGATCAGCTGACATTTTAAACACGAAGTTTCAATCGCTTGCGAACATCATGACAGTGTTTTTAGAAATGTTTGATTAATACCATGACCTAAACGTTTTCGAATGTTGAAAAGACAGTGGAATTCTTTTATGTTTTCGGAACTTTTTTAGGTCTACGCGATTAGTGTCCTTTCAAAATTCTTACGTATTCACACCATTTACGTATGCTTGTCACTCGGGGAATCTCTACGATAGACTCGCGTATAATTTCTTTGTACGACAGTCACTGATTTTGTTTCAAGAAACCGGTACACGCACTGCATTTTCGCTTGTGAAGTACTGAAGCCCAGGATCAAAACAGTTTGGCTTGCGCAACAGTATAACGCACAGGCTATCAGACGAAGTATAACCGAACTAAAAATTAATTGTTTATCGTTTTAAAGCTACTTATTAAATACTAATGAGTACTACAAAATAAAATATATATTCGTTCTTGAAACACCGGAGTTCTTTATCGGACACTCGGTATAAAAAAATCCCTTTCGGCACGGCGGAAGGCAGATTTCACCGGTGCTAAGTAGGAGATAAAAAAATTTTCCACCTTAAAGTTAAGAAGAACTTCAAATGTACTCAATACAATAATGGTTGTATATGAAAAATTTTCACATGTATAGCATACAAGCCCCATCTTACAATTCCAGCAATATTTTAATTATCCCTTGCCGTAAGGGTTGGTCAAATCAAAAATTGTTGCAGACAAAAGTTTTATGTAATGTTTAGAGGACTAATGACCACTTTAAATCGATTCGATTCTGTGCCTATTAAGGGAGGTATGATTTTTCTTTGTCTTCGAAACCCCATTTTTTCCACTCCCCGGGCCAATGGTTGGCGATATCAAAAAGCTTTACTAGGTTTTAGGCCCATATCCAAAGAACAGTAGGAACTTTAAACGAATTCGATATTTTACTTAATAAGAAAGTTTTGCGATATTTTGTTTTTTTGAAAAGCCCCCCATTTCCACCCCCATGATCCGAGTTTGCCCATTAACAAATTCAATCAAGATTTTCGGTCGTTGTATTTTATGTATAAATTTGAAAATGATTGGGGCAAAATTATGGCAGTTATCGTGTCCACAAGAAAGTGAAATATATATATATATATATATAAATATATATATATATATATATATATAAATGTATATGTTACGGTAAAACCCCGAATACCGGTAAATCTTAAGTTTTGCCGGTAATTCTAACATTTACCAAGCCACTTGGTAAAAGTCCGAAAAATCTTGAAAACACATTTATTTCGGACTTTTACCAAATATTTTTGGTCATTATTGACATTAACCATAGACTGTTGTAAAAGTTGACAATTCTGTAATGAAATCACTCAAAAGTATGAATTTAAAAATGCTCTTCCCAATTTCGGAATTTCAGTGCACTGCGGGTGAAAAATAAGACAATATTACTTTCAAAAGATTACAAAGAAACTTTATTTTACTATATAATACTAAGACATTTAAAAAAATTAACAAGTAATTAATTCATATACACTAATATTCAGGAATGAATCATTTTCAGCAAACTTCTACAATGGTAAATAGCAATATGTTCGTTGTTGCAATTAAATGAATCCTTTCGAGACTACAAATTACAAAAAAACTCATATTAATTACTTTTTGAATGAAAAATTTTGTTATCCTTTTCAAAGGATAAAACCTGTAGAGTACAATTACCATTAAGAATAATCGATTAACTTTTTTGTGTGAAAATTATTCTTAATAATATTAAATAAAATTCAATCACATTTTCTTAGCAGCATGTTTTTTTAATCATGGTGTTTTGTAAAAGGAAAGACAAACTTTACGATAAAACAGAAAACTGGAAGGCTATATTTTAAAAACAGAATTTTTAGTTATATTTTTTTAGGTTTTTATATGTTTCCTTAAGTTTTAAAATGGTTTGAACGAACAAAATGACTGTATTTAATGAAAAACGTTCAGTTGGGATTCAAAACTTTTTTCCCGCAGCAAAAATTGAAAATAAATTGGGTTAAAAAACAATCCGGGTGTTAGACCCAGACTGTGTATTTAAGAGTTAACTATTAATTGATTATTCTCACGTTTGAAAATGATTAATTTTAATGCAATTTTTGAACTGAAATCCCGAAATTGAGAAAAGCATTTTTAAATTCATGCTCTTTCCAATTTAGAAGTGATTTCGTTACAGAATTGTCAACTTTTACCAACCGAATATGGTAATTGTCAACAATGAACAAAACGATTTGTTAAAAGTCTGAATTAAATGTGTTTTCAAGATTTTTTCGGACTTTTACCAAGTAACTTGGTAAATGTTAGAATTTACTGGTAAAACTTAAGATTTACCGGTATTCGAGGTTTTACCGTAACATATAAATAAACTTTTGAACTGACGGTGGTTTTGGGGTCTGAGATATGTGAAATGCGAAGATATGTCGAAATTTTCCGGAAGTCGAATCATTGTACACATTACAAACGGTAGCTTTTTTATGAAATCTACCTAAAAATTAAGAAAATAATCATTAAAATATTAAGAAAAAATTTGACAGTGATTCAATAAATGTAAATACTAAACGAACATTTAATTTAAAATAAGATTAAATCTAATTACCATTAATTCTTTAAAGAAAAAAAAGGAAAAATAAACGAAATTCATATTTTAATCTTTTTTTTTACCTTCGCAAAAAATGAAATTAATTTGTTTATTAACCATATTCCGGGAAAAAAACAGAAATAGAAAGTCATTCGATAAATAGGAACATTTTATTTAAAAAATTATTTTTTTACTTTTCTAATCACCACAAATATGTAGCAGTTCACAGTATACTTTTAACTAAATTGGATTTCTTCATATTATTTATTTCCAAGCATAATAAAAATATCAGTCGACATAATAATATTACAAGCTTCTTTCATATTTTCCCAAGAACTTTTCTTATTTGATTCATCACTTGTTAAATCTCAGTGAATTACACAGTAATTTTTCCGTTCTTTTTATTTCAAATTGTCATATATCCTCTTTAAATAGCCATATATATAAACTGAGTGTAAACAAATCATGGTAACCTTACATCGTTAGACCACTTTTGAACCTAACTGAATAGCCTTAATTTTGGTTACCGTTGTCGTAACCCGAAATCTTTTATTTTTTTAAGCTATTTAAAACTGTCCGAAACTTTCAGTATTTTGAGTGCGGTCTCATACCGAAATTAAATAGTTTCGAGTTAGGAACATATGCTAGATTTAATTATTTTTTTATTTTTTTAATTGCTAAAAAGTATTTAAAAACAATATTGTTAAATCCGACATACAGATATATGAAAGTCTGGTAGGTAAAGAATGTGACTTGATCTCAATTTCGACTGTTTTGAGATATCAATTTTTTTTTTTTTTGATAAAGATAAATGTGATGACAAATTACTTTCGCATAAAATTATATATTACATATTTAAACTCGTATTAACCAAAATAATTACTAATATAGAATATTTAAAGAGCACTTAAGAGTGACAATTTTGTATACAGTATAATTTTTTCAAACCTTTTAAATATATATATATATATATATATATATATATATATATATATATATATAGCCTATTACACTTCCGGTAACATAAGGATTCCGTCGCGGGGTCATACATCTAATCAGTTCAGTCGTTGAGCTGCTACGGTAGAAAAAAATATACATACACACAACCAAAATATATTTTAGTACTCCTTTTTGGGCAGTCGTGTAATAATAAGATCCATTTCTGAGTATATTTGTTAATTTTTGTTCTGGTTTGGTTCCATCGTGATTTTAAATTTTACTAGCAAATACCCTGTTTGAATTTTCAAAATCGAAAGATTGGTTGCGAAGATATAACATTTCCGAATAACCGTGATCTGTTAGGTCGATAGCGTACCTGATGCATGCAAAAATTAGCCTTCAATCTACTAACAAATACTCAGATTGAATTTTGAAAATCGGACGATTGTTTGCAGATATTATAAAAACACCCCCACTACACCACCCAAAACAGCACCACAGGCGTACCTTGTTTGGTACCAGTTGATAGTGATAATTGGTCTAGCCCCGCACAAAGTCCTTGCATACCTCATCACTCTAGGGATTATACGCAGTCCACGGGAAGCCCATTATTATTAGACAATTTTTTTTTCCATTTATTTAATGTTATTTTATTTTATTAAACGTAAATTTAATTAAATTACTTTTTAATATTATTCATTCGATTGATTCAGATCAATCAGTTCAAACCCAACTCACAGTGATAAGAGACTCAGTTCACAGTTCATTAGAGTTTTTGCTTCAACCGGCAAATCTCCACTACTGCTACTACAACGCTGTCTCACGCTATCTACCTCTCTCTCTTTCTTTCACACACACACACACACACACACACATAGAGCCTATGACACTCCCGAAACGGGGGTCATACATCTAAATTGGTTCAGCCATTGAGATGCTACAGTGGCAAACAATACACACATACACCCTAACTACATAATACTCCTTTTTGGGCAGTCGTTAAAAAGTCATTCTATAACAACTCATATGCTTATTTATAACATTAAAATCAAGATTAGATTATTCGGTTAAGAATTTAAGGAAAATTTGGGCATGGAGAATCTGAAACAAAGTCAAATGACATTACTATATGTGTAATTATTATCTAATTAATTTTTCAAATTTACACAAGTCATATTATTTTCAAACCACTTCGGTTAAATCAAACAAGAATATCAGTAGTAAAACTGTAAACTACGTACTATTTGCTAATAACATAAACTCAATTTTTCTTAAAAACAAAAAAAAAGGTTATGCCAAGTAAATAATTGAGTATGGAAAGAGTCGTTTTCTCATTGAGCTGAATATAAGAGTATTATTCAAAATTAGAATACAAAACAGGAGTGCAAATATCACATTCAGTACTGCGGAATCTACAATCAATCATGTTTATTATAAAGACTTATAAGGCAAACATCAACATTCTAAGATCAAGTTTTTTTTTTTTAACCTCCGGGTCTACCGTTAGTATTGCATCAGAGGATGAGATGATTGATTTGTAGCGTGTGTGAAAATGCCATGCCTGACCGGGATCGAACCGGGACCTCCAGATGAAAGGCCAAGACGCTACCACTCGCGCCACGGAAGCCAGCTCGATCAAGCTTGATTGGGGTTGTTTTACCTCGGGTATTTTACATCCGTCAGAGCCATAAGAAAAACTGTTACAAACAGATAAAATTATATTAATATACCCATTTTCAACCTCAATACAGTAACAACTCCTGAATCCTAGTATTTAAATAACTGAATAAAAAATGAAAGTAGCTTTACTTAGTTTGCCATAAATTACTCACGTTTCATAACTTAAAATTGTACAAATTTTATTAACTAAAAACTAAGATTGTAAATTTCTTTAGAAATAATTTAAAATTTTGATCAAATCTTCTAGTTGTTTTTTTTTTTTTTAATTAAATAATTTGAATTTTAAAGAATAAAGCTGACTGAAGTGATTAAAAGAGAATAAATGTTCAAGAGAAGGATTAGTTAAAAAAAGGAAACTCGTAGTTGGCCACTTAGTCCCTTACTATACTGATGATATATATATATATTTATTTTATTATTTATATTTATATATATATATATAAATAAATATAAAATTCGAAGTTTAAATTCAAAGCGTGGATTCTGAAAAAAATATATACTTCCTTATAAAAGAAAATATAATAATCAATAAATTTTAAATATTTAAAAAATAAAAATAACTTTTATTTATCGGTCTTAACTATCATAAAATAAATTCCATTTATACTTCGTAAATCAAGTCCTTGTTTTATGGAGGGGAAAAAAGATAAATTATACAAATATATATAAGATATTTATCACAAGAAAATATCCGATTATTTTCACAGGATCAACATAAAGAAAAAGATTTAATTATAGACAGATAACTATTAAAAAAATAAATAAATATTTTCTTTAATTTTTTCCTAATATCACACCCTTACAATAAACGAAGGTTATAATAAATAAAATAATAATAATCATAAATACACTCGAAAAAGCCCCTTAACTATGAAATACAATACGGGTAACATAAGAAAAGCTTATTTTTGAAAAATTAAACTTTACGAACCACTATATGAAAAAATTTGCATATTCTATTGTAATAAATATTGTGCAGTAATCCCTCGTTTAACGCGGTACTCAACGCGGTGTAGAAATTTTTTTAAATCTACGAATTTTTAAGGAGATTTAATTTTTATCCTCTCTCTCACTCTCACCCCCTCACTCCTGTTAATATATTTATATATTCTTTTTTTTTATATAGCATTAACCCTTTGCACTCGCAAGCATTTCGGACCCGACAGACCAAAAATTTAAGCAATAATCAAGTTTAACTCACAATTAAGATAATACAATAAAATAAAAAAACAAATTTAGCCGTTCAGTCGTGTCCGATACTTGGCGATTCCATAGGCGTTGATGTTTTTGCCATTGGAATTTTCCTGGCAGGTTTTACAGCTAGTTTGTCATTGCCTTCCCAATGCGGTTAATTGAAACCCAACCACCAAAAAACACCGGTATCCACAGTCTAGTTTTGAAATTCATATAAAAGCAAATGCATTTACAAAGACTCAAATCTTAAAACTCTCAACTTGGAAAATCAATTGATTTTGCAATGACGAGTTTAATCACTAGACTAACCCGGCGGGTTACAATAATATATAGGCCATACAATATTTAGTTACGGCCTTAATCCGTTTTTAATCAAAGTTTCGTAAATCCCATCGACGACAAACTAAATCATAAAATAAATGTTATACATATTTTGTATGAAGAGGGCTTTGAGATATGGTTGAAGACGAAATTGTTGATTTAATTAAAAATGAACCAATCTGTTTAAATGAGAAAGAACTGGTGCAATTAATAAATGATGCTGGTCCAAATACAAATGACTGTGATAATACCGAAGATTCTCAGTGTGATGAGCCGGTGAAAAACTTTTGTTGCAAAAAATTAACAAGTCAAGTTTAGCAACAAAAATAGCAAGCTTTTTTTACAGAAATTGATGTCTCAACAGAACGCTCTGGAAAATTTACAAAGCAATTGGATATTTGTTTAACAACATATTATGAAATATATTTGTAGCAAAGCGGTAAGTAAAGTCTTATTATTGATTTCGTGATAAGTAAACCAACCAAAATATGTCATAATAACCCTACAAATGATGACTAAGAGATTTCAAGTGACGAAGACATCTGGCCACTGCTAAATAAAGACGAATTACAAAATTTATTCCAGAAGATAGCGATGAAGATTATAAATGCTTTCTATTCTATCTGTAGTACAATACGCGAGCTGAAAGTTTGCCCCTCGCCAATTGCTGTGTCTAGTGTACTAGTCATTGTATTGTACCAGTAGGTTGTTTGTAATTTATATACAAATATGTCATATTTTAATAACTGGATGATGTAATCTGGTTAGATAGTACAACAAACCCCGCTCACCCGTTCCGCCAAAACCAGTCTACAGTTCGGTCGATAAAGACAGGTGCAAACCTTCAGCTCACTTAGTGTATGTATGTGACATGAAATTAAAGTACAATTTTTAATTTTTGTAATATTAACTTTACATTTTCTAAAGTTACATGAATTATACGATTTAAATAAAAAAATGTTCTTATTGCTTTTTTTTTATTTTGTTTTTGTAATTAAAAACAAAAAAAAGGCTTCAGAACATAACTTTTTTTTCTATGCGAGCTCGTACAACGCAAAGTTTCTATGGAACCAATTAACCGTGTACTTTTTTTGTAGTTTTGTTTTCATTATATAACTAGGTTCGAATCCTAATCGAGCTTTGAATTTTTCACACGGTAAGAAATTCATCTTTCATTAGTAATTATGACTAATTGTTTAAATAAATATTTTTTTTATTATTATGAAAGAGCGGGCATCAACAGCTTTAGTCATTAGTCCGGTGGAAATTGATATGAAAAGTTGCCATGCTTGACCGGGTATCAAACCCGGGACCTCCGCACAAAATGCCGAGGCGATACCGACTCGACTACCGAGGTCGACAATAAATATTTATTTTAAAGAAATCTATAACAATTATGGAATTTTTTTTCATAAAAAATACTCCTTTTTCACCTATTTTTCCCCAGTAGTAAGATCGTTTAATATAACAAAAATTCATTCAAGTAATATTTTAAAAATCAATATTTAAAAATAGAGTTAAGAGTAAACGAGGAAAAGATAAAATTTAAAAATTGTTAAAATAGTACGTGCGAGGGTATGATATGGACGAATAAGGAACGATAGTCCCATTAGATAATGGAATTGGGTGCCTCAGAGGAAATGGAGACAAGGGAAGACCATCAGAGTTATGGTAAAGTGAAGTTTGCTAAGTAATGAATACATGAGGACTCGACAAGTCTAATATGGAAAACAGAATGTATGGGGAGTTGGGATTACGGTACGACTGAGACAGCTCTATATTACCGTAAAAAAGTTTTTTTTTATCTAATAGTCGGTTTCTATATGATGCCCAGTAAAACCTTTTTTTACATCGAACTATACCTTTTAACAATACCAAAATTTTATCATTTTAATTTAAAACGGATTAAGAATGATTGTAAATGAAAATGAAAATTTATATGTATTAAAATGTGGAACGTATATTAGTATAAAGTAGATTCACATTAAAATACTTCAAGAAAAGTTAGTTGTTAAGAAAGATATAAGGTCTTTACTGCATTATACTCTTAAAAGATACGTTCTAGGCTAACAGTTTACTTCATAGAAACTTTTTGAATGTGTTATATAATAATGAAAAAATATTCTTGCGCAGTTCTTCACAAGAAGACCAACTTTTCGTTATTTTATTTTGTATAATTTTTTGCGCAAGAAATGTCCATAACAAATTAAATGAGAAAACTGAAAAAGATATAATTTCTTTTTTTTAAATTTAATATTAAAATTATTTTCTATTTTTAAAAAAATTAAATTATTACAACCATAATTTAATTAAACAATTAAAAATGAACGAGTAGATCCTACATACAAGTACCAAGTTTAAACACAATCACCACTGTGATTCACTGCACTAGCGCGTATGAAAAATACACAAGTTAGCATAACCTCAAATTGAGGTTATGTTGCCTGTTGTCGATCTTAAATTGAGCGTAACTAAAGAACGACTCAAGCAATCTTCATCAAATTCTAACATGCCCAACTTCAGATACACTATTATAGCATATCTAAACTTCAATGAAATTGATCGAGCAGTTTTGGAGATTTTGGAGCCACAAATTTTATAAATATATATAAAAGGAAATTACATTTTAAGTGAATTGTATTTTCGTATGTCTCTTACCTCAAAAGATAAAGAAAATTCAATTTCACCCCCAATCCCACCGTGCGACTCAAAGTAATATCGTACTTTTTTTGAAAATTCAGTAAACAAGAAAAAATATTAACCAGAACTAAACTGGTAGGTAATATATTAAAAGTATTAAATGCTATTTAATTTTGCAATGTAAGTGAGTGTAGGATATACAAACAGAAGATAAAATAACAAAGAATAAAATACGTAAAGCAAGATGAATGTATTCTACGTAAAAGGATTAAACATTATGCAGAACAGAAAAAGAGAAGAGGTTGTGTGCTTCAAAATAGTAAAGTAGTTAATATAAAATAAACAAAATATTTAACTTGTAATTAAAAAATAATAAACATAATAGTAATTATAAAAAACGAAAGAATTTTTTTATGGAAAAAGAAATTAAATCATTTAATTTTTTTTTAAATCAGTTTAAATATTTAATTATGGTATATCTTTTTTGCGTGTTTAAAGTAAGATTGTGAATAAATAATTTTGAATCATGAAAAGGGTAATCACGGTTTATCATACCCTACGTATTTTACAGGAATATTATATGTGTAAGAGAAGGGAGGTTAGTATGTAAGGGTTAATTTCAGTGACGCACTGGGAAAAACATGTATGTAGTATAGGATTTATACAAGTCTAGTTCCTGAATCGAATACGATTCAATTCACATTGGTATTTTCATTATGTTATTGTATAATTCCAAAATTTAAATATTATAATACGTAAAGAGCATATTTAATTTTTTATAAAACTAAAAGGAGATTTAAAA
Source organism: Lycorma delicatula (assembly GCF_047948215.1). Taxonomy (NCBI): domain Eukaryota; kingdom Metazoa; phylum Arthropoda; class Insecta; order Hemiptera; family Fulgoridae; genus Lycorma; species Lycorma delicatula. The sequence goes on from NC_134463.1 coordinate 55,598,814, forward strand.
AATGCTTGATAAATACAATTTTTTCAACGCTAGCATTATCTTCAGTTGACAGATCGTATAACAATTTATTGCAAATAAAAACTATTTCATTAAAAATTAATATACATGCTACATATAAGAAATAATTTTTTTTTACTTCCTTTTCCATGACACGGTTGGCAAGGATATAAAATGTAAAAATTTTAACTTTTGCAACACACACACTTACTAACTTATGGACCACAATCTTAATGTGTCTGCCTGATTAAAAAAAATAATGCTACGGTAACATCAGCTGACTATCAGCGCTTTTTTTTCAACCTTTAGGACCACCGTTAGGTATTTCTTCAGAGGATGAGATGAACGATAATTTTTGGTAGCGTGTGAAAATGCCAAGCCTGAACGAGGGATTCGAACCCGGGACCTCCGGATGAAAGGTTGAGGCGTTACCACTCGCGTCACGGAGGCCAGCTGAATTTATTATTTAAATCATCAAAACATTTCTGTTAGTCGAGGTTAGCGAGCCAAGCTAGGGTAGGTTATGTTAGGTTAGATTACGTTGATTCCGTGAACTGACGAATCGTACTTATATCAACATAATCTAACCAGCATAACCTGCGCTTGCTAACCTCGGCTAATTAACGTAAAATATACAAATCATATATGTTATTCTCAAACATCGGAGGCTATTAACCAAATTCACCGGTAATTATGCATAATCACCGGATTAATCAGTAAATAATATTTACTGATTTTACTTTTTTACTATTTATTTTCACTTTTTACCTTTTTTTTTATTTACTTTTACTTTTTTTTATTTATTCATTTTTTTAGTAAATAATATTTCACTTATTTATTTACTTCACAAACAGCCTGATATCTAAAATTTTGTATTTCTCTTGATGTTACATGAATTTTATGTCGTATGAAACATGTTCAAGCATGATCGGGCTCAAACCCACCTAACGGACGAAAGATGATAGATATTACTTCTATCTCATGGAGGTTGACATTCAGCCAAAGATATCGGTTAAAAGATAACTTTACGAAGTTATCGACTTCGTAAAAGTAAAAAACTTTAATTGTCTGACAAAACTGAAGGTGGTTCTGAAAATCTAGGATAATCGAGAATTACATTTAATAAATACTATAACCAATAGACTTTTTTGTATAATACTAATTACTACTTATATACTGGTAATATTAATTAATAAAAAGGTTTTCAAATTTAAAAGAAATATTTTAGGATTAATACGCAGTTATTACATATTAATTATATACTTTTATAATTCTTTTTTGAGAAACATTTGTAAACTATAAATGTTTTAATAAATCATTTACTCGGAAGTGTAACAAAATTATAATCCGACCTTCGTTACTGTATAGCTGTGAAGCGTGGACACTGGCAAGGGACACAAATATAACAGTATTCTGGCTAATGAAACGCGATTTATTCTTGGTGTTGTAATTGTTGTAATTGACAGTCTTTTAAGGTTTATGAAAATAAAACAACTTAAATTCCATGAAATGAAGGTGACTTTTTTAAAAATCACATTTAAATAAGCTGTTAAAATCTATGTATTTTTTTTCTTCCCCAAAGAAATTTTAAGCTTGTACATGGGAATATGGAAATGAAATTTTGTAGTGTACAAAAAATACCATGTCTGATCGGGATTTGAAGCTGGGACCTACGGATGAAAGGCCGAGACTCTACCATTACGCCACAGATGACGATAAGATTTCAGAGAAGTCAGTTACAGTTATTTTAAAACAAAATAAATTCTATAGAAAATAAACTGCAATTTAATGGATAATAACAAACAATTTAAAACTTAAAATTAAAAAAGAAATTTCATAAGAACCGAGATTAATAATTAGGAAATAAAAAAAATTCTCCGAACAATTTTAGAACCAAAAATGATAAATGGAATTTCAGCAACAAAATTTATCAAAACGTCCTGAAAAATTTCAGTAGCGGAAAGAAAACAATAATTTTTAATGAATATTTTTTTTTACCTCCGGGCGACCGTTAGGTATTGCTTCAGAGGATAAGATGAATGATTTGTAGCGTGTGTGAAAATGCCATACCTGACCGGGATTCAAACCCCGACCTCCGGATGAAAGGCCGAGACGCTACCACTTGCGCCACGGAGGCCGGCTTAATGTATATTTAATTTAAATGTAAAAAAAATATATATTTAATTTGAAAAAAAAACGTTATGTTGAAAAGGGTTGGAGATAGATGTTATAATAAGAAAATTATTAGTTTCATTCAAAAGAAAATTATTCATAATGATGGTCATAACAAAAAAAAAAATCTTGCTCAGTTCTGCGCAAGAAACCCGATCTTTTGTTGATTATATCTGGTTTTAATATTCTAAAAATTCCGGTTTTATATTTAAAAAGAGCTGGGTAAGTTAGAAGCGTCTAACTTGTCCCGCTCAAATTTTTTCGACTTAAATATTGAAAGTAACTGAAGTATGACTCAACCAATCTTCATCACATTTTCATATGCACAACTTCAGATACACTTCTACAGATCAAAATTTCAATAAAATTGATCAGGTAGCTTTTGGAGATTTTCGAACTACGTAATTTGCGCCCTAAACTGAGCGTAACTCTAGAACGACTCAATCATTCTTCATAAAATTTTCATATGCACAACTTCATACACACTAATAAAGCATAACAAAATTTGAATGAAATTGATCAAGTAGTTTTGAAGACTTTCGAGCCACAAAATTTTATACGTACGCCTATAAATATATAAGGAAACCCCAGTTGAAGTGAGTGGTATTTTCGTACTCCTTGTACCTCATAACGTAAAGGAAATTCATTTTCCCCCCGCACTTACACCATACGTCCGAAAGTAAACCGTACTTTTCTTCGAAAGTCGATAATAATAAACATATTATATGTTAATGAATTTACATTATTTTTTTATACATTTTTTTTCAATATTTACTAATCATGATAGTTTAACTATCGAAATGGACATTTAGTTGTAATCTTATGTAAATTAGAAAATAAATAAAAAATTTGCTTATTTACAAACAACAGTTTGTAACTTAATATTTGATATAGACAATGATAATCTCTCTTTGTGTGCGCGCGTGCTGAGTGAGTATGTGTATTTTTCATTATTTTGCGAAAAAAATACCGTTCTTAAATAATTCTATAGGACCTATTCAACCACCACTTACTGAATGAACAACTATTACTTCACGACCTAAAGATACTTGTATAAGAAAATTACAATCAGCCTATTTTAAATGACCTAGGAATAAACTGAAAAAAATCTCTTAAAAGACCAAAAACAAACCTCTCAAAAAAAATTAACAAAATGACTCAAAAAATTATAACAATAACACAATCGTTTCACGGTTTTTTTCCCATTGCCTGAATCTTTCTATTATATATATATAAATATTTTCGAACGTACGCTTAAAACTTAATTATTACTAAACTAATCTGAATGAATTCTTTTTTATTGAAATTAGGAAGGATTTACTTGTAAATTAATGAGATAACACCAACACTGGGCCACTAGTAAAATTTAAAATTTTAACTTTTATTTAATAGCTAATTTTTCATACAGTAGTATTTTGATTCGATAACTTAACCAACTTGTTCCCTAAAAATTAAATTTAGAAAAATGATTTAATTTTGTTTCGGTATTAGTTATTAAAATCAAGAAATTTTTTCTTGAGATACCAAGAATTATGTAGAAATTGTATAATACCGTAATTCTTTCTAAGTAGCCGAGCGACGTAATTTTTCGTAATTGGTGCTACCTATTATCGTATATATAATTAAACCTACATCTGTAAATAATCATTGCTAAGATCAGTTATAAACTTTAATGTTATATTTGTCTTCAAATGCAAAGCGAATAACCCAGCAATTGCGACTCCTCCGGAAAAGGGGACGCATTGCTCTTTCCTTATAGCTAGTGCCCCGTTGTGGCGTATTCCTGCTACCTATTAAGAGTTAGCACCGAAAGGACTTCAGTGGACGGTCTGAAGGGGAATTACGTCGGGAGGACAGGCTTTATAAGCCTAGCCTTCCGCGGTCGGCCCATGAAATGGGTTCGATAACGCTGGTTCAACAACGGATTGGAATGCAATTAAATCCGTCTTAAATTCACTAAAATAACACACAAAACTTGAAAAATTAGATCCGAGATATAAAATAACCCTTTTAAAAACCAAGCCCGATTAGAATCATCCAGCAGCAAGGGACTCTGTCCAGGTTCTGCGATAAAGTAGGGTGTAATAAACTCCTGCCAACTTTGCATTCCCCAAATGCAAAGCAAAAGAGCTTTTGCTTCATGTCTTCGTAAATTATCTCTTTTCGTATTTGTTTTAGTGTTCATAAAAAAGGTTTTTGCATGATACAAGAAAATTAATGAAACTTAATAAATGAACTTGAGACTTTTTTTTTTAAACTATTAATATTATTTATTCCTTAACTTGAAATGCTTGTCCTTAGGATGCCCCCAATTGAAACAATTTTTATGAGGCTCAAACAGAATTTTTTTTCTAATTTAAAACTTAGGATGAATTTACATTAATAAAATTTAAGAAGTGAAAAATATTTTTTCTATATTTCCTTACTAAAATATAAAAAAATAAATCTAAATTTGTTTCAATTTTAAATTTTAGGTTACATTTATATATATATATATATATATATATATATATATATATATGTAATTAAACAAAATTATACAAACTTTTATATACCGGTGCATTACAAACAGCAACACTTAAGCTTCCTGTTATACTTAAGTTATAAAATTGTTATAACTAAAGAATAAAAAAATAAATAAAAAATTAAAGAAACAAATTTTTTACATCATAATTGCATATTCATTGTAAAAAATGTCTAATTTCATTTGGTAAAAACAGCCCGTGTGTTGGCAGCATAGTTCGGTAGACTAAATTATAAAAAATAAACAAGAACCTAGAATCATAGATACAAGATAAAAAGAATATTATAAAAAGAGGAAAACCATCTAAAATTTCTCGTTATATATATATATATGGGTATATCACGAAGTCTCCCGGGACTTTCATAACCTATTCTACTCGTGAAAATAATGGAAAAAGTTTATATGAACATGTCCTCAAATGTTTCGGTAGTTACATGGTAAGTTACGGGTAGTGAAAGATTTCGCTCGGATTTCAGCTACCCCGGTGAAATGTGTTCGTACTGAAAAGTTTAGGACGTTAATTAAGGAGTAGAATTAGTGATTTCTTATAGTTATTGACCTAAAAAATCGAATAAAATAGGACTCAAAACCGCATCAGAAATAGTTTTTGAGAAATCTAAGTGAAAACCAATAAATTGGGGTAAAAACCTGTTTTTACGATTTAAATACTTTGTTAAACGGGGAACACATAAAACTTTTAAACAAAACTTGTAGAGAATTTAATTCTGAACGTGCGCGCGCGTGTATGTACTACTGTTTGAAATCAACAAAAATAATTACATTTTTTAAAAGCCATTACATATTTTTACGTAATGTATTTCCTGTATCTTTTAAAAAGAACTGCCTGGTATCGATCAACTTTTTAGAAGTTACTAAAATACAACAAAAAACCTACTTCAAGGCGAGAGAAGTATTATTTTAAAAAACCCATTATCAATTACTTCGCAAAATTGAAGCACCAAAAAAAATGTACCATACCAATAGGATATTTTTTTTTTGAAGAAGAAGAAAATGGCTAAGTTTAAATGGAATACGTACACCGTTAGGGTTTGAAATTTAATCAGTAATTTTTTTAAATAGTTTCCTTTTAGATAAATGGTAAAATTTTCACGACGTTACACGTTACCAGAGAAAAATTTCCATAGAAAGATTCGATCTTTATTTTCTTCCCTACCTCACTTTTCCTGGGTTTCCCGATTTTTCTTAATTCATAGCATTTACAAACTTTTTTATAACTTTGAGAGGAAAAGTGAAGTAAACCTTATGAAAGATGTAGAACTTCAAAATTTCTCATACTTCAATATGACATACTGGGCCCTGTCAAAACAGAAATTTAAAGAGCTTTTTTTAAAGAGTCATAATCCTAACGATCATAGAGAATGTTATATGAGTCACAAATCATTACCAAAAATAGCATAGAATAAATAAGCATCCCACGCCGAGCTTATTAAGGGAAGTAAGGAGTGAAGTGGTTTTCCATGTCTTCTTCATTAAACCAAACATACGGTTGCATATCAACAAGCCATTCTTACTGAAATGGAAGTGATGTAAAGCCCTAAATAAAAAAAGGCGCTCTCAGATTAAAATAAGGTTTATCGATTAATTTAAGTCATGTAGAATAACACAAATAAGATTTCCCTGCGATGAATCTAATCTCAAAAAAAACGAATATTCTGGCATTAAATTAATATGCATAATTATTTATGTCCATTATTTTTATGGGTGTACACGCCCGTAATTGCATGTGAATCACTGAATTCTAATTCAAAAAATTAAAATTTAATGTTAAAAATAATTTCAGTGTTAACAAACACACACCAATTAAAAAAAGAGAAAATATTTACTTCCTAATAAAAAGTCTTGAGAAAATCTATAAAACGAGATAAATATTAGAAATTAAAAAACACGACTGCCAAAAAAATAACAGCGCTGAGAAACACTGCCCTTTAATATAGGATATTTACTAATACAGTATAATTAAAGAGCGTGCAGATGACAATTTTGTATATAGTATTTATATATAGCTTTTTTTTTAAATTTATTTAAAAAGTAATATATATATATATATATATATATATATATATATAGTCTATGACACTCCCAGTAACGTAAAGATTGCAACGCGGGGTCATACATCTAAATCAGTTCAGCTTTTGAGCTGCGGAACAAACATACATACACCCTAAACACATTACTGCAAAAATATAGGTTTGTAATCTATAAGCTAAATTTTAACAGTAGACATTACTCAACCATAAGTTGGTGAATCTATTTTTTTTTTAATTTTTGAACGAAGATGAATATAAAACTTTTCAAAGAAATTTTTTAATAGTTTTTGTTTCTGAAAAGATTAAAGATAAATAAGACTTAAAATCTTTAAATAAATAAATGGCTACGTTTATTTTTATTGTATTCCAAGGAATTGCTTTTTTCCATTAGATATATCCACTAAAGTATTATTTCGATGTATTACAAAACTTCTTAAAAAAAATAAAAGTTATATATCAAAGTAAAAATTTCAATATTTATTTTTAAAATAAAACGGCTTACTAGTAAGTTTTCACATTTCAATGAAGAAAAAATAAATTTAATTGAAAGTAAAATGACAACACAATTTATCAGCTGTTAATTTAATTTTAATAGGCCTAGGTGGAAAAATTTAAATATATAAACTAAAACCGAACATCTGAATCCACAAAAAAAATTGCATTAAAATCAATTAATCAAATCGCCATTAAATTCAGTAGCTTTGCATTATATACATTTATACGTATTTTCATGTAGTAATGAATAAAATTACATTTATTATATTTTAATTAAAGTGAAAATTTAATTTAGATTAAACATTTAAATAAAATTTAAGAGAATGAATGTATGTTCCATGTAATATAGACACAGAAAAGAATTCACTATAAAATAATAGACAGTGTTATTTACAAGATGTACATTTTTACGCTCTTATATGTTCTACATATATATATATATATTCACAGAATATTAAAACACACTCCCAAACGTACTATTTTAATTAGGATTCTAAGTAAATTTCACTAAAATATGATGTTTGTTCTACATTACAATTATTTACGATTATATAGAAGAGTAATATAAATAATTTTAAGTTACATTTTTATACATATCTCTAAAAAGACTGAGGAATTAACTTATATTAAAATAATTAACCATCATAAATCAATTAGGTCATCATTTGAACATTTTGAAATAAAAACGTTCCTCCAATACAAAATATCCGTTAACTACATGTATGGGTTACGGGAAATTTTATCTGTATGATTAGTTTAACTAAAATTTAAATTTTATTTTACTGGAACATATTATAAACAAAGTATCAATCTATATCACAATTGGTTTTAAACAATTTTAAACCGATTCCGAAAAATACCAAAAAAATTAAAGAACAATTAAAAAGTATATAATAATATATTCATTTAAACCTGGGATTCTCTAGTATCATACATAACAGTTAAATCAACAAAGATGCTAACGCAGTTACCTCACAACTAAGTTAATGACAACTGTTAGGTTATTCTATAATATCAAAGTTCAAATTGGTTATTTAAATAAAATTAATAGGTAAAATTTTATTTTATTTTTGTATACGTCTTATTCACTGGGATTTAATTAATACTACTTTCTCGAATGTTCGATTAAATACCAGAAAAAAACAAACATATACCAGCCAAAAGTGCAAAACTGCTTCGACTAACAGTGTTGGTAATTTTTTGTTGTGAATTTAAATATATACACACGAGTAGATAAAATTTAACTTAAATAAGTATGCAATATTAGTTAAATAAATAATAGTAATTTTAGGCTAAATATTGAAGAGCACGCCTACCCTTCGTTAACCCTTGGTAACTTCACCTACCCGAAATATTATACTTATTTTTCAAAATCAGTATTCTTAAAAAAAAATTAAATAAACTAAAAAAAAATATGTTTGAAAAAAACTAATATTCAGGTGAAACATTTTTGTGAATATTAATAGTTTTTTTAACTAAACTTCCTCGTAGATTTCATACAATATACACAATTGAATATACAATATTTAATTGAAGCAGTATTATTATTAGATATATGTATATGTGTGTGTTTGTTGATCAATTACAATTTTTTTTCCTTTTCATATTTTTAATACAACCAGAAATATTATATGACGACAATATAAACAAACGTTTATGAACATTTTTTAAATTAAAATCAAGTCTATCAAATGAATACAAAAAAATAAATAAATAAATAAAACTGATGTATCCAATAACAAACATTAAACGACTTTTTCTTTTTTATTGAAATACGGTGTAATTAATTGCTTTATAATTTAATTCATTAAAAACATTAGAAATAAATAAAAGTATTTATGCACAAATAATAAAGCATTAAATAATAATTCTTTATGAATTAATCGAAAAGAAATTGTATACAACAAAAATTAACACAAAATCATCACCCGTAAAGAATCACTGCGTTCATATTGCTTATCAAACACATTCACTAAATAATAACACTTGTCGATAACATTACATACGTAAAATCTTATTGCTTTTTTACAATACGAAAACGAACTACAACACTGTATGGCAAGCAGAATCGAATGAATATAATATGACTAAATGAAATAAAATGTATTAAATTACAGCTTATCAGTGTAACAGATTTTCAACGCGTTATTTAGTTAACAGTGCAAAACTGTTATACACCGTGAGTAATAAGAGCGTATAAAATAATGAAGCAAATTAACTGTTGATATATGCGTACAGCGACTATGACCTACCTGAACAACGGTGATCTCTGTTCGGATGTGCTACGTAATTTGCTAAGCCCGGGAAGATGTTTCAACGATCCTAAAAGTCCACCGTTTTGTTGAGGAGGAGGTCCTCCGTTTTCTTGATCGTCCGGAGTCACTGCTAACTTAACCGCCACAGCAGTGGTCGGTGTCAGCGTCGAGCTGATCAACTGTTCCCACCGGGACGGTTCCATACGTACTACTGGCATCGTGGTCCAGCAGCACAACTAGGCCCCCCTCCCTTTTCCCTATACCTCACCTTCTCGTTCGTAACCAGGCGGCTATCCCCTCCCCTAACCCAGGAGTATACGATGTCTGTATCGCATCGTTTCTTCCCTCTAATCTATCCATAAAACTACTTAACGCAAATCTTTACCCTGTACTCACCAGACAGTGAACTTCCAAACTGCAACAAGCAATAACCTTGTTTTTTTTATACATAACGTATTATGCTGTATTAAAACATATCCAATACTTAATATTATATGGGTAAAAAACATTGCACGTTCACAATAACAACAAAAATATTCTTTATTACAATAAAATTATTCCATCACAAATTTTGCACATCTTGTCATTTACATAATCTAACAGCTAATACTTTACAACTTTATAAAGTAATAATAAATACATTAACATAAAACATTAAACATTACATTTTTATTCAGTATGGGATACAAAACAAAGAATCAATTACCTTCATTAAACTTAAATGTTAATTTATGTATGTGTGATGAAAATTTAAAGTACTATCTTTATAATTCAGTTAGAAAAATATTATATGAAAATTTAGTAAATAAAAATTAGTTTACATTTTATAAAATACATCATTGTCCGTTGAGGAAAAAGGAATATTTTTTTATTCCTTCGGGCACGATTCAGTGACAAATCGATTTTAAAACGTTTGAAACATATAATCAAGATATTGCATCATACGCTACATGCAAATATTCTAGAGAATTTACAGGAAGAACCCATATTTTATTTAAAAAAGTTAATAATGCAAGATTTTAAAAATCTTTGATGAAAAGGATATCTAAGTTATTCATATACTGCGGAATTTATCTGCCCTGAGATAGATCCTTTGTAAATAATACATCTCCATTCTCGGCTATTTCCAACTAAACTTTGAGTCGTAGCTATGCTGCAAGAAGTAAAGTACGGGAATCAGTCAAAAAATGGTCTATGGGATTTTTTCATATCTCGACTTTTCACGACCAGGGATCCCCCCCCCAAAAAAAAAAAAAAATTGGGGGCTGGTGTTCAAATGTCTGATAGTTCTTTTTTTTTGATTGAATAAACCATTTTTGAAGCAATTTTTTTCAGAGATTCGTGAATGTGGGCCAATTTGTAGACAAAAATTTGGAGTCAATTTCTCCAGGGGTGAGGTAGATATTTTTTTGGGGTCAATATTTTCAAGATTTTGCAAACATAATTGCAGTTTATATTAAGCTCAGTACTTCTTTCTTTTCCTGTTTAGCCTCCAGAACCACTGTAAGGTATTATTTCAGAGGATGATATGTATGAGTGTAAATGAAGAGTAAGTCTTGTATAATCTCAGGTCGACCGTTCCTGAGATGTGTGGTTAATTGAAACCCAACCACCAAAGAACACCGGTATCCATGATCTAGTATTCAAATTCGTATAAAAGTAACTTACGGATTTGCCTTTACTAGGACAAGAACGCTGGAACTCTCGACTTCGAAATCAGCTGATTTGTGATGACGAGTTAACCACTAGACCTGCCCGGTAGGCTAAGCTCAGTACTTATGTGCTACTTATACTACCATTTATTTAAAAAATGTACCACAAAATTCTCCCTTCCCCCCCAAAAAAAACGAAAAAGCTACCTTTTTATTTATTGCATATTTTTAATCGTTTTTTTAACGAAAAAAAAAGCTTAATAGTAGTACAAGCGTCCCAAAAAAAAAAAAAAAATACTTTAGAGGACAATATTGGGAGTGAGGGAGCCGATCAAAGTTTAAAAATATCGATTTTTTGAATTTTAAAAAAATTGTTTGGTTTATTTAAACTTTTAATAATAGTAATAAACTTATAGTAATAAACAATTACAAAAGAATTTTGTCATAATTCACCCCCCTCCCACGCACCAAGAAAGAAATCTTAGGTTTCCTTTTACCGATTGTATATTTAATTTTTTTTCTTCTATTTAATACAAAAAACATAGAAAAATAAAAAAGTTCTTGGATAGTGATTTTGGAGGTTGGGAGCAGACAAAATATCGATTCTTTTGCATTTTTAAAACTCTTTTTGGTTTATTTAAACATATAATGATAATTTTACAATAAAACTTCATCGTAAATTACCTCCCCCCCCCAAAAAAAGAAACCTTAGGCAACTTTTTCATATATAATTGTTTTTCCACTATATAAGAATAAATGCCAGGAAAGTATTACAACTTTGTTGCCATCTATTTTGTGTAGACGTTTATAGGTTTATTATTCCCCTATTCTCATTAATATTATTTTTTTTAATTCCATTCAATATTATAGTGTTTTCTAATTTTGAAATCATCTTTGAATAATCCAAAATATTATAAATTAAAAGACCAATTACCGTTTTACATGCATTATAAATTATTCATAACTTTAGTTTCTGATTTAATTATGATGTAGGTTTAAGCAGATTTACGTACAAATCTCAACGAAAAACCAACATTTCTGCGAGGGGAGCCGCCAGTAAAAATTAATACTGTGTAAGCATTCAAGAATTTCTGTAAACCTATTTGCTTGTGCAGCAGCCTCAAATCAAGGAGACCTGTGGTCAAACTGTCAATCTGGGAGTGAATTCTAATATGATTTCAAGAATTGAGATCGGTTGAGGCATGTGTAGTAGATAATGTCAAAAAGTTTCATGTCTTCAACAGATTAAGGTTAGAATTTATAGAGAAGGGAAACGATATTATTTTATTACGGGCAAGCAGTAAAGATTATCATAGTGCGACTGGAATACGAGTGCTTGAACGGCAGTTATTGTGACCGATGAGAATGTTTGAGAGTAGAACAACTTACAATAAATAAAAGCGGTATTACATTCTCTTAGAACAATTATTCATGCGTTTCCTTCACTGTTCCTACATGAATTTTTGAAACGTGCAAATGGACAGGTATTATGATTATGCGTATAAGTTTATTTCTTTGGTGGTAATCTAAACAGGCTTGATTTACAGAATCGATGATTAGTCTTATATTTCACAGAAAAATTGTAATAGGCCGAAATTTAACAGTGTAGTAGTAGCCTGCACCCGTTCTCATATATATAATGTATATCCAGAATTGTTCTATCAAATTAACTGCTGAATTTGATTTTTAATGCTCCTATATTTCAATATGATTTTAATATAGACATACACAAATACTTTGACCTTTATAATAACCAATAGAACTTACAAAATTTTTCTTAAAATAATAATTTAAGCATGTAAATTATAATATAAAATTTGGAAGAATATTGCTTAAATAATTTTATGACAGTAACATTTCAACACTTCACTTCTGAACTGAATTAAGGATTTTTATGATTTGAATCAAGAAAATCCTTGGCTTTAGTTTTGATAACCTAAAATACTTTAATAACTGTAATACTAAAAACAAAAAAAGCTTAAGGTATCAATTAATTTTTAAAATAGAAGATTTAAAAAAATCTAGATAAAATAAAAGGTTTAGAAAATCTAAAACAGAATGATAAAAATAAACTAATAAATAATTCATAAAAATGAAATGAAAAGAGGAGTATTTCTGTCGATGTTGATAAAATAAAAATACTAAAGAATATTTTAATAAGATAAAAATTGTTAATCAAAAACAATACAATATCATTCTGGATAACTTCAAATGAAACTGGAAAGTCTAAACCAATCAATCCTGCAACTCAAATTGTCATTCTAATCTGATATAAACCGTTTATGTAGAATTGGATAATTATTTTAAAAAATAGAGCATGATTTTGAATCAATGAAATATCCCCTGCATTGAATTTTGTTTAGGGAGGGGAAAATCATTTTTAAGTTCTTTTGAAAGAAAAATTAAAATAAAATTAATAAGAGTGAGATCCAATAAGCTATGAGTTATTTGTTTGAAGTTACTCTATTACTATTAATAAAATAAGTTTCCCAAGATTTTTCTAATTTTTATAAAATATAATATATATATATTGCCTAACATAATTTATCTAAAGATTTGGCCTATTATAAAATAATTTAAGTATTGAAGTTCACTGAAAACAAAACAACATACTAATTGCAAAAAACAATTATGAAAAGGATTGTTGATGTGAACCCATGCTAATCTTTCAAATAAAGAACCATGGTGTGTTGGTTTGTATGTGATATGTACTCACATTTTTCTTTTTAATGAAGTGCAAACTTCAATGTATTGAATTAATGAACTGTGAGCCTCTATCACTGTGTTTGAACTGAATGATTCAAATCTATCGAATGAATAATATAACAGAAATAATAGAATTAAATTTATGTAAAATAAAATAATATTAAATAAATTAAAAAAATTTCTGTTTAATAATAATGAGCTTGCCGTGAGGACTCCGCGTGAAGCTAAAGTAGTGAGGTGATGCGAGCAACTTATTTTTCTTTATTTTGATTTTTTTGGTATTGCAATGTTTTTATTATTTAATTTTTGTTTATAAACAATTATCTAAAATGATATTTGTGTTTTACACATAGAAAAGGAAAACACTGGGGTTAGAATTGTATTAAAAAATGACAACTCAAGAAACAACTAAAAATGTTCAGGATTTTGAAGCTTTTCATTGTAAAAGTTTTTGTTGCTGTAAGTACGCTAAATTCATGAATGTTATTTAGTTACAATTGGCAAAAACATTTATTAAAATCATGTGTAATAAAGCATAAACCATGTAACGTTTTTACAGCAGGCTGTAGGCTCGTCTTTTTTCTAGTATACATATAATAGAAATAAATAATTAAATAAAAATGGTTATCTTTATTCTTAAAAAATTAAAATAACCATTTCTACAAAACAAGACAACCAAGTTATTTTTGTGGTGAACTCAATATAATAGTTTGGCTTATAAGAAAGGAGCTTCCATTGACATTTTTAATAATTTACCAAATCATTTATAAAAATGTTTTAAATTTATTTAAAAATAAAATTTTCTTTTATAGAAGCAATATTACTTTGTCAATGAATTTTTAAATAACAGTATTTAAAAAAAAAACTTTGTACTTTCTATATCCTGTTCCAATGTGTACATAAATGTATGTTTAAATAATTTTAATTATCCCCTTCTGAATTATAAACTATTTTTTGGTTATTTTTTACATTTTGTTTCTTTACATATTTACCTAATATTTCATGTATTTATATTTTAAATAATTAATATCAATTTATCTTGCTGTGATTATCAAATTATGGATTTCCTTTGATCCATCTAGGCAAATGCTGGAATATTTCCTTTTTTCATATCTAATCACTCCTGTCATGATCTTAAAATGTACTATTATGTACCAATCAGAATAAAAAAATTAATTTATTCACTTAATAGATACAGTACATATGCATCTATTCAACATCTGATTAAGTATAATTTAGAAAGTAATGAAAATAAATCCAAATTTAAAAGCAATCTTTTTTATTTTTCAGGTAATATAGTAAACAATAAAATAATAAGTACAATGAATAACATACTCAATCATGAGTAATAATTGATTAAATGACCTGTTTAAAATGAGAGTAAATTATATTTGCAAAAAAAGAAAAGTTTCAGCATATTTGTTGTATGATAATACCTAATTTTGATGATAATAAACTGATATGAGCAGTACATTTTTATTTAATAACCTCTCGTACAAAAAAAAAGTATTTTTATACAGATATTTTGGGAGCATCATTATCTAAATACTGGTCAATGTAAATTTTTATTTCCAGATCTATAGACAATCTTTTTAAACAGATGTAATTAATGATGGTTCTTTATTATTTTATTATGGCATAATAAACTTGGAGGTAGAAAGATTTTAACAGAACTTTATTCAGTTGGCAAGAAAATAATTTCGGTTTTGTACTGTAAAATAAAACTCAATTTTTTTAATATGAATAATCAATTGTATATTTTCCATTTTATTCAATAACTTTTTGCCAACTTTCTAATAATTTCATGATTCCAACTCATAGAACTTCTTGTCCTTATCAGGAAAAAACTGAACCGAGTGCTATTTAAGATCAATATCATTAGTGAAAGTCTTACCATTCAAAGAGTTCTGCAAACTTTAAAATAAATGGTAATCTAATGGTAAAAAACCAGGGTTATATGTGGGATGAGACATCACTTCTTAAATGAGTTTCAATAACTTTCCATGAGTTACCAAAGAAGTGTGAGGACTTGCATCATCTTGGTGGAACATGATTCTTTTGCAATTGCCAATTCTGGCAGATTTTCGAATGCTTCCTCCAGTTTTATTAGTTGTTAACAGTAAACATCTAAATTTATCATTTGGTTCACTGGAAGCAGTCAATATACACATCTTTGTAATCCCACCAAATTGACAGCAAGACTTTTTTTGATGAAATTCAGCTTTTGATGTGGCTTGGACCATGATTTTTTTCTATTGATGTTGTAGATGATCCATTTTTCATCACCGGTGATTATTAGTTTCAAAAAAGGATCGACTTCATAGCATTTGAAATGCATATCACTAATATTGATTTGTTATGTTAAGTGAATCTCAATTCATGTGGAACCTAAGCATTTAGCTTCTTAACAAATCAAAGACATGTGATGTGTTTTTCAATTATGTGTGATGTATTTTAACCCCTCTGTAATCTCTCGTGTAGTTATGACAATCCAATTAATTGATTTGGTTTCCATAAAGAGGGTCGACCAGAACATCGGTAATCTTTGAGTGAAAATCTCCAGAATAAAATTTTTAAAACAAACTCTGATACATGCATTCTATTAGGCAACCAACACCAAAAACTTCATATATCTCTGTGAGCGTCAGCAGTTTTCTTGCTTTATAAAAATTAAAAAAAATAAATATATCAATATCTTTTGTATATATTATATATCAAAAATATTTGTTTTTGCACTCATGTTAAAACTGACCATAAATTAACAGGTACAAACTAAATTGTGCACAATTTGCTTCTAAAGTATGCTAAAAGTGACAGCTATCAAATGTAAAAAAAAAATTATAACATTGAAATCCATCAAAACAAACGTACAGCTTTGTGAAGACTGAAATTACTTTCTTGCTAAGCCCAATAAATTATAAGAAATGAAATAAACAGAATAGTTGAGATCCATAGGATAACATTGTTTAAATATATGCCATGCTATGTTCATAAGAATTTACTATATGAGATCATTGCATTGATCATAGCAATAGAAGGTTCTGCAAATCTTAAAGTATTGTTAAATAACTGACTACTCTGAATGCCAAAACACAGCTTGATTCTTAGTTTAATAATTCTATTACACTCATTAGATTACATGATGGGCAATTTAGGCAATTTAGGCATTACATGATGGGCAAATTAGGTTGATCAACCTAATTTTCTATTCATATGACAAATATGTCATTATTTCTATCTAAACTTTTATTTCTGTGACCAGTATAATAGTATCTATGATAATAAAGAAAAAGAAAATTGTAACAAAAGGCTTAAGCAGTTTTTAATTCAAAAATCTATTTACTCCTCCAAAAAATTCCTTTTCTTACCTAATAATAAAACGTTTAGATAGTTTGTTTAGTATTTGATTAAAGTTAAATTGATAAATAATTAACGAATGGAAAGAAACATTTATAAGTATTTTTTAAAAATCTGCTTTTCTGAAAAGTAGAGTTTTAGTTTCTGTATTTTTTGTTCAGACTTAGAACACAGAATCAAACTGAAGAAAAAAATCTGTGGTAGTTATAAACTAATTAAACCTGGTTCCTTAATGCTAATATAAATTATTTATTAATGGATATTACCTGTAACACATCTTATTCAATGCAATCAATTTTTCTCTTGAAACAGTTTTAAACATTCTTTTCCTCTATATTAGCTAAAAAAATGTGGATAATAAAATAAATGTAATTTATACTGCTGTAATTTTTAATAGAAATTATTTTAAGCAGTGATAATTAATTTTAATTTAAATAATACAGTGAACTAAAAATTTAGGAAGTACTCACAAACTAAAAATTTAGTTGAAATTTATGTCACAGAAGTTAAAAATAAAACGAATATATAAAGTAATTAGTAATCTGGAATATAACATTTTCAGGACTAAAGACCACTACATTAGAATGATCACACAATGTAACCAGATGTTACAGGTAGAATACAATAATTACAGTTTGTTTTTTAATAACTTTGATTTAGTTGGAGTTTATGAATGATAGGATTCTTACATTACAATCTCATTTTGCATAGTGATTATGTATTTCTGGAACCACACATTTCTTTAAATGCTTCTTAACTACTTAGTTGAATTATTGCTGTATTAATGTTTAAATTATTATTAAAATAGTTTTTTGTTAACTACAACCTCTCTAATCTCACATGAAAGTTTTTCAATAACTTAAAAAAAATGTATAGAGGTTAACACCAGAGGTAGCAATTGCAGATTATTTCATAGAAGTACTGCTGTCAAAATGTAACTGTCAATTAATCATACTTGTTTGTTTCTATTAATACTACAAAAGTTACAAAGAACATTGGGAGATGTCATGGTGTATTCTTTTCTCTTGATAACATACCATTATTGATTTATCAATACTGTTATGATGCATTCTGATTTTTCAAATATGTTTAATTTTTTTACAAGTTAACCTCCACTTCATGTATGTAGTTGTTCTTGTGTTTATATCATACATGACTTAAGTAATAACAAAAATAATAATTCAGATTTTTTGAATATTAAGGAAGATAGACATGATAAAAATTACTTAAGTCACAAATTGAATATTACTTCTCAGCACGTATCAGATTTTTTACCAGACAAAAGAATTTATGGGTGATAAAACACAAGTCATAATAATTTGAACTTTGGTAGTCTGAAAAAAACTTCTCAAAAATTATACAAGACTCAAATGGAATTACTTTAAATTGATTGTTCCATCACAACCAGTTGTGGCAACATTAAAGAGGAATTTCTGTCACCAAATGTTGCTAATCTTATACAGCCTATGCACCAAGGGGTCACTGCAATATTTAAGATATATAAATGAAAGATGCTTACGTATATGCTGAAAGTGAATCAAATGTAGCAAAGTGAATAAATTTAAAAAAAAGTTAATTAACAAATACTAATTACAGGATAACAGATGCTTAGAGTAAAATTAAAATTGAAATACTGAAAAAAAAATTACAGAAAAACTTATTTCTTTTGAAGAGACATGTAACTTTTATGAGGTAGTTAGTTACACAGGTAATAACTTGACTGTTGTAGTACCAAATTGGTAAAAGTCATCTGAAGAAGAAATTAAAGAATGACTTTTCTGAAGAAAAATAAATTTACTGATGACATCAAGAATAGTGGACCAGCAGGTTAGTACCTACACATACACTGAGGAGGAAGTCGAAGGTGGCAGACAACAAAAAGTGATAGAATCATGTTTTTTTTTTTTTTGGAAAATGGACATAATAAAGCTATAGTAGAACAGCAGCCCAAATTGATGTAAAGTGGCATTTTATTTCTTAAAAGACCTTGTAATAAAAAATATTAGATTATTTGAAAAATCTAAGACAAAATTAAGTACAATTTTTTTTATACAGAATGAGCAACATAAAACTGAACCCATAACGTAACTGCTGCAGAATCAATAGGTTATGTTAGAATGAAATTTTATGAATGATATGGATACATTAAATAAGAAAAATATAAAACGTAATTTAAATGTTGCATTTATTTACCTTACTGCTACAAAAAATGTTCAAAATGACCCTGGGCTTAATGCATTTTTGTGCTTGACTGATCATATTGAAAGTCATCCGACACAAAACACTGTCAATTGCATTTCTTGTTGAGTGTCCACCTTCAGTATCAATATGTTTGGGATTAGATGCATAAACTCTCTCCTTTAAGTAGCCCCATAGGAAAAAATTGCAAGTAGACAACGATGGGGAACGTGAAGGCCACCGTCCTCTGCTGACAGCTCGTTCATTTGTGAAAACTGCATGAACATGATTTAGTGAAACGTTTGATGTGTGACACATTGCTCCATCTTGTTGGAAGAAGCTACAATCTTTTTCATTACCAGTTAATTTTGCATAGAATTCTTTGAAAATTAAGGTAAACTTGTGTACAGACTGTCCGGTCAAAAAATATTGGTCCCACTATACGATTACCGGAAACGGCACACCAAACATCAATTTTCTCATTGTGAAATGGATGCTTGAATATCTCATGAGAATTCCTCGCCATCCAATAACTGGTATTCTGCGAATTAACATGGCCAGACAAATGAAACCATGCCTTGTCTGACATGAAATACAACATCGGGTCTATCTGTCCACCAACAATGTTTTCAAGAAGCCAGTTGCAATAAAGTAGTTTCAGTCTGTCTCCTTCAATTGTTACATACAATTAATGTGGTATGATTTCAATTTTAATTCATGAAGAATTTTAAACTAGATGTGTATTTAACACCAGATTGCTGGGATAACTTACATAGTGATTTTTTTGGACTGGCAGTAATTCTCCCTTTCAATATCGCGACAGTGACCTGTGGAGTCCTAACAGAAGGTTGCCTATTTCTTTTGCATTTGAAACCGAACCTGTTATATGCTATTTTTAACTAAGTCGTGTATGCTACTCTTTGCTGGGATTCAGACATTCAGAAATTTTTCTACAAATACTTGATGCGATTCTTCAAGCGATCCAGAATGAATATAGGCCTCAACTATAGCTATCCTTTCGTGAATTGAATAAGCCATTTTGCACAAACACAACTGCATTGCAAAAAAACATACACTGCACTGACACATGACCACCTGACAAATGGCAGCAACAATCAGTAGTAACATATAGATCCCCTAGTCGTTTGAGAGTTTTTCATAGTGTTAGGTAGCAATTTGATTATAGGTTCGGTTTTATGTTGCTCATTCACTACAATCAGTAGTAACATATAGATCCCCTAGTTGTTTGAGAGTTTTTCATAAATAGTGTTAGGTAGTGATTTGATTATAGGTTCGGTTTTATGTTGCTCATTCCCCCCCACCATATAATTTTGTAGCCTACCATTGTAAAAATGACATTAACTAGTATGTTAAACAAACTTGCCTTTTGTAATATTGGAAGTGTAAGAACTTTATTTTTTACATTTTCATTAATTCAAGTTTTTCTGTAATCCATGTAACCTATAATCCACATTAACTTGGAATAGCAAGATCTCTGTAATAAATGTTCCATAAAAACTTAGATTTGAAAGTTAGCCGACCAAAAAATTATGATGAACTTTGGTTTTTAATAACTTCAAAAAAGGAGGTTATGTATTAGATCTGTATATACTTTTTTATTTTTGTTTGCACATAACTTTTTTCTTATTAATCAAATTGAAATAAATCTTATTGCAATTGACGCAACTGTTTTTCGTAATAGTATCAAGAAGATGAAAAATGTTTTTAGGCAAAAAATCAGTCTGAAAATTGACAAAAAAAAGAATATTTTTTACCATCGGGCTTTTAATGTTTGTTTGTGCATAACGTTTTTCCTATTAATCCAATTCAAATAAATCTTTTTGGAATCGACGCAGCTACTTTTTGTGATGGTACCATGATATTGAAAAACTTTTTATTAGACACAAGCTGACTTCAAAAAGGAGATTATGTACTTGACCTGTATATTTTTTATTTTTTAATGTTTTTTTCTATTAATCTGATTCAAATAAACTTTGCTGCAATCGACGCAACTGGTTTTCATGGTGGTACCAGAATATTAAAAAAATTTTTTGGATAAAAAAAATCAACCTGAAAATTGACAAAATATTTTTTTTGATGTCTGTTGGGTAAGTAGAGACAGTGGGAATTTACAATTCACACAAATAGCTATATATTAGGTTTAAATTGATGTACAATGTCATTAAATTATATTTACATAAAGTTCAAAAAAATCCTTGGCAAAATGCAATAAATAGGCCTGCCAGTAAACTTTACTATGACTACTTTAATATCAATGGAAAAAACTAAGGTTTGTTACAGAATAAAACTTGAAATTTATATTTTAACATTACACTGCTCTGGAAATATTAGTCACTTGTGTTTACTAATGTAGTTCCATTACTACATCTGCAGTGACTAAGTTACTAGTAAATAATTTGTTTACTATGTTACAAATTTTAATATAAGATATATAACTGCTTATCGGATCCTGACTGTGAAGGGGAAGACACCCACCGTGTGACATTTCCAGTGGCCACGCCACCCCCTCCAAATCTAGCCCTGATGGACTTTACTGGAAATAATCTTCAAAAACCTTGGCGGTAGACATATTGCCAGGGTATTGCTGGTATATTGGCCAGGATGCCACTGATGTGAATGCCATGACATTTCTATAGGTGTACTTCTAACAAAGGCAGACACGTAGAAACAAAATACATCTCAGTTGATCTTAAAGAAGACTGAATCCGCCATCGTTGAGTGAAAAGACTGAAATCACCTATACCGACTCAAGGAGATAAAAGTGAGTCCGACACACAACTTAAACTAAAACATAAACCATAACATAACTAGTAAAGAATTAACAAAAGCAAAAGAGACAAAGGAAGTCCAGCCAGGTCTAAAAATCCCCTCTGCTATCCTTTATTTTGCTAGATAAACCATGAATTCCTTAACTATAGACCATTCGGCCTAGTTACCCTAGTCCTGATGCAAATTCAGCACTGCCCTAAGAATGTCCAGACGACAAATAATTTTGTTATGCTTCTCATCATATTTCATGCATTCGTATAGTACATAAAAAATGTCATCTAACATTCTGTAGTGGGGCATAACAAACACCCATATTAACCAGGCTGAATCTCACCATCTTGCTGCGAAAGAAACTGTGCGACATATTTGTTTGGGAAATCCAGGAGGCACACCGCCAGCACCTAACACCTGGGAGGAGATTATGCATATGCGTCTTCTGTCTCATCCCATTAGCTTACCATAAATCAAATCCACGGTCTTGACTTCCCAGATCTTTTCGGAAGTCAACTCACCCAACTATCTAGCATCATAATGTTCCTGCCTTTCTATTGCAAGAATAGAAAAGATTGGTTTTCACTTTTGCAATCAACAAGATTGCCTCTAATGAAATAGCTTGGTAACCACCCATTACCATCAGCAAAATAAATCGTTCGGCCCTCAGTAAAATATTTCAGTAACTTTGAAATTTTAGCCTCCCCACCCAAACAGGCGCTGCATCATATAGCATAATATCCTCACACACGCTTTTGTACAGGATGCTCATAGTCTTACAAATAAGACCCCAATCACGATTGATCACACATCGAATTCTGAAGAAGGCATTACAGGCCTTCTTCGTGACGTATCGAAGGTGTTTCTTGAATTGCAACTTCTCATCCAGAAACATCCCGAGGTACTTCTGAGCCTGAATATAAATGTGTTGGCCTGTCATCGAAACGCGGGGTTGCCGACCCATAGTAGCCTAGTTGCTCACAAAGCACATTCAACACACTTCCACCTCTCTGCTGCTGTCTGGTACAGTCTTCTCAATCATACTCGGCTATGCTTTTTAGTATATTAAATCTCTTTATTTGAATAAAAAACTAATGCTCACCAATGATAAACAACTGAAAGATTGATAAATAAAAACGTAATATAAATAAGAAAACAAAATTTTTTCTATATTTAATTATACAATGTATTCATGAAAACTAAAATGGACCTTGGTTCTATGCATGTAAGTTTTGTTAAGGGTCCTTGGCGAGGCAAAAATATTTTACTGAGAATATTACATGAGGTGACGCTGCAAAGATCACATGAATCAGTGTCCCTCAGTGTGCGTCAGTAGTTGCAACGTTACAGCATGAAAGCTGCTTTCAGAGTTCAATCAATATTTATTGTGGAACATTATTTAAATCACTCAATTTATCCTGAATGTCACAATGTTTTTATGTCTAATTTTCCCAATACTACAGTACCAAATAAATCAACTATTATTTCTTTAGTGTCAAAATTTTGTGAAACAGAAAATGTAACTGATCATAAATCTGGTATTCATCTGTCAGTTGATGTTCTCACACCACTCATCAGTCGCTTTTACATTCTCCAAGAAAGCCATTCAAAGAATTATGTCAACAGACTGGACTTCTGGTCAGGGTTGTTTACGGATTCAAACTTTTAAAGAAGTTTAATTAATAATGAAAGTTATAAAATACAAATAATAATTTACGATTGTTAATATTTGAAATACAAATAGAAAAGAAATACAATAAATAAATGCCTGAATTTTTCATCCAAATAATTCAAATTTAGAAATTTCAGTTTATAATTATGTAAACTTTTGAAGTAAAAGTTTTGAGATTATGCAGGTAAATTAAACTGTTCATAAAAAAAAAAAATTATAGTTGTAACATTAGGCCAGTATATGTATTTCTTTCATCCTTTTACTCCTAAACCCAATACTCATAGTAAGCCAACTATGCTGACACACCAAACATGAGTTTACTTATATTGAAATTTCAAAACACTGTGCCAAACATGAGAACACTTGTTATGCATGGCAACTGTTTGAATTTCCGCCAGGATGTGTTGCCAACTGTATTCTATTATTACGATGCATTTACATTTGAATAAAGCCATTTTTTATCAACAAAATCAAGTAGACTGTCAGGTGCTGTTTACCAGTATGTAAAAACTGTTTTTTTTTTAGTAAACACGAAATGACGTCGTCTGATAATTTGTGCGGTACAGTTATAAACAAACAATATTGAATTATTTTTATTTGATTTCAATTTGGAATTAGCCGATAGTGATAATTAATTTTGTGTATCTGATAAATATAATCATATTAGTAACTGTGATTTACAAGAACAAAGAAGTGTAACACAACCTCTAACCAAAGAGAATGTAAATTTTTAAAATATTATACTTCTTGATCCACATAAACCAAAACTGGTAAAAATACTCCACTGGCTAGTGGAATTTAGTTAAATTCCAATTTGCAGTGATTTACAAACTTCTTGAGAGAATACATATACCAAAAGAAAGGGCATAAAGTGGTAGGCAATTATCCAAAGAGAAATTCTCCACTGACTCAACGACACTTTCCCAACTTAGTACCAGCAACAGCAAAATAACAAAATCCAACCAGACAATGCTATAAGTGCACCAGCAAAACAGTAAGAAAAAGGAAAAGAAAAACTAGTTAATATGTGGTGGATGTAATGTTACCTTGTGTGAATCCCAGTTTTGTTTATAATCATAAAAAAATTCTTTACAGGTAAGGAACATAAATTTACTTTTTTAATAATAATTTAGTATGTAATTTTTAAAGTGCAAGAAATAGTAAAAAAAAAAAATATGTATAATAAATTTTTCTTACGAACATAATATATATTTTATAATTTATATTCTAATAAAAACCCACCTAAACGGTCTAACGGCTCTAAAACCAGGAATTTGAAGGGTTAATAATAATTCCATTATTTTGGTAAATTTATATTTGTTTATACTTTTGCGTCTGTTAATACTTAATAAAAGGACACCATTTTGAGACTACTGATGACATTAAAGCAAATTCATCACGGATCTTAAAGGCCATTTCAAATGAAGTTATCCAGGATTGCTTCGCAAAGTGGAAACAATGCTGTGAAAAGTGTGTGATTTCGGGGGGGAGTACTTTGGAGGACAAGGACCAATAATCTGTAAAATTAATAGTTAAGATTAAAAAAAATAAAGTTCGGTTATTTTTTGAACAGACCTTTTATTATCTTTAGTCAGCAAGACCATTTCCTTCATATCCTTTTGGTTTCTGAATGCTATTCTGATAAATAATTCAATCAAATGAAAATATTAGGTAGCAAAGGATCCATTTAGATTATCTTATCCAAAATAATTATTGTTGTTTAAAAGTAATCTTGAACTTTACTTATTTTTTTAAATTTTTTAAATGAAAACTTAATTTAACTTGAGCTCAAACTAAGTAATAACTGGATTTAGGTAAGATTATTAAAAATATAGTAAATATTAATATTAAAATGGTCAATATAAATGTAGTTTTAATATGACAATATTTCACACGATTGTAGAATATCTTTCACAAAACATTTGATGTTTTTAAAATCATTTTAATAAAACATTTTTTTTTAAAATCACAAAAAATAAAAATTCCTAATTACTATAAAAAAATAAAAAACCAACACAATAATTTATGTATTAATGATTAATCATTTACATAAGAATATAATAATGTAATAAAATTACATTATGTTAATTAATAACAAATTTAAAAAATATTTTTCTTTTTCCATTTTATATATGAATCTAATGTAGAAAAATAAGTAAATCTTTTTGATAAAAATTAAAATTCTTATTTACTTAATCACGTCTTGAATATCTACAAGAAGCATTCCAAATTTTCTAAAAAAAAAAGTACATCAGTGCTGTTTGTAGGCTTTGGTAGCTCAGTTAGTAAAGTACCAACTCAACAATTTTGTTAAACAGTTCCAAAAGAACCTTCTTCTATACAGTATCTATTTTTTAGTTATATGTTTGGATATAATTGCAAAAAAAATCCACTAATAGTGGATTCTTATTTTGGATTTGGTACATGTTTAAATATTTCTTCTAAAGCATACAAAAATGAAAACTGCAAAATGAAATAAAAAAAAAACAGGTGGATAAATATTCATACTTTAACCTCAAAAAATAAATAAAACAGTAGGCCATTTTTAATAATAGTCTATATGTTTATACATAAAATAAGATGAATTTTTAAATTCATTTGTTCAGTGAAATGATGGTGATTAAAATGTTAACATTAAAAACACTTAACTTGAAAATATTTTACTTTCTATGAAATATAAAACACAAACTAAGAACAACATGATTATATTTAATAACAAACTATTTTTTCCAACAAACATAAATACATATACACATTTCCAAAGTAATAAAAAAAAATTAAAAAAAATTGAGATCACTGTTTAAAATGAGTAAAATGCTTCCTTAATTCTATAATTAAATGTTAGCTATTTAAAGATAACTTATCTACACAATTTTTATATTGCTCATGTGAATATGCCAAGGAAATCCAACTACATCAGAACAAAGTAAACCGATTACACTTGGTTTAAAATATTACATTAAGAAAAGAGGGAAGAGACAACAGATATTTTCTCAATTATTTATTAAAACTTATAATAAAGCTGATGTTAAAAACAGGACTTATTGAACATACTCCACAATTTTGTAAAACAATTTTTTTTTATACAAGCTCTATAACTTTTTTCAACAACTGTATTTTATTTAGTCTGCAAATGTACCACAAGTTCAACGACTATTGTAATGTTTAAATTTTTGTCACTGACTAGTTTTAAATTTATGTACTGCTTTATTAAATTACTTAAACTGATCCTGTATGAGGTGCTGCGCATTGAAACAGGTGCTGGAACATCATTCCAGCTTGTTTCATCAAAAATTAAGCCCATAGATTTGTAGTCAATTTATGCATGAGGTTTTCAGAACAATATAAAACTTTTTAAAGATTACAAGAAATTTTATTTGAATGCATAACACAAAACTTAATATTTCAAGAATTAAATATAGTTTTAAAATATTATAAACAAATATCATGAAGTGTGTTAAAAAACTGAACTTTTGAAATAGTGTGCCATCCAGTGCACAGAACATGAACCAAGTGGTGTTGATTTGTGTAAACATTCAGAAATGAAAGTTATGTTAAGAATGAATACAACACGACTTGATGTCTCAGCATGAGTCGGTCAAATTTTTTCCATGTGATCAGACAGTAAAGAAGGATTTCTACATGAAAATTTTATGATGATTGAGGGATACTGCATGTAGAAAAAGGTCTTAGCTGGAAGGAAAACCTGAGTTGGATTTTTAACCACGACAATGTGCCAGCTCAAATTTTACCTCTTTTCATCATTATCTCACTTCCCTGTTCAGACTCAAGCAAACACTTTCTAACTTGACAAATTGAATATAATCATGAAAGGCTGCTGTTATTTTCAAACAAAAAATTAAATCGAAGAAAATACGATATATAGCCAAATAGTCCCTAATATTTCCAAATAATATAATATTATTATTTATATATAGCCAACCATTCCCAAAAATTTGTTCCATGAAATATTTCAAAAAAGGAGGAAATGTTGGGAGTAATGTATAGCCAGCAACAGGGACTACTTTAAATGGGTCAGGTCAGGCCAAAATGGGTCAGTTGGCTTGACTTATTATAAATACATTAATAAAAATCTTTTTTGCACAAATTCAGTCTTATTTTGAACAATCCTCATAATAAAAAATTATACAGGAAATATCAAATATCCAAAAAGAAGAAAACTTGTAAAAATTAATTTTTAAATACTAATTTACAAACTGAATTTTCTGCATACTAAAAATTTACTTATATTTAAGTATTTAAATATGCACTTACACATTCACTTAAATTTAACTTCAAATTAATTTTTACTGTTTATGTTTTAAAACTGATTTACTTTGTACTGATTTAATTTATTTAACTATCTTCATATATTTACATAATTATTTAACTATTATTACCCATTAATTTTTTTCCATAGCTTAACTTTATTATTTCAGATAAATTCTGGAACAATTCCTTTTTGTTAACTGTGGAATAGCACAATTACAATTCCTGTTGGTTGT
This sequence comes from Lycorma delicatula, assembly GCF_047948215.1. NCBI lineage: Eukaryota > Metazoa > Arthropoda > Insecta > Hemiptera > Fulgoridae > Lycorma > Lycorma delicatula. The sequence continues at coordinate 55,627,156 of NC_134463.1, forward strand.
CAACTATATAAATGTACAATTAAATTCTGATCTGATTAAATAAACACATAAATAATTTATATAGCTATTTTATAAAATTTAACATGAAATTTACAATGATAATAAGATGAAGATCGGAAAAAGCCATGAAGTTTTCTATATCATTCAACAATTTTTTAACTAAATACCAGTCTTGTTTTAAATTTAGTGTTCCTACTAGCTGTAACTTATTTAGTTGTTTTATAACTATTAAATATTTTAATTATATAAATATAAAACTAAATTAACATATAGTAATAACATCCAATATAAGTAACAGTGAGCTTTCAGAAACACATAGAGAGAATTTCTACTGGTTGTAACAAACTAATGAATAAAAAGTATAATTAAAATATTAACAGATAAAATCAAAAGGAACTGATTGCATAATGAAATAGGCAGAGGGATACTGGCCGTTAAAATTTCATTTGAGACTTACTGTTGGGTTTCAATGGCATCTTCACACATACAATAAAAATTAAAAAAAGGGGGGAAATGTTAAAAAAATATTTCAAACTACCCTACACCTGAAACTTACATTACATTTATACAAATATATCATTATAAATGAAGGCACATTAAGAAAAAACACTAATTTCTAAATTACATTTAAAAAATGTAAAAATATTAGTTTAAAAAAAATATCATTATTAGTTTTATATCAGTACATGAAAATTATAATTTTATTCATCATGTACAAGTGGAATGAAGTGAACAAAATATATTGCATTTTCCCTACATTCTAAAAACTTTTTGACAGATGATAATTATAATCAAACAAAATTTAAATTTACAATACAATTACAACTGATATATAAAAAAATGGATAAACAAAAATACCTATTATAAATTTATGATTAATAAGATTATTAAAATTTCATGCACAGAACATGAAAATAATAACTACAATACCTATATTTGTAAGATATAAAGTACAAATAATCAGTCTTGTGCAATTGTAATATTAGGTGTATTTTTATTATTTTTAACAATTTTTGCTATTATTTAAAAAAAATTAATTATTAGAGGTATTCACTGAAAATAAAAAAAAATATAACATGGCTTGAGTAAACACACATTTTTTAAAACAAATACAGCTTTAAATATGTTCTGTCTACCATTGAAAGCTTATAAAAGTAAACATCAACTTTTGCACAGATATTAACTATTAACACTTAATCTAAGAGGTGGTATATATACAGTCAAACTTCCATCTATAACCACAAACAGAATTTTTAAAAAACTTTAAAAATACAGATTTTATAATGTAAGTGCAACTTAAAAGATACAAAATTTGATACAAACAATAAAAATTCAAACTTGAAATAATATTGTATAAAACACATACATTATTATAACAGGTGTTTCAAAAAGGACGCAACCCTAAGATTAAGTAGGTAGAAGTCATGCATAGGTAAATTTTATTTCTCCCTACATGTCAGTTGGCAACACTGTACTCAAGGTTAGCAGTTTTTAACAGTTGAAATATCCTTCTTATGCACTAGTGCTGTACCAGTACAAATTTGTCTCTATTATATTAGCTATGTCGTTTTCAAATGACGAACATGTGTTTATTATTGAGACTTACAATGCGTATAAATCTTACGAACTAGTGAAAGATAATTTCAGATAAAATTTCCCAATTCTTCAGCTTCTAATAAGCCAAAAATATCATGTCTGATTAATAAACATCATAAGACAGGGAGTGTACATGATCGGACATGCACAGGGCGACTGTCACTGTTAACAGTAGAAGTTCCAGATGATGTGTAAAAACGTTTGACTCACTCACGTAGAAAGTTATTCTCACTGGCTGGGCTTTCACTATCTGCAGCTTTCAGGGCTATTAAAAAATTAAGATCACATGCTTATCGCATTAGTGTTATTCAAGAACTGAAAAAGAAAAACAGACCACGGAATTACAGTATTGTTGTCAGTTACGTTCTCTTGTTGATGACAACGGTATTGAAATTTTGTATCGTGTTTATTTTAAGGAATGGTTTCACTCAGATGGCTACATTAACATCAAAAACTGCCAAATACAGAGCGCTGAAAATCCTCATGCTTTCATGAACAACCAATACACACACGTAAAACTGGCGTGCAATCTCCTGGCATTGTGTAGTAGGCCTTTATTTTTTACCAATCTGTAGATAGTGTGGGTTATAGCAACTTAATTGAATGGTTTATTGCCATGTTAGATTTACACAAACGACAATGTTAGTTCCATCAGAATAATGCAACGTGTCATACTGCTAACAAAGTGCTGGATATGTTACAGGAATGTTTTAGCCATTGTCTGATATCAAAAGGGTTGTGGCCTCCAAGATCCCAGGATCTTACATCAGCAGACCTTTTCCTTTGGGGGGTACTTAAAAAGTGTAGTTTTTAAAAACAATCCTCATACACTTGACGAATTGAAGGCTAACATTATTAAAAGTTATTAAAGATAATTTGAATATTGTTGTATAAGTACTTTATTAACAGTAATATTTTTGTAATAATTTCACATCATCAAAGGTGGTGTCTTTTTTGAAACAGCCATTATATAAAGTTTTGAAAACACATTGCAAACAGTAATTAATTTTTTGTACGACTACTGTAGAATGTAAAATTAACAGAATAGCAAACCTTATTATTAAATGAAATATAAACTAAATTTAAAATAATACAATATTGCCAAAAAATTTAATACTTTGAGCCTACAATGTACTCTCAAACCGATTTATGTACATCATATAATACAATCTTTCTGATCATTATCAGATCTGTTTCCTCACAGAATAATGAGATCAATATAAAGCTAATCCTTACAGTGAACACAGCAAAAGTGATAAATTGCACAACAGAACATCTCCTGCTCACTCAGCAGGCTTGGATTGCCAATATGCAACAGCTCAGTGAAGAAGACAACGGAAAACCATTTCACTCCATTCTTACCTTAATAAGTCTGACATGGGAAGTTTATAATTTTTAGAATGGCTGTCATTTTTGTAACACACAATTACATGTAAGGTCAATTAAAATATTTTGGTTATAGCATTGTACAATATAACAAGGGGGGCATACAAGAATGTATCCTAACTATATATCTGTGATATGTTTTGTGTTCTCTACACACATAAGATATAAAGCAAACTTTTATTTTAAAAGCTGTAATGACACAACCTTGAATTGTTATAGTTTTCTTATAACTTCTTATAATTAAATCTACTTAAGAAAGCTTTTTGAGGTAAGGAATCCATTCTTTTTTTTTAGATAAAAAGAATGCCTGTTTACCAGCTCATCAATATCTACAATAACTGGCTACCTTCATTATGATATGTATGATTCATTCACCCTCAAAAACAGTGGCTAATATTGAGTCATTCACTTTATTATGTTATTGTATGCCAAAAATGATGTTAATGTTCTAGATACCAGCAACTAGTGTTACAGGTATCAAACAATGCTGAGCCTCAAAATGCCTATTTAAAACAATTCAATATTGTTTTTCTCATGTTGGATTCTTTTCAAGTTGAACAAATCAAATTCTTTTTAAATGAATAGGTCAAAAGAAATTAAATTTAACCAACACCCTCTGAAATGTTTAATCACATGTCAATTTTTAATTAACATTTTAACTTTTCAATATGAATGTCAATGACAAGATACTTATGGTTTTATTATTAATAGACTGACATCATGGAAACTGCACAAGTTTTAGCAATGAAAATTCTGACAAATTAGACACTGAAAATAATGATTGTGAAAATTTACAGTTATTACCATAAAGCAAAAAAGATAAAAAATGTTAAGAAAAATGTAACTATAAAATCTCTTACAGTTTACAGACTTTTTCATACATCAAAATACCCTTTCTGGGTTAAACAGAGTAACTAAAATTATTTATAATTAGAAAATTATATATACTAAAATGCACTTTAATATCTAAATGAATTTTATAAACTGCTGTCCTTCAATGAGTTCTTTTTTTTAAATAGAGCAGATTCCATTTGCTTGTTAGGTGTTCATAACCATTAGAATTTTAGACAACCAGAAAAAATCAGAAGGCATTCTAAAAAAATTACGTAGTCAATCTCAAGAATAACAAGCCTCATGTTACAATTAGCAGAAAAAGAGAAGAGTATGATTGATTGGTGGTTTCCACTAGTTTCTTTAATGAGCAAATTATACTGTTATATACCAGCTTACCAAATCCAGTTTATATTTAATTCTACAAGCAACACCTTCACTCTGTTCTCAAAGGACTGGCTATGTAATGAAATTAATTACTCTAAGAAAACTCAACTCTAACCGGGACAGACATACAAAGCAACAAATTAAAAGTACACTTTCTGGTATAAATTAATACACCACACATTGCCTCAATCAATTCAATAAGGTATTAATATCACGATTAATTATTTAAAAATCAAGAGATGTCTGAATATATGCCATTCAGAATAATAGTTATATGTAAATAAAAAAAATAAATAAAAAACTTCACTACTGATAAGTAAACTGTTAGGCTCCAAATTAATTATTCAAAATTATACCTAGATATGAAAAAAGAAAACACAGCCACAATCACAACTGGTTGGTTAGTAATATACAGAATACACATAAAACCCTACAAAATACTAATTTACTGCTTGAATTCCTAGCTAACTGGTACCAAAATCTTAATTCTAAGTACTATTCAACCCTTTTTCTGCTAAGCATTTGTGGCAAAAATTTTAATAATACTAAAGAATAGCTCTTTATCATACTGGATTAATATTTTTTAAATTACAAATTTTTAAATCTATACTTTTCTTTTATATCTTTACAAATGTTTAAATCTATACTTTTCTTTTATATGTAAAATTTACATTGATAATTCTGATTCATTTAGTTAAAAAGTATAACGTACTGTGCAATTGTTTTCCAAGTGTAAAAAAAAATGAATTACATATTTTCTGACCTTGCCCAACTTACTGAACTTCATTTATAACAGTTTCAAACTGTTTTCAGGCTCAGAGTTGCATACATATCTAAAAACATATACATGGAAATTATACTAGTGTAAAAACATATATGTTGTATAAAAATATACATAAAAACACATACCAGGTGTCCTAGAACACTGTCTACTCCTTCTAAAATTGAAGGAAGTGATTTTTCTGGAAAATGCAAAAAAAATTTGATCACCAAGTTCGAGGCACTCTACCTTTTGGTCATATTGCTAACTTCCAGTTTCGACCAGAAGTGGGCTAACTGGACCGGACGTTCATTTTTTTAAAATGGGACACTCATTTTCATACCAAATTTGGATTCTAGGGACAAAGAGTCTTGTCTTTACCACAAAGTGCCAATTTTAACCTCTAAATGACCTTCGAACTTTACCACATCCTAAATTCCTTTCAAAAAATCTTTTAAGCATTAAAAACTTGATTTTTACAAAACAAATAAAAATATATAATAGTATAGCTTCCAGTTCTGTAATAATAAGTACTATGTTCTATCAAAATTAATAGAGATCCTGTCAAAATACCCAGTCGAGAAAGGAAATTAATGAGCTCACCATTCAATAGAATGCATGTGGTTTACAATAAAACTGTTTTCTTTACTTTTTATCATTACCGAGGAGTTCAAAAGATTTTGAAAAAATTTTGGACTAGTTAAATAAAAGTCATTTTATTTAGTTAACAAAGAAGGCATTTTAGAAAAAAATGTTTCAAAAGACTTACGCACATTTATGCGTATAATGCAAATCCATGGTAAAAAAGTATGTCCTGGTTTACAGACGAAAAATGAAGATACGGTCTCGCAAACCAACTTTCAGTCAGAACTGGAAGCTGATAATATCACCAAATGTGAAAACATGTGGTTTACTGCTGTAAATTTTTGTTTGTTTTGTAAAAATAAAGTTTTTGGTGCTTAAGAAATTCCGGAAAAGTTTGAAGGTCATTTACAGGTTAATGATGACACTTTATGGAAAAATGTTTTGGACACGACTTACATATCTTTGTACCTAGAATCCAAATTCGCAGTGAAAATATGCGTGTCCCATTTAAAATAAAGTTAACCCATTTCCGGTCGAAACTGGAAGAGGGTGGACAGGTGGTCTAGGACACCTGTATATATACATATATACAGGTATATATATATATATATATATATATATACCTGTATATATATATGTATACATATATATAAACCACACACAAATACACACACACCCAAAAAATTAATAAAACAAAATTATCATGCCATCCATTGTTGTTATCAATGTTAAGATTATATTATTAGTTTAAATAATCAGAATTTTAGACAATCTGAATTTAAACAATCAAACAAATGTTAAAAGTTTTGTATTTAAATTGTTTTATAATTATAATTAAAAATGTTTAAAATAATAAAGAATATTTTCTGATAATTAGTGTCAGTAACCCAATTACTCATTACTATCATTACACCATTAATCATTCAATATTAATCCTCTATATGATAGAGTCTAAACAAAAATGGGTGGACTTTAAGACTGGGTACTGATGATTTAAACATTTCTTAAAAAATTTAATTTAAAACAATTAACTTTTTTGTTAATGAATTTCATTAAAAATTTAAATGACAACCTTACGCGTTAAAATTAGATTTAAAAAAAATTAATACAAAACAACATAAATTATTTTTTATAACAAAAAATTGTAAAAACATTAGAATTAAATTTTTAAATGAGAATCTGTAAAAACAGAAATTATGAATTTTTTATAATGTTAATGTAAACTTTGAATTAAATTATTATTTATATGGTGAAAATAGTGATAAAATTGAACAAGTAAGCTGGGCAAAAATAAAGTATCAAACACATAGGTTAGTGAATACAGAAGAGTTTTTTTCAGTCACAGTCCTTGCAGATATAAGTATAGGGAAAGGACAAAATCCTGGGTTAATTTCGTTCCTTGCAAAAAATATACACAATACCTCTTGTAGACTGCAGCTATAATAAAGTTCTACATCTATATTTACACAAAAGTTACATGAAATAAAACATCTTACTTGAAAAAAATAGATTCAATGTACTGAAATAAATAAATAACAAACACCAAGTAAGATATATCCAAAATGAATAAAATTATAATGAGGTAAAGTCACAGCCGATGAGATTAGCACAACACATTTTGTAATAAGTAAAATGAAATTGTTGCAACCACTGCTTTGGCAGTAAAAGGGTTAAGAATCAGTCTTTTATCTTAAAGACCCTAAAAAAAAAAAAAAAACACCACTAACATAAATATAACATCTAAAACAAAATTAAATGTAAACTAAACATTGGCAACTTCAAAAAAGAAAAAACTCTTTGGTTTCTGTTATCATTTAAAACTAATGATGATAAATATATATATATATATATATACATATACTTTTTTTAAAAAACAAAATAATAAATAAACTATAAATAATCATCACGCAATGTCCAATAACCTTTAGAATCAGGAGCTCGATAAAAAATGCAGATTTTTGATAATAAAGCTTTAAATACAGGTGATTTACCGATAGGTAAACGATCTTTGAATTCAGATATTAATTTATCAGTGGTAGTCGTACCACCTTGACCTGAAACAAAGTCACGCATATCACGAAGCAATTCAACTTCACCATCTTCAATACTTCCATCAAGATTTCTATGTTTAATTTTTTGCAGAAGCGAATTAGAACTTACTGTACCCTCACTGGAGCCTGGTTTTGATACCTTGCCATTGAATTTTATCCTGAAATATATTACAAAAAAAAAGAATTATTTAAAAAACTAAAATGAATGAATACATTCATTCAATGAATGAATACAACAACAATTTACACTAAGAATAACATAATTACAAAATGTTATATGCTAATATAATGTAGTTTAAACAAACAGAAGTAAACATTAAAACAACTTATGTAATGAAAAGGTAAGTAATTTTTAAGCTTTTAATATTTTTGGCAAAAGAGATTCTAGTTCAAAAAGTATAATACAAGGCTGCCCACAATCAGTATATGATATACTTTCAAACTGGACACCAGGTTTGATATTCATTAGCTTTATTTGCCTGAGGAAACTACAAGAACAACTGATAAGTCAAAATGCTGTTATTTTAAAAAGGAAAAGGATGACTTTAACCCAACAGAATTTCAACCATTAGGCTTATTGTCAGATCACTAAACCATTGTACAAAGTATTTCCTGAAAAGGTACTCCTAGATCACATCGAGGAGGCTCAACAGTTCCCCCTGCAACTTCAGGATGTATCTCACAAGGACTGGTATGCAGTTGTACAACCTAAAATTAAAAAAGTAATATTCTTGATCAAGAAAGCAATTTCTAGGAGAAGGGATCTGTCTGTAGAGAAGCCGAAACAAGAAACAAAGAACTCCATCCGAAAGTTGACATTCATCCTACCCTTAATATCAAAGAAGATCCAGAAATTTGCTGCACAAAATGTGAGCAGCCTATTAATCATCAACAATTCTACATCGATAAAATTAAATACAAACTGCAAGAAAATCTTCTTTTCCTTCAGAAATTAAAGAGCTACATTAAGAACTCAGTCTTCCTAAAGTAAGAATTATGTGATGTGCATCTAATTAATTTAAGAACATTCAGTGTCACATCCAACTGGATGGGACAAAAAAAAATTTTTTTCACCTGACTCCTAATTTTTTTTTAGTGTTAATTCATAAAAGACATTTTTCTATTGCTTCAAAAATTTCCTCATACATAAGATAAATAGAAAAGTTTTATAGTCCTAGTAGTTAAATGCAACATAAAAATGTTAAATTAATTTATTTCTACTTGCTTGAGATTAGTAGGAAAAAAATTAGAAATAGTAGTCAACATAGTAAAGAAAAAGAAAGAGCATAGTAAAGAATAAGAGCAAGTACAACAGACTCAAAGGAAAGAAAACCAAACTAATAAATTGTATTAAAGTAGTCAAGTTGCTGAATTTTCATTCAACAGCTGGTTTCTAATTCAACGGTTCAAGTTCTAATGGTTTTATTTATTTTTATTGACTAGTCATACATATAAACTGGTTTTTAAACCTATTGAAAATATGTAAATAATATAGATATTCTTTATATCATTTACTTCAAATTTTTAGATTTAATTCATTATACTATGTACAATAAATTATACATGTAAATACTAGTATTTTTAATTTTTGCTAAGTGGATGCAAGCTACAACTGCCAACCATTTCCTTACATTCCATGACAATTTTCACTTATTATCTTTGAAGATTTAAAATCATCGTTCAGATGTATTTAGCTATTTTATTTTAATTTAAATGTTTATGTTTAGGTATAAATTTCTAATTCATTTATTCACTATTTTTTCATTCTTTAGATGGTATCCATGTAAATATGCTTGCATCACTGACATACATGATATTGTACAAATACAAACGTACGTTAGTTCTAAAACCAGCAGGAATCAATATTTTATTGTATCTCGATTAGCAATATTAACACATTACTTATCCAATAGTTTTTTAAAAATAAAATTAGAAAATAAACTTTTTATTTAAGACAAACGATACAATATTTTAACCATAGAATTTTTGTTTATAAATAAAATTTTCTATAGAATATCACTGTTATTTTATTACAATCTATGTGGAAAGAAATTTTTATGATTTTGGATATACAATCACATAATATTAACATCAGCATATTCAAAAACATTCATTGATCATTGATTATACATAAAAAATACCATTAAACTTCAAAATTATTTACTTTCTAAATACAGAAAAAGTAAGTTATCTTAAAAATGTATTTTTTAATATTATTCTGAGAATCGAAAAATATTCTGAATTGACATAAATAAGTATATATTTACAAAAATAAATGTAGTTATTTTTCCAAAGTAGTGCAAATAAAAACTGAAACGCAGTTCTACTATTAGGCTAAAGCATCGTGGCCCCCTTAGGGAAAGACACCTGCCTTGTGATGATTCTGGTCCCCACACTACTACCCCTTCTGTTCCTAGCTCTTATGGGCTTTACTGGAAGTCGACTTTTAGACCCTATAACCTGACAACACATCATAGTCATCAATTTGGATTAAGGGAAATCCACTTAACAATCTGCATACTTCTCACATCAGGAAAAATACCATGCGTGTAATTTCCATCAGATGATTCAGTTCACTTGACCTGTTATAAATACACCCAGAGATAAGCTGGCATACCTTATTGGCATAACAATATAACTAGCGGTCAGTTGCAAGGATATTAATGGACTTATTACCAGAAATAACAAGGACTGTCTATCAAGACAGGTATAGGTATCAAATAACAATAAGAGATGTTGGGATCTCAACAAAATATTCCTATAACATTTGTACTTCATTCTATCAGCCCAGACAGATGCAGCATATAGCCTTATATTGAGCACGCAATTGGGGTAAACTGCTCTCTGAACACCGAAAAAAGCATTACAAATCTTTCTGGCAGTATACTGAAAGTGGACCTTGAATTGAAGATTCTCATCAAGGATAATACCTAGATATATCTGCAGCAAGACATACCTAATTTGATGATCTGTCACTGATACATGAGGTCGTCACGTAACAGCCAGTCTACCATTAAGCAACAACGTTGCTCTTTCTGGGCTAAACACAATCTTATGTTGCAAACTCCACAATTGGAGCATCTTGCAAGTCTGGACTGCCCTCTATCTCATTCCTCAAATATCATTTAACCAGAAAAAGCCCATCATCAACTGGGTAACCATCCATAAAAGAATCGAATTCAATAACCCAGAGCAGGGGTCTTAAAACATTACCCTGTGGACAACGTTAAAGAGAATCTTTAATATTTCTGAGAATCCATCTCAAAGAAAAACATCTCAGTTGCTGAAATAACTATATAACTCATTCAGCTAATTCTGCATACAATCACACTTCTGCAGCTGCAGAATACAAAAAGATACCTAAGGCATACTCACTCACTAGAGCAAACATGCTCATAACCTTAATAGTAGAATCTTCTGTGTCCCTGGCTGTGTAAAAATCATAATGATTAGCCATCAACAATTTTCTACAATTCAATCTATCATTAATATGAAGATATAAAACTTTCTCAAAAAACTTTCCAGTAACTGACAGGAGTCAGCCAACACAAATTCTGACAGAACAGACAAGGAGCTCCACCGTAATTCCATCAAAACCTTTATTTCTACCAGAACTGCAAATTACCTGATGTATCTCTCTCTGTCTCTGTAATTTCCACAGAGTAAAAGCTTTGTAAAACATCAGAGGATAAAGCAGCAACTTTCTCACGGGTAAGTTAAAGTAATGAACATAAAGCAAAAAATAATATTATTTAAAAAAGAGACAATACATGACAAGCTTAATCAATTTAATCCAGAATAATCTCAGCTGCATTAAAATGCAATGTGATTTTTTTAAGTATCTGAATAAGTGTAGTGTTTTTATGGGTGAAATACACACAACAAGAAAACAAGGAAGAAAAATAAGTTCCTACAAAAAAAATCTAGAAAATCAAGTAGATTGATAAAGACTGAAATGATTTTAGAATGAAATTTGAGAAAATGTAAATTAAGAGCAGAAACTAATTAAAAAAAGGAGAATTTTGTGTGTCTAAGTTTATTTAACTTAAAGAAAGTTATGTTTTTGTTAAAGAAAGTTATGTTGAAGGCAAAAGTTGTCAGGAGAAACAAAAATTAAAATATTGAGAAATAAGAGAAAATAATTAAACTGCTAAGCAACAAAACTTCTACTGTTACATCAATTCCATCCTTAACCACAAATATTAATTCTGAAAGATTAATATCTTTTAATATAACTAAGAACAGTCTGTATTTCTCTGTTCTCCTTTTGTATCAGTGTATTATTATTTTTTAAGTTAAAAGTTAATAAACTCACAAAGTATAATTTGAAATACAGCAGCTATCAACTTATGTTTAGCTGGATGTTTCTAATACCACATTAAAAAATGAATTTCAAAAACGTATAAGCTTTACAAAGTTATTCAAGATTAGATGTGTAATGGAACTGCAACTAATAATAAATCATTATTTAATTTGCAATTAAACAAGTAGAAAAATAAAAAAACCTTGAAATACATACTTAGATCTTTTCAAAAAGCCGTTACTTCCAGTAAAAGTAGGAAGACCAGATGTAGCACGATTACAATCACGTCTTGAGTCCTTTAAAGCAGCAACTGCTTTACTCGCCACTTTGTCAGCTTCACCTTCAACTAATGCATAATCAGCAGGACCACCTTCCATTATTGTATCATGTTTCATGGCAGTTTGAAGACCTAAAAAGTAATACATTTATTTATTTACTTGAATGGTATTTCACTTAAATAGAGACATACGACCATCCCAGATGAAATGGATCAATAAGTTACCATCTGTGTGTAACCTTTGTTTATGTAGCAGATAATTTAATTATTTGTGCACTACCAGAGTAGAATGGAGTATATTGTTAATTAGAATTTAATGCAGAATTGTGGTTAGAAAATGTTATGCAGTTGACGACATTACAACGTGACTGGTCCGGCCTCAACTCAAACTGTCTGGATGAGAAGGCAAGCCTTCTCTTTAATTCCCCTTAATACTCATGAATTTTATATTTTAAGTAAAATAGGAGGCCAAATTTTACTTGTTAGGAACCTTACCTATTAGTTGCTACTTTTGCAACTCCTGATCAGTCCCGAAGGCAGAATCACCATCCTACTGATCATCGAAGAAGTAATTATCCAGCTGACTACTTGGAAAAGGAAGGGAATATCCTTCCTCTTCCTTTTCCTTCTGGAGAGACAAAATTCTGATTGAGAACAGTATTGGTGCTTGTCCCCTTTAAAGTACTCTCCTCCTCTATTTACACACTTCCCAGTTTGTTGGAAAAAAATAAACGTCCAGTCAATGTTCTATCTGTCATTCAGTCATCGAACCAAGAACAAACTTTGCTGCGATTCAATCCATACTCGATTTTTCAGTCAAAATGTCATGGCATGATTCAATTGAGATTCTAACCACTTCTGCAAATTCTCTGACAATCAAGTGGCAATTTGTATGCACCAGATCGTTGATTTTCTGAACATGAGTGCCATCAGTTGAAGTAAAAGTCCTTCCTGGTCGAGGGTCATCTTCAATTGACTGATGACGACTTTTAAATTGTGAAAACCATTTGTAACATTGCGTATGACCCAGAGCATCATATCTTTTAAGTTTTTTTTGAAAGTTGAAACATTTCTGTGAAAGTTTTTTCTCAGCTTCACATAAAATTTTACTTTGTTCTCCCAAAAATCACTACTAACACTTAAACACATTGCACTCAAATAACAATAACACAAAAACTAAATGTGATATCAACAATCCAAGAACATGTGGTTATAAAGGAGATTATGCAGAACACAATGCTACCAACCACACACCACACTAAATATCTTCATTGGCGCATACTTAAAAATGTTCAGTTATTTTCTGAACAGACCTTGTATATCACAAAGAAAGGGCTTGTCTAAGTGCTATATCTTATAAACCAATTAATGAAAAAAATTAAATGTTTTATCACATTAAAACTTATCTGCATTAATGTTGTGAGTAGCAATGCATATGAAGAAATCCTGTAGAAATTATATGGAACTTGTCACACTAGAAATACCTGGTTCTCATACTCTTTTCCTGGTAGTGAAATTATAATAATTACTTTTTTAAATTATAAAAATATAAGTGTTTAGTATACTTAAGAACACAACACAAGCTTTACCACCTGTTTAAGTATTCAAAATTATTTTCTCTGATTTTCAAATGTGATGGTCATTAAAAAAATTGCTTTACTTTTATCTTTTTTAAGATAAAAGTACTTTTATTCAATTACTTTTATTGAATTAAACCATGAATTTAATATCTCTAAACTAAGTTTCATAATATTAATTAGAAGGATTGAAAAAGAATGATGAATGAAAGAAAGAAGTACTTCCATTAAAACTTGTCAATCTATTGGAAAAAAATATAATAGTTTTATCTAAGTGTACAATACAGTACAAGCTCTGTAGAGCTGTTCTGCTATCTGGCGCTTTATAAACCAGAACACCAGTGATTCAAATCAGTCGATATGCAATGTTGGAATAATACTACTCATAAGCACAAGATAATTTTGTTTGAATTTGTTAAAATTTGAGTAGGTGTTACATATGGCACATTGCATTTTCTCTTATTTACTTAACACAGACCAAGCAATAATATAAAAAAGGTTATAGGACTTTCCCATCATGTAGATTTTTCTGGTGCATGGCATACACAGACAACTTAATTTAAAATATTTATAATTTTATTTAAATATAATATATTTTGTTTATCTAATTCAATGATTTTAACTAAAGCACATGTGCATACCGTATATTGTTAGTTCAGGTGTGGTGGTACTAGGGATCACTTTAAATATTCATTTATATAATTCTACCGCTCACCTGTGATGTCACAACATACCAGACAACTACAACAGCTGTATGTCAATGCTACACTACCGCTCCTTGTGGGGAGAGGGGGTACTATTAATGCAGTATATCCAATAGTTTATTTAGAACATTTTTTGAGGCGAGGGTGCGATTTTACAAAAATATTTTTGCAAATATTATTTTTTAATTGTTAAATTGCCTAAGAAAAATAAGACCTTAATTAAGCGAAATCTCAAGATTACCTTGCTGTACAGTCTTACCCCCTTGACCTTTTAAGTTGAAAATTAATGGCATCAATGCCCCACATATAGAAAGTAATCTGACAAAGTTTGGTAAAAATCAGTCCAGTAGTTCTGGAGATGAGGAATGCAACACCAAACACACACACACACACACCATGTACATACGAACATCTGGAAATCCTTCCATCCGGTTTTTTGGGTTCCTTAGGTGTCAAAACATCAAGATCTGATGAAAACTGCATGTGCCCAAATTAAACCGATTACAATACTTTCCCTTCTTAAGTTATAGCTCTACTATAACGCTAGATGGGAAAGTAAAAATTATAATAAAAACTGCAGGCAAACAGAAAAATCATATACAAACTTGCTATTTGAAATTTTTCATTTTTAACACAGGTCAACAAAAAAAATAATAATAATTTGGAACTGAGATAAAAGTAGGTGAATTAGAATGATTTATTATGAAGAATCTTAAAAGAAATCTGTTTTACTTCATAACCCTCTGATTTTTAGTCATGACCCTTTAAAATACCGAGAAACTTTTTAAACAATAGAATACAGAAATAATAGTAACAATCAAATTAAAATTTGTTTCTTTATTTTAGCAACACTTATGTTTATCTTAATTTCTTTTTTCTTATTTTCCTTTTGTGTTCAGTGAAGTCTTCTCTTTTTATCATCCAGCAGTAATCGCTCCATAGATTCATCCCATCTGCTTTGATAACGTTGTTCCATCTACAATATATCTTGGTGGAACCTTTCTCCTTGTTCGTCGCTGATGTCACCCAAGTTTAAAAGGAAAAAGTCCAAATGAGAATATAAAAAATGAATTTTCATTGACATTATGCAGCCTAAATTTTTGTAGTAGTTCACTAAGAGTTGAGTTTTAAGAGTTTAAGAAAACCAGTAACGTGATCTTTGAATGACTTCTATGCTGCTAGTTCTTTAGGATTCAGTTTGCTGTCAAATATATTTTCAAAAATTAATTTTCTTATTTGTGGCCTAATGAATATTCCTTCTTTTAATTTGGCTTCACTTAATTGTGGAAAAACCTCAGCTAAATATTTAAAGGTGTTTCCATCTTTATCTAATGCTTTTATAAAATTCTTCATCATTGCTAGTTTTATGTGTAGAGGTGGTAAAATAATACGATCTACTTCAACAAGGGGAATATTGGCAACATTTTCCTTTCCTGGGGTCAACTGATCTCTTTTTGACTAGTCTTTAACTATGTAGTATTTATCTGTAGGCCTACCTATCCCAGAAACTCATATATTTTGTAAAGTCATTTTGGAGACCAAGAAGAAAGCCTTATTACTTTCAGGTCAGCAATGATTCACCATGAGTGTTTATCAAACTTAATAGCTTTTAAAATTTTTGACATATTTTCATATGTTTCTTTCATTCCTACAGTATGTGCAACCGGTCTAGAAGAAAACTTATTCAAGTCATGCAACAACAATATGCTCTTTAAGCTTCTTTATGATGAATCTATAAATAAGCGCCAATCGTGAATAGACATTCATATGTCCATATTCAATGTCCAGTTCAGACATTAGCCCCACTAACATCATAACAGGAACAAATTAAACCATCTCTTCTAATGTATTTCAGTGAATTTTCATTTCAATTTCTATATACTGAAATTTTACTATCCTTGTTTAATAAATTCCATTCTTTAAGATATGAACTACTAACGAGTTCTGCATGTTGTTTTGACAAATGAAAGTCATGAAACAACAGAGGTTGCTCAGTTCTGCTTGTGCGATGTGAGGTCAGTATTTGATTTTTCTGGAATGTAATTAATATCTATTGAAGTTGAAGATTCAACAGTTCAGCCTTCTAGTTCCAAGAAGTTGGAGCGATCGTAATCAGTAAATCAACACCATGAAGTACTGGTCTAATAGCTGAATGAACATGAGTATGCAATACTGTTTTTATTGTTTGAATTGAAACCAGTAAAATTTGTTAAGCAAAAATAGCAGTCATCATAATGGTTAGCAGGTTCTTGCCAAATCATATGCCAAAAGGCAAATGCTCTTTTTTTCTCTTTTAATCACTGGGTTGGTTTAATGTAGCACTTGCATGCTACATGAGGAGTCCAAGATTTATCTTGTTCTCCAAAGGGACAGTCAAAATAATGTTTGTAAGCAGCTTTCAACAGATACTGGTTTTCGTTGACTTTTCATGGTGAATTCTCCGCAAAAGTAACAAAAAATATTTGGAGCATTTTTACAAGCCCGATTTTTATTCATTGTAAAATTCAAAATGTTTTAATGAATGAAAGTAAACTAAAATATTACAGTATTACAAAAATACTTATTTAATTATACAAATAATTAAGTTTTAATTTATAGATACTTAATTACTTAAAATACTTCATATAATTCTTTCACCATGGAGTGCAATAAAACACAGCACGAAACACACACAACTTAATAAATCTTAATGTTCAGTAAAATAATACCAAAAGCTCCATCATAAAAATCTGAGGTATGTCAAAAATTTTGAAATCCGTTACCACAACTAAAGAACACAGCAAGTCATACCAAGTTCATACTGAAGAAAATTTCATCATGTTGAATTACTCATTCTTTGACTCACTTGACATGTCTGGCTTCGACATGAAATGAGATTATTTGACTATTATGTATCAAATATAGGTCTACAGCATGCATTACAATATAAATAAGATGTGAATAAATAAACCCAGACATATTAACTTATTTGTATTGTTTGTTCCATGATAATGAAAAAAAATAAATTTAAGGGGTTGTAACTTAAGAATGGTACGTGATGGGTTGTTTCTGAATACATATTCAGATTCAGCATATAAAATACTGCATCAAAAACCTACTCAATTCTCAATTCCAAATTTTATGTTGATGAGTGTAATTTATGAATGAAAAAATGCTAAATAAAAAATATTAAAATTGCTAAAAAAAAATTTAAATAAAAATAAACATACCAGATTTATCAAATAATTTCTTCAGAACGTATTCATCTTGCGTAGCAATACTTTTAACTTCTTCATTTTCATCGGTCGCTTTCGTCGAGGCAGTACGTTGCTTTAATAAATGCGGTACTGTTTCACCTTCAAATTTAGCAAATTTATTATGCTTCTTATCTTTCCTCTTTTTATGCCTGTGTTGTTTATCTTTTAAATCATTTTTATCTAACACGCTATTATGTTTTCCATAACTGGATGTTGCATCATCAGCTTCTTTGTTACTGCTGGCAAAATCTGATTTTTCTGAATCTTTTTCTGTTTTTTTTTCAGTACACATAATAGAACATCTGCTTTCAACAGAATCATTTTCTAAACTAATGCAATTATTATTACTACTCTGGTTTTTAAAATCTTTAGAACAATTGTTATTCGTCAGATCAGAACTACTTAAGATTTCTAACTTATTCATGGAATCATCAATAGTAATGTTAATTCTATCATCAGGATCATTAGATTTTGATGTATTTTTTTCTACGTCACTATCTATTTCATTCGGTGCTTTCTCATTATTAATTAATGAATTTGAAGTTACTGTACAATTACCTTCAATTTTTTTACCGATATTCATACTTAATTTTTGAGCAAGTTTTTTCATAAGTTCAATTTTTTTCTTTGAAAATGTCACATTCGGTTTTTCTGCTTCACTTTTTGGTTCCATAAATTTTTGTTTTTTATGAATATGATATGACTTACTTGGATCTAATTTTACCTATAATAGATAAAAACCTTTATTAATGAGTTTCTTAATTAAAAGAAAAAGAATTATGTTAATATGCATACGCAATCATAAATTATTAAATAGTATACTACTTATTACTAATGGTTAATATAATGATCACATAAAATTTTCATTTGAAAACAGTACAATACAATAAATAGTAAATGGTCCAAATAAACAAAAAAGTACTTTTCAACGGGAAATTTCCTTTAATGATTCATTTTTTATTTGCAACAGTATATAATTAAAACTTTTAAAAATCATCGTTATTCAATGATTTAAATGAGATTTAAAATAAAATCTCTTATTTCTTTATTCTTACTCCAGTTTAATCTAATTATGAGTACTAAAGGTAAATATTTACAATAAAACATTGTATAATTTTCATAAAATGCATTATCTACTTTCTAAGTGCGCCAAAATACTTGGTTTTATAATTAAACTGGATGTACAACACCTGAAAACAGTTAAGAAGTTACCATGATTAGTTTTTTCTCAAAATATTTGTTAGAGATATCATAAAACTAGCCTAGACAGGTTTGGACTCTCTCTTTCTATTTGGCCTCCGGAACCACTGCAAGGTACAACTTCAGAGGATGAATGAGGATATGTATGAATGTAAATGAAGTGTAGTCTTGTACAGTCTCATGTCGACCATTCCTGAGATGTGTGGTCAATTGAAACCCAACCATCAAAGAACACCGGTATCCACAATCTAGTATTCAAATCTGTATAAAAGTAGTTACTTTTAGTAAATGCCTTTACTACTATTTGTAGTATACTATTTGAATGTTAGAACTTTCGACTTTGAAATCAGCTGATTTGTGGTGATGAGTGAATTACTAGACCAACCCAGTGGATTAAAGACAAGTTTGGAATAATTAAGTTCAGATTTCTGCTATATTTAATCACTAATTCCTATACCTTCTATATTGTACAAGAAAAGGCACTTCCACATGACTTAGAAAGTTGGAATTTGACTATTAAGATTGTCCTTAACTGGATAGATGGCTATAATAAAAAAAAATAGTTTGAAGGGAAGAAACGTAAATGAAGGGTTTGCAAAATTAAAAACTCCTTAGAATGAATCTTTATTTTCATGATCCAAAATCAAAGTGTTTTTTAACTTATAAATCAAGATTTATTTATATGAAATAAGAAGCCACATCCTGGATAAAAGATGTACTGGAAGAGTAAATTTTATAAAATAGAAAAGAAGTTGTTTTTTTTTTTGTTAAATCATCTGGCAATAACACAGCACTACATTAATTACTTGATTGAACTACTTATTTATATTTAACTTATTTCACATATTAACAGTGTGATTGTAGAACATGACCTTACCTAAATCAAGATTGTAGCTTGATTATCCCCGTTTCAGTGGGGTTCTATTAGTGTTATTGGAAATATCATTCATTTGTTTATCCCTGTAAAACTATCATTTGAAAAGGCTGCTGTGACAGAAAATCCTGCTAACTGTGAAGTGCATGCTATCAACTGTTTTCTGTGTGCAAATAACTTGTCAGTTCTGAAATTCATCGTGAACTTTGAGCAGTATATGGAGGGAATATCATGAGTGACAGTGTGGTAAGACAATGGTGTTGTATGTTTTGTGAAGGTCAAACAAACATTCAGTGAAAAAATTGGTTGACCTTAAATTGTCACAGATAAACTTGTTGCCAGTGTCGATGTGAAAATTCTAGAAAATTTTTGATTCATGATAACCAAATTTATCTGAATTTTTTCCTCGCATATCGCAAACAGTGTTGTATGAAATCATAACTGATAGGTTAGGATTCCCTACCACTCCTCATAAAATCTTATCTATTCTAAACAAAATTTCCCAAGGATGATTACCTATCAGCTTAAATGGACCATGTGGGTCTATCTACGAAATTTATCAACAATTGCTTATCAAAAATTACTGAGACAAATTTCACAGCTGTAAACTAAAAGCTTGATTTTATCTCTGAATTATAGGATTCTTATGCATCTGAAAGAGAAAAATTATTGTTTTAGTTGATAAATTAAAAATATTTATAATCTTTATGCAATCTGAAGACTATTGCACAACCAAATTAACTACTTTTAAGTTTATCTTCACATATTTTTAAGTGGTAATTCTGTGCTTGTATTATATAACTAAATTTATTAAGTTCAGTTCTTACAAATGTTGTTTTGTTTTATTTTTAATTAACTTTTCTAATTTTAATTTTTTAATGAGTAAAATCCGGTAATAATAGTCAAAATAATATAAATAACAATGCAATTAATTCAGTGAAGACAAATACCTCTGAATTAGTCCCAGCAAATATAGCTGACGTTTCAGTGCTGCCTTCAGTATTAGTTTCTTTAAGAGTAAACAATTCAAATAAATCATTCGATTTGAAGAAACGTCTTTGTCTGGGATCTTTCAAAACCTTGTTAGTTAAAAATTGTTTGAAAATCTGTCGATGATACATCTACGAAAAGAAAATAATAATTTTTACAATATATAAACTATGCAACTAGTTGTTCAGTAAAAAAAATATATAAATAAGTAATTTTAATGTCATTTATATAAACGAGTGAATGCTTTTGAACTCACAAAATTTATCTTCAACTTAAAATATTATATAACCTCATCACTTGCAAACCCTAAATACATTAACTGATCACAGATGTGGAGTGATTATTTTGACAAAATCCCTTTTTATTTTAAATTAATTATTTGAACTTAGTTAATAGGATCAATTTTCTGATATTTAGTTTGTACATTTTAAAAATTGATATTAAACATTTTAATTCTTAGCCTGATGATTCCTCTCCTTGACAAATACAATAAATTCCAATTTCAGAGTCTTTAAAGAACTTATAGTCTGGCTAATGAAAAATTCCCAAGTTTGAAGTGTTATGTAAAGAATATTGTGAAAGAAAGAAAATATTATATAAGTAAACTTATAATACTTCACATAATTTTATTATTAACCTTTTAACTTTCAGATCATAAGCAAGTTATGTTAACAAGTGACATGTCTCGTATAATTTTAACTACTAATTTTAAAATTTATTTTCTTACAAAACTAAACGTTTTAATTCAGAAATTCCATTTAATAGACTAATCTTTATTATAGAATACTAGTAAAAAACTTCTGTTTTTTTTTTTTTAATCTAACAATGAAATTTATTTTATACAAATAATATTACTTAGCTAAGTTGAATGTTAAAGTTATTTTCTACTGTACAACTATATTTGTAAGCCCTAAAAATCAAAGAAACTGAATGGGACCCTTGTTTAAAATATCAATTTTTTAAAATGTTTTTTAAAATGAATTTTCAAGTTCGAAAATTCAGCTGTATTTAGTATTAATGTATTAAAAAATGGGATCCCTTGCCAGCCAACTAAAGAATTTTTTAACTTTCTTATAAAAATGTTATATGATGTAGTTGTAGAGCAAAGGGGTCAGTCAAATGGAACTCAAATTATTTTAGTAAAAGTTATTATTTTTATTTTTGTAATTATACTTTAAAGTATAATTTTAATTATAATTTTGATTATATAGTTTGATTTTGATTGATAATCTGATTTTTATTAAATATTTTTAAATTTCTTAGCTTCATTCTTTTACCTCTAGTTGATGTGTTTTGGAACCAGTCCATTGTCAGAACTTATTGTATATTCCATTTTGATAATTTTTTGCAATTGTATTCTAGAGACTGAATAGTTACATCACTAATATTTAGTAACTTTAGGGTTTATGTGAAATAAAAATAAAAACCTGGAAAGTTATGTAAACCTCTGCGGGGTTTTTCTATGTTTTATGGAGAATGGAAAATAAAGTCCTACAAAATCTGATGTGGACATCACATGACTTCTTTGTACAAATAAATGAAATGATGATCAACTCTGACTAGGAAAGAATACTGTCATATAATATCAGAGGAGTAATAAACTAAAAGATAGAAATTTTTGCAATTTATTAAAGATTGGGCCTCAGTGTATATGTTGTTCTTGTGAGGATCTATTTTTCAGTCACTTTGTAGTTAACTTTAATGTAGATAAAATTAAACAGAAATTCCAGAATAATTAAATAAAATTGAACAGAAATTAAACTAGAAAATCCAAAAATAATACGATTCTAAATTATAAACTTCAATTAATATTAAATTATCAATGTTTCACCAAATCAATTATATATACACACTAGCGGACCCGACAGACGTTGTCCTGACGTGGCATTGTTCTGTAATAAATGCACAATACATAAATATAAGTAACTTATTTAAGTTAAAATTAGCAGGAATGTGAACAAAATTTCATTAATATGACTATTGGTATGACTATTATCAGTTTGTGATTGTTGTATTATTGTAATGGGTTTATTGATTAATTATGTGTAGTATGGTTAATATTTATTTTCACTAAATGTTGAGATACCTGACGAAAATCGAAACGTCGTAAAATTAATAATTAATGTAATTAATAAATTTTGGTACTTATGTATTAACGCCACCGCAGCTACAGCTTTATTTAAAAACAAAGTAGTCAATCGGATTTCGGTGGAAAATGGGCCGATATAGAGTTTAACATAGATTCAAAACAGTCTCTTTATTTATTTATTTTATAAATATAATTTAACCAAACTTAACCTACGCTCACTAACATTGACTAATTAACAGGAGTGTTTTGATTATTTAAATAATAAATAATTGCAATAATTACTGAATTTATTAAATAAATACTCAAAAAATTATGGTATTAATTAGTCAAGGTTAGCGAGTGTAGGTTAAGTTTGGTTAAATTATATTTATAAAATAAATAAATATAAATAACCATTTATTAAAATTAATAGACTGTTCATTTTCCACCGAAATCCGATTGACTACTTTGTTTTTAAATAAAGCTGTAGCTGCGGTGGCGTTAATACGTAAGTGCCTAAATTTTCATCCACGTTACTTCTAATTTTCACTTAAGATCATTTTATAAAAGTACCTCCTGCATTTTTTTTTAAATTTAATAATTTTGAAGTTTCATAACCATGTGATAGCTTAATTAATCAATTAATAAAAGATTAAAGCACTGTAAAAAAAGCAACGTTGTTAAAATTTTAGTAGAAACTTTTATCATTTTTCTCATTCTTTATTTTAACATCTATTTTATCAAATTTTAGATAATTGTAAATTAAAAACAATTTTAGAAAATTTTGTATAAAATTAAACCGCTACAAAAATTATAACTTCAATTTTTTAAATATACTTTAAACTATAATTATTATACGTAAATTATATTTTAATTTTATAAATGTTATAATTTATTTTACAAACTGACATTTTTATTTTCAAAGAGCCGTTCAATACTTCATAAGTTGCATAGAATCAAATGAGAACTGACAATTTAAATTTGTAGGTTAAATTGATTGTTATTGAATGCAGGTGCATACATCATTAAAATTCATGAAAAATCATGTAAAATACTCACATCAATACTGCATCTTACAAATTTGCACAATGTATATTTTTTAATTACACTTTAAAACGTTATGTAAATAAATAATATTCTCAATAAGCGCGCAATTCTAGCAGACTCACAATGCTTTGCTATTGCTAGATTTGAGTATACATACAAATTAAATGAACACAATTGAAAGTTTCATAAAACCTTAAAAACAATGAACATTAGGAACTTCACAAAATTTAACCTTTCACTTTATAAAAGTCAGAAAGTAAATAAATCCAAATGGCAAAACAACAGCACTACCTATCGGATTTAATTCAAACTCTTCTCTAAACACAGTAAACTGTTAAAAATACGGATTTTAATGTAATAACAACATTAAGCTATGACGCAAGTAACTGATATGCGAAAAAGCAACAAAATAAAAAAATTTCCTAGAATCCGATCGCACCACCAACTACCGGTCCTGACTGATATGTCAAAAATTAAAAAAAATTCTAAAACGCGATCGCAGCGCTGCCTACCGGATTTAATTGTGAACCTTAACCGTCGCAACAACCTTAACCTTAACCTAAACAACAACACATAAATAAATTAATTAATTAAAAAAACATTTTCTATCGGATCAGATTGTGAATCTAAACCATTCTCGAATCAACTTAATCACACACAAAATTTCATCAAAATCAGTCCAGCCGTTTAGGAGAAATTCAGTAACATACACACGCACAGAAGAAATATATATATATATATATATATATATATATATATATATATATATATATATGATATGTAATAATGCCTATTAAATTACATATATATATTTTTAAAAGGACATAAAATTTTATTTCACTAATAACTTTGGTTTTATTATTATTGAATAATTATTTATTGTAATTTTTTTTACAATCATGGATTAATAAATATTAATAAATCAATATATTTAAATTAAAAAAAAGGAGATGAAGTCTGATTTAAACCAATGTGCCTTCCCCTTCACTAAGATCCAAATATTTTATTTGACTACAACTCTGGAACCAATGAAAATAAGTACCATTTATGATACATTGTTGAAAACCTCTCAGTGAGGGCTTATTACTGTAGTTAAAAAGATGCAAAATTCAATTTTTCTTTGGATTTTATGCTTTTTTGGACACTTTTGATTCAGTCAATTGGAATCAAAAGAGGAAGTGCACAACTAGATGTTACAACAGTCCTAAATCCAAAATTTTAGCATCCTACAGCTAATTGGTTTTGAGTTATGCAAGACTCATATGTACAGACATCACGCTAAAACTAGTCAAAATGGATTGAGCGATGGTCAAAATGGATATTTCCGCTGAAATCTGAAAACCAAAATTTTTCCCGATCATAATACTTCCTTTACTTCGCACAAGGAAGTAAAAAAAGTGTCAAACATCATTGTTTTCTTAATTTTTTATACCAACATAAACATGATTCTAGTTATTTATAGAAATTCTTTTTAAAAAATCTGTAAAAGAATATAATTACTTTAGATTATTTTTAAACATGAAAATAACATAATACATATATAAAACTAATTAAATTATACTACCATTGTAAACAAAAAATAGAAAAATATTTACTTTTTCTTCAATTGTTCCAGCAGTAATCAATCGATAAACGGTAACATTTTGTTTTTGACCGATCCTCCAAGCTCTTTCTCTGGCCTGAGTATCTGTAGCTGGATTCCAATCTGGATCATATATAACAACACGATCAGCACCGGTCAAATTGACTCCTAAACCACCAACTCTGGTAGTTAATATCATAACAAAATATGATGTATCCTGAAATAAGAAATATCAGATGAAAGGAATTTAGAAAAAAAGAACACAAATTTACAGTTAAAAAATATAAGCCTATCTAAATATTTTTTTCTATATTAAGTGATTATTTAATTTAAATTAATACAATCTTTATGATTAATACATTAAAAAAAAATACCTGGTTAAATTTATTAATAAGAGGTTGACGAGATCCAATTGAAGTACTGCCGTCAAGTTTCAAGTACTTATAACCACTTTGTTTTACAAATGCTTCCATAATGCACAGCATCTGAAATGATTTTAAAATAAATTATAGTAAAAAAAAGTTAGTATCTACTCACTAAAACCTTAAAAGATTAATTAATATAAAAATGGTAACGCATCAAAATAGTTATTTATTATTTTTTTTGTTTGTGGGCGAAAAACGCCTGAGCGTTATCATTGGCCAGAATTTTTATTAATAAAGGGGTAAAATAATTACAAAATAATAAAACTTACAAGGTGTAAAATTAATATTAATCATATAATAAAAGTTTATTAAAAACAAAAGTCAAAAAAGTGAAATAAAATTCAAAACTAATATCGCAGATGAAGTCTTTAAAATATAAAAGTTAAAATAAATAGTTATTAATAGGACAACATATTATCTTAAAAGGCAGACAATGTTACAAACATGCAATTATTTTTTTTTTAATTTAAACTCAAATTAACCAATACTGAATAAAATATTTGGAAAATTACAAGTAACATTATTAGTTACTCTTTGTTAATATTATTTTTTATCATTCATGTTATTGGTCTCGGAACACTTTCCTTTTCTCATTTCTAGTCGACGTAAATATTAATTCTCAAAAGAATATTAGCTACATTCAAGATCTTCAATTACATAGTTTAAACAAATAACTTAATGTAGTTTAAGACTAACTTTGTTAGACTTTATGTACCTTATCTTTATTTCTTACACACTTCTTCCATAACCAAATTAACTAATCCTGGATGCTTTAATATATAATTTAATTATGAAAATATAAAACTTCTAATGGTCACCTCTGAGAAATATTTATCGTAGATTAAAAATATATTGATTATTTATTAGGTAAAGAAAATCCGGTGTATATAATTTAAAAATTAAGTGCAGCAGTGCTCAGTATGCCATAAATTACTTTCAGGGGCACCTCATTGTATTTTAATTAATAAGAATTCCAAAAAGTGCAACAGAACTGTTATGTATGACACAAATACATGTGTAAAAAACACACACACACACACACACACAAATACATTTTAAATAAATATACTTAAGATCCAGTTTATAATTTTCTTTCACTTCTCTCCATGAGCATGGACCATAACAGTCAACATTTGTTCAAATTAATTTTTTGTTTAAATTAAAGGAATATAACTAGTGCATTCCACAGATTATTATAATAGCCTATAATTTTTTCTCTGAATTGTAGATCACCTTTCAAATTCTTCTTCAGTTTCTTTATGAAACCTTCGTATTTTCTATCTTTTTTTTATTTCTTTTCTTCTTAACACAAGTACCTGATTTTTACACAGGCTACAGATATCTCTCTACCAATTCTCTTTTTCCTCAAAAAATGTAAATACTATCTATTCTATGTTATCTAATCCCTTTACTAGACTTACACAAGCTAGGTAGATAACTTCTTTTCCTTTAACCTGCCTTCTAAGATTTTATGAACAGAAAATTTATCACCATTTAAATGAAGAAAAAAGATCACCAACCTGTTGTCCTTGTGTAAACAGAAGTACTCTATGTCCTTGCTTCTTCCAGATTTTCAACAGCGTTTCTATTACAATCATTTTACCAGCTTTACTCCAGTGGCCATAACGTTCATTCTCAGGTAATTTTTCTTCACTTTCCTGAAAAAAATAATATTGAAGTGTTAAAATTATTATAAGTTAACAGTAATGAAATAATTACTTTATATTAATTATAATAAAAAAATGCATAAATAACCAATTAAAAGTAAAAAGATAACATAATAATCAGTATGTGAAGAACTGCATAGCTGAGTTCCAAAGTTTCAGTCAGACAGGCAATTCATCTGCACCAACCCGGAAAAAAAAATGGTTTTTGTACAGCATATTTAAATGAGAATGTATACCCAGATTATATATAAATATTTATTTTCATACACAACACATATTTATATATTTGATATAGCACATCAAAAAAATCAAGTTACAAAATTATTTGCTGTTGATTTCAAATAAAAGTATAACTTAATATTGTAATGAATAGAGAAGCTTACAGAAAGAAGAAAGAGAGAAAATGAAGAAAAAATCTAGAAGATATGACATAGGAATTTTTTCTAGAAAAGGATATATAGAAAAGTGTAGAGAATGGAAATTATTACGCTTCACCAAACAAAAGGGCAGGTTGAGTGTACTGCAGGTCAGGCCCCGTAGAATGACAGTTTTCAAGTTTTTTAGTACAGTGTCTAATTAACACAAGTACGGTTTGCAATAAATGCGATCAAGTGTGTGAGAACATTCGAATAGAGTATGCGGTTAACAAACAAGTGAATACATCACGAGTATTCCATTTTGGACAGTGGTTGAAAATGAGAAGCTGTTTGGTTTGTTCTGTGAACAGTAATGAAAGTGATATTATTCAGTTATAAAATGTAAGGTAGTCTTTGTAAACAGCAAAAGTGAATAATACTGGCATAAAGTGAATTGTTGATTTTTCTATTGTAATCTTACTGTTAATTCAATGTTCATCAGTTATCATAAAGGTTTTAATAAATTGGAAGTTGTCAATGTTCAGGTACTCTTTGTAGTTTCCAAATGTTTCAATAAGTTCTTGTGATTCATTCTATTTCACAGAAATTTCATTTGGTTCAGTAAGATTTTAAATATCAGAATTGAAGTTATTTTGTAGAGGTTTAATATCGGCTTTTATAAAACAATTTCTCACTGTCATAGAAGTAACATGCTTTTTAGTCAGATGAATCAATAAAACTAGATTCAACACAATAATGCTTTTAGAAAGCTTATCAGCATCCACAACTCTGTTGACATTTAAGTACTGTAACACCTTTTTTCTGTACTGAATTTTAAAGTTCTGAATGATTCCCTGGTCAAGCAGTTGACATATGCAGTAGTGTTTGGGAGAAGAAATATCAATTTTACATTTGCTAAGCTAATGTTAGGATGAGATTTTACACTGTCCAAGAATAGTATTCATTTCCTATTTTGACTAACCATTCTACGGTCAAAACTTAACAATCAGTCCATTATGTCATAGTCATCCAAGATTTTTTATTTGAATACCATTCAATTTCTAATGAATATATGTTCACGCCCTTCAAACATCGTAGCTTTGCCGATTATTTATAATTTTTCAAATTCACCTTACATATTCATAGCCAATATAAGTCAGTCTTTCTTATGATATCTTCTCCTCTGTATATTTTTCCTCTTTCAAACAGAGTTTCATTGGGCAATGCACAGGAAAAAAACCAGTCTCATCACAATTAAAAATATTTCTTTCATTATAACACACACACACACACATTTCATTTAACATTTCCTTCCACGTAGACACCAAATTTTCATCAACAGCACCAGCTTCACCACAATCATTTTTTTAAGAAACGTTATGTCTAAACAACCCCCTGATGCTTTAAACTCATCATAACAGAGTTCTTTAGCAATTTCTAGGGCTTTCTCACATATCAAATCCCAAAGACCAGAATGTTAGTAGTACAAGCTCTGCAAAACCACTCAGTCAAATTATCAACTACTAGGCCTGGCATTTTAAAAAATGCATGTTTGCTTAATGGTTGTCGTTTTTAGTCCATTACTTTTGGAAAACAAGTTTGCTTTTTAAGATATCGCTTATCTCAGTTTTCGCAACATCTAAACGTTCTGCTATATTACGCACACTGAGTTTTCCTTAAACTGCTTCTTTTTTTTTCAAGTCAAGCATTTACGATTTTCGGATATTTTAAATTGTGGTATCATAGTAATCTGACCTGCATATAATAAACACAATAATTTGTTAAAAATATTTAATGACATTTTTTAATGATGGGTCTACAGCGACCCATTAAAATTAATTATTAAACTAATTAATTAATAAAAACATTCTGTTTTTACTAACTAAATGTCAACAGATATTATTTAAAGATGACTGCTTAAACTGTCAAATTTTATGAAAAACAATGAATTGTAAAAAGGTTTAACCAGATTCCAAGTCAAAAGTATTTTTTTTGCAAAACACTTTTTTATTTTGGATTAATCTCTCTTAGTAAGAAGAAAAGAATTATGACATCTAAATGGAGAATAAAAAAAAAATATGTTATGAAAGATGAATGAATTAAATTATTTTATTGAAAGAGAAATGAGATGTCTCATTGTGTGATTGCTACATGTAGCAATTACAGAAAATTTGATGAAAAAAATTACAAAGAAATGTGTTTGAAAATAAAATAAACATATTTTATATACATAAAATGAAAAGAAAAGAGTTTTGGAATGTTTTCAAAAATTAATCAAAGTTAACATGATAGTAATAAACACATAAGACACACATCTGAGTAAAACTGGTGTAAGTTGCCAACTGCTCAAAAGTAGATATAAAAGATTGGCAAACTCTTTTTTATAAAAAAAAAAGTTAAGATGTGGATAAAATACTTTTAATTATAAAATAATGAAATAAGAATGCTAGTAGATTTCTTATCTTTAAAACAGATATAAGACCAAAGATAAGTAGTCAATACTTTTATTGTTAAGGAAATCTTTCCACCTTTCTTGAGAAAGAAATTCATCTGACATGAATTTCATAAGTTGTGTGACCAACTTATATAAATTCTACAAATTAAAAAAAAGAAGTTTTATTAAAACAATAAAAAAATAAACTAAATAAATGTATAACAAAAATTATAATACATACCCCTGAAAATAATTTAGGGCCACCAGAATACAAGTCAGGATGGTTACAAATCTTTCGTAATGATATAAGTCCCACAAATATTTGTAATCTTCCATCCAATATTCTACTGACTTCACCAGAATCGACATAACCTTTATATAAATCTCTTTGTTCATCGGTCAGTTTACAGAAGAGAACCTGTTCATTTTTATCTGGTAACCTAATATGTGATTTAACATCTGATTTCAGACGACGCAAAAGATAAGGTGCTATTGTATCTTTTAATACTGTTGCACATTTATATGCTGTTATAACCTAATAAAAAATAATAATAATTCATTTAAAATAATAATAAATTGTTTCATAAAAATTTATCAAAAGCAGAATTTTCAAAATAAAAAACAAAATCAATGAAATGTATTAAGTAAGCAGTTGATATAACTTAAAATCATAACAGAATCTTTGTTTATATTCTACAGTATAATTGTTTTTAGAAAATCAAATATCAAATTAAAGCTATGCAATAAAAATAATAAAATAATTGATAAAGTTATCTATTTTTGCAAATGAATACTGTTGAAAAATTTACCTTATATAAAATTAATTTCTTTTAATAGGGCTTAAACAACGATCACGAAGTATTGTTTTTTGCAACACTTCTTCAATACTGGTTTTTATGATAATGATTCACAAAGAGAAAGATGAACTAAAAGCACAAAATTGCACAAATCTAACAAACTGTAAATTAGTTTAGTATGTAATCAGGCTAATATAATGTTACAAAAGAAAATTCCACAAATGAAACTCAAGTACTAAAAATTAACATTTAACATAAATATTTTTGAATCAATAAAATAACCTTAACAAAACCTTCTGAGAAAAACATTTTTACAATAAGAATGCAGTTTTTTGAATTCCTTAGTCATAAGTCATTTCAGTAGAAAAAATATGGATTTACGTATAAAACTCAAAAATATATATAAATGATGCATTTTTAGATGAATCAAGAATAAGCAATAGGTTTAGGAATTAGTACCAAATTTGCTTTTACGTTTCCAGTTGACAATATTCAATTGTATAACATCAAAACAAATATTGTTTTGGTTATATAATCTGCCTAGTCAGAATACATTGCACAACACACTTTAATGAACCTGAACTAAATATTCACAGATTTGGTGTATACACATCTCCTTTGTCTATGCTTCTGCACCGGTGGACTTTTCTATTATACAAGATTAGTTAGGAAACCTTACCTGAAGGTTAGATGAGATTCGGTTTGAAATTATAAACTACATGGTGTCATTTAAAAATTACATTATAAAATTTGTAACTGAACATCTACCATTCAACAAATAAGATTTTTTATACAGACGTTCCTTAGGATTTAACAATATATAATTTTTCTACACTAATTTGAAGTAATAAATGTTGATTCTCTATATAATAAGTGTAATTTCATTTACAGTATACTATGGGTCCAGAAATAAAGTATTTTAATCATTAAATAATGGTTTTTGATAATATTGGTGTGCATTTTGAAATTTTTATGTAAAGAAAGTAAAGTAAATAAGTATTTTTTATGTTCTTGATTAAATATGCATTACTATTTACCAATAAACAATAAAATCAACTACAATGAAATATATTATATGGATTTGTAGGTTGAAATGGACCAAAAAGAAGGGTTACGGTATTGAGGTGAAAGGTCAATATACCCATATATACGTAATGGATTGAATAAAGATGGTAGGACAAAAAGTTGAATTTTAGGGTTATTTGTAGAAATATATGCAGAATATATAAAGTTATGCATATAATATTAAGTGTGTATTAAAAATTGGTATATATAAGTACTACAAGATAAGTAGATATAACTTTCAGAAATCACTATATTAATTTTGATTGTGATATAAGTCCCAAATGACAATTGAAGTCATAAAGTTTAGAATGATTTAATACTAGAACTGAGTCTGAAATTAACGACTAAGTTATTGGTCCACACAGAGAAGACAGAGTTACTGATAATGGTGAACAACTAACAAGTACCTTTGAAGGGTTATCGCATTATGAATGGATATTTCATGCATAAATTATTCCATAAATTTACGTGGTCTCAATCAGTTAAAATCCATAACTGAATATATATCATTTTTAAACAAAAATCGTGCATTAATATGATTGATGAAAGGTTCTTCAGAGAATGAAGTGTGGTTCTGACAATTTTTCATTCTGAGCTAAAATGTATAACCGAAATCAAGGAACAACAAGTCAAAATCTGAAGGAGACACTGATTTTACACAGTTAGCATGCCTAAAATACAGCCTGAGTAGACCTCAAAATGAATTTACTTCTTTTTTTTTTTTAATTAAAGGCTAAGTTAGCTAAAACATAAGGAAATTCAGTATGGAAAAAATACGGATGGGTAAGTAGGAAGCTGATTAAAAGACACTTAAGCTATCAGCAAGAAGCCTTGCTAAGTAAGTCTTCATAGTGAAATGATGACTTGCAAAAGGCTGTCAGATGTAAAAAGGAAGCTTATCAGAAGTGGCTGTAAACTCGATGTCTGGATGATAGGAAAAGTTATGAAGCTAAGAAGAAAGCAATGAAAGCAAAAAATGAGGATTTCTTAAATAAATTCAAATAGAAGTCATTTAGCTAATCCAAATAAAAGGAATCTTAGAGATTTATTTCAGCTACTCAACAAATTGTTAAAGGGAAACAACTGGTGCCTTTTGGTGAATAGAAGAGTTATTTTGAGGAATTATTTCTTGAAGCAAGAATGATATTTAGAAAAGATTTAGAATACAGGTTTGGTAGTGATGAGGAGGATGATATAAGGATAGAGAAGATATTAGTGAGGGAAGCAGTAATAAAGATATGAGGAATGAAAAATATTCAGGGTTCTGGGTCCTGGCCTTCCAGCGGATTACTGAAGAATGGTCTTATGAAAGAAATCATTGCACATATCTTCAGTGAATATTTTTACCACAGGCTGTAAAGTTCCTGTAGAGTGGAAGGAATATATATGTTATATCAATTTATAAGAAAGATGAGGGACAATAATTAGACATATTGCAATTACCAGTTCCACTGAAAGGTTGTATGAACGGATAATTAAAACATGGATCGAGCAGAAATGGAAGGATATGGAAAAGACAGTGGTCAGAGCCAGCAGATCCTGTAGAGATAACATAGTCTGTTTGAAGCAGTTAATAAAAATCACCATTATTGAAACTGACACTTATTTAATATTCATTGATTTGAAGAATGCGTACAATATTGTTCCACAGAAGAAAATTATAGATGTCCTCAGGAAGATTAACAAGGCTTGTAAGAACAACTGCAAATCTGTATGAGAGTATAATAATAAAGTGAAGATAGGAAATAAGGTTTGTCTCATTTTCAACTATAAAAAAACTGCTATAGGATTGCTGTCTTTCCTCCTTATTATTTAAAATCTATCTAGCAAAGATTCTGTGAGACTGGAAGAGGAAGTGTAATGGATATACTGGTTGATGATCAGGTAATAATGGCAGCCTGTAGGGATGATGTTAAATATATAATTAAAAAACCTAAAGAGTAGAGGGGGCCTGAAAATGAGCATGGATAAAATGGCATATATGGTTCTGTATAGGAAGAGGAGAGATATCCAATTTGAAAGCTGTATAACAAGTGTTCAAAGGTAGTTACAATCAATATTCAGTAACCAAATAACATCTGATGCGAATATTACAAATAAGATAAGTAAAGAGGTATGAGAACCATTCAATGTTTGAATGAATTACAGCGGAATAAAGGAATAAGAAGAACTAAAAAAAGACTTTATCGGAGTGTGGTGAAGAGTATATCTCTGTATGGGTCAGACTTGGAGCTTGGTCAAAAAAAATGATTTAAAAGTACAATCTTGAAATAGATGCTCTTACGAGCATTAGTAGGGTTTAGTGATTGCAATATGTTCCCAATGAGATTAGTTAAGCTGCAGATGGATGAGACTGATGATATGATTGATAGAGTAAAGAAGAGGCAATGTAATTGATATGGTACGTGTTAGGAGGATGTCACTGACACGATGGTTGTAGAAGGTATGGGAATGGGTCCTGTCTGAGAAAAGTAGACTTCTGGAAACATTGGGTATGGAATTGGGGAAACTGAGAAGTTGAGATCTGATGAAAGATGTTTTTGAAAAGAGTTGTGATATAATAGATTCGAGAAAAGGTGTAGGCTGTAAGACTCACAAAATAAATAAAAATAGTCATGTTTTAGAATAATGGTTCCAAAATGTTTTTTGCTTAAACCACTTCATATCTGAACTGAGATCAGAATCATGTATAATAAATATAATGTGATATATCTAATTTTTTAAGTAAAATGAATACATCTAATTTGGAATGCCTCCTAATTATTAAGGAAAATAAAAATTTAACCCTTTTTGACATTTAGAATTTCAAATTTTACACAAATGTTTGTTGGTGATAAATTGTGTTTATCAAAGAAATAAAACGATGCATTGTTTTTCAACTGGTATGATTGCTTCAGCTATCTTGTAGCTTCATAATTCTAAGTTTTATTTTCAATTATATTGTCAAAAATTAAACCAAACTGATTTTATAATATCAGGTGATTGCTATCAATTCTTACTTTAATTAGTCAGATTTTAAACTGTTTTTAGGCATTTTTTACATTATTACTTTTTATTACGTAAATTTACAGTTCGTAAAACCAAATTTATCCAGTATTTTACAAACTGATAAATTTTAGGGTATTATTATTTAAGAGTCTTTTTAATTCATATTAACTAAATGTGACTGAAACAGCTAACAGATTATTCGAGAAATAAATTTAGGGTACTTATAGAAGATTTTGACTTTCAATTCTGAGAATAACTGAAATGATGTAATTTTCCCTACTAGAGAAAATCTTATTAATAATGACACAAGTTAGATGAAAATGGAAATAAAAAGGATAATGATTTTGGTATTGATATTATGAATGCAGATCATTACATAATAGACAGTACAAACACAGTAGAATAAATTACAACAACTTTATCTGGGAAAACTGTTTTAAGTGGTACCATATAGTGAAAGATTACATAGTTTTTGTGAACTAATCCAATCCATTGAAATAATAATAATCATAACAATGTGTGCACACTTACGAGTATGTATATATATATATATATATATATATATATATATATATATATATATATATATATGTGTGTGTGTGAGATGCTGTAACAAATAAAGGTATGTTCATAACAATTACATCCAGTTTTCTTGTATATGTTGGTAAACCCAAACAAACAATAAAAAAAAAACAAAAAAAAAAAACTAATTTTAAAGGGATGTATAGTCCGCAAAATCCAAACAAAGAATTAAAAAAGTAAAGAAAAGACAATAAATAAAAAATGCACATTTTCTTTTAAATGATTTAATTCACTATTGAAATTAATGCTTTAACTGGAAGAACACGTATGTAATCTTAAGGCTATGAAAACTGACAAGTATGATCAGGATTCAAGCCAGGTTACGACTGGCATACCCAATCCAAAATTCAATTAAATACATTCAAGTTCATATTGCATTAAATTTTAATAAGTTAATAAAATTAAAATAAATAAATATATATTAATTACCTGCACTTCAGATGCATTTGCATAACCACCTTGAGTAATAGGAACAGCAAACTGTTCAAGAAAAACTGGTAATGTACCTAATTTACCAGGAAAAATAAAATCAAACAGTGACCAAAGCTCTCTTAAATTATTCTGCATCGGTGAACCCGTTAAAATTATTCTATGTGATGTTTTCAGTTGTTTCAAAGCAAGTGTCACCTGAAAATTAAAATTTCTTTATAAGGAATACACATATTTAATTTTTTAAATATATTAATGTACTAACAGAAGTAAAAATACATAAAATTAATAAACTTCTCTTAAATTAACCTATATGAATAATTTTATATGTTAAACAAACCTCAATGATCAAAAAACTATACCTGAGCATCTGGATTTCGTATTTTGTGCCCTTCATCTAAAATAACATAATGCCATGTCCTTGATGTTAGTTGATCTTTGTGTTGCACTGCTCCAGTATATGACAAAACTAAAACACCATTACCGGATGTATAAATTTTTCTCACTAATTCTACTCTATTCTTTCCTACAAAACATAAAACAATATATCTAATTAAATACATTAAGCAAAAAATATACATCTAAAATTTATCTAAACTGATTGAATGTAACAAAAATTAATAAAGCATTAAATAACATGACATCAAACACACTCACTATTAAATTCTTTCTTTAATTAAGAGTAGAAAGTAAGCATATTAATATTATACCAAGGGTTTCAAAATACATCAAATTAATAACAAAAAATGAAATTAATAAATAAATGTTACTTTTATATATTATTAAATAAATAAATAGAATCCAAACCTTGTAAAAGGTTACTGTAAACTATAACATACCATAAGTGCCTGATTCATGTAATATTGCAACACGAAGATGTGGAAACCAAGTATGAAATTCATTAACCCATTGTTGCATTAAAGTTGTAGGACATATTATAAGTGATGGACCAAGACCACAATACCTGAGAAACAAAGATTAAATATTTTAAAATCTTACATGAAAATTTTGTCATACACTAACAGATATAATAATAAAAAAAATACATTCATAATAAAAATTACCTTTCACAGACTGAAATAATAAGCTTAATGTAAACTTACTAAGTTATATAATAGATTTTTTGTAATGTATATGGATTCATCAATAATTACAAAATAATTTAAAATCAGGTAATGCATTACTATCAATATATGTACAATCTGGTGGATTCCACAATCAACTTAAATAATGATTAACTATATAAATGATAGTAAGAGTACAGAAATTATGGATATAATCATTTCCACACTGTTAGTAGACTACTGTTTTCACACATGACTATAAGCAAATTTTAATAACATTCCAATTTATTTTAAATGTCGTAAATAGTTTATTATTTTTAAAATAAACCATATCTCTTTCAAATAATATTTTTTAAAACCACTGTGAATTTAAAAAAAAAATGTTTATAATAAATTTCTAAATTTCAAAATATATTTTTAATAATATATGCTAATAAATATGAAATTAATTTTAACTAGTAATTATAGTTCCCCATTTTCAATTAATTATTCTCTTGAATGAATTCAGTTAGAAACATATTTACCACTAAAAGGAAAATGTATAAAAGTACATAAATTAGAGTACAAAAATATATCTCATGCAAATGTTGGAACATCTAGTTGCATTATATGAAATTTAAAAAAAATATTGATAAGAAAAACCATCACTTTACAAAGAATAATTTGCAAAGGCTGAATCTTTAACAATTTGTAAAGCACAATACCAGTATAATATTAAAATTTAGAAAATTCTTGTTTAGATAATGTTCTATCTTACTTTACACAGGGCATTATATATAAGAATTTCTAAATCCAATCAATAAATGATTTTTTAAATTAAAATAAAAACACAAAATATAACTTTAAATACTCACCCAGTATCTTTATCTTTTAATTCACTGCAATGCAATCCATATAGAAATGAAATGACTTGAACTGTTTTCCCTAATCCCATTTCATCACCAAGAATACCCCCACAACGTTGTCTATCAAGTTCCCACAACCAACGAACACCAACTTTTTGATAACTATAACAAATATTACTTACAATCTATAAATAATTCATAAACAGATTGCAACATTTAAAAAATGATCCAAAGGAAAAATAATTTTTACATAATTAAAAAATAAAATGTATATTAACAGCATACCAATAAGTAAAAAGCTATCATTAGCAGAATATCATTTATTCACAGAATCAAATGAAATGTACGTAATAAAAATAACTGGCAATTAATTGCATAACTTTCCCAGCTATACTGGTCAAGTTACACAACTCATTTTTGAATCTATTCAATCATTTTAAGCTCTTTGTATATTTATAATAAAATAATTCCTTTTTATTGAAAGGCAATAACCATATTTTAATTAGTTTTTTTTCCAATTTTTTTTTTCTAATCTTATGTTAAAAAAATAAATAGAAAATTGGGAGCGCCCCCATCAGGGGAAAAGTATTATGTTAGTTTAGTGACAATTACAAAATATGTTATACCAATAAAAATTTGAAATTGCATAAATTGTTTTTATTTCGGGTGCTCCCACCATCCCTCCATCAGGTAAAATTAATTTTAAAAAGTTGTAACTTTTTAGGAAGAGGAAAACATTTTTTAAGAAGTACTAAAGAGTAAGGGATAATAAAAAACTAACATTTTTAAATTTTAAATGCAATGTGTAACTTGTGAGGACTTAAATTTAAATAAAGTTTTCTAAAGTTAAATAAATATTTTTTGTTACCACATACAAATAGATTGGGATATAATTATTTATTTTCCTAATGAGTACCTTGCAGTCTGTTCAACTACTGAACAATAAACAACCCCACATGACCCAATGAGGTGAGGAAGATATGTATGACGTATAAATGAGGCGTAGTCTTGTCTACAGACTCAGGTTGACCACTCCTGAGAGTGTGGTTAATTGAACCCAAACCACCAAAGTACATTAGTATCTATCTACTACCTAGTATTCAAATCCATATAAAAGCAAATAGCTTTTATTAAGATTTGAACCTCAGAACCTCTGACTTCAAAAATCAGCTGTTAAAACAACTGATTTGCAATGAAGAGTTACCCACTAGACCAGTTGGTGAGCTTGGAGTGTGATGAGTAAAAAAGTTTTATAGCAGTTGAAGGCCTGTTGATTTAAAAATATAGATGCGAAAACTCCCATTAAATATATTTTAAATCCTTTTGTGAAGCAAGATATAGATAAAAAAAAAATAATAAAAATATTAGTCATTTTTTGTAGAGGGAGTGAATAATAAATAAAAATTCTTGGTAATTTATGGTCTTGGTAAAAAAAGTTTTAACTTTTCTAAGAAAAATTTTTGCTTACATGCCCCAGTAATGATTTGAAATTTCATTTCGGTCAAAACCCTCCCAACCCCTTTTTTTTTGCAAAAAAAGCTCCCCTCCAATTTTTACAAAAGTTTTTAACTTTCTTTTCCTGTA
Source organism: Lycorma delicatula (assembly GCF_047948215.1). Taxonomy (NCBI): domain Eukaryota; kingdom Metazoa; phylum Arthropoda; class Insecta; order Hemiptera; family Fulgoridae; genus Lycorma; species Lycorma delicatula. The sequence goes on from NC_134463.1 coordinate 55,666,846, forward strand.
AGGTAGTACCTATCTACCATGTTTAAATAAAATCTGTCAACAGAGTCCAGAATTATAAGACCATGTATAGGCCAAGATATGTGTGTTAGCCTGTATATATATATACACACATACACACACACAAATGTTTACTTGAGAGAAACAGATTTTTTGGGCTTAAGATTGGAATACATTTTTTTTCGCAGATTACTTACAATTCATTTAAATCTATTTTTTTGTTAAATTTTGTTTATTTTTTTTATGTCTCCTTAAGGGACAAAACTAAAAAAGGAAATTTTTTTTGACCAATCTATAGTTTCCTATTATAGCTATTAACTGCTGAAGCAGCATATAACGCTATAGCCTTAAATGTAAAAAATATATAGCAGAATACAACTCTTTTACAGAAGCACAGCAACTGTGAAAAATGTTGAACAAAGAAAGAGTTTAGAAAACATGTGAACTGTAAAGGTATAGGAACAATACGAAGAATGAATGGGTAACAGTACCACTCTGCTGCTGTTGTCATAAAATATTATTTTTATAATAATTAGAAAGAGCTTAGACGTGTATTTAAAAGAAGTATGATATGGATGAAATTATAGATTAGAAGATTGCTTATTGATTACTTACTTGATTTATACATCAATACAAAATTATTAAAAAAAAATTGAATTACAATACCTATACATAGCTGCAAGTTCCTCAAGTTGCAGCCGCAGCCTAAGCATGTATACATATTGGTTTGTAAATAGAGTTAATGTTTTAAAAATGTTTATTACAAATTACTTAGTTTAAACTTTTTCACTGTTAAGTTACTTATAAATTTACAGTATATTTTGATAACTAATCTACGCCTAAATAAAAGAAATGAGGTTTCAATTGACTTAACATTTATAATTTATAAATTTGAGGTCTTTCCCAACTGAGGAATAGTGTATATAAAGTTTTTTTTTTTGCAACAGAAAGGCCAACGTTTTTTTGCCTTATTAATCTCTTGCAGAACTGTCCGCCTCAGTCTTTCTTATTCTACCTCTAGCTAAAATACATTTGAAGCAATTGTTGTTCTGTTATACAACATGCACCAGTCAAATTTTCTTTCTGAGTGTAATGATATACATTAGACAGGCAGTCCTATTGTTGTGCAGAGTGAACATGTTAATTGTAACGCTGAATATTATAAACACATTGGTGAGTTTGGTTGCCAATATAAATGAAACAATAATTTTGACTTAGTAAAAAAGGGCAATGGAAAACCACTTCACTTTTCCACCTAATAAGTCTGGCACAGAATGCTGTATATTTTTGAAAATGAATATGTTATTTTCAGAATTGATGTGACTCATGTTTCGTGGTTGGACTTACCACTGTAGTTATAATGCTTCACAGATGGAAATTTAGAGTAAAACCACAAGTGTGACTGGATAGTTCAATAAGTATATAAGAACGGATAGTAATAGTATATAACTGAATATAAGCTCAATGTGACCTGTAATGGTAAATTTATGTAAAAAAAATAAAATTAGTTTAAAATGAATTCATAATTTAAAATTATTTCTGAATGCAGATAATGTTTTTAATATATATTTTTAAAAACCTGACAAAATCCAAAATTATAAATAATCAGCTGTTTAAGACTTTCACTTCAATTGATAACTTAATTACTACATACATACAAACATGTGGCTGGATGTAGGTATGCATGTACTAAGAAATTATATTAATTGAAACCGTTATAAAAATCAGCTCAACATATAACAAGTGACAAACACAACATCTTAATCAGCACAATTATTGAGGAAAATTCTACATCATCCTTGTAACCTGTACATCGATTTGATGCGAATGCATCACACCGATGTATAGGTAAAAACATAACAAAAAAAACAAAACAAAAATTCTAGAAATAAAATAAAAAAATGTGAGCAAGTAAAATAATATTTCTATTCTATGCTTATTACTTCCTTCTATTACTAAATTAAATAATCCTGTGCATCAAAATATATAAGGTCTAGCAAAATAAATGAATAAAGATATTTAAATAAAATAATACTTAAAACATTATTACCTACCATGCAGTCACATTTTCATAACATTAATTTACTATTATTAATACAAAATCAAATAGCTACAACAAAATCAAATAAATTTAATTAATTTATTTTAAAATAATAAAAGACAAATGTAATACACTTACTTATACAACTTATCCCAAACATGCTGTGGTACTTTAAAATCACCATCAAATTTATGAAATTTTTCATAATCTTTACTCATTTTATTATTTTTTCCCCACTCTTCAATACGAAGTTTATATAACTCAATGTCACCATCATCTAATTTTTTCTTATCTAAAGTACAAAATAAAGAGTGAATAATTAAAAATAAGTTGGATTGTAGTATTAATGATACATAGTTATGTTAAGTAAATTGCAAGGATTAGGATAAAATCAAATTGTAGTTTCTACAAAACTAAATTATAATTTCATGCTTCATACTAAGCATGAAACTACAACAGAAATATGGGGGAACTTATCAAAACATTTCCAATTAAATTTTTTTACCTCATTACCACTACTAACTTTGTCTTGTCTTTCCTATCTTTTTTTTTTATTAATATATTTTGTAATATTCTTTATTAACAAATTTTTTCAGATTGTTTTTATTTACAATAAGTTTTATTTTATATACACATTCTCTTAAAAATGTTAAGCAGGAGTTTGGTTTATGCTACTGAATGAGAATTAACCAGGATTTTCATTTATCTATTTCTCTCAAAACAATAACTATTTGGAAAATACACAGGTGAACATAAATTATTTAGTCCATTTTAGGGGTTAATAAAAAAAGAAATCAATGTGTGATTAGTGTAGGTAACATAGTTACTGATGACCTTGAATGCACAGGCTAGTGCAATGTAACGACAGGAGGGAGGGATTACAGCTGACCAAAGACTCAACTTTTCTGTGTAGGAGAAAAGAATGTGTGTATTATGGTTTCATAAAAACGAATCTGTTTATAGACATTTTTGTTTAGAGTACAGCCGTAATTCTCCTAATAAAAACTATTAAACATTGGTATCACGAGTTTAAGGATACAGTAAGTCCAGTACTCAAAAAAGATGCTGGCAGACCTCCTGTCTCTGAGGAAGTTGTGAAATGAATAAGAAAAACTTTTCAGAGAAGCCAGGGTAAATCAACTTGTCATGTACAAATATAGAACTGAGAATACAAAAGTCAGCAATTGTCAAGGTTCTACACAAGCGCCTAAAACTTCATGCATACAAATTCAGTTGGATAGATCACATAATTACAATCTTGCCATGGACATTCTTGAAATAGTGGCAGGAGGTAATTCTTAGAAAAAGTAATCTCTGATGAAGCTATCTTCCATGTTTTTGGTTATGTTAAATGTCATAATTGTCAGATTTGAGGTAGCGAGAAACTCATGCCATTTGAAACACACAAGATAGTTGTAAAATTAATGTTTGGTATGTGTTGACTGCTTATGAAGTGATTGGATCATTTTTCTCTGCTGAGCCAATGGTTTTACTAGCACTAGTTATCTAGACATTTTACAAGAGTATGCAGTACTACAAATTGAACATAGGCAATCCAATATTTACTTCTAACAACATGCTAGTTTACATGCTAGAGATTGCATGAATGATTTCCTTGACATTAACTGGCCGTGTTGGACCAATTCCCTGGCCACCTCGATCCCCTGACATTACACCACTTATTTCTTTCTTTGGGGGTTTGTCAGACAGGGTACATGCAACGAAGGTTATTCACATCAATGAACTAAAAAGAAAAATCAAAGGTGTAATTAATGGAATAACTTCAGATATTCTTTGTAATGTGTGGTGTGAAACTGAATATCATCTAGACATTTTACATGTTACAAAAGTGTTCTTCTGAAACTTGTTTGAAGTTAACACAAAACTGTTTGAAATTCCCTGTTCAACACTAAACCATGCATATACATTACTTTGTTTATTAACACCTAAAATACACTGAATGATTTATGATTACCTGTATATTCTTCTTATCTTCCACAGAAGAAGGCCTACCTCCTTCTGCAATTCCTCCATCTACAGAATTAAAATGCTTATGACTGCATTAATGTTACTTGTTTAATACAATGAAATAATTATTTTAAACTTACTTCTTCGCCTTTTTTTTTTACGTTCTTCATCTGATGACGCCCAGTCTGAATCATCACTTCTCCAATCTTCTGGTATTTTCCAGTTTGAAAGCGATTTCTTTTTTCTAGATTTCACTGGATTCTTCAGTGTAATTTTACCATTAGACCATCTTTTATCATCCTCTGTGGAAAGAAATAAGAAAAACTTATAATTTTTTTTATTGTAACATATTAGAAAATTATGATAAAACTGTAGCATGAAATTCCTCTAAATACAAGTATTTATAAAAATACATATTCATTGATCTATATAAATAACAAAGAAAGTTAAACTGTTCAGACATCAATCCTGAATAGCTTTTCATTCTTAATGACACTTGATACTTAATTTAAATAAGCACAGATTTAAACTTAAAACTACATTACATATAAACAAAACATAGTTCTGAGACAAAGTTAAGGCTTATTACTCATCACTTAACCTTCAAATAAAATATAAGGGTCATTCAATAATTAATAAGACAAGAAAAATTATTTATTTAATGATAATGAAATAACATTACTTTTCATCATAATCCCCGACTACATTTGGACTCCTGTCCCATCTTTCTGTGAGCTTTCTTATTTCAGTAGGAAAGTATTGTTCACCTCAGTGTCTTCTTATACCGTATTCTTGACATGTTCATTATTGCTAACCTCAGCCCCACATGAACATTCTTTGAGAGGAACAAATAAAAGAAAATCTGATTATGCAAAATCAGGACTATAAGGTGGATGTAACAAAACATCCTGACCCGGGTTTTGAATAGCTTTCAGTGACACTTGAGCAGTTATCAAGCATAAGAATTATGCTTTTAAAAGAGAATCAAGATGTTTCCTCTTTATTACAAATTTTACTTTATTTTCTAGCATACAATAATAGTATTCCCTGTTGATTGTACATTATTCTTCCAATTAATTGCAATAACTGAACCACTGTAGTTTCAAAACAATATTAGCATCAATTTACTGGCTGATGCATAGGTTTTGGATCTTTTCCTGGGGGGCAAACTCAGATGTTTCCATTCCATACTCTGACATTCGGATTCTGGTTCATTCATTCATAGTGTTCTGCCATTAGTGCAGGTCCTAACAGCTGCTGCTCTCCATCTTGTTCTATCCTTTGCTAACCATTTTGATTCTGCATATTCTCCTTTTCCCATAATCCCATCCATCATTTAAAATCTCTTTCTTTCCTTCCTTTCACCAAGCCTTCTATCACACTAATAAACACCTTCTTCTCATACAATATCCTAGCCAGTTCCTTTCCCTATATTCAGTCACATTTAGCATTTCCCTATCTCTCCAATTCCTTAATAGTTAATTTATTGCATGGTCTTGCCATCTGACATTTATCATTCTGCACCACACCTATGTCTCAAAAGCATCAATTTGTTTACTGTGCCTTTCTCATCATCTATGTTTCAGGTCCATAGAACATAACACTTCAAATAAAATACTTCTTTAATCTCTTCCTTAATGCTATGTTTCACTTTCCACACAGCAGTCTTCTCTTATTAAATGCAAATGCCTGCTTATTACTTCTTGATATTCATGTTTTAATTTCTACTGTTCAGGTCAGTCATCAGTTATAAAGCTCCTTAAGTACTGAAATTTCTTCATCTGCTCTAAAACTAAATTTTCTATCTTAATCGCAATCCTCTCCTCTTTTCCATATAATACCATACATTTTGTGTTTTTTTTTTTGTTGATCTTCATACCCTGACTTTCACAAGCTTCATTTAAGTCATCAAGATCTTATTTAGTTTATTTGGATTCTCTACCAGTACCACCATGTCATCAGCAAAACGTAAACATTCTATTTTTCTCCCACAGATATTCTAAACAAACAGTGTTGATGACATGCATCATCCCTGCCTTACTCCCCTTCCAATCTCTATTCTTCCTGTCATTTCATCTCCTACCCTCACTTCTATCCTCCGGTTATATATCTTTTTTTATTAGCAGCCTCTCTTTCCAGTTAACTCCCTTCTTTCCCAAAATTAGCAGTAATTTATTCCATCTAACTCGGTCAAACGCCTTTTCCAGGTCGACAAATAAAACATACACTCTCCACCTCCTTTCCATGTATCTCTCATCTATTATTCTTAGCAACCCTATAACATCCATTGTTCCAACACTTCTTCTAAAAAAAAAACTTGTAGGTTGGCAATCTAAGATTCCACGGGAATAGTTAGCTTTCATTTCTATGACTTGCTCATTTATAAATTGGACAATCTTATAGTTTGGTCAGAAAAATTATTTTCCAACAATCAAAACTCTTGTGTACACCCTTTGCAGGACATGCAGGATTTTTGTAACAGTAATTTGTTTTGGTGTGTTTTTAGCAGAAACTGATTTACACACTTGCCATTTAGTAATTCCATCCTTTCTGATAAACTGCAGTCCAAATTACACCTGTCTTTTTTATGAACAGCAGTACCTATTGGTGAAGAAAAACGTATGCCTGCTGTGTCATTATTTTCTGTTTCATCCTCGCTGTTTGATTGTTCTGCATCAGAGTAATGACTTGAATGTTCAGATAAAGAATCACCTTCACTTTCAGTTTCATTTTCAAGCAGTGCAGCATTTTCTGATTCCATAATCAGGTTTTCTTGCCATAATAAATTTTATTCAATTCACTGATACAAGCAGTTACACAAAACACAAATAACGAATCAACACTAAATAAATTATAAAAAATAAATAATTGAAAAAAAAATCTCAAACATACAAAACAATCAGTCAACCATGTAGAACAACTCTAACAGTAGGAGCGATGTGATCAGGCATCTGTGTAGATTGTTTCTAAGATGGTGTGCCTCTATGTCAACTAACATTGATGCCCACCAATGAATCATCATGCAAATATGTCAAATATATGATAAACAGTCATTTAGGCACAGCTGGGGTTTCTGCTTGTCAGATGCGAAATAGAAGAGTTTCCTTCAGAGTAACTTTTTTCGTTTGACTAACTCTAACAGGTTGACCAATCACAGGTTAAACTCTTCTTAATTTTCATCCATTTACCATCTGATTACTTGGTTTATCTTCCACATTTTTTCCATTTGCTGAATTGTTTCCTGTTCACTTAGCTTCTCTAAATCATACTCTCTCTCTTCTCCTGCTACTTCCAACTTTCTTGAGCCACAATTACATTGTGATCTGAATCTGCACCTGACTAAGCCTTAGCATTCTTTAAACAATTTCTAAGCTTTATTGTATCACAATATAAACAATCTGATATTTTTCTCCGTTCATTCATGACACCCAAGTATATATTATTTTATGATTTTCAAATCTAACCAGTCTTTCTCCTCTTTCATTTCTAGTTCCGAGACCATATTTTCCCACTGCCTTGTTTTTCCTTCCCTCTCCAGCCACAGCATTGCATTCATCTAGTATCACTACATATACCCTCTTCCTTTCTTTCCAAATTAACTCTTCTATCATTTCTTAACACTATCCTACTTCCTCATCTGTGTGCTAATTGATTGGCATGTACGCTTGAATTATTAAAATATCTTTATCTTCTCCCTTTATCCTAATCATCACCCTTTCATCAACATATCAACCTTAAAAGAATAAACTATAACCCTAGACTTTCATATTCTCCCCGCTGTTGTTCTACAGCACAAGGTACAAGCAGAGCCAATATTTTGAAATAAACCAAACAGTTATAATAATGAAAATTCTTTTCAAACAGTTGAAATGTTCTATTTCTATTATTTTCTATTCAGAGGTAGTAATTTTTATTAAATAGTTTTTCTCCTATTGTCATTTTCTCTTTAATTATTGAAAGCTTCTACAACACAAACACCTGTAACTACAGGCATATTCTATCTATACCTAAATCTACATAATTGTTTAATACCAAACCAGTCAAACAAAATTAAGGGAATTTCATGTTTAATAACAAAACAAACAATCGAGAATTAATCTAAAACTGGAATGGAATTACAGTAAAACAAATTAATTAGAAAGTCATAATCAATATAAATTAATTAACATATTAAATTCCTACAATTCTGTAAGTTGTTTCTTGCTCGCTATTCTATGGCTTTAGATTTTAAAACCCTTCTCCATGGATGTATAGGATTGTTTTTTCTACCATAATCTGAACTGATTTCTTCATCTTCCTTATGAGGGCTACCACTGAAAGACTTTTTTGGGTAACCAGTCTTTACTCATCCTCATTAGGTGACCAGACCAAGTCAGCTGCGTCCACTGAATGCTTTCCTAAACTGTACCTTTGTTTTCTCTTCTTAACTAACATTCCTTACTTGGACAAATAACGTTACCTTATAATAACTTCATCAGTGATTTATTTCCATCATATTCATTTTTGAATCATGTCTTCACTCACATTCCCCACCTCCATTGTCACATGGCACACAATTTATCAGTAAAATTTTACAAACACTTTACTTTGTCCTTTACTTAACAGCCAAGTTTTACAATGACGAATGTAAATCTTCATAAATCTATAGCTTTATCAGTTCATCTAATATCACTGTGACTATCTTGTTACATCTCAACTCTTTTAATTAGGTAGTTTCTATAACTGCCTTAATCATACCTGCACCAAATTATCAACCTTTACTACTATCTTTCATTAATTACCATACCTGAAATTTCAACTTTGACCAACAAAAAAACCAATTTCCTGGACCCTCCAATTAACAGCTGGTAATACTGAACCACATATTTATATATATTCTCCAACACTAATATCAGATTATCAGCAAAAAAATTTTATGTATACAAAGTGTATCACAAAGTTCTCCCAGGACTTTCATAATCTATTCTACTCGTGAAAATAATGGAATGGTTCATACAAACATATGTCCTAAAATAATTTGTTCATAAGTTACAGCTAGTGAAAAATTTCACTCAGATTGCAGCACTGATGAAATGAGGTTCAGAATTAAATTCTACAAGTTTTGTTTAAGTTTTATATGTTTATTACCAAAGGTTATTTGTACATCAAAGATAAAAAAATAGGGTTCTTTACACCAATTTATTGGTTTTCACCCAAGATTTCTAAAAAACCACTATAAGTATGATTCTCGGACCTATTTTATTTGATTTTTCAGGTCAAAAACCATAAGAAATCCCTAATTCTGCCACTTAATTAACGTCCAAAAAATTTCAGTATGATCTCATCTCACCAGGGTAACTGAAATCCAAGCAAAATTTTTCACTAGTTGTAACTATTAAATGAAGCATTTCAGGACATATGTTTATGTAAACCTTTTCTATTATTTTCACTAGTAGAATAGGTAATGAAGTCAAGGGAGACCTGTGTGATACACCTCTGTGTACACGTGCGCACACACACAAAAGAAAATATATATTGTTTATTATGTATAACCTACATCTATTCTTAGTTTCAAGCTTGCACTCCTTCCTTATTCTTTCTTTCAATACAACAATGAAATAAATATAACACAACTGCAAGGAGGTACAATATCCTTGTCTTTTAATTCTAAATTTATCTGATATCTTCCTTATAACTTTCACCCAATTAGGGGGAAATTTTCATAAACACTCAATAGGATAAGGGGGTTTACTCTTGTCCTTCTTAGCACCATCCGTAACATAAATAACACATTATAATAAGGTTTTATAACATCAAAAAAGTCACTTTTTCTATCAGTTTAAAAAAAGATTAACAATTTAGACATAGAAACTAAAAGGATAATAGAAATATATTAAGTGAATATTTTAAATTCAAAGTATTTTATATTTAAAGTAAAATATCCACTTGGATTTATGCATAATGTTTAATATAAATGAACTGTTTACTGAATTTTTAGATCATTCATTCATTAAAATAGTTATCTCTTATCTGTTGTTCCCTCATATCCCACAAACAGCAATAGCTTATACATTCTAGTAATAAACTCTATAACTTATTATCAAATATATACAACTTACCAGAAGATTCCAGTTCACTTTCAGAAGGAACGTATTCACTATCTGTAGCATCATTTAGATATACATGGTTTCTTTCACCAGGTACAGCACCAGGTTTTTCATTAGCTGAAACAGATTCTTTAGTTTCAGTTCCTATTGATTCTTTAATTCGATGTTTCTTTTTCTTTCCATCACGATTTAAGGCTCTTCTTTTTAATGGATCTTTATTAATAATTTTCTTTGAATTAGATTTACTATTTACACAATCGTCTTTATGTTTTTTATCAAATTCAGCTTGTTTCTCCATATACTTTTCAAGTATAGACAGTTCCAAATTTTTCTTTTTTTTACTGTAAAATAAATAATTCTATTGAAAATTAAATATATGGGGGAAAAACATTATTATTTAATTACACAAATACAATGAAGAATCATACATTTTACTGACATGAAATATTTTATAAGAACGAGCAATTTTCTGTTTGATATGAAACCACTTCTACTTACACTCCTCTTAGGTGATACTAGGATAATTATACTACATTTTTACCAAATGTACCATTTTACATTTTAATTACAAGAAGGGGTTAATGATCATTAATTAAGGAGCAATATCTATTCAGAGAAAGACTTTCCACACACCTTTATGGCTACAACACTGATTCATTGTCCATGAAAAAGGCCGAAGTTAATTTATAATTTTTTATTATAAATAAACCATATAAGTTTGAAGCTCATGAATGCAAACATGGAATGGATATTTTGATTATATATGAAAACTACAACACCTGAGTGGGAATTAAACCCCAGGACATTAACAAAAATTAATATCTCCAGGTGAATAGGAGGGGAATTTTCATGTACTTTTCTTGGCTGCATATATCCCTTTTAGTGTCTAAATCAACTGCAGTAAATGATTTAATCAACTTTAGTAAAAAAAAAAAACCACATTGGAAAGTGATGTTCTCAATATCAGTATGACTAATGACTATTCTTGGCACTTCAGAGTTCATTTGTTTACAAACTACTGCGGCATGTAATTGAAATTTTATGTCTGTGTAAAACAAATCTGTATAAAAACTATTATTTTTACTGAAAATTAAAACATTAATTCATATTTTCTTAAACATATATAATTAAACTCTCTTTTAAGTGGTATATTCAAGTCATTGTAGATTTATATATAACATTTTTTTATTTGGCTTGGTTTTCAATAATGAATACTTTATTGTTTTTAACTGTGCATTTTGTAAAAAAATAATGGTGTATATTAGAGCGAAATGGAAAATTTTCAATCATTTATAGCCACTAACTTATTAACATACAGATTGTTGGGATACTTTGCCATGAGGTGTTATTTTTCACTTTCAAATACACTTATTATATTAATTTCTCAAACAAGGTACCGCTGATATGTTAAATAAATAAATTAAAATGAACATAATCCACCTTACCAAATATACTAGTATAGAATATACTAGTAGGGCCGGGAGTCATAACTGTTTTTAAATTTTAACTATGATTTTTAAACTTTGACTTTAATGCATAAATTTTAACTCCTGATGATGGCTTCCAAGTAAGCCGAAAGATCTAGAGAACGTATCAATGTGCTGGTAAGGTGCATTATATTAATTGTTAATTTACACTTATGATAATGCATAAATGTGAAAAAAAAAAATGAAACCTAAAATAATGAATGTTTTAGAAAATTTATGAAAGATTGTAAATAAAATATGAACTAGCTATAAAAGGTAAACTAACAAAATAAAAACAACAGAAGATTAGAAGATTTAGAAGATTAATATATGAGGGCGAGTCAATAATATTTGGAATGAGGTATAAATTTTATTACAAAAAGATTAAGAAGTTATAACACCATTTTCTAACTTAGTTCATTTGCTTTTCGACGTACTGCTTCCATCACTACATGGGCTTTCTAATGCTGTCAGAAAATTAGTTTTTGGTTGAGTTAAAGCCATGCATGCACCACTTCTTTCAGTTTTTCTTTAAGTGGCCCAAACATAGGTAAGTCTGAAAGAGTAACCCACTGGGTTGGTCTAGTGGTGAACGCGTCTTCCCAAATCAGGTGATCTGTAAGTCGAGAGTTCCAATGTTGAAGTTCTAGGAAAGTCAGTTATTTTTATACAGATTTGAATACTAGATCGTGGATACCAGTGTTCTTTGATGGTTGGGTTTCAATTAACTACACATCTCAGGTATGGTCGAACTAAGACTGAACAAGACTACACTCCATTTAAACTCATATCATCCTCTGAAGTAATATCTGAATGGTAATTCCCGGAGGCTAAACAGGAAAAAGAAAGAAAGCCTGAAAAAGTAAGATCAGGAACAAAACTTAAGTAGATTAAATTTTGAAGTTAAGCTAGGTAGCCAAAGGAAAAGAAAATACATACACACCTATCGCTAGAACCATTTAAAATGGTTCCAAATGGTGTCATCTCTCCTAAACGAATACTGCGTTCCATGTCAGTTTCCTTGGTCCCAAAATTATTAATATCAAATGCAGAACCTTCTACTGCTTCAATGCTAGGATTAATTTCTCCTTCTAAAGCATCATCTACCTGTTTTAATATTCCTGCCTCTAAAACATCTTGACTATATACAGAAATTCCTGATATATTTTGAAGTTCAGTAGCCTATTAAAACAGTAAGAAATAAAATTATACATCAGATTATAACAAATATAACAGTTAATAGATTAGAATGTTATTAATTCAAACCTATTTTGGCTGTTATTTCATGAAAAATGGTTGGATAATTTCTGAGTTTGGTCAGACCAATATTATATGCTTATAATATATTATTTAATATTAAAACAAAGTTTTATTTTTGTGAATAAGAATTCTTATATCAGTCAACAAATCTAAAAGTCCTTCTTCCTATGTTAATTAATTTTCTTCTTTCCTTTTAATGAGTTTAAATATGTTGGCGAATCAATAATAAACCACACATTCATCAAGGTTCATCATTTAGGTTTGTCATACTGCCTTCTCCAGATGCATGTTGTACTACTATAGTCATCTTTATCATACCTTTTCAATATAATCATGCCTGTTCCACTAGTAGCGTGCACCAAGGAGGAGCAAAAAGCACTGATTCAATCTCTCTGGTCAGAAGGTGTGCCAGAAGCTGAAATTCATTGGAGACTTTAAATACAATATGAAGACAGTGCTCTACACATAGAAGTGTGTATGAATGGATCAAAAGTTTAAAAGCAACCGGACAAGCATGATTCATGGTGATGGGGAGATGGAGAAATGGGGATGGGATACCCATCAACTTCCAACGCTGATTGGAAGATTCAACAAGCTCAATAAGTGATACTAATGGAAAATCCGTTAAGTTACCTTTAATAATGTTGCACACAAATCACAAAGCAGTCCAAGATAGTGATTTGCTGGCCAACAATCTTAGGCCAGCAATTCACACCAAATCCTGAGGCCTATTATTAAAAGTGTTAATATTGGATGACAATGCATCACCACACATGGCAGGGCAGACGACTGAAACCACTACCCATCTGAGTTCTGAGGTGGTGGAACTGTCTATGATCAAAATCTAACCTTTCTATCATTTCTTTGGACTGTTCAAAGATGGTTTACTAGTTCATCGATTTTCTATTGACAAAGTGTGAGAAGTGATACAAAAATGTTTGGAGGACCAACTGCAAACCTTCTTCTTTGAGAAAATACAAGCTTGTGAACCACAGAACCAAATGCATCAAAAAGTTAAGTGACTATGGAAAGGAAAGAGACATAGTTGTTCAACTTTAGATTAGTATAAATAAATTGAAAAAAATAAAGTGCTGATAATTTCTGACTTTCCTTATATATATTTTCTAAATATATTATATACTATTGTATATAGTAATATTATATATATTGTATATTATATATTATATACTAATCTCTACAACTGGTTGTTATTAAATCAAACAAAGAAAAATAGAATTTAAAAATTATATTTACAGCAATTTATTTTTTATGTAGTAGGGTATGTTGTGAAAGCAGTGTTGACTAAACTGAATGTTCTCGATACTATTCTTAATTTAAAAGAAAAATGTATTACACATCAAGCTGGTTAAGTGTAAGTTTGTTCCAGCCTATCAAAAAACCACTGTACATATGAGCATATATTTAAAAAAACACACACAAACCTGATGACTGATAAGTAAATGTTACCTCACAAAAGCATCGCTGGCAATACTCACTACAACCAACATTCATTTTCATTTTTTAACAGCAATTTGATTTTTTTTATTACAAAATTTTTTAAAAACAAATAAATTGATTTGATATTGTAATAATGCTAGATATTTTTTTTAGTTACAATGTTATTCATATTGTATTAAACTACTTATTAATAAAATAAAGAAAAAAATAAAATAAACAGTGACATCTATTAAACAATTTTTAAATTTCTTAAAACTTTTAAAAAAATGTTTAATTATTTTTTATTAAAATTTATTATAACCTATACATTTAAAAATATTTTTGCTTAAGTTAAGAAAGTACCAGGAACTTTTAAACTATAAAATAAAATTGCATAATTACAATAACAGAATAATCTATATCATATCTTTGTGAACACTTAGTATTTACATCCATATTTAGACCAAAGTATAAAAAACAAACAAATAATATGATAATACTGTTGATGACTCATCTAATCATTAGCGTGTGAATTCCTATGAACTGGATTAATCTTCAGCTGTCAGCTTCCTTCTTACATTTAAGCATATTATACTTTTCTTATTTCATAGTCTATAGTAGTTCATTCTTATGTAATACAGAATAAATTAGTAAATTATTTTAAATCTGGATATCATAATCAACATCAATCACTAAACAGACTTCTTATAAATATGAAATACATAATTTTGTTAAATATTTTATTATGAATTCTATTATTTAATAAAAAACAATAATTAAAATTTAAGCAAACCTACAATTCAATCTAAGCATTAATACCCAAGGAAAATATTCTTACCTTATTTGTCCATTCTGATTTTTAATTTTTTTTATCAATTTTATAAAACAATATGATTTTTTTCAAATTTAATTTTTATCTTTGCCAAGTAATATTTTAAAATTTATAAAGGAACTGAAGATGAAATGATGGAAGTATATCCAGAAATGTATTATTTATTGAATAGACAATGAATCAGTAATGTATAAATATATTCCAAGTAATTCAATGCTTAGGTGGATACATTGATTAAAATAATGTATATGCTCAATTTTATGGTGAACCAGAAATTTCACTATGTATCTGATTATTTTTTACAGAAAACAAAATCCACAGATCAGTCTACCAAATATGCATCTTCTAGCTGTACTATTTTACCAATATGCAATGGCATATACAGACATAAATTTACAATTTTATAATAAAAAACAAACAGTTACACAGTTACAGTTAAACAGTAATGTAATAAATCTAAATACAATATAATTAATTACATCATATATGTATATATTAAATAAACAAACTTGAATAAACAGATAAATAAATATGTAACCTCATACCTGATCGCTTTTCGCAACTGAAGGAATCACAGAACGATCTACTAAAAATGCCGACCTTTCTTGACTGTTACTACCCATCATACCATTTTCCTCAACTGCCTCACCAAGTTCTAATTCAATAGCCTCACTTTTAATTGAATGAATATTAGATTCCCTATCTATTTCACTGAATTCATCAGTTTTTATATCATCATTCATCAACGTACTCAACACTGAATCCATTGTTTTATCTTTAATGTCATCAATTGAAAGAAATTCTTCTTTTATACTAATTCCATCATGTTTATTTCCATTTTTCATTACATTTAAGCCAGATTCTTCATTTATAGTATAATCCTCCTCCATATTAAACATCTGTTCTAATATCATCCCTGTTTCAACAGATTCCAAATCATTATTTAATTCTAGATTCATATCAAACAATGGCACATCTTTTATTATTTCTTCCAGCGGAAGTGTATCTTCAATTTTTATTCTTACATTGCCACATAAACTAGTTCCTTTCTGCGTTAAATTATTTAAGTCAAATTCTTGATTTAAATTTTGTGACATATTTACTAACTTTCTTTTTCCTTTTCTTAGTTCCCTGAAAAAGAAATTTTTTTTTTAATTATACCATATAAAAATACCTACATGTGATATAACAAAGATGGACCACTGAATGTGAAAATAGGAGGAGAAAAGATTATGGAGGTAGAAGAATTTTGTTATTTGGGAAGTAGAATTACTAAAGATGGTCGAAGCAGGAGCGACATAAAATGCTGAATAGCACAGGTGAAACGTGCCTTCTGTCAGAAATATAATTTGTTTACATCAAAAATTAATTAAAATGTCAGGGAAAGATTTTTGAAAGTATATGTTTGGAGTGTTGCTTTATATGGAAGTGAAACTTGGACGATCTGAGTATCTGAGAAGAAAAGATTAGAAGCTTTTAAAATGTGGTGCTATAGGAGAATGTTAAAAATCAGATGGGTGGACAAATGAAGAAGAGGTGTTGCGGTAAATGGATGAAGAAAGAAGCATTTGGAAAAATATAGCTAAAAAAAGAGACACTTATAGGCCACATATTAAGGCATCCTGGAATAGTTGCTTTAATATTGGAGAGACAGGTAGAAGGAAAAATTGTGCAGGAAGGCAACGTTTGGAATATGTAAAACAAATTGTTAGGGATGTAGGATGTAGGTGGTATACCGAAATGAAATGACTAGCACTAGATAGGGAATCTTGGAGAGCTGCATTAAACCAGTCAAATGACGACAAAAAAAACCCATATATATCAAATACAATTTTTTTTTTTAGATTAGGAAACAAATAACTCTGTTGAATTCTAACATTATTAACTTAAACTTAAATGAGTTAACAAGCATTAACTTAACGTGGTGAAATGGAAAGAGAATAAAAACTAATCATCAGTTTGTAAAAACAGAAGAGTATGCAGCATTTCAAAATGTAATTCAGGATTTTCTTACATGATCAAATTATGTGGAATTTCCTGAAAATCTTAAAATTACAAATAACATAATTTATGACAAGGTGAGTAAAAATAAATTATGTAATAAATAGATTTTAAGCATAATAAATTTTTTCATTAAAAAAATATTTTTCATAGTCCTATTAAAAGTAATAAGAAATAATAGTTAAAATAGGAAATATTCAAATAATAAAACTCCTGGCATCTTTACTATTTTCAACATTATTTTTCTCAATGGTATATAATAAAAATCCCCTTACCAAAATTTCCTGTTACTAACATTAGTCCACCTTTCAGACTCTGATATTATATGTTACTTTTGTTATAACAGTGAAGCTATCCAAAAAAAAAATCTTTTTTTATTAGGAATGTATCAGGATATGTACATTTTTACAAAAAAATATTTTTTATTACAGAGAACGTTGGAGTGGGATGGGTAACAATTTTTATAGTGGTTGGAAGGCCTATAGATGTAGAAACTATAGATGCAAAAAACTCCCAATAATTCCTTTTTTTCAGCAAGAGCTAAAAAAAAAGAAATATGAGATAAAATTAAAAAACACAACTGCTAAAAAAAGAAAAAAAAACAATGCTGACAAACACTGCTCTTCTAGTCTAATTAAAGAGCGTGTGACAGGCAATTTTGTGTATAGTATATTTCTTTTTCAAATTTTTTAAAATTTATTTAAACATATATATCTATTTATATAGTCTATCACACTCCCGGTAGCATAAGGATTCCAATGTGACTTACATCTAAATTGGTTAGTCATTCAGCTGCATAGGTGGAACAAACATACATAAACCCTAAATACATTACATTCCTTTTTGGGCAGTTGTGTAAAAAATATAGTTATTTTACAGGGATGGGAGTAAATGTTAAAAATTATTTTTTGGTAGTTTGTGATCTTGGTAGAACAAAACTTCAATTTTTGTGGATAATTTTTTTTTCTAAAGTGCCACAGTAAAGATTTGAAAATTTTCAAAAAAACATTGCCACCTCTTTTTACAATTTTTGCAAAAATTTAATACATTCTTTCCCCCTGAGGGTAGACAGGGGGAAAACTTGGAAGACAGTACCTGTCTACCAAGTTTTAAGAAAATCAGTCAACAGTGTTTGGAATTATAAGATCAAATACAAGCCATCATATATATGTATGTACATAACATATCCACAAACTTCCATCTGACAAAAACAGATTATTTTGGAGTAAAAAACTTTTTTCGCATATTATTTCTAATTTAATTAAATTTTTTTGTTAATTTTTTTTAATGCCTCTTTAAAACACAAAACTTAAAAAAACGACCTACTTTTTTCGGTTTTTTCACGAAACTATATACTTTCCTACTCTATTCTTTTTATTTTTATTTTTTTTTCTCAGCAAAAAATACTTTCTTTGGCATTAACATCGCCCGGACGTTTCTATAGTTGCTTTGCATAGTCTGTTGCCTAATGTGGTAAAGCTTAAAAGAACCTTACTTACAGAACTTTACTGTATGGTATCAAATTCAAAAATAAAATAGTCCAAACTTAAGCACTATGCCTGCCTATCTATAACCAAATATATAATAAACCTAATCCTATGGAGTGAAAACAGTACATAAGGCATAATTTTGCAACATAAAGGGGTACATAAATATGTTGCTTTATATTACATCTCTGTCCTTCTCAAGGCAGACAACATAAATTGGGGTTGAGTTGCTTTCTCAGAGTAATGAAGTTCACTACACAGCCAGTCCCTGAAGTAAGAATGACACCATGGCAGCCCTACAGATTTATTTTTCAGCAATAATACCAGCATTTCAGTACGCTTATTTTTCTCCAGGAATTAAAGGGCTGGTCAAGAACAAATACATTGTTTCTAGAAACCTCACCCTCCCTGGAATTTTGTGGTATTAGGAAATTATCCGACTTAATTTAATATAAACCATGAATTATATTTTATCATCCTATAGATAAAGTGGTATAAATATAAATTATAAATGAAAGATTGAAAAAAAAGATATGCATCACAAGGATGCTGCCAAACTACAATTCTACTGATTGAGATCTTTAAAAATATTATGATGAATTGAAATTGCAAGATATTTCAAACCTCAATTAATAACAAAAAATATATAATGTGAGACTAACACATAAAAGGAATGGAAAATACTGATTATAGGTCAGGGAAACTTATAACTAATAACTTTATTACCAAGCAAACTAAATTCGGATGCTATTTGCCAGTAGTTGTGTAAGCCAGAATATATAAATTACTCTAATAACAGATTACAGCAATAATAATTCTTGCCATACAAAGATTATTCAATGAGGTTGCTAAAAAAGCAACATCTATCTTTATGCAACATCGACTATTAAAGTATGTTACTGGTATTCTAATTGATACCCGAATGTATATATGTCTATGTATGTCAAATCCTATAACAAAAAGTTTTGTAGGTGATCTGGTATGAAAGTGACATGGTATTCACAAATGTAACATACAGGCCAGATGGCTTACAAGAGAAACTATCACCTTCTTTAATAAAATGAGTATGTCACATATCAGTATGCAAAGTTCACCAGAATGCAATATCACTTGCCTCAATTCAACTCTATAAATGACACCTTCACCATAGGATTTGGGGATATTAAGGAAAACTAATATTCTGAGAAGGCAACTCTCACTAGTGCCAATTATCCAAGCATCAATGCCACAAGAAAGAATGGGGCAAAAGTGTAAAGCAAAAAATTAAAATAACACCTTCTGGGAGAAAAATGTAATATAAATAAACTGTCTCCATACAGTAATTACATTCTACTAACAAAAGACAAATAAACAATTCTCCAGTATAACCAGTTTACTCTTCAAACAACTTCCATTTAACATGAAAAGGATATCAAGTAAGTTTTTAACTACATCATTTTAGTTACAGTCAAACCAATAACCCAAATGCAACAACACAGTAAAAACCGATACACATGCGTTTTCTGTTTAGGTTAAAGTGACAGTCAAATAAAACTACTGCTTACTAAATTAGAATACAAAAGAGTTACCTGAATTAATTATATATATTATTTACTAACAGAGAAATAAAACACAAATCAAATTTACTGAAATATATCACGAATCATCACACTCAATATCACAATTTCTAATCACAAGATTTCTAATCCACTTCACTGTTCTGAGATGGCTCCATTAGTACACTTCTATTAATTTAGTCCCTGCTCACTTGCATTTCTCCGTATCAGTGTTATAGTAAGCAGCTTTACTCGTTTAGATTATCAACAAACCGAATAAATAAAGAGTTATGTTTTACAAATTATAGAATTACGTAGCAAGTTAAAATACTGATATTTATTTCAAATATCCTTTACGTTATCTTATAAATTATATTATCTTCACAGGTTATTCTTTATATCACATAATTTAGGACATCTAGTAAACTTAATTAGCGTAAGAATATTTGATTGCATTTTTAGTTTTATTATTATTTTCTTAAATATGTTATGCATAAAATTAAACGCACTGTTTTATGTATTAAATTATAATTGGGGATTTTCAACTGCACTAGATCAAGTATGAAATGGGAGCAATAGATAAAAGCACGGACTAACGTACCTTTGAACAGAATTCAAATATTTTTGATTTAAGCAAGTAGAAAATTTTATTTAATGTTGAATAGAAAGATATAATAAAAATAAATTTCTGTGTTATTACGTAAAAGAAAAATTTTCTGGCTAAAAATGTTATTATCCATCATTGTGAAGTGCTTAGTTTTTTGCAACGCAAATCACCACACTCAAAAGGAATTTACAGTACTCAACACTCACATAAGAACAAGGGTTATTTACCAAAAAAAAAAACTGTATAATATAATATAATCTTCCAGTATAATATAATTCAATAATTAATTACCGAGGAAGCTGGAATTTGTAATTATTCTCTTTCTCTTGTGTAATCCTTTGATAAAATTGTTTACACGTTACTTAAAAAAAAATCACAAAAAAATTGCAACCTATAATGATGTTTTTTTGTTTAGTGATAATAGAAAATCAAATTTCTTATTGCTTATTTGGCATGTGAAAATACTCATATTTGAATAATCATAGACTCATTAGAATAATCTAATGAAATTTAGTGACTTAAAAGGTTTTATTGCAAAAATCTACAAAATTGTTTGTATTACAAAGTGTAAATTCTTATAATTGTACACAGTTTTTGGATTAACTAGCTAATCTATTAGAACTTGAGGAGCTCTTACATATAAGACGCAATATTTTAATTTTGATTAAAATGTTTCTTAATACTGAAAGTAGGTTTATAATTATCAAGTATAAAAATTTTTATTGCATAATTTAAAAATTGTGTTTTTAGAAAGTTGTTTTTGTTGGTAACTATACTGGGGCATTATTAATGGCATCCATCTTAAAAGTGTCTGGGGATATCTTTAATTAGTGGTTGAATAATATACTTCAACTACAATAGATATGTTTTTTAATTTACTGTTTTTGTCAACTTTAGTATTTTTTATTAATATTGTTCAAATGTGCTGAGATCTTAGCTTTGGTATGCTATGTATATAAATCACATGTTGTGGTTAACATTGTCAATCACATACTTAATAATTGTGCAAGTTTAATTTGTATACTGAGTTACTATGTTTATCATTTAGTTGTATGATCTGGTGTACTTTGTGATTTTGAAAGTGACACAATATCTTCCCTTTCCTGAAAATGTTGGCAATTTATTATGATTTTTGGTTAAAATAATTAACAAAGTATTAAATATATTCTCTTTACTTCATGTGCTTTTGATTTTATTTTGTATAATATCTAACTGTAGGTTGGCAGTTGTTAAGCTGTAGCAAATATTTTATTGTATTTTAGATTTCAGTGTAGTTGCTGATAAGGGTATTTGTATTAGATAATATATAAGAATGTTTCATGTTTGTGCTGTTTAGTGCAATCATATATTGTAACAAGATTTTTTATTACATTTAAAAAAAAATACTTATTAGTAACTTTGGACTGGTGGTATCAATAAAGTTATTAATTGTGTTAACATTCTACAATGAACTGTCAGCTAGTGTATAATTTGTCAATAGCACAAGGAATTCATGTTTTCCTCACAACAGTGTTATACAAAAACATACAGCAAAGGCAAGAATGTCATTGTTGCCTTTCTACAGGAATTTTATGACATCAATGTGGTAGTCCCAGTATAATATTTTAGGTTCTTCTTTGAGTGTAAGGAGAATATTTTCAGTGTTGTGAAAATAATTCAGCCTGGAGACTTAAAAATGAGTGAACCCATTAATAAACCTGGTTGAGGTATTATTTATTGTAGTTTTATTTCTCTTAAAGATGTGATTTCAGTAAAGTTTTTTTGTGATTTGTTGTTATTTTATGGTGATTTCTATAATATGTTTTATTTGTATTAGATGGAAAGTTTAACTAGTGTAAATTAATAAAATAATTTCATGCCTATATAAGGTAAAACTTTACTTCAAAATATGACATCTAGTAATGACTGGTATTACAAATAAAATATGACAAGTAATTCTAAGCTCAAACTCATTCTAATCGTGATATAGGTATGAGAAGCAATGTTGTTTAAGTGCCAGAAATCATCTGAATCTGGATGATATTATTTATTGTGGTCTTTTGCAGGCAGTATTACAGATAAATAATTCAGGTTTTAAGGACGGAAAACATTCATTCACGATGACAAAAAGCATGTGGAACTAAACCCTGAGCAAAATTTAATAAGCTTTGAAGCCGAGGGAGCAGCTATACTATCAGTAAACTCAAAACAGCATTTATATTATAGTGCAAGTAATCAATCACATTACAACTGAAAAGAAAACCTCTGTATTATACACATATTGAATGAAATTTTTTGACATTTTAGAAAAACAATTTTTGAAAAAAAAATTTAATCATTACATATTTGTGAAGTTTTATTTAAAAAATAAAAAAAGCTTAAACATTCTTGGTACATATTTGGTTATAGGTAGTTTTGAAAGAGGATTTGATAGACTCAAAAATAATTCTGTACAAAATAATTAAAAGTAATTCGTATTTACCTGACCAATTATAAACTGAAAAGCTCCTGCCAGGTTTGTAATAAAAATTATAGTATAATTTACACATTCGTAATGTATCACAAACATGACCTTAATAGTCCTGTTATTTTCGTGACAGAGCGCTGCCTGTTGATGACAACAGTCTCAAGCTGAAAGCTGCCTTAGATAAAAAAATATATATTCTCAATTCAACCGTAGTTAAAGATTATTTATAATTATAGTATATGGACAAGATGAAATGATTTTAGAACGGATTTAAAACTTTTCTCCAAATGTAACAACTATTAAGTTAAAACTTAATATTCTATTAAATCCGTTCATGCCTCCACGTTGTTCATCCGGATAGCTTACTAGAATATTGGAGTAATCTAGTAAGTGAACTTAATCGAAATTAAACTTGCATTTTTCATTTTATCATCTTTTCATTTCTTATTATCGCCTCTCTAGATAACATCTAGAGCTGTATCTCGGGAGAAATCCTATCAAGGTTGACTACCTTCGACAGTCAAATATGGAAGGTCTTTTAAGTAAAACTCTACCGCCTGGTATAAAAAAAATCCAGGAAAGACTGCACTCGGATTCGGTAGGCAGTCACTTAGAAGATTTACAAGATGGATCATAGCATCTCCTGGAAAAACCCTTAAAATTTGAATATGAATTAAACTCAGAACCAGAATCGAAGAGGAAATTATAATTCAAACGTATTAATTTTATAGATACACATAATATAAACTCACTTACAACTGTAGGTAAACTAAAGATGTTTATAGATATTTTGCACAAAGATAAGATTTTAATCGTTGCATTGCAAGAAATGCGAAATTCTAGTCAAAAACCTTTCGAATCTTAAAATTACAGAATATACAATGGAACTCCCGGAGAACGTGTAATGAAACAGTGTCCACAATTTGTAACAGGATTTATGGTTAATTTGAAAATTATCGACTCTGTAATTGGTTTTAATCCGATCTCTTCTCGAATTGCTACTTTAACTATAAAAGCTTCCAATAAACGATATACTATAATTAACGCACACGCGCCTACAAATGATAAAAACAACAAAAAATTAAATAAATCCGAAGTCGAAGAATTCTGGGATTTATTAGATCAAACGATTAATAATGTAAATAAAAATCACACAAAAATTTTATTGGGAGATTTTGATGCGCAATTAGGCAAAGAAAAGAAGTATCGCGATATTATTGGTAAGTGACCTGGCAAAAACGGAATCAGATTAATAGAAATTTGCAGAAATCAAGGTTTAATCTCCAAATCGACTTATTTTATGAGAAAACCTAATAAATTAAAAACATGGAAGCATCCAGACTGAAAAAAAGGCGAATACCAGTTGGATCACGTCTGTATGGATAAATTTGTACATAAAGAGATTCAAAAGTTAAAGTATTAAAAGGAACAGATACCTGATCTGATCATTATTTAGTTAAAATCAAAATAAAATTTACGCCTACAAACGGAAATTAAACAAAAAGAATAAACCAAAAAGAGAATACGATTCTAGCGGATTAATTGGAAATTCTAATTATAAAAATTTAACAGAAATTCTTGTAGAATCTGATTTGGATAAAATTATTCCAAAATTAAAAGAAATCGCAAAAAAGGTTTCACCTATAAATCCTAGGAAAAAACACTAGTGGTGGAACGAAAATTGCGATAAAGCCGTAACAGATAATGCTTGGTTGAAATTTCAAAGCGATAAATCTGAACAATCTTATTGTAATCTTATTAATCAACGAAAAATCGCATACAAAATTATTCGTAATGTAAAGAGAGAAAATCAAAATAATTTAATTAATCAAATTGAACAGGAATTTAATAAAAATAATTCTAAAAGTTACTATAAACTGTTTTATATTCGGTTACAAAAATACGAAGCTCCAACATTAACGCTTAAGGATAAATCTGGTAAAATTGCACATAATAATAAAGAAAACGCGGAAATCGTTGCAGAAGCTTTTAATAAGCTTTTTAACTGCGAAGAACCGAAAGATTTACTAGAAATAAGTGTTAATACAGAAATTAAAACGCCAGAATAAAACAGAAAACCGCCGACTTATAAAGAAGTAGAAAATGCACTTAAAGAACTTAAAAATAATAAAGCAAGCGGAGAAGAGCAAACAGTTGCAAAAATCTGGAAAAATGCAGGAGAATCAATTGAGAAATCTTTGCATAATTCTCTGGTTAAAATTTGGGAATCCGAAAAACTTCCAGAACATTGAACGACAGCTGTTATACATCCTTTACACAAAAAAGGCGACAAGACAAATCCGGACAATTATCGTGGAATTTCGTTATTGGATTGTACGTGTAAAATTTTATCTAGAATTATTTATAATAGAATTAAGGACCAACTAGAAAGCAAGCTAGTCGTTTACCAAGGTGGTTTTCGGCCTTGGCGCAGTTGTCCAGGTCAAATTATTACTTATAGCTATTTATAATAGAAAGCAAAAACAGATGATTATTTCTTTTATTGATTTCAAAAAAGCGTACGATTGCATACATAGGCCTTCGATGTTAAAAATTCTGTGAAATCTCGGATTGGATACTAAATTGGTAAATATGATCGGTTTAACATTGACAAATACAAAATCTAAAGTGAAGTTTCGTGGCGAATTTTCCGAACCTTTTTACATAAAATTCGGACTGAGACAAGGCGATGGACTTTCGCCTTTATTATTTAATTGTACACTAGAATTTCTGATGCGCGAATGGTTTAAAATTAATCCAAGAAATATTTACATAGGATACAAAAGAGATAACTTAAATATAAATTGCCTTGAATTTGCTGACGACTTAGCTTTATTAGCTAATAGTATCGCAGAAGCCAGAATACAAATAACAAGTATAGAAGAACTTGCGAATAAAATTGGACTTAAAATTTCTTACGAAAAGACTAAAATGATGGCTTTAGATCCTTTAGTTATTAATTCTGTGAATATTAATGGAAACAAAGTAGAACTTGTAGAAAAATTTAAATATCTTGGAGAGATCATTACTTGTAATTGTAACGAAAAACAAAATAGGACTGAAAGACTTACTAAATTATTTAAAGTGCTACAAGTAACCAAAAATACTTACAACAAAAAATCGCTCTCGATTAACACTAAAATTAGAGATTACAAAACTGTGTTTAAACCAGTAATTACTTACGCGAGCGAGACTTTACTTAGATTAAATCAGAAAAATAGGACAGAACCTTTGCTTGAAGTTGAACGCAGCATTCTTAGAACCTGCATAAACAAAAAATATAAACACGAAAATCAGTACAGATTATTGCCTAATAAATTTCTGTACGAAAACTTGGAATCCTTAATTGATACTATGAAAAAGAAGCGAATTTCTTTCTGTGCACACTTGTTAAGATTACCGCAGGATAGGATTACTAAGAGAATTATCGATCGATTTTGGTCTTTAAAAAATCCGCCATTATGGATCAAAGAAATTAAACACGCAAGAATTAAATTTGCATGTTTAATTCTAACATTATGTATGATCTACTTGTGAAATATATAATACTTAAGTCTAATGTCAGTAACCATTCCCCAGTTTATGAAAAAGATACAAAAATCTTTGTATGGAATTGTGTGCTTCACAGTTCCAGCGGTGTGGTGTTTGACTTTTTTGTTCATGCGCATACAGGAAGCTGCGAGGGAGAGAGAGCACTGTCATTCCAGCAGTGCCGACTCTGGTGTGCTGGTAGAAGGTAGTTTTTTTTTACTCCACGTGTGTATGGAATGTTCCTTGTTTGTTCCCGTTTTTAGTTTAGATGGTGGAAGGAATATTAAACTGGTTTAGTTGTTTTTTCAAAAGTGATCAGAAGATGGCAGGAACAAGGGCTCTTTGATTGCCAAATCTGTTCCAAAAACATGCTGGAATGGTGAAAGAGAAGGTAATTAGTAAAAACTAATTATGAATTTGTATCTATATATGTACAAATTTAAATTAAGCATCATTGGACTATAGTGTTTTTAAGCGGACATTTTATTAAATTATTATAATACTAAAAAATATATCTGTACTGACATTTTATTATTTATTCGGTTAAACTGAATACAGTTTTTAAGCACAATATGCTTAAAAACCGTGTACTATGTCCTTGAATGTGATTATTATACTGCTTCCAGCTATTCTATTTGATTCGTTTTTTTTGTTCTTTTATTTTACAGAAAACTTTAACCATGGCCTTGAAAAGGCTCAGAAAAAAAGTTTCTGGAGGAGCATCCCCTCACCCATTAATTTTAGGTACGAGCTGTCAATTGTCAGATTTTTCACTGGATTACAAGCATACCCATATCACATTTTTCTCATTATTATCAGTGAACTTTTTTTCAGAAAGTGGCAGGCATCTTGAAGTATGACTTTTTGGCACAGTTAAATATGAGTATAGTTGACCTGAATGGAAAAAAAATCAAAATCTTAACTAATTTTTTTTTTTAACAATCATTAAAGTGAAGAAATTATTAATTCAACCCATACATTCATGTTTTTTTTCTCTTTTAGTAATACGTTTATATTTAATTTTCATCAAAAGGACTAATTTCCACTGATGATTCAGCTTAAGGTTTTCCACATAACTTACAAAAGATTGATTTTTAATGAAATCATGTACTGTCTAAATGATCAATATAAGATAGTTTCAGTTTTTTTGCTGTAATAATTGCTTAGTTTGAGCAAAAAGTATGTTATTGAATTGTAATGATATACTCCACTTCTAGTGATAAGCTTCCACTCTTAGTCTTTTTTGAAATAGTTCCTTTGTGATTCTACACTTAGCCTAGTGGTCCTTCCATTCTTATCATCTTTTGAAATAATTACCTTATGTAGTGTTGTGTTTGTCATCATGTTCTCTCAAATCAAAACATTACCTATTTAGAGTATCTTCAGCTTGAGGAAAAAACAATAGGCATCACTTTCATTCTTCTTACTAGACTTGTTTTCTTTGGCCTTGGGGATAACTATAACTTCCATTGTGACTATTGAGCTTTGGTTTGGATTGTACCTGTACACCCAAGATTCTTCATCAGTTACCATGATCTTAAGGAATTTAGGATCACAAATCCAGTGCAACATTAAAATGAATCTTGTTTTGTATAAGTGAAAGCTACTTTGGAATAAATTTCATGAACTTTCTGCCAAAATTGTTCATTAAAATCACGTATACAAAACTGTCACTAATCCCAATTTTATTTGCATTTTTTTGACAATTTTCCATTATCTAACTGCACTACATTGTTAATAACATTTGGATTTTGGCTTGTTGGCAGCCTATCCTGGTCACTCTCAAGTGAATTGAGGCATTTTTAAACATGTAGCCATATAAGACTTCAATTTATGTAACTCTCACAGCTTTGTTCCTGTAAACCTGCTTAATCTTATGAATTATTTCATTTCAGGTATGACCAGTATGGCAGAACATTGTACATTGATGCAGAAAACATTGTACACTGCAATCATTTTGCGTACAATAAAAGTGTGACAAGCACCAGCTACATTAACACACAATGGCTACTGAACAAGAAGTGATATGCTCTATGAGATTACAAAAAAAGTATAAAAGCAAAATTGATAGTAATGTAGATAAAACTCTACCAAGTTTTGCGGGTTGAATTTAATTTCAAGGAAAAATTTGGTAAAATACCTTTTGAACAGACCTTGTATATCCTGTTGTCACTCTGATTTTAGAGTATGTTCATAGAGATTCAAGAAAATTAATTGGAAACTACAGAGTAATAAAAAAATTACATTATATTCCCCTACTCCAGATAGCTGTAGCTGATACTCCTTAACAGTCTCTTTACATAATTACTCTATATTTCTGTTTTTATGTTTTTTTTTTTTTTTTTTTTTTGTAAAAATAAATAAATAAAACCATCTTCAAAAAATCTGAAACAAAAATAATACTTTTTTCATTTTTTTTAAATTTGGATTTTTGATGTTGGCTCTTTTGATTAAGTTAATAAATTATTGGTAGTTCATAATTTTAACTTGTCATCAATTTCTCAGAATCAAAATTTGAAGAATTAAAAAAAATACTATTTTTTGGTTTTGGTGCAGATTTTTCTTTTGATACGTTTTTCTGTTAAAAATAATTTATTTAATTTTGTACTAAAAAATAAATTAATTTTATTCATTGAGGGGAAATAAACTAAAAAAAACTTTTAAATTGTTTTAGTTTATTACTAATAATAATAAAGAATAATTACTACATAACATCTAATAAAATTATTAATTTTTCATCGCTTACAAAAATATATATATAAAATAAAGCTTGTAAAAAATAGCATTTGCCTATATATTGTATATGAAATCATGCTAATTAACATATATCTTTTATTTCCTTAATAATATTAATCAAATAACATGATTAAAATTCTTGCATGGTAATACAAATAACAATAATTACGTACATTAATTTAATGTGTAAAGATTTTATAAGGCAATTACTTCAGTTCAAAGTGGGACAACAAACAATTAATTAAAGATTTAAAATTATATTTATTTTTATACAGTACATCAGTATGAAGGAATAAATTAGCTTTCTTAAATGAATAATTAAATTAATAATATTGATTGTTTGAAAATAAATTATACACTTTTAAAGTTCCACAAATTAACAATACTCTTGTACCTTAATAATTCTATTCTATGCAAACAATGAATGTTTTTCAGAGCGAAAGAAAGTTGGAGTGAACTATTATTTTTTACTTAGATTAATTGTATGAAAATTATTGAATGGTCAGGCTAATGTTGAAATCTTTGTTATATTATTAAATTATTCTACATTTATTTACGTAACATGTATTCATGGAAGTAATTAAAAAATAAAAATGTAACTTTTATAGGAATATACCAAAGTAAATGTTTTTATTACATTTTTATCAGTGATTGTTGCCAAGGTATTAATTTTAAAAATAAACTTTTACAAGATACATTTTTTTAAAAACTTAATTCAAAACATACCCATTCAAATTAATGATCTATTTTCAATTGGTACTTCTCTTCTCGCACTTACATCAACTGATGTTACCACTGCTACTGATGATTTCTATTTCTTTTCTTTTTATTAAAAGAAACTGATCCTATGGTGAAATGGTAGCTTTTGATCAGGAGCTTCTGGGGTTTAGTCCCCAATCAGGCATGCCATTCTTTTACTTGCTAAAAAAATTTTATTTATCAATCAGCAGCTTAACAGGGTTCCATATAAAATAAAGAGAATTCAGAGAAATTAATTACTGTTGGACTTTCTCTTTTTAAAGTCAATTGTAACAGAGATTCAACACATTTAATCAGCGTCTTGAGGGTACAGATTGTAGGTACTCAAATATATATTTAAAAAAAAAATTAACTAACAAATTTTAAATATTAAAACATACATATGCAAATATTTTGGTTAAAAAGATATTTAAATTGTGTTTATGTTAAATACCATATAATATTAACACTCAACATTGTACTAAGTGAGGATTCAATTCAAATTTTACATGCTATACAACCAAATTCTAAATAAATGTTGGTCTAATTTTATATATACATATATATATAACCACCAGCAATAGAAACTGCTAACATTAGTAGAACTATATAATTAGTTACTGAGAGTGGTTTTCAAAGGAAACTGAAAATATTTGAAACATCTTTTTAAAAACTTTTATTATAAAATTTGATTCAGTTTATCATTCAAAAAATTAATATTTTAAATGAATTTAAGTTTTTTTTATCATACATATTTATATTTTTTAAATAAAGTGAAATGGGAAAATCTTTTTATTTTTTTATCCTTTTTAAGATAAAGTAAAATGGGAAAAATAATAACTATGAATAAATTAAAAGAGATAAAATATACTAATTTTTTTTTTGGTTCCTTTTTTAATTTTTCACATAAGCTCAATGCTTGTCACCATACAGAAATTTTAGAGCATATGAAAGATCCATGCCTGACTGCAGTTTGAATCAAGGATTTCTGGATGAATGGCTAAAACACTATCACTCTACCAAGGAGAGCAGCACTGTGAAAAAATTCTTTGTTCACTATAAACTTAATTTATTTTTTTGAATCTTTAAAGCTTTTTTGTAGGGTACTGTTATTAACATAAATAACATTATCAGTATTAATAAAAAAAATATCTATTTTTTTTTTTTATATTTATCATCTTACAACAGAATGCAATCTGAATTTAAGTAATAAAGAAGCAATTGTTCTGTTAGTCTCAGACTAACCAATAATGTCTTGAGGCATTATTGTTAAGTGAAACCAAATGGCCAAAGTACTAATCACTCTAATCCAGCTAAAATTAAATGAAATCTGTTCCCACTCATTAAGGTGGGTTTTATAATTAAATATATAATAATTATTCTTTAAGTAACAAGTACTTTACAATATCTAGTTACAGTAATAGACAGTAAAAATTAATTTTTGCAGCTCATGGAAAGAATTACAAGCTTGACCAGAGCACCCAGAACCTTTCAAATCAAAGGTAGAGATGTTAACACTCCACCACAAATTAATATTGTCCTAATAATAATGTGAGGTAGAATTTTGTTTTGTTCTGGTTTTGATGAATAATCAGTATATTGGGTCTGGGATTATAGATTAAAAAAAACTACAATTTTATTATTAGTTTTTTGCTTCCATTACTGGTCATGCTCCAAGCTTCCTCAGCAAAGAAAAACATTATTTGTCATGTAAAACACAATACATTCTTTATTTATCTTATATCATTTTACATATGGTATAATCTCATAATATTTATATTTTACCCCAAAAATCAAATATATTTTTTTTGTGATTTGGTAATTCAAATCTATCAATGTTAAAGTTCAATATATTTATTTTAATTAAAATTAACCACCAATTAAAAAACTTCTACTCCTGCTATAGAATTTTAGATTATCAAAGGGACATTTCATTTTACAGCTGAGTTACACCTTTTTAAATTGCTAAGTACTTAGGGTCAAACACAGACACAGGATTCTTTCACTTTGAAAGTATCAGTGAAATAAAAAAACTTCTGGGTATAGTTCCAACAATGTAATATAAACATCATATGAAACGTGTAGGCACAAGAGTAATTATGAATATATACTCATGTGTATATAAATATATATATACATACATACAAAAATAGCAAAATTATTTTCAAACCTTCTATTCAAGATGTTTTAGATTTTAACAACTGCTACACAAAATATCTGGTGTGACAATGCAATCATTTAAATACATTTTACACTACTACTCCAATATAATTAAAAATATTATCAGTAAGTTTCAGGCCACCTGGAGCCTTTCACATGTAGAGACTGGGTACGGAAACCCTGTAGTTTAGCTGTGTACGAAAACCCGACCAATCACTATACTATTATTAGGCTCTCGGCTGGTGATTATGTCAAAATATTCAGTATCAGTTGACACTAATTTGGAGAATGGTACTAAACCTTATTCTTTGGTCAATTGTGCCAAAGAATAATATGTCTAGTAGGATAGTCTGTGGCCTAATAAAGATTACAACTGCTACTACATATGTCATGTTTGATCTTACAAGTAAGGATTTATTTAGCAAATGGGACAGGCTTAACAGGTCATATTTGTATTAAATATGCAGGCAGTAGTAATTATCGCAGTTGCAAATATCTACAGCATCATGGTGAGGAGAAATATATCAAATGGTTGAGAAATAACTACTGTTAAAACTGCAGAAAAAACTAACAATAAAGTAAATATTTAAACAAAAGTACACGATGAAGTTCTTATACATCTAGTTATAACGATAAATGAATTGTAACTTCATCTTGTAACTTTCAATGGCAACACAGCAAAATGTCTGGAGTAGTGTGTATATCATATCAATAATTTTTTGAGTTGGAAAACTCACTTTATGAGAATATTTACAATAAAGTTTATAAGTGTATAGTGAAACCATTATTTGTGGTTAAACCATAATATACAAAATTAGTATACGAGAATAAGAAATCTAACTTCGTAGCAATTCATCCAAAAGAAATTAATCTTACATTTGATTTTAGTACAACTAAAATCATAGATTAGGATTTGATATATTCAATAAACAATGATAAATAAGTTTTATATTGTTACAGCCAGTTTAAGATTTAAAACAATTACAATGTAATCATATTAGTCTTAACTTTAACTGTCTAGGTTTTTAGTTAAAAATCATACTGGTCAACAAAAGGTTTTAACAAAGATACAACGAAAAAAAGTCATTATGCATCAGTTTAATAAAAGTTGTATGCTGTCAGAGTCAAGAAAGTAGTAGATGAATAAAAAATATTTATGGGGTAGATTGTTTCTTTGGACTCAATTTTCTCAAAATTGTGCAAACATAACCCCCATGCATACATGCTTATCTTACCACTTTAAAAAAAAAAATTGCCCCAAATTTTTGCCCTTCCCCAAAAATAGAGAAAAAGCTATCTTTTTATTTATTACATATTTTTTAAACAAATTTTTTTGTCTTCCAAGCATAGTACTAGAGCAAGTGGCTCAAAAAACAAAAAGTTTTGGGGGCAATATCACAAGGTAATATTTTGGGGTGGGGGGAGCCAATCAAAGTTTTAAAAATCAATTTTTTAAAACTTTTTCCATGCATAATTTTTTTTCTACAACATAAAATTAATAAATAACCAATGGAAGTAAAGCATAACAACTTTGTGATGTGTTTTTAAACAGTAGATTTATTTAAAAAAAAAAAAAATGTTGATATCATGTAAACAGAAAAAATTACATAGAAATAAAAAAAAATAAAAATAGTTTATTTTACCATCAAAATTATTATTTTGTCAGATTATTAAGTATATTTTATAAACTATGAAGCTTATCTTAAAATATAAATCAGTGTATTGCAATTTTATTTCAGAATTTTAAAAATCAAGTATGTTATAAGAACACAATAAAAAAAACGTATGCTTAAATATTAATTGAAATTCCTTAATAGGACTTTTCCCAAGGGAAAGAAGAAGTTTTTAAGATAAAAGTGATAGATATTTAAATAAATTAAGTACTTGAATGAAGACAACTGAGATTTGCTGCCAAACAAGAATGGCTTATGAATAAAGCTGGCTCTAAACAATAATATTAAACTATTAAACAGTATTAAGTGAGCTTTTTTTTGGATGCCAGTCTATTAGATTTGAACCTGGCAGGATATAATGAGAATTATGATCACAGCAGGACAGGAATGAGGTAATATGAATTTTTATCTTCACGGACAAAAGCAGACTTCTACTTCATCATCAAGTAGAAAAGTGTGATGAAATTTTATTAAAAATATAACTTATTAAAATGCTTAATATATTAAGCTTTTTAATACATTCATATACAATCTAAAAGAAAAGTAAGGTAAATGAAAGATTTTTTTCTTTACTTATAAATTTTAATTTCCAGCAATGAGTTTTAAAAGCGCATATTAAATAATTTTCAGTTTTAATCTAACTTGTTACATATATATTTATAATATTTTATAAACATTATTTTATATTTAAACAATAATACAGATATGCATCCAAAAATTTAAATTAAGTTCAAAATTTCAACCAATGATTGAAATTTCAAAAGAATGCAATGGAAAAAAATTTTGCCCCTTTATCAAAAATGAAAATATCAGTAATATTCAATTAATTCAACAAGTTTAAATGAAGTTAGTCTGAAACTAATGCATAATTCCCCACTTTTCGAAATGAAGATTTAATAAGAATTTCCAAGACCACCTTAAGAAGAAAGGAGAAATATACTGTTTATAGATACTGTTGAACAGTGATATCTAATAATTACACATGAATGATGATTTTCATAACATCCAGTCATTTCCTGATAAATTGACGACATCTCAGAAAAAGAGGTCAGAGTATGAATATAAAAAAAATCTGTACAACTTGGATTTTTTCTAAACTTCAATTTTAAATATTAAAACTTATAATTCTGTTATCATTGTTAAAGTGATGTAAATGGTCAAGTGTTGTTAGTCTTCCCATGTTGGATATTGATAATTTGAGGTTTAGTTAAACCAATAATATTTTAATACTAATTGTCTCCAGCCACCATTTTGTCATTAAGTTTTAATTAAGAACATGAAAATCTATACATGTAACAAGTTAAAAGTAGATTCATTACATGAACAACAGATCAAACCCCATATTAATTAATAAAATTATATAATGTAGAATTAATTTATTATATTTTTCTATAATTTCCTCAGCGCAGATTTTTACCAATTTACATCTCTATCACTCAAATCACATGGAGAAAGGCATAAATTATTATCAATACAGAAGTATTATATGATTGTAACAGTGTACGATGCTATATATATGCATCAGCACATAATTAACTATGCACGGTCTACAACTTTTTATTATTCAATTGATGTGAATTGCTACTCACATCAATTTATCTCAATGTAATAAACACACATTAATTTATCAATGTGATAAATTACTGCTATGCATCGTTCTTATATGTGCAACATATGAAACAGTCACATCTAAATTTCAGCACATTTAAAATCAAATTTTTTTATAAAGATGTTTCATTGTTAAGTGGTGGAATTGTTACAGAGCAACAGCTGATATAAAAGTGGTTGAAAATTAGTTTCTTAGTCCATTTAATTAAAATAAAAATGATCAAACTACGCTCAAAGATGACAATGAAACATGTAATTCTGCATTGCACCATAAGTTGAGGATTTTACAAATAAAGTAGAAAAACTTATCATTAATTAAATAATTATCCCTAAAAAGACTTTTTTATTTTTTCATTCAATTTTAAATATGCAAATAAAGAGAAAAGCACTGATCTAAAAAAAATAAGAGAAAAAAATTTGGGTAAAAAACAAAATAATCAAATTAGAACCATCAGCAAAGCAATATTTCAGTCATTTCAGCTGTATCAGCATCTTTTATAAACAGTGTAATATATCTACATGCTCTACAATTATAACATAAAGAATGAAAATAATATAAAAATATTAAATAGAGAAACTAGATACAAAGAATATATATAAATATAATACATAAATACATTTCTTAAACACAACTAAAATCGTTTGTACAATATATAAATAAAAATATATCTAGAGCTTTCAATCAATATGATATCAGTATTATCAATTCATCAAGAATTTACAAGGCTACTTGAGCACTTCTGATTAATTATTTTCATAAATGTCTTGAAAATTAAGAAATAAATAAATTAAAAGCAGAAACTACAATTCATCACTAAAGACAGTGCTAATCTAATGTCTGTAGTATCTTTATGGACATAATGATTTACTATAAAGTGGAATGGGTAAATTATATGTTCAAACTAAAATTACAAATAAATTACACAAACAATTTTTATGAATCTTTCACATGCATCATATAATTTATATATAATTCTTTTTATTTTTATAAAAAATAATGTTGAGAATGCTGTTTTACTTCATATGAACTGGGAAATGAAACGGCAGTTTAACAAATTTTTTCTGTAAAATTTTGTTTAACTGTATGAAATATTAGAGGACAGAAATCTTAGATATGAACTCTGTGAACAGTGCAACTGGAAAGTTTTTTTAACAATGAGCAGGAAGGTTGATATAAATGGAACTGTAAATCAAATATAAAGAGGTATTCAATTTCTATTTCATTCTATTTCTAACACATAAGAGTCACTAACCTCATTTGACTAACATATTATAATCTAATATGTAAATATATATATATATATATATATATATATATATATATATATATATATATATATATGTGTGTGTGTGTGCATATACAAATATATTACATATTAAATTGTAATATGTTTGACAGACAAATAAGGGTTTTTTTTAGTGTACTAGAAAAATAAATTATGCCAAAAATCAGATACTAAGGTATTAAAATTATTTAGGTAAAATAAATAGACAGATAATTTTCCTAAATAAAACCTATTTATTCACCTTGACTATTGTATTCTGTTTTTATTAATACAGGTGTATGCGCAAAAAGGATTTGGATTTGTTGTTGCATTTATTTAAACTCATTGTTCAAGCTGTATGGTTATTCTTCAATAGAAAATGTATCATTTAAAAATATTAAAACATGATACATCTCATTTAATGTAATATTTTTAAATGAGTGAAAAGAATTCTGTATACCAACCAAATATTACATGTAAAGTTACCAAAAAAATTAAGCTGAAAATAATTTTCATTACCTAAAGATAAACCACTAAATAATAAATAAAGTAGGATTTATCATATACTCTTCACAAGTTATTAGATTAAAATAATCATCAACTTTACTGATCCATTTGCTTAAAAGATACATTTATATACATACACATGCATATATACATGGAAATAGATCTTAAAAGACTAATAATTGAAAAAATCTTGAAGGTTTGGTGATTTCATTTGCTTCTTGGATTACAGGAAAGTTTTTGATTGTGTTGTATGAGAAAAGTTATAGCAAATGTTGGCAGAATTTGGTGTCCCATCCCACACACTAGCTTTGCTGAAAGGTCTATACGGCAAGCACACAGCAGCTGCAAAGACAACTGGAGGCATATCAGTATTCTTTAGTATCTAAAGGTGCTCAGCAGGTCTCTTCCCACAACTGTTCAACATATATGATGAACATGTCATCAGAAAATCCCTTACATGTGATTTGCGGACAATACCACTCTTCTTGCCAAAACTGAATTATGAACTTACTGACTTACTAGCAAGAATCAAGCACACAAGTTTGGCATATGAACTGGAGATGGTACACAATTTCATTTATCTTGGGTCAACCATCTGTGACATAGAAGGTTCAGGTGTAGAGATATGAAGGCAAAAAAAAATTTAGGAAGAGTTGCCATGAAGAAGTTCATGAGGATCTGGCAGAATAGAGCAGTTACACATAATAATATGAAAAGAGTGTTGAAAGGCTTGTATTTTCTGTCTTCTTGTATTGATATGAAACTAAGACCTCAACACCAGAGATAAACAATGTATCGTCGATGCTTTTGAGATGTGGTGTTGGCATAGTTTTGGTGTTGGTGTTGGAATTTTGACTCCCATTAAAGCTCATCAGGGCTAGGAATGGGGGAGGTGTGGCGACCGGAAGCGTCACAAGGCAGATGCTTCCCCTGTGGGGCTACAGGGTTGGGATGTTGGTGTAGAATACTACAGATACCAAGGATCGAAAAACAAACCAATTGTCAACTGTCAAAGAACTAAACATCTCAAAACGATTTTCTTTCCATATCAATCTGAAAATCCTTCAGTTCTTTGGATGTATTGTGAGAAGAGACTGAGAGAACCTTTAAAAAGCCATTGTAGAAGTAAAGATCAAAGGCACCAGGCCATGGCATAAGACAGAAACCAGGTGGATAGACCAAGTCAAGAAAGTCATTGGTTTATCTCTCCAATAGACTTCTAGGCAAGTGAAAAATTGTGCAGGATAGAGATGCATGGTGAATGGGGATCATGAAGCTCAGCAATGAGTAAAACAATGAGAAGAAGAATATATGTGTGTATATATTTACATACTAATCAATGATTATTCCCGTTACAATCAACAATTAATGTGGCTCAGCAATTATTTTCTTAGTAAAATGGATTACGCAGACTTAATAAAATTAAAGAATTATGACTTAATTTACATAGGTGAGTACATATTAATAAAACTCTTGTATAAATGAACATCACATGAACATGTTTACTATAAAATTTGAGGTTCGGTTCAGATTACAAAAACTGTCCCTGCTATATTACTGTCTGGTGTATATATATATATATAAACTACACATTCTTTAATATAGGTTATTGAAATTAATAGGCAAGAGATAAAAATTATAATAAAATAAACTATTTTCATTTTGTGGGTTTTATTCTTATAATTGCTTAATGTTTTAATAAAGAACTACGTTCTTTGATTGGCACAGTCACATACAAAGTGTAAAAAAATATGTAATGAAAAAAATTAATGAATTAATGAGGCACTTCTAGGCACTATAGAAACTTCAGACTTTGTACCAGGCTAGTTGATATCTTTAAGAACTCTAAAAAAAAAAAATGGAATTCCCAAAACCTTCCGAGATGGCTGAGTGGGAGGAAGTGACTAAAAAGGCAAAAGCAAAGATCTATCGGACAGTTCCAATTCTCAGTATCTTCTGATCCAACTGGATATTCTGGTAATCAAACAAAAATTGAAATAAAATTTGTGATTTTTTCTCAGTTTCAGTTATTATTCTGTATAGTTGGTTTCTATAGAATGCAATCTGGGCATGTTAAGTTTTACATCCAAAAAAAAACATTGAAACCACCTATTTATCATTGAAACCACTATTAAATACTTAACCCTAGATTCCTAGGAGAATAGTAATAACAAATTTCCTAATATCTATGGGTCTCTGAAATAATTAATCATAATTAGTAACATAACAATCCCAGGTTCGAATCCCAGTCAGGCATGGCGTTTTTCATACACTCTACAAATCATTCATCTTATCCTCTGAAGCAATACCTAACAGTGGTCCCACAACTTAAACTAGAAAAAAAGTAACACAACAATTAATAAAATCTATCCTTTATAATAGATAATATGAGATTGCAGAGTAAAGATTTACACTTTACAGGTTAAACATATCTGTTTACCATAGTGCTCAAGTAGTGGAACTAAATTCTTGACAAATTATTTAAAATTTATTACTAAATACATGTAGAACATTTTTATAAAAATAATAATATTAGGTTATACCAAAAATAAATATATAAAAATATACATATATAAAATTGTAAAGATAATATTAATTATAAATAGGCACTTAAATATTATAATTTATTAATAATTAATGGAAGTTCATAATAGTAATTAATTAAATAGGTACTTTCCCATTAAATCAAATTCACAGTTTTTTTTTATTAGTTCATATTACATATGTATATTCTCTTTCTAATAACCAGTATTTATAACATTGTTAAAAACAACCAATTTTGTAACATAAAAATTTCAAAATGTTTAGTTATAATAATTAATTACATCATTTTATTGAGTCTGGTTAGTTTGATTTAATCCATTTTATATAATCTATTTTCAATTTGAAAATGAATCTGCAGGGTCTACCTACAGTAGAAGAAGCCACTACTTGATTTCTCCACTAGTGTGTATATAGTATATTGTTAGCTAATCAAATTCATAGTGATTGTAGAAGTCTAACACTTCATTTCTAGAAAGCTATATGTAATCAGGTAAAAAAAGATAGGAAAATACTTTTAATGGGATCTTTTTAAATTATCTTAACAGTTTTTGACTTCCGTTTAATACTATCAAGTGTTTTGTATAGTGCACATGTAAAAAGCTTACATTAAATGGGACTCAGCAATTATTTTCTTAGTAGAATGGATTATATGACTTAATAAAATTAAAGAATTATTACTTAATTTACGTAGGAAACATATCAATAAAACTCTTGTCTAAATGAACAACAGACAAATATGTTTATTATAAAATTTGAGGTTAGGTTCAGATCATAAAAATTGCCCCTGCTATATTACAAAAATGTACTTTATTATTCTTTAAGTACTAGCTAAAATAGAATTTTAATTAATAAAAAATTGCCTTTTATAGATATTATAAACTGGAGAAGTTACTTGTATTAAAAGTTATTTTACAAAAAAAAAAAAACAAAAGAAAAGAAAATTGTTATACTATTTTTTATGTGAAAATTTTCTTTCTCTTTATACTAACAAATAAACCCATTTCCCTTTAGATTTTTTTTAATGGTGTCACTTTTCAGGTCTTCATTTGAATTGACTTCCAATGCATTCCTCAAACAATTTCTTTATGTAATAAAATAGTGCTCATTATATTTCTCTTAAAATTTCCTCTTAATCAAATTCAACATTATTAGTATTAATAATTTGATTTCTTCTATGTCTACAGCTAGTAAATCACAGAAATAGTCTACTGATAGCTTTTTCCTATTTACGTTATTTCTTTAAAATATGGTTTCAACATATTTTCTTTTTTAACAACCTCTGGCTGAACATTTTTCAAACAGCTGTTAATAATATATTGGACTGCAATTCAAACAGCAATTGTTTAATGTCAACAATGTTATCAATAATTAAAAAATTCTTTCTGCAATCGTCTAACAGTTTAAATCCTGTATCTGAGTATAGCTAGCATCTTACATTTAATCCTATTACAACCGGCATGCAGGCTATTCTTGTGAATAGGATACATACAATGATTCTTTAATTCATTTTGAATGGTTCTGAGTAGCTCTTACCATGATCTGTTAGATATTTTGGAAACTATGTAATTTTATTCAACTTATGTTTCTTGTTGGCGAAAAGCTAGGTTATGGCTTTTTCATTCATGGCAATGCTTGATGATGTCATGTGTTTATATTGATATTTCACTAAGATATCAACATAATATGTTTATGTTTTTATTAGTGAAAGAATTACTGTGTTCTTTTATTCTTTTTAGTAGATTAGTTTTCTAAAATATTTGTTTGTTTTACGCTGGTAAAGTGTAGTTTACTTTGTGGTTTACATGCTATTATTTTTTTCTAATGTGAGTTGACGTTTTGATTTTTCCTGGTGCGTTTGTTTTATTTTGTAATATTTATTATTTAATCTAAGTAAACATTTTTTTTCAATTTGAGTGAAGTAACGTTATCGTGTAGATGATACAAAAATAATAAACCTGATAAATGATCATCTGTCAGATTCAGATTCTGATATTGATGATAATATTAGTTCATATGAAATTCTAAATGAACTAATTTTTGATTCTGGATCTAACCCTTAAAACCTCAAGGTAACGATATATCGTACATGAGTGCTTGTGCTAAAAGTCTCACCCATACGACATATCAGTATGTAGTTTTTATGCTCATATATTTTTTTACGTTACTGCTAGATCGCTAGATCTTTTCTTAAAGCTTACAATTCGTAGATATCGATAGTGTAGGTTGTTTTCATTTTACGATACGTATTTTAGAGAATAATCGATTTCAAAATTCCAATAATCTCTGATGTAAACAGAAGTGTGCATTCATGGTTATGTTTTGGTTACTCCGTGCGTTTATAAGGGATTTTTTATAGATATAATAATATTATTTTATGAAGTTAGAGTTTCAATTATAGTGTTAGTTGTAGTTTTAGTTACCGTGATCCGTAAAATATTCAGATTTATTCGTTAGTTCATCAATGTCCGAGCTTAGTAGACGTCTTACTGATGAAGAAATTAATTAATTTTTTGTTGATGATACTGATAGCGATTTCGAATTATCTAGTGACAGTGGGGCTGAAGAAGATGATGAATTAATCACAAGTGATAGTGATGTGGATTCAGAAAAAGATGAGGCATACAGAAACATCACTGAACCAGAAGATAATGTCCCTCTTCCACATTCCACATCAATTTTTGGAACTCCCCGGCCCAAAACATATGCCTAATCCAGGTTCCACACCTATAATTTATTTTTATTTATTTGAACTGATGGTGAAAGAAACCATAGATATAACAATAGATCAGCCAATCAATATTTAAATGCAAATAGAGATAGGCTGTCTGAACCATACCGAAAATGGAAAAATATTACCATTTCTGAAATGAAAGGTTTTATAGCTTGCATACTGAATATGGGGATAATTAGAAAACATACTCTTAAGAGTTAGTGGAGTACAGTATCATCACAGGCAACCCCTTGGTTTGGTAAAATGTTTTCAGCGCACCATTTTAGAATTATTTTGAAATTTCAAAGCATAAATGTTACAAAAAAATGGTAATAAAAATTTCAATAACTCCGTAAATAATATGAATTTTTAAGTGAATTTTTTAAAATTTTGTTCACAAATAATTATAGCTTTTAGAAACAGTGATAGATTGGATATAAATAGCAAGGATTTTTATCAAATAAAGAACAAATTCAGTATTTTATTTTTAAATGAGAAAAAGTTGAATTTTATGTTTTAAATAGTTAATCAAGGGTGTAACACCATTTTGGATTGCAGCACCACAATTTACATAGTTTACTGAGTAATTACAATTTTTTCATAATTTTATCGTGTATATTGTTACTTCTGTGGTATTTCTACCAAACATCTACTTTTTCTGAAAAACGTGCTTGAGGCTTTTA
This sequence comes from Lycorma delicatula, assembly GCF_047948215.1. Taxonomy (NCBI): domain Eukaryota; kingdom Metazoa; phylum Arthropoda; class Insecta; order Hemiptera; family Fulgoridae; genus Lycorma; species Lycorma delicatula. The sequence continues at coordinate 55,710,164 of NC_134463.1, forward strand.
ACTAGTACTTACAAAATAGGCTTGAGGCCGTACGGGCTAAAGGAGAAATTGATGACGAGGATAAAGATCCAGAATTTGAAGTAGGGTCTGATTTATCTGACAGTGATAGTAATGTCGATAATAGGTCTAACACTGTCCAAAGTTTTCCTGATCAGGGTCCATCTACATCTACCTTTCAGCCTGAGTCCAATAAAAATACTAAAAGAAAGAGAAGTAATGGGTCTGCAAAACAATCTAATGAGAAACTGGGTTGGTTGTTTCATGACAATCAGCTCCTTTTGTGGGGTTGCTTTATGTTATCACACTGCTTCAAACTGTATCATACTAGGGCAAATAATACCTAAAAAAAAACAAAACTTTTTTTACTATATTGACTATTATTTATTAATTAGGAAGTGATTTTTTTTTTTACTGATAAAATAAAACTTATGTCCTTTGCTTATATAATATTTTAAAACATTATTATGAGAACAAATATCATATAAACATTGTTACAATTTTTTCATCAAATTCAAGCTGTAGTAACTTTTTTGGTAAGTACAATAAAATTATGTTTTTCCGATTATTAAACTACAGATTGTGATGATTCAAAGCACGTAAGATTTATTCATTTATGTTTACAATGGAGATAGTAATATTTTTTCAAAATATCCCTAAAATGCATAAGATTCTGGTACCGGGTATTACATAATGGCTTAAGATTCAGTGTTAATGTTAATTTTTCATAATTTTTAATACTGTCAATTTTGAATGCAAATAATAATAAATAAAAATTAATTTGCTTACAATATTATTAAAAGCATTTATGTATAGTCTTTTTAGTTCATATAAGTAATTTTTCCACAAAGAAGGAGCAGCAAAAATGAAATGTACAATGGAACACAGCAGGAGAATGTAATGAGAAAACAATTTTGATTGACTGTAAGAGGAAAAATGTAGTGGTTACAACAAAAAGTATTAGAATGCCAGAATAATTGATGTTAATACATCAAGAAATTTTAAAACGATATCTATGAATAATTTATAAACATATGATGATGAAATGATGTTAACTTGAACAGTGTCATAGATTTAATGGAAAAGTAAATAAATAACTGTATAATAAAGGCTAAATAATAACAATAATAGAAAGGCACAAATAGTTTTAAATAAATTGTATTATTTAATTTATTTTGTGCTGTTGAATATCATTAATAGTAACTTAAAGCATAATAATAAACACATAGGCTATTTTTTTAAATATTATTTTATAATATAAAATAAATGCAAATTTATGTACTCTAATATTTCTTTTAATATTATTTACACTTTATAAATCTATTATATAACATAAATATATACAAACAGCACAACCATCTATATTTTTTCTTTTTTTTTAATTATGGTAAAGTCCCACTAATCTTAAGTCAAACAGATCAAGCCTATAAAAAAAACAAATAAATACTTTACAATTTAATTTTAAAATTTTAGGTTAATGAATAACAAAAAAATTATTTGACATGTGAAAAAATTTAAGATTAACTTCTGAGAAAGGCTTAGGCAGCTTGTTTTTATATTCTAAAAGATATTCCCACATTTTATTTAGGAAATGTTATTTCCATTAATGTAAATCAGTTTTAAAAGTAAAGATTTATATCTTATTTCTGATATATAATGAATTAAACCTTAAAAAAAATCAGACTGCAGCATAGTATATAGACAATAAACATATAATCCTCTAACTCATTTAAAGATATTACTAATACAGAAAAAAATGTTCTTTTTCTTTTAACACTGATATTTTAATGAGATATATATATATATATATAAATCAAAATATTTGAGTTTTGAGTGTTTACTTACATTAAAAATTAAGCACAGAATAAACATTTATTGAAATTATTATTAAATAAATCAACCTGCTTGTATGAGGTATGTATTTAAGTACCATTTTGATGTCTGCTACAGTGCGGCTGTTGCCATTTTGTTAATGTATAAGTCTGTGGGAATAAATAGTTTATAATTTCATCACTATATAATTAATTTCCTTTAATTTCACAAGTGTTCTCTATGAATCCATAATTCAAAACAAAAGGCATGGCATGCTCAGTACATGAAACATGCTGCTTCATGACAATGCTCAGCCACATGCGGCTCATTGAATCAAAGATCTCATTGCGTCATTTGTCTGGGAACAAATTGATCACACACCATATAGTTCTGACTTGGCTCCCAGTGACTAACACTTGTTCCTGCATTTAAAGCAGCAACTCGGCAGCCAGTCCCACGATGACATCAAAACAACTGTTCAGCAATGGTTATCTTCTGAGGTGGCAGATTTCTATGAAGTTGGAACACAGAAGCTGAATATATAATTTGACAAGTGCCTTATTGTAGACATTACTTATGTATAATTTTAGATTAAGATCCAGGCTTTAATAAATTATCAATTTTTTTAAAATCAAAACAGTACTTACTTAAAAAGATATGCCTTGTATTTATCAATTAATTGAAGCAACCAAGTTATTCATCTAAAAATTATAATTTTATTATAATAATATTGTTTAATTTATCATAATTTTAAAACAATTATTTTAATCTTCATGTGTTGCAATTCACCAAGTCAAGAATATTAGTAATAACAACTGTTTAATCATTTCAATATTTTATTCTAAATAAGAGACTAAAAAAACATATAATTACAGGACTTTTGACAATTTTGAATAATTTATTTAATATTTGGTAATTAGTATTAAATAATTGTTATTGATGGTTGTAATGAAACAGGAACTGTATTGTTACATAGTACCAGTCAATTAATAAATATTTTAAAAACATAAAATTTAATTTAAAAACATGATAAATACGTATGGTAATGAATTGAAATATTAGTACTTAAAGACCTTCTAAGAAATTTACAACTAAAAAAAACTATTAATGAGTTCTTACTTTGTCAATATTTTTCTATGAAAAAAGAATTATATATAAACAATAATGAAAATAATTTCAACAATAATCACAAAGTGTAATCAGTAACAGCAAACTCAAGAAATAGAAATAAACTATGTGGTATTGGATAGGTAATTAATCAACTCTGTAGAGACATATTCCACATTTCACTTCTTTTTTTTTTGTAACATCATCACCTTCGCAACAATGTGGATAACTATTTACAATGCAACATGTAGACAATATTTATAGATTTACAGGTTTATTATTATTTTCATGAAGGTGAAGCAAATTATAATTACTTATCAGTTCAATTATCATTAGTATTCAAATTTTAATACTAATATAATTAGTATTTTAATTATTATGATGATGTTTTTTAATATTAATGTATTGTCATTTTTATTAATAGGCTATCACCTATAAGATGGTTATAGTGAGTGAATACTAAATATGTTTCACAAGTATTAGAATGTTTGTAGTATTCTTGAAGTGAATTAAAATTAGGAGTACTTAGCATTAAAATGATAAACCATTTACTAATGGTTATTCAAAATAAATATTTATTTTCTTGAAAAAAAATCATTTTAAGTTATTTAATTTTACACTACAATCTTTAGAAAATTTTAATACTGATACACAATTACCTATTAATGAACAGTAATAAAAAACTTATTAAACAGTCACGCTGTTAATATAAAAATATAAACATTACATATATAGATCCTTTTCTATTATTATTTGCACTCTTAAGTAAATGACTCTTCAGAAGATCATATAACCAATACAATCTATAGATATTATTTGTTTATTAAAACAAAAGTTGATAAAGGTATGATAGAAAGGAACATTGAAAGGGCAGATAGAAATCATCAAATATATAAAATGAGAATACTGAAATAAGACACAGTACTTCTTTAAAAAAAAATTATCTGTATACTTAAAAAAACAATTTCTATTGCAAGTTAATGGAACGGCTCCATTTCGCTTCTTTCTACTAAAATATTTAAAGTGAAACTATGTTCATATTTCTTAATTAATTTTAATATTTTCATTTTTACATGAATAAATAAAAAAAATAAATAAATCTACACTTAAAAAATTTCCATTACCATATCTATTATGTTGAAGATAACATAGTTCCTATAGAAAATATAATTGATCGACTTTTACATCTAAAAGTTTGAAATAACACAAAAAAGAACAAAGGATAATCAATGTTGTAGACAACTTAAGTGCTTAAAATTTAAATTTTTAATATTTTGATAAAGTTTTATTTATTACAAATGTTATATTAAAAAAAATGCAATGAAGTGATGCAAGAATAAAAATAAATGGACTAGAATATTTTAGTAAAAAATGGAAAATACAGCTAGTCAGTGTTTAGTTGAAAAACAATCATAAAATATAGTACATAAATAATAATTATAAAAAATATTAATGTTATTCCAAAAATAATGCACTAGCTTCCTATTCATTCTTTAATAGAATACTTAAAGCATAATAGTAATTATGAGCAAAATGAAACAAACCAGAGTTAGAACAACTACCTTGCTTTGAAACCTTTATATAAAAAATATTAGTTGTCTTAATAGCTCAATACTGGTATGGCAAATAATCAATAATAAACTAAAGGTCTTGGGTACAAGTATTAGCTTGTTTTTTTTATCACTAATATTTACCTCTTATCTATCTATAAGTAAAATAATTATGGTAACAATATAATAAAAGGAAATTATATTACTGTACTGTATCAGTGATCTTTTTTCCTTGTAAAACATACTACTGGTTGCATGTTACTACTTTGAAGCTTAAACTCATGAGTTCTATAGACTGATGTATTTAATTATATTATAAATTTCAAATGGTATGCACTCAATAGTGTGGTTTATAGAATCAATGATTAGCTCATTTGGAATGACTTGTAAATTAAATATTTAATTCAGTATATTAAAATTAAAAAGAATTATTTTATGATGATTTGAATAATATACTGATTATCAACCTATAAGGTAACAGAATTTGAAATAATGTTTTGTGATAACTCAGAAAGCCCCTGGATATTAGGAACAAGCATGTGACAAACGGCTAGAATTCAAAGTATAATAAAAAAAATTTATTTATTTACGAAGAAATTACAAAGTTCCTTCAGACTTCAAAAAAAGTGTTATAGTCATGATACCAAAGAAAGCAGGGGCAGATAAATGTGAAGAATACAGAACAATTAGTTTAACTAGTCATGCATCAAAATCTTAACTAGAATTCTATACAGAAGAATTGAGAGGGGAGTGGAAAAAGTGTTAGGAGAAGACCAATTTGGTTTCAGGTAAAGTATCTAGTACAAGGGAAGCAATTTTAGGCCTCAGATTAATAGTAGAAGGAAGATTAAAGAAAAAACAAACCAACATACTTGGCATTTATAGACCTAGAAAAGGCATTTGATAACGTAGACTGGAATAAAATATTAAGCATTTAAAAAAAAATTAGGGTTCAAATACAGAGATAGAAAAACAATTGCTTACATTTACAGGAACCAAACAGCAATAGTAATAATTGAAGAACATAAGAAAGAAGCCGTAATACAAAAGGGAGTCTGACAAGGATGTTCCCTATCTCCGTTACTGTTTAATCTTTACATGGAACTAACAGTTAATGATGTTAAAGAACAATTTATATTTGGAGTAACAGCACAAGGTGAAAATATAAAGATGCTACGATTTGCTGATGATATAGAAATTCTAGCCAAGAGTAAAAAGGATTTGGAAGAAACAATGAATGGCATAGATGAAGTCCTACACAAGAACTACCGCATGAAAATAAACAAGAACAAAACAAAAGTAATTAGTAGAAATAACAAAGATGAACTACTGAATGTGAAAATTGGAGGAGAAAAGATTATGGAGGTAGAAGAATTTTGTTATTTGGGAAGTAGAATTACTAAAGATGGATGAAGCAGGAGCGATATAAAATGCCGAATAGCACAAGCAAAACGAGCCATCAGTAAGAAATATTATTTGTTTACATCAAAATTTAATTTAAATACCAGAAAACGTTTTTTGAAAGTATATGTTTGGAGTGTCGCTTTATAAAGAAGTGAAACTTGGACAATCAGAGTTTGAAATGTGGTGCTATAGGAGAATGTTACAAATCAGATGGGTGGATAAAAAAACAAATGAAGAGGTGTTGCAGTAAATAGATGAAGAAAGAAGCATTTGGAAAAATATAGTTAAAAGAAGAGGCAGACTTATAGGCCACATACTAAGGCATCCTGGAATAGTTGCTTTAATATTGGAAGGACAGGTAGAAGGAAAAAATTGTGTAGGCAGGCCACATTTGGAATATGTAAAACAAATTGTTAGGGATGTAGGATGTAGGGGGTACACCGAAATGAAACGACTAGCACTAGATATAATAGGGAATCTTGGAGAGCTGCATCAAACCAGTCAAATGCTGAAGACGGAAAAAAAAAACGAAGAAATAAGGTTCCAGAACAACTTTTTAAAACTGATTCAGTTCAAGTACTTGGCAGTACCTAGTTTGAAAAAAAAAATAGTTAGAAAACATATTTTTCTTTTCTGCAAATTTAGCATTTGTAAATTTTATATTCAAAGAATTCATGATTTTTTTTTCATGCTGTGTAAAATTTGCATTTTATGGTGAATATGTGTATCACATTAAAATGAGTAGATTTTTACAAAGGTTGATTCTGATGTGTCTAGTGTATTTGTGTAAATTCTTATATATAAGTAAACAAGTATCGCAATGTACTGTTATTGTATGTGCAAGTCTGTAAGTGTACTGTATCAAACACAAACTAATACATATGAACACAACCATCTTCTGTAATACCAGAAAGTAAAACTAGATTACATAAATCTGAAAAGATCTTTCAGAAATTTCCTTAGTTATTTAGAAAGTGGTAAATTTTATCATTTTATAGGTTTTTTGATGTATAAAAACAATAGTCATACACTGATTTCAAACTGCAATAGACTTTACTCAAAGAAAATTGTAGAGATAGCAAAGCTAATCATTTCCTTAGGGGTGTTGATAAGAAATAGTATGTAATTAAAAAAAAATTAAGAGTAACTAAAATTAAAAAAAGTAAAACAAGTGCAAGATATATAATTGCAAGGGGAAAAATACACTGGCTTTAAAACATTTATCATTTTATTAGGATGGTGAAAAATTTTTGACCATGAATGAGAATTCAAATTTTTATTGTATCAATAATAATCCTGCCTCTCAAGAAATTCACCAAAATCAACAATGTATTCTGGAACAGTCTATACTACATTAAGCTAAAAACTATATATTATCTGTATTACATATCCTTGGTTTAGACCAAAGAATAACCTTTTTGGAGGATTTCCCAAATGATACAACGCTGCAGTGACAAAAAGAATAAGTACACATGTGTTTTCCTGCTTGTTGCAACATGAGACACAGGAAAACAAACAGGAATCTGCAGAATCACAATCATTGGCCAACAGACTCCTCCTTTAGAGGCAGAAGTTTAAAAAATTTTCTTACATTTTTTGGTAAGAAGTCAGTGATAATATGTCATATTAACCTTTGATACCCTTAAAATTAGCATTTGTAACTGTTCATGGAGTACTCTTGTACATAATTCGTAGTAATCTTCCTCTACTAAAGACTAAATAAGATCTTATTTTATAAAAAAAATGAGAAAAACCCCAAAAATTTAGATAAAGGAATAATAACATGGAATGTTCAGTAAAAAGAAAAATTTACAGATACAGGATGTGGAAGTTTCAGATGTGATAAATTGTGAAGAATGAAAATAGAAATGGAATTTGAGTGTAAAGGTTAATGAAGGAAGGAATACAAAACCAGTTAGGAATTATATAGTGACTCTGACCACTATATAAGGATAAAATCTACTAAAATTTACTGTAGGATAAAATCTTGTAAGACTGCAGCTGATATCAACTTATACTGAACTAATAAGAACAGAAAAAATACTTTTCTAAATAATAGGAATCCATCAATAAATAATATTTATTAAATTGAAAGAAGTTACAATAGTAATACACTTCTACAATACATTCACTGAATATAGATGTGAATAGGTGGTGTATTCAAAAATTTAATCTCAAAAGGGCATTAAGTGACATTTTAACAGCTAAAGCTGTCACAACATGGTATAAATTAAAACCTAACATAAATAAAACTTAAAAACAAGGTTTAATTTTTTTTTAAATAAATATTTACACTGTGCATTATTTGTGGTTTAACTCTCATAAAGACATTACAATGAGGTATTCTGTATTCTGAAGTACTTTAAAAAAATTCAATGAATTATTAATTTTATTTAATGATACTTTTTTGATAAATGATATGTAGAACACATGTAATATATTCTTATAATTATAAAATTTTGTCAGTGAAAATAATAAAAAAATATTTTATAGGTAGAAGTTACGATTATAAAAATGCAATTTTAGAATTTTTAAAATCATTAATTCCAATAATATATATATATTACCATAAATTATTTATATATAAATCACCATAATTTATTTAATGCTAAAAATTTTTTAATCACAATAATTATACAATATTTTTCTAGTTCATCTTTTTTATTTACATTTTTATTTATATTTCCGTACATAAAATAAAAAATTACTTACAATTATATATAAAACATAAAATATACTAAATCCTATAATCATCTCACTAGTACATTACACATAACTGTCTTTATATACAAATATTATTTTTTAATTAGTAAAAAATGAACAATTCTATAAAAAAAGAATTCTTCAAATTACATAAATATATTTATATTTACTCTATTTTACATTTTATACATTCCAATATGTTCTGAGAACAAAATACCTCAACTTATTTGCAATAATGAGATTTTTTTTAAATTTTCAGATGCTATATAATTATTATTTTTTCAATGATATGATACTTAGTTTATAAATCACTCTACAGCAAATCCACAAGTTTCTTCAACAGCTTGACTTAATTTTTCTTTTAATCGTTGACAACTATCGTAGGCAGGTAAATCAATTCTATTAAAACATGTATGCGCTTTAGGTAGATTTTCTTGAGGAGCTTCTATAACATGTATTGTAAATAATCTTGGACCCACTGCACCAGTTGAACCTACATTAAACAAAAAATTGTGATATAAACATACAATTCTGATTCTTTCTAACTTCCTCCTTGTTGCCTGCTTACAATTTTAAAAGTCCGATTAATTAAATATAGTTTAAACTGTGTTGTAATTTTGAGTTTAACTGTTTATTATTGTCCAAAAAAATTACAATGAAATTGTAAACCATACAGTAAGAGTCTCGCAGATATTATTTCATCCGCTCAAAAAACAAAAATTTCTGAAATACAAATAAAACTATTTTTAACAAAATGATACTGATACCAAAAAATGGTAAGACTATTATGGTAATTTCTATTATCAAAAACTGTTAATATAGAATTTTGTTTAAAAAAAAATACATGTTAAATACACAATAGACAATAGATATACAATAATAGATAATAAACAATATTTAAGCTTTCCTTATAATAAGCAAAAAATAGAAAAATTTGTTACAAAACTCTTACCGGCCCAATTTCATTTATATGTAATACATACCATATTTAAAGAAATACAATTCTTATGATTATTCACTATTTAATACGTCTAGACACTCTAGTGTTTACACATTCTTCATTGATTTACAGAGTTTAAATGCCACAAGAATATCAGAGGCAGGATACAATCAAATAAGTTAATAATCATTCACAAAAATGAAATCTTACCATATTTTTCAGTGTTTATATCAAAACTTCCAAATGATTTTAAACAAATATCATTTAAAGGTATTGATTGGATTCGCTACTTTCATCAGGCAGAAAGGTGTGAAAATTTTGCAGCCTCATGTTACTGTTAACTCAGACATTGGATGTAACTCAAATGGATGTATTCATCCATCACATCAAATAAATTCTGGTTCTGCTTAATTCAAAATGATTCAATATAGTGATATATTAAAGAGCTCCTCTTATGTTGTTCGGTGATGCTTTTATTAAATTTTATCTGGTTATTATTTTACTTATTTTTATTATCTCAATAATTCTTTATATCATTGCTGGAATTATATGTGAAGAATTACATAATTTTTTATTAATTTCTTATAATTGGAGTTCTTTCTGTTTATATTTTGTGAAGAAAACTTAGCCTCATTTATTTTCTGATCTTATTTTAATAGGTTTAAGTTATTCTAACCTTAAAGTGCAAAAATAATCTACATTTCTATAGAATAACATTTCATGTCCACATATAGGGCTTAGCCTATCTAAACATAATTATTTGCGGTTAATAGTTATATACTGTGAATAAATAAATGAATAAAAATAAGTAAATATGTATGTACTACCTATTTTAACCATTTGTAAAACTAATAAATAAAACTCATGTATAAAATAACAAGTAGAATATCTTAACATTAAAGGTGTTTTTCTAACTTACAAGAACAAATATAAAGGTTAAAAAAAAGTTATCGTCAACACTTATAATGAATTATATGGGTGAAAAAGAAGATTTTTGATTTTTCAAATACAGATATTTGTTATTACTGTGTTGTTATATTAATGTTTCTTATTTTTTACTTTAACTCTTTCAAACTGACTGCTGCAAATATCTATCAGCTATTGGTTACAGATAGGTAGAGTAGGAATAGAAAGAGGCTGGCTTTACTCAGTAAGCATCTCAGCCAAAGTCGCTGCAAGGTCTAATTCATGGCGTGGTTTACAATGATTAAAAGTAAATTTAAAATGTTCTTGATTATAATAAAATACTTTTTTAAATTTATTTATTAATGTTTAAATACTAATTGTTTATTTTTTAGACAGAATTATTTTTTTATCCTCATAAAGTTTCAACATCATAGCAGCCTTTTCCTGTAAATAAATTTTGATTTATAACAACAAAAATGTAATTATACAGAAAATTAAAACTGATTACTTAAAAAAATTAAGATTATACAAATTAAAATCAAAGAAAAAAAAAGAATTATATATTTTTTTCTTTAATTTTCGAACTACTAAAAATAATAATACTGTTTTAATGCCATTTGTGTAAAAATTCAAACTTTTATTTTTCTTCAATTTAAATTTGTTATTTTTTAATATTTATCAAAATGTTATTTCAATTATAAAAAATTATTTACTGAATGGTTTTCTTATAACTTATATCAACAATTTACATAATAAAAAAATTCAAATTTTGGTTTATCTGTTTTGATCAGAAACAGTCAGCTGTTCCGATTTTTTGCATATACTATTATCAGACACTATAAATTTGATAAAAGAAATACAGAAAAAAACATATAATTAAGCAATTGAAAGGAGAGTGGAAGAAGTGTTAGGAGAAGACCAATTTGATTTCAGGAAAAGTGTAGGGACAAGGGAAGCAATTTTAGGCCTCAGATTAATAGTAGAAGGAAGATTAAAGAAAAACAAACCAACATTCTTGGCATTTACAGACCTGAAAAAGGCATTTGATAACGTAGACTGGAATAAAATGTTCAGCATTTTAAAAAAGTTAGGGTTCAAATACAGAGATAGAAGAACAATTGCTAACATGTACAGGAACCAAAAGCAACAGTAATAATTGAAGAACATAAGAAAGAAGCCGTAATAAGAAAGGGAGTCCGACAAGGATGTTCCCTATCTCCGTTACTTTTTAATCGTTACATGGATCTAGCAGTTAATGATGTTAAAGAACAATTTAGATTCGGAGTAACAGTACAAGGTGAAAAGATAAAGATGCTACGATTTGCTGATGATATAGTAATTCTAGCCGAGAATAAAAAGGATTTAGAAGAAACAATGAATGGCATAGATGAAGTCCTACGCAAGAACTATCGCATGAAAATAAACAAGAAGAAAACAAAAGTAATGAAATATAGTAGAAATAACAAAGATGGACCACTGAATGTGAAAATAAGAGGAGAAACGATTATGGAGGTAGAAGATTTTGTTATTTTTTTTTTTTTGTCTTCAGTCATTTGACTGGTTTGATGCAGCTCTCCAAGATTCCATGATTTTGTTATTTGGGAAGTAGAATTACTAAAGATGGATGAAGCAGGAGCGATATAAAATGCCGAATAGCACAAGCGAAACGAGCCTTCAGTAAGAAATATAATTTGTTTACATCAAAAATTAATTTAAATGTCAGGAAAAGATTTTTGAAAGTATATGTTTGGAGTGTCGCTTTATATGGAAGTGAAACTTGGACAATCGGAGTATCTGAGAAGAAAAGATTAGAAGCTTTTGAAATGTGGTGCTATAGGAGAATGTTACAAATCAGATGGGTGGATAAAGAAACAAATGAAGAGGTGTTGCAGTAATTAGATGAAGAAAGAAGCATTTGAAAAAATATAGTTAAAAGAAGCGGCAGACTTATAGGCCAAATACTAAGGCATCCTGGAATAGTCGCTTTAATATTGGAAGGACACGTAGAAGGAAAAAATTGTCTAGGCAGGCCACGTTTGGAATATGTAAAACAAATTGTTAGGGATGTAGGATGTAGAGGGTATATTGAAATGAAACGACTAGCACTAGGTAGGGAATCTTGGAGAGCTGCATCAAACCAGTCAAATGACTGAAGAAAAAAAAAAGAAAAAAAAAGCAATTTCATTTAATTTATGAAACTGCTTCCAAAAATCAGCCTTACACTGAATGGTACTTACTGTTAAACTGCTATTACTTACGGGTTTAGATAAATGATCTAATTTTAACATTCATCATAGATAAAGGGAAGAGGAGGATTTAGGACAGCTATCAACCAAATAAACTTAAAACTTTTACCTTGTAAAGCTTTAAACCCTTGCAGAGGAACACGTGAACTTCCAGTAACAAACTGTAGTAACCTTGCTCGCATTTCTTCACCATACTGTTCAACTATTTCCCAAAACCATTTTACAACAGGGGTTTCAGGTGAGCAATGCTGAAAGTTAATAAATAAATAAATATATATACAATAAATGAATATATATTTTCACACATACACGCATATGCACACACAGGTGAATAAGCATCTGTAGTATTAAACTACCACTCATCTCTAAATAAATATAACTAAGTAAGCTTGAATCCCATAGTACATAGTATTACTTATAGTAGGAACATAGTATTTACTTAGTTCCTTTCCAAGTTTAGAATTTTTTTTTCATTTTTATAATTTTTATTATAATATATATATATATATATATATATATTATATCTGTAATTTTTAGTTTAAATTATAATATAATAAAAATTTAGTAACAAAACTTAATACTGACTTGCTTGAAATATACGTGAAAGAGATATGTAATTTTATTTATTTTTAAATCCATAACAGAAGAATGACATAACTTTATTAAAATTATTTTCTCATGAATTGTAACTGCAAATTCTGCTATAAATACGCAAGTCTAAATTACAGTTTGCTATATTCTTGTCTGTGATGGTCGATGATATTAATTTTTTCTATTTGAAGGCAAAGCAGTTAAGAAGTGCCTGGGTTCAGTATCTAAGGGGTGTTAGAGGTAATTTAAAATGTAGTTAGAAAAATAATAGTAATGGTTTTTGAGGTGTATTTTTAAAAAAAAAATTTTAAACATAATAAAAAAATTTCATATGATTTGAAAAGATATTAGTTTAAAAAATAAGCTATAGTTTTACTTGCCAAAAAGTTATGTAGTCTTGAAAATGTATTATATATGTGGCAAAAAAATTGGGAGTATACGAATACTTTGGTTTTCTCATAGATATAATAAAATTTTACAATTATGCAAATTTTACATGGTCTTAAAGAATACAAAATATATTTTAAAATGTTTAAAATATATAAACAATTATTTTATTTCAAAAATGTTATGCGGTCTTGAAATAAGATTCTAATAAAACCTGGCTACCAAATCTATGATTTCATGAAAATGACCCAGTTTAGGAAAACAAAAATAATAATCTAATAATAATACAATAACACAAACATAAAAATATGTAAGGTGTGGCTATTAAATAATGAAACTGCGCATGTACCAAATTTGTACGACCAACAGCTGTGTAGCATGAAGCCTTCTTTTTTGATTGTTGCCACACCAGTTTCTGTAGACATAGTCTGGTCGTGGCCTTCGTTTGGATAACATCTGTGTTTTGTTTTGCCGAAAAAATGATAAGTGTTTTATTAGAGCAAAGAATTGTCGTGAAATTTCATATGAAACTTGCAAAAACCACTACTAAAACTTACTTTTATTAAAAAAAAAAAAAGTATATGGCAATGAATGCTTAACGAGTGTGTGTGGGTTTTTGAATGGTTTAAGCGTTTCCAAGATGGACAAGAAAATATTGAAGATGATGTTCACGTGAGTCGCTCTTCCATGTCAAAAATGGATAAAAATATTGAAAAAATTGTTTTCTGAAGGTCAAACTATTAATCAACATTAATAGTCAACATCAATCAACCTTAATAAGAAAAAAAAATAAGTGAAAAAATAAGAAAAACGATCTGAATTATGGAAAAACAAGTCATGGGTTCTTCATCAGGACAACCCACTGATTCACACTGCATTTTCTGTCAAGACTTTTTTGTCAAGTATAACATCCTAGTATTAGACCATCCGCCTTATTCACCTGACCTGGCACCATGTGACTTTTATCTGCATTAAAAGGAACAAGATTTCAGACTGTTGAAGCTGTGAAAGAAAAAGCGGAACGTGCCATGAAAGAGCTCACAGAAGACTTCCAGCACTGTTTTGAACAATGGAAAATTCGCATGATGTGTTTTAGGGGTAGAGGGGGTGTATATTGAAGGGAATAATAACTAAATATGTATTAATTTGAAATAAAATATTTTACAGCATTAGTCTCATTATTTAATAGCCACACCTTGTATAGCACAGTTTAAGAATGTATAATAACAACAATACAAGAGATTCAAGCACAAAAACATTAATTAAACAGGCTACAATATCACTCTTTTAAAAAAAAAATTGCAGGCAGATAGAACCATGAAATTGTGATACAATGTAAAATTTAAGAATGAGAAATATTTTTTAGAGGTCTGTCAGACGATAACCAAATTATTTTTTTTAATCTTTATTTTACAGATTATTGGTCCTTGTCCCCTTCAAATTTCTCCCCTCCCCTATTCACACACTTTTCCCAGCGATTTTTCCAGTTCACGAAGCAGTCCTGGATAGCTTCATTTGAAATGACCTTTAAGGTCTGTGATGAATTGGCTTTAATGTCATCAATAGTCTCAAAACAGTGTCCTTTCATATCTGATTTTAATTTTGGAAATAAAAAAAAAATTGCAAGGAGCCAAGTCTGGCGAGTAGGAAGGCTGAGGGAGGACGGTCATCTGATTTTTGGCCCAAAACTGACATAGCTGAGTGTGTGGGTGCATTGTCGTAGCGAAGGAACCATGAGTTGTCTCGCCACAACTCTCATTTCTTTGCACATTTTTTCACGCAACCTTTGTAAAATGCCTTGATAGTACACACGGTTCATTGTTTCATTTTGTGACAAGAATTCAAAATGAACAATTCCATTAAAATAAAAAAAAAAAACAAATTTGACATTGGATTGAGGCTGACATGTGCTTTCTTGGGGTGTGGAGATCTTTTGCCAATCCACTGTGATGATTGAACTTTTCTCTCTATGTTGTAGCCATAAACCCAGCTTTCGTTTCCCGTTATGATCCTTTGCTTGAATGTTTCACTGTCATTGGCTTGTTAAGAAGTTGCTGACAAATGTCCAGTTTACGTTCTTTCTGCTGTTCGATCATCAAACAAGGAACAAACTGTGCTGCAATTTGATGCATGTTCAATTTTTCAGTCAAAATGTCTTGGCATGATCTAGTTGAGATGCTAACCTCTTCTGCAAGTACTCTGACAGTCAATCGGCGATTTGCATGGATCAATCATTGATTTTTGATTTTCTGAACATGGGTGTCATCAGTTGCAAGTCGAAGGCCTTCCTTCCAGTTCAGTTTGAAGGTCAGTCAAGGGTCATATGTTCAACTGACTGTTAAACCATGAAAACCATTCGTAACATTGCATATGACCCACAGCATCATCTCTGTAAGCTCAAAAGTTGAAACGTTTCTGTGAAAGTTTTTCCAGTTTCACGCAAAATTTTCAGTTTTATCGTTGCTCCTGAAAATTGCACATTACAAAAATTGCTACTGACACTTAAACACGATACAATCAAATAACAATAACACAAAAACTAAACGAGATATCAGCAACACAAGAACATGTGGTTACAGAGTAGGTTACATGAAACACAATGCTGCCAATTGCATATCACTAAATTTCTCCATTGGCGCGTAATTAAAAATGTTCAGTTATTTTTTGAACAGACAAAAGGGGTGATTTAAAAGGAAGGCCTCTTATTCCTCTTAGTCTATATAAAAAAGAGCTGACATTGTCATAATGATAAAATGAATGAACAAACATAATTTAAATCCAATATAATTTTGGATCTGATATAAAAAAATGCTTATATTTCAATTTAATCTAATGTTCTAAACATTATTAATACTTGAAAGGAGATTTAAAATAGCTTGAATAAAAAGAAGTTTTTGAAGTATATTTTTTAACTCAAAAGCAAAAAGACACTCTTAAAACATTAAGTTTTTTAAAAAGAAAATCAAATTTCATCTCGAATTATGATAAAATATTTGAAGGTGTTTGTCTGATGCTTACTTATAACATTTATTATTTTTAAATAACTAAATTGACCTATGTGAAGGAAATATGAATTTCTTTTAAGGTAGTATTTTGTAAATCATAATTATTAAGAAGAATACAAAAGTTTAATGTAAGTATACAATAGCCATTAACTCCAGCTGAGAAGTTGTGTACAAAAACAGTAACTTCAAAAACACCAGGGAAATATTCTGAACTACTGAATTCAAAACTAAAGTGGAAGTAAGAGAAGATATAAATAATAATTTAAAAAAAATGGGATATACAAGAATTCCATTACATTATAAGAATTACCTTCAGTCTTGTGTTCTGTTTCCAGTCTGCGATATCAATTGTACCTAATCCACCAATAATTAATTCCATTTCTCTTTCATCAAATGGTCTTAGTAGATGTGCAGGAACTAACTCTGTAAAGCCTTTCTGAAGAGCAAGAAACTGTTGCTCAATTCCTCTCATAAAGCGATAATTCACATACAACCTGAAATAATAAATAATAAAAATAAGCTATCCAGAAAACATTTCTGAAGAAAAATTTGTTCATGGAATATGATAATGTGAATCTGCTAGAGATTTAATCTCCAGCCAAAAATTTACCTGAACATTATCTTGGCTGTGATAAAATTAACTCATTAACCCTACCTCATAATACCTACCTCATAATATTTTATCATAAAATGAATAAAAACAATAATCAAAAGCGATAAAAAAAAACCAAATAGAATACAGATAGATTCATTCATTCAAGTACAGATTAAAACATAAACTTAATGCAAACTATACTACAGTTAATTAAAATTTACCCAAATTAAAATCTAGAACAATATCCTATTTTACATAAAACTTCATTAACATTTGTGATCTTGTAATATTGTATAAAGTGAAAGGTTTGAAAATTAATTCGTGGAATGGTTATACTGTTATTTGTGTGGTAATTTGGTTGGAATCACACAAGTAATTGCGTTTTTAATAATAAATGCATATGCCTTGAGCCAAAAGAACTATTAATTAGTTGGCCTCTGTAAAAATAAAGATCTACATGTAAACTTTGTAAAATAAGCAACAAGTTAACATCAAATTTTGTTTGGAAATCAATAAAACAGAAATTGCTATTGCAATTTAAGAGCTGTTGAAAGTAGCATATGGCAAGGTTATTTTGAAAAGTATCAAGTTCCTTTAAATTAACAACATTCAAAGATGCATTAGATATGAGTGATGAGCCCCTAGAAGAGAGCAGCTAAAATAAAGAATGACGTAGACAAATGTGAATAGTGATTTAGCATGGTTTGATAGATGATGTGCATGAATGAAAAGTGGCAGATGAAAAGAGTAAAAAATTGTTTTCAGAGAGAAAGACCTGAATTGTTGGCTGACAAATGAATCATCAATCATGACAGTGAACCAAACCATGGTATGCTTACAGTAAGAGTTTCAACCAAAAAAATTGATCTCTGAATCAGATCATCCTGCTTACTCACCCCCATAATTCACCCTTACTCACCCTACTTAGTCCTCTGTGATTTCTGGATATGCCCAAAATTAAATACCGCATGAAAAAGACAAAGATTTTCTGAATGATATGCATCATAAGGTGGTAAAGAAAATCAAGATTCTTGAAAAAAATTCTAAGCTTATTTCCAAAAGTGAGAATACCATCTAAACTTGTGTGTAGATGCATAACGGGAGTACTTTTCTTTTACAGGTGCATTCTGCAAATTAAATATTCATATTTTAAATTTACTTTTTTATTTAAGAAAAAAAAAAGCTAACTACAAATATGTACTCATTTTCGATTTTTAGGTACTGTATTGGTCCAATCTTTCTTATACTTAACACTAAATAACATGTATGTTCTCTATGTTTATAAGGCATAATTGAGTGAATTCAAAGGAATATAAACATCTATTGTCGTTCCCAATATGAAAAATAAACACAAATTTCATTGAAATCAAATTTGAACAGGGTATTATAAATTTCTAAGGTAGAACTGTATCAACACTGGAAGTCTTGCCTTCAAAATTAAACCAGCAGGGACATTTCATACAAAATATTATACATTGGTCACACTACACACATGGCTTTTCACTATCCTTGAGCCAAAGCAACTTGTTTTATCACATGACTACTTGCTATTCATGATTAATCTTTAGTAGTTTTTTGATTTTTCAATAAGAATGGAAAAAAGGATTGTTTCCTTATCCATTATGCAAATGAAAAAGCACAAAACAAATCATAAACAAAATTAATCTTCTTCATTGTAAATAGAGAAAAGGTATTTACATGATACTGGTCATCCAGTTCCTATCATTCCCTAAATCCGGTAATATTGAGGAATGAGTGGTTTTGTTGTAAGAATTGACTGTTCTCTAAATGACAATGCTCATGGCGATAGTATGGATCAGCCTGAATTTTCTCAACACATGTAGAGTTGACCATAAATGGATCAATCTTTGTTTTGAACTGTTCCAAACTAGAAAACGATATAGATAAAAAAAAGAAATGGTGGTAGATTTGCCTATGTTACGGTCTCTCTTTTTCCTGCTTAGCCTCTGGGAATTACCATTCAGGTATTACTTCAGAGGATATGTATTAGTGTAAATGAAGTGTGGTCTTGTACAATCTCTGTTAAGTTTTTATATCATATTTGTTTACATTTAAAAATATTGTAATGGCAGTTTTAATTGTCGTAATTCTTTTTCTGCCGCTCAGCTGACTCTATTGTAGACAAGACAAATCATGTAGTAGTTCAGTTATACAGTTACACTCAACGTATTCATTTATTCTATTCAATTCATTAAACATAATATGTAGTAGTTCCTCCTCTATGAATCATGAGACCTTGCCGTTGGTGAGGGGGCTTGAGTGCTCAGGGATACAGAGTAGCTGGACCGAAGGTGCAACCATATCCGAGAGGTATCTGTGTATCTGTTGAGAGCCAGACTAAGGAATGATTCCTGAAAGAGGGCAGCAGCTCTTTCAGTAGTTGTTAGGGGCGTGAGTCAGAATGACTTAAACGGCCATATCAACATCACTCAGTCCTCTGAGTACTGCGCAGCTGAAAGCAATGGAAAACTACAGCTGCTTTTTTCCAAGAAAATGTGGCTCTCTGCATTTTCATATAGCAATGATGGAGGCAACTTCCTTGGTAAAATATTCCGGAGGTAAACTAGTCCCCCGTTCGGATCTCCGGGTGGGGACTACTAAGGAAGGGGTCACCAGAAAATTAAAAAATAACATTCTACGAGTCGGAGAGTGGAATATTAGAAGTTTAAAAAAGGTTGGTAGGCTAGAAAATGTAAAAAGGGAAATGGATAGGATAAATGTGGATGTAGTAGGAATTAGTGAGGTTCGGTGGGAAGAGGAAGGCGACTTTTGGTCAGGTGATTTTAGAATAATTAACTCAGCTTCAAATAATGGGCAGGCAGGAGTAGGTTTCATAATGAACAAGAAGATAGGGAAGAGAGTAGAGTATTTCAAAACGCATAGCGATAGAATCATTGTAATAAGGATAAAATCAAAACCTAAACCGACAACGATTGTTAACGTCTAAATGCCTACAAGCACCCATGAAGATGATGAGGTAGAGTGTGTATACGAAGAGATTGATGAAGCAATTAAACACGTAAAAGGAGATGAAAATTTAATAATAGTTGGAGATTGGAATGCAAGCATTGGAAAAGGCAAGCATTGGAAAAGGCAAGGAAGGAAATATAGTGGGTGAATACGGGCTGGGCAAAAAGAATGAAAGAGGGGACCGACTTAGAGTTTTGCACGAAGTATAATTTAGTAATTGCCAACACCCAATTTAAAGATCATAATAGAAGAATATACACTTGGAAAAAGCCAGGCGATACTGCAAGGTATCAGATAGATTATATCATGGTTAAGCAAAGATTTAGAAACAAACTCGTTGACTGCAAAACTTACCCTGGAGCAGACATTGATAGCGACCATAATTTAGTGTTAATGAAATGTAGATTGGGGTTTAAAAAACTGAAGAAAAGGTGTCAGATGAATCGGTGGAATTTAGAGAAGCTTGAGGAAGAGGAGGTAAAGAAGATTTTTGAGGAGGACATCGCAAGAGGTATGAGTAAAAAAGATAAGGTAGAAAATGTAGAAGAAGAATGGGAGAATTTTAAAAAGGAAATTCTTAAATCAGCAGAAGCAAACTTAGGCAGAATAAAGAGAACTGGCAGAAAACGTTGGGTTTCAGACGATATATTGCAGCTGATGGATGAACGTAGAAAATATAAGAATGCTAGTGATGAATAAAGTAAAAGGAACTATCGGCAATTAAGAAATGCTATAAACAGGAAGTGCAAACTGGCGAAAGAAGAGTGGATTAAAGAAAAGTGTTCAGAAGTGGAAAGAGAAATGAACATTGGTAAAATAGAAAGAGCATACAGGAAAGTTAAGGAAAATTTTGGGGTACATAAATTAAAATATAATAATGTGTTAAACAAAGATGGTACACCAATATATAATATGAAAGGTAAAGTTGATAGATGGGTGGAATATATTGAAGAGTTATACGGAGGAAATGAATTAGAAAATAGTGTTATAGAGGAAGAAGAGGAAGTTGAGGAGGATGAAATGGGAGAAACAATACTGAGATCTGAATTTAAGAGAGCATTAAAAGATTTAAATGGCAGAAAGGCTCCTGGAATAGACGGAATACCTGTAGAATTACTGCGCAGTACAGGTGAGGAAGCGATTGATAGATTATACAGACTGGTGTGTAATATTTATGAAAAAGGGGAATTTCCATCAGACTTCAAAAAAAGTGTTATAGTCATGATACCAAAGAAAGCAGGGTCAGATAAATGTGAAGAATACAGAACAATTAGTTTAACTAGTCATACATCAAAAATCTTAACTAGAATTCTATACAGAAGAATTGAGAGGAGAGTGGAAGAGGTGTTAGGAGAAGACCAATTTGGTTTCAGGAAAAGTATAGGGACAAGGGAAGCAATTTTAGGCCTCAGATTAATATTAGAAGGAAGATTAAAGAAAAACAAACCAACATATTTGGCGTTTATAGACCTAGAAAAGGCATTCGATAAGGTAGACTGGAATAAAATGTTCAGCATTTTAAAAAAATTAGGGTTCAAATACAGAGATAGAAGAACAATTGCTAACATGTACAGGAACCAAACAGCAACAGTAATAATTGAAGAACATAAGAAAGAAGCTGTAATAAGAAAGGGAGCCTGACAAGGATGTTCCCTATCCCCGTTACTTTTAGTAAGAGTAAAAAGGATTTAGAGGGATTTGCCAAGAGTAAAAAGGATTTAGAAGAAACAATGAATGGCATAGATGAAGTCCTACGCAAGAACTATTGCATGAAAATAAACAAGAACAAAACAAAAGTAATGAAATGTAGTAGAAATAACAAAGATGGACCACTGAATGTGAAAATAGGAGGAGAAAAGATCATGGAGGTAGAAGAATTTTGTTATTTGGGAAGTAGAATTACTAAAGATGGACGAAGCAGTAGCGAAATAAAATGCCGAATAGCCCAAGCGAAACGAGCCTTCAGTAAGAAATATAATTTGTTTACATCAAAAATTAATTTAAATGACAGGAAAAGATTTTTGAAAGTATATGTTTGGAGTGTCGCTTTATATGGAAGTGAAACTTGGACAATCGGAGAATCTGAGAAGAAAAGATTAGAAGCCTTTGAAATGTGGTGCTATAGGAGAATGATAAAAATCAGATGGGTGGATAAAGTGACAAATGAAGAGGTATTGCGGCAAATAATGATGAAGAAAGAAGCATTTGGGAAAATATAGTTAAAAGAAGAGACAGACTTATAGGCCACATACTAAGGCATACTGGAATAGTCGCTTTAATATTGGAAGGACAGGTAGAAGGAAAAAATTGTGTAGGCAGGCCACGTTTGGAATATGTAAAACAAATTGTTAGGGATGTAGGATGTAGAGGGTATACTGAAATGAAACGACTAGCACTAGATAGGGTATCTTGGAGAGCTGCATCAAACCAGTCAAATGACGACAAAAAAAAAAAAAAAAAAGTTACACTTAACGTATTCATTTATTCTATTCAATTCATTAAACATAATAAGTAGTAGTTCAGTTATACAATTACACTCAACGTATTCATTCTATTCTATTCAATTCATTAAACATAATATGTAGTGGTTCAGTTATGCAGTTACACTCAACGTACTCATTCTATTCTATTCAATTCACTAACATAATACTACTCAATATATTCAATGCGTTATTACAATTACGACAAATAAAACTATCAAAATTCAATCAAAAATGTTTCAATAATAAATGTATTCAGTCAAATAAATAAAGCATATTTAATACATATTCGTCTATAATCATTCAACTTCAAACAATCAACATATTTATTTGGTCCTCCTATCCGGATTTGAACTTCAGCAACGTATGGATTCAACATATTTATTTGGTCCTCCGAGCCGGATTTGAATTTCAGCAACATATGGATTCGACGTATTTGATTTTAAGCTGTAAGTTTTAACATTGACTTAATTCGTATAGACGTATAATGTAATTTAATTCAAAATGACTGAACAGGAGACACTCAACAGTAAGACTTTGCAGACTAATAGCAAGGAACGTTTTAAAAAAACGTGGTATAATTAAAGCAACAATCACACGAATCAATACCTTTGTTGATAATTTTAACCCCACAAACAATGAAATATATTCTTTACAAATAAAATTAAGAAATTTTTAGAATTACAAGTTAAATATGATGGCATTCAGTCTCAGTTGGAAGCTGTTGATGAGAATATAGCTGAAGACAGAATACAAACTGAAGATAATCTATGTAACATAGAATGTAAATTAAAATCTTTGTTAGATAAAATGTCTATAAAACCTCCTGATAAATCAGATCCTACCGATATGAAACCAATTAATAATCAAATGCAATTCTTACAGCCAATTAAATTGCCATGTTTTAGTGGAAATTTACTTGACTGGCAGTATTACTTTAATACATTTAATGACTTAATTCATTCTAGAAATGACCTATCCGATATTCAAAAATTACACTACTTACAGTCATCTTTAAGGGATGAGGCCCTTAATATCATCAAAGACTTACTAATTACAAGGGAAAATTATTCAGTCGCCTTAAATCTCCTTAAAAAAAGATATGATAATAAATACATAATCTCTATTCATCTTATTGAAAATATTTTAAAAATTGGTTTCATTGAAAAGGAGACTGCAGATAATTTAATCATTTTATTAATAAAATTAATTCTTGTATAAGTTCATTGGAGGCAATGAATTTACCTGTAAATCCTTATGAGCTCATTGTTATGCAATTACTAGCATCAAAATTAGACAAAAATACTTGCAAAAATTGGAAAGAAAGACTTTCTAATGAAAACTTTCCTAATTTCAAAAACTTTGTTGAGTTTCTTAATAATAGAAGACAAATACTTGAAAATGTTGCAGTAAACTTGAGTATAATTCGCAATCAAATAACACTCACTCTTTTAACAAACAAGTATTTAACAAACCCTTTAAAGGTCAAGGGAAATATAACAATACAAATAAAATTTACAGAAGAAATTTAGTTAGTTACCATGCAAATTCAAAAATTATTCAATGTACTATGTGTAAATCCGATCATTATTCATATACATGTAAAAAATTTCTTGATTTAACAGTAGATGAATGCAAGGAATTTTTAGTCCAAAATAAGTGTTGCTTTTATTGTTTTCGAACAGGTCACTTTGTAAATAACTGTATGAATAAGCATGTATGTAAAACATGTTCCAAAAAGCATCATTCCTTAATCCAAACAGAGGAAATTAATAAATCTAGCTCTAAGCCTGAAAATAATACTTATTGTGCATTAAAATTACAAACAAACAAAAATGTTTTATTGTCTACTGCTGTGTGCAATACAAACATGGAAATTATCAGACATGTAGTGTTGCTTGATTCAGGCAGTCAAGCCAATTTCTGCACAATGGAATTTGCTCATAAACTTGGGCTAACTTTAACAAAAAATAATCTTCCAATTTCTGGAATTAATAACTCATTATGTCAATCAAATTACAGTGTCACAGTTAAACTATACTCTCGCTATGAAAACTTTACATTAGACATTGTTTGTGGTGTATTACCTAATCTGACAATCTGTATAATAATAAAGTGATCTATCTATCTAATAAATAACTGACAATCTTCCTGCTGAATCATTTTATTCATCTCATCTTAATTTACCTGAAAACTTATTTCTTGCGGACCCAAACTTTAACATTTCATCAAATATTGATGTCCTTTTAGGTGCACAGTACTTCCTAAACCTTATTCTGCAGAATAAATTTGTACGTAACCAGCATTTTCCTTTGATACAAGAAACAAGACTAGGATATATATTAGCTGGAAACCTTCCTTTAAATGTTACACGCAACAATTCAGTTTCTTCCTTTTTCATTCATAATGACAATAAACTTCTTTCATCACAGATAGAAAAATTCTGGGAGGTAGAAGAACCTATTTTAGTCAAACAAACTTCTCATGATAACTCAATATGTGAAAGAAATTTCATAGAAAATACAATTAGAAATAAGGATGGTAGATTTATAGTTACATTACCTCGTAAATCAGATAAAATCAAAGTTTGTGATTCTCTTAATCACCAAAATCGCCAAAAATAGATTTTTGTCTTTAGAACGTAAACTTATTCAAGACCCTAGTTTTAAGAAGGGATACTCTATTTTATTAATGAATATATAAACCTAGTTCATATGTCTGAACTTAATTCAAAGGATTTATTGATACCTGACTTAGAAGTTTTTTATCTACCTCATCACGCTGTTTTCAAGGAAACAAGCTTAACAACCAAACTAAGAGTTGTGTTTGACGGCTCAGCCAAATCCAAATGGTCTATCTCTAAATGATACACTAATGATAGGACCTACGGTCCAACAAGACTTATTTTCAATAATTTTAAGATTTAGAGTCCATAATTATGTTATCACATCTGATATCACAAAAATGTACAGACAGATTCTAGTTACTCAGAAAGACAGTAATTTGCAAAGAATACTGTGGCGTGAAAACCCTGAACAAGACAAAGCATTATGCTTTAAGAACAGTAACTTATGATACAACTAGTGCCTCATTTTTAGCTACTCGTTGTTTAGTTCAAATTGCCAATGATAATAATGATCAATTTCCTAATGCCTGCAGAGCCATATTAAATGATTTTTATGTTGATGACCTTATTACAGGAGCTGATAGTGTACATGAAATTAAGCAGTTAAAAACTGATGTATGTAACTTATTAAAACAGTATGGCTTTCCCCTTCATAAGTGGTTCTCCAATTGTTTTCAAACTAGTTTGGTCAAAATATTGTTTCCTCCACTGATGATACTGTACCATTAAATACACCTATATCATTAAATAAAAATGAAAACATACGTACTTTAGGTATATTATGGAATAATTACTTAGATAAATTAACTTATGAAGTCAATCAAAGGAAAGTTAAAATATTCACTAAAAGGCATATTTTATCAATTATTTCTGGTATCTATGATCCATTAGGTCTTATTGGACCCATTATATTTTTATGCAAACACTTTATGCAAAGCCTTTGGCTAGTCAAGTGCAATTGGGATGATACATTACCCGATAATTTACTATCGCAGTGGCAAATTTTATACAATCAATTAAGTTTAGTTAGTTCTATAAATGTTGACAGATGTGTAAAGTTAAACACTGATAGTAGCATCAAATCCTTTCAACTCCATGGATTTTCAGATTCATCTCTTAAGGGTTTCGGATGCTGTATATATGTTAGAATTACTTACTGTAATGATAAAGTTTCATGTAATTTATTGTGTTCCAAATCAAGAGTTGCCCCTTTAAAACAAATGACTCTTCCAAGACTTGAACTCTGTGCTTATTTGCTCTTATCATGTTTACTTAATCAAGTTACATTAGCTTTAAATGAAAGAATCAATGAAATTCATTTATATTCTGATTCCATGATTGCACTCCATTGGATTCATGGTCAATCCACCAATTGGAAGGTGTTTGTAGCCAATCGAGTTTCAGAAATTCAACAGTTGACTTTTAATGCGAAGTGGCATCATATTGAATCACCTTCGAATCCTGCCGATATACTCTCTCGGGGATGTCTTCCGGAAAATTGAATTAATTTTGTAATATGGTGGCATGGCCCAAGCTGGCTTTTGCAAGATTCTTTCTGTTGGCCAACTAATCATCACTTTAATTCTACTGAAACAAACGTTGATCCTCAATGCCTTGTTGAAAAACGTCAAACTGTTCAAGTATCTCTTTTGACCTCTAATATTACTGATTATACTGAGAAATACTCATCGCTGTCTAAACTAATTCGTGTCTTTACTTATTGTTTTAGATTCATTCAAAATATTAAGCATAAGTCTACTAACGATAAAAAATTTGATGCATTATCTCCAAATGATTTAGAATTCACTCTTGAATTTTTCATTCATCAATCTCAGTTAGCATATTTTAAATCTGAAATTAATGATCTTCATAACCAACGTTTCATTTCAAAACAAAGTAAACTCAGTTCGCTAGATCCATTTTTAGACTATAAACGTTTACTTCGTGTAGGAGGTAGACTGGAACATTCTAATTTGTCTTTCGATAAAAAACATCAATTAATACTACATCCTCATGCAAACATAACAAGGTTAATTATCCACAGTGAACATTTACGTCTTTTACATGCTGGACTCCAATTAACTCACAGTTCTCTTCGTCAAAGATTTTGGATTCTGAATGCAAAAATAGCTATTCGTTCTATAGTTAGGAAATGCCTAAAATGTTTTCGTTTTAATGCTGATAATCAATCTCAACAACTTGGTCAATTACCCTCTTCTAGAATCACTCCTTCACGAGCCTTTTCTAGTTGCGCTATTGACTATGGTGGCCCTATTATGATTCGCCATGGCGGGCAGAAATCTAAAATTCTTTCAAAGGCCTATATTGCGCTTTTTATTTGCTTAGTTACTAAGGCTATTCATTTAGAACTTGTTTCAGATTTAACAACTGAATCCTTCATTGCTGCCTTAAAACGATTTATTGCTCGCAGGGGTATTTGTAATCAAATGTATTCAGATAACGCTACTAACTTTCATTGTGCTAGGAACACTCTTTATGAATTGTTTCAATTTTTTAAATCGAAGGACTTCAATTCGGCTATTCAATCTTTCTCAAATTCTTGAAATTTCAAATGGTCATTTATTCCCCCTTCCTCACCCCACTTTGGTGGCTTGTGGGAAAGTGGAATCAAGAGTGTTAAATTTCATCTTCGCCGTGTCGTTGGACAAACCATTCTTACGTTTGAGGAATTTTATACAATTTTAACTCAAATTGAAGCATGTCTTAATTCTCGCCCACTTTTTGCTATTTCTAATGACCCTAAAGATCCTGAACCGCTTACTTCTGGCCATTTCTTAATCGGTTCTCCTCTTACTTAATTTCCTGACCCAGACTTTTCTGAAATTCCAGAAAATCGCTTAGGTAGGTGGCAATTATTACAGAAATTTATTTAAGTTATTTGGAAAAGATGGTCTAAAGATTATTTACATCAACTGAAACAACGCAATAAATGGCGTTTTCCTAATAGAAATCTGTGTGAGGGCGATTTAGTTTTAATTTGTGATGACAATACTTCTCCATTATTTTGGAAATCTGGAATTGTTACTCATGCTTTCATGGGTTCTGATAATTTAGTTAGTTGTTGACATTCGTACATCAAATGGTTTATTTCGTAGACCAATACATAAATTGTGTCTGCTACCCTTATCTGATAATTAATTAAAATGTTAAGTTTTTATTCAATGTTCTTTTTATATGCATTCATATTGTTATACTTATTACTTATGTATATCTTATTAATTGTTATGATACTACCTAATATTTGTATTATTGTCAATTATGTTTTGTTCAAAATTGTATCATATTTGTATTATATTACATTACATTCTTTATATTTTAATTATTTATTTTATATTCAATATCAATAGTTTATATTCAAAATCTGCCGATTTTGGCGGGCAGTAATGTTAAGTTTTTATATCATATTTGTTTACATTTAAAAATATTGTAATGGCAGTTTTAATTGTCGTAATTCATTTTCTGCCGCTCAGCTGACTCTATTGTAGACAAGACATATCATGTAGTAGTTCAGTTATACAGTTACACTCAACGTATTCATTTATTCTATTCAATTCATTAAACATAATATGTAGTGATTCAGTTATACAGTTACACTCAACGTACTCATTCTATTCTATTCAATTCACTAACATAATACTACTCAATATATTCAATGTGTTATTACAATTACGACAAATAAAACTATCAAAATTCAATCAAAAATGTTTCAATAACAAATGTATTCAATCAAATAAATAAAGCATACTTAATACATATTCATCTATAATCATTCAACTTCAAACAATCAACATATTTTTTGGTCTTCCTATCCGGATTTGAACTTCAGCAACGTATGGATTCAACAATCTCAGTTCGACCATTCCTGAGATGTGTGGTTAATTGAAACCCAACCACCAAAGAACACCGACCGGTATCTACGATCTACTATTCAAATCCGTATAAAAGTAACTGGCTTTATTAGGACTTGAACACTGGAAATTTTGACTTCCAAATCAGCTGATTTGGGAAGATGCCTATGTTATACTAAGCTGCCTGAAAATTACAGTGCTATATGTCAAACTTTTACATCTCTATTTACTAAGGTAAAAAAAAAAAATCTAATAAAAAAAGAGCCTAATTAATTTTTTTTTTGGAAGGTTTGTAAAATATTAAGAACTCAATGGACAAGCATAACTTAACATGTTTTGCTTAACAGGCATTGCTAACTAAGCATTTCCAAAGATTTCATGTAATCTGGTTCTTAACATATTTTAAGGAATATACGTACTTTTAATAATATCAATATTATTTAAAGGAAATCACACACAATTATTTTTAAGAAATTCTCATAGTTTTTTGACCCGGCTGATTTGAAGTTGGACTTGGCATTACATTACATTCTATTCTAAATAATTAATTCTAGATTTATATTAATTCTATTTCATTACTGATTATCAACAGCTTCTATTCATAATAAAAAGAAGCAAGTGAATACAGTTCAACAAATCTGTAAAAATTGATGAAATTTTTAATAACACACTGACCTGCATCAGCAATACCACTAAAAGAATTAGACAAGCCACACGAGATCAGAAATTAAAATTCTAATTTGAAACAAAACTTATACAACTTGCAATTATAATTAATTACTTTAACGGCATTAATAACCTAGTCATGACATTCTGAAATGTTTCAGAGGTTGTGGAACAATCAGGTTGTAAAGGATACAAATCATCTTACCCAGAACCCAACAAATAATTTAAAAAAGAAAACCTTTCAATTTTTTCTTTTAAGAAATAAAACAAAGGATAACAATCTATGTAATTAAAAATAATTCCAAGAATCATAACTACTTATCAAACTATCCTTCTCAAAATATTCCTTACTTCACATATTCCTTTTTGTTTTCTTCTGTAACAGGAATATCTCTACCTCCAGCTTTAAGTTCATGTACTCTAAGCACACCAAAACTGTTTATTTCAACAGCAAATGTTGTGTCTATAACTCCAGTGAGATCATTTTCCCTGAAAAATTGAAAAAAAAGCTACTTGAAAAACTCAATATATAACATTATATTTTATTACATTAAAGAGGATTTTGAAAGCAAATCATATTTTCTGAAAGAAATTTCGTGATAACTTCGTTCAACAGCAAATAAAAAACAAGCTGCACGATGATCTGGAAGGCTGCACAACATTTACTGCACTTTTATAGCTTAAAATTACAGTAAGTAAAATGATGGTAGTAACATCTCTAGTTTTGGGAAAAAAGTGAACATGTAACTCTGTACAGATATATTGTTGAGAAGAGTAGCAAAAAGTGATTGCCTGAAGACAAATTGAGCAACATTAGGCTATGATTAGTCTAAATCTGTTAACATTCCACATAGAAAGGAAAAAATTAAAATACTTCACAAATGTAATGATAAATTACACTACCATTCATCAATTACAATAGGTACAAATAAACATATCTATGTCCATAATATCCACAACCTGATTTTTTGAAATTAAGTTGAAAAAAATTAACTGATAATACATTTTATTTCAATATGTAAGGATGGGAGTGATTAACAGTTCGAGTACAAAAGTAATAATTTTTCTTTCCTCAGACATATACATATACATCTATGAAAAGATGTCTTTTAATCTGATATTATTATGATAAACTTTGTCACATAAACACGATCTCATAAGGATAAGTTGTTACAAAACCATTATAAATCTTTAACTGATCTTAAGGAATGGTATATTAGCTGGCTAGATAAGGTGATTAATCTGAAGTTGTTTTGTGAAAGACTGCATAAAATTTATTTCTTAGTTTACGAATAAGATTAACTTTTTCCAAATCATGGTATTTGCATATCAAGGTTCACAAAATGAATCAGTAAATTGCTGATGTTCAAGCTTGCTTGAACATCAAAAAGAGCTTTTTGTTATGCATGTTATAAATGATTATCAATTAATAAGCTTCAGAAAGAAAATTTCTGGAAAATAAATAGCCGACAATCCATTAGTTCATTCTCACTTTGGCTATGGTTGTGGGTGGACAAGTGCACTCTTATATGATGCTTTTTATTTTCTCTATAGTATGTAACAGGAAAAATATATTGTAATATATATATATTATAATATTATATATTATAATATATAATAATATATTGTAATTATATTATAATATATTGTAATATATATATTTTAATTTTAATAATCTTGTGCCAGAGGAAATAAGTGCAGTATTGTTTTGATGTTCGGTGCTGTCACTGATCAGGTGAAGCAACTAATTTGTTATAGTATGTAGAATGGAAAGTACGATAACTCTTGTTTAATACTTCTAATTTATGTATGTTTTACATACATAAAATAGATATTAAAATAGACAGATAAACATGATTTGTTACATGTTCATAAAATAGCTAGATATTTTATGTATGTTTTCTTTACTTCATAATATTTATATTATTGCTCTAAGTAAAGTGGACAATGCATTTACATAAAGCAATCTCAGTCTTCCTTTTTTCTTCCACTATATAATAACTTTAAATTGAGCTAATCAATTACTATGTTTAACCCATTCTTGTTTACTTCATTTACACAAACATCACAACATAAGATTAATCCAAAACAATCTATAAATAACTGTGGTACATGCATTTATTTAAAGACTGCTATAAAATACTATGAGTAATGAAGAGCGATTGTGATAGTATAGGCATTCTGGCCACAGATTCACATCTCGACTAAATGGTGTGTAATTTTTATCTAGTGGAGAGATAATTGTAATGCAATACAGCCCAACTTAGAGTCTTGGTCTATCATCCAACACATCCAATTTAAAAACATTTGAATGTAGGTTTTTTACCGATGTGACTTTCCCTAGTCATTTGACTTGCCAACATTTCCAAGCAAATTCAGTTTTTCCCAACTCCTTATCATTTTACTTTTTTTTTCTAAATTTATGAAATCAAAGTACAATAATTAATTAAGCTGACATTTGATAGTAATAAATCACGAATAATAACTAAACCAGTATTGTTTATTTCCGGTCTAAACTAGAAATAAAAGTACAAACATAGTGGTGATTAAAACAAGTCTGCAGTGATTAATAAAACTGTCCTCAACATCTTTCATAAAACAATATGGGAGATGGTTTAAATATACTTCAAGAATGGTTGTTCTTTGTAAATCAAGAACTAAAAAAATAAATAAAAATATTGAAAGATACTGATATTAGATTCCCAGAAAAGTTTACTTACAATATCCAAGTAAGGCTTCTATGTAATTCAGGATCAACACCTTCAATATCTTCTAATGTAATTGGTTTATTAAGAAGCATTTTATAAAATGGAGTTGTAAAACCACCATCTATATAATGACCATGAAAAACAGCAATTCCAATTATTCTACCAGCAAAATGGAAATATGACAAATGTTCCTGGGAAAAAAAAAAAATATATTGAAAATTTATATTTATTCAAAACACAAACTAAGAAAAATCATATCATGATAATATTTTAGTATGTGTCAATTCGAAAAGCAAATAATGAGAAAAGTTCATTGAATAATATTAACTTCTTTTCTCAATCGATGGAGAATCACATAACCATAGTAGACTCTTCAAGTATTACAAAGTGTATACTAATAGATTACAGTATTGTTAGACAGCAGTATTCAAGTAACAGTTTTTCTTTTTAAATTAAATGTGGTATTTTCATACTGATTAAAATTATATACTGTTTTTCCTCTAAATAATAACCATTGGTTGATCAACAATGAAAAAAAAATTTATAAGCAGTGAGAATGCAATGATCTTTATAAAGTTGTAAACAAAAATGCGTAAGAATGTATGTGTTTAATTGTTATATGTTCATTATTTTATTTTGTTGATTTTCTTTTGTTATGTTTCTAACTGAGCTACAGAGGTTCTCCTGTAGATTAACAATGATTAAATATTCATGTTATATGCTTATCCTAAAAAATGAACATAAGTATAAATCTAAAGTAAATGTTTTTTGTTTAAGCAAGGAAGAACATTTAGTCACATTTTATGCAACAAAATTTAATAAAAAAGAGTTAAAACTTTTTCTATTGGCAATCACCCGTTATTTTATACCGATTTATGACATACTTTTTCTTAGACTACACAGAATAATTCTGTGTATTCCAAATCTAAAATCTTACTTATGGCAATGAATAATATGTTAGGGATTATTTACTTTTTATTGCTTTATTACAATGTTAATCATGTTTTTTCTTAAAAAAGGAAAACTTCAGTGCAGAAAGAAATTTAATGTCTTGCTTTACTCAAAAACAATTAAACTTTTTATAGTTATAATTTTCTGTCTTATCATCTTTACTAACAAATTTAATTTATGGAATCGTCATACAGAGAGAGAGAGAGAGAGAGCGAGAGAGAGAGAGAACTTTTTTACCGTTGTTTTCTTAATCACTCAAGTCTTATTAATTTTTTTTTTGTTTAAAACCAGCTGTGCATTTTATCAGACAACTACAATTGTAATAAAGCATGAGCTAAAGTATCTGATTGTAAAAAGAGAAAAGTTTTTAAGGATTCCACAAAGGATCACTCATGCTAACATTCTAGCACTTATTGGGAACTGATTAACATTAAATAAAATGATTTCATTTTATTGTATTGTGTATAACATAATACAAATCCAACAGAAGGAGGAACCTTCCATGAAAGAGTCAAATAAATAATATTTATTTATCAACATAAGTTGTTTTTTTGTCTCTTCTTCCCCTCATCTTATAAATACATGGGTGGAACCTTTCAGCAACGACTTTCAATTATACGTTTCCTTGTACAATTCTACTTACAATAACATCATTAGCTCTTCTTTCTCTTATTTTCTTCTTTAAAGATTTTATTATCTATACAAAGTTTTTCTCCATGGAAGTTTTCATTTTAAAATTTTTACAACTAATTTTCAATATTCTACTTCCTCTCTTAATTATGTGCCCATACCAACTTCTATTCCACTTGCTTCTTCATTTAAGGAATGCAAAATCACTCAAGAGCAAGGAAGAATTATAAGGAGCATTATAATACAAACAATAATCTGATAAATCTTTTCTTTTATTTATTTTTTTTAGGACAATTGTCAGAAGCATAAAAGAGGCTTTTATAAATAATGAAATGAAGGTGAAATCATAAACGGGCATTGACAAATGCTCACGGTATGAGCATTTGTCAATGCTCATGGTATTTAGTTGAATCCTGAACCTCTAAAGCTACAGGCTAGCATTCTAATCATAATGACAATCAGACAGCCCATTTCTGAAACTGTAATTCTTCATCTTTACAATTATATTTAAAGATATTTATTTCAGAAGTCTGAATTCTATCTTTCAGCTTTAAATGGTGTCCATTAAAAATTGGTAAATAATATAATGACACTTACTTCAATTTCTTGGGGTATCTGGTTTTACTATAGTATGTTACTAATTTTGAGTAAAATGTAAAAAGTTAATTTTTCTATGAACTGAAATTTTTGCAATGTAATATGAACTTATTTAAATCTATTCACAATCTTGGGAAAATTGTTTTGAACATGATCAGTGTATTTTATTACATAACATTCTGACTTTTTGATTAAAAAATACATAAATATTTATGTATTTATTATAAAATAAAATTTTCCTCCAAAAAGGTACTGAAAAGTATTTAACAATTAATGTATATAAAATTACTCACAGGATTAACCCCACTATCAGGATTTATTTGTAGGGTGTAGTTCCCTTCCCTTGAATATTGGAAAAGACCATATTGAGGATTAAGCATTTCATGTGATAATAAATAAAGCCATTCTCTTGCTACACCGCCGTAATCTAATCCTTCTTCACCACGGAACTTAACCATCAACCGCTTACGCATTTCCTTAGGACGCATTTTCATAACTAGTCTATACGATTCCTGAAAGGGGAAATCATAAAAGATATACATATTAAAGCTGTACTCTACACAAATGAGACTTAAATTAAATAAGTAAAACCATATTCTTAATTGTAACGGTTTACAAATTACTTTTAAATAAATTATTTAAAATTATTTTACAAATTACTGTTCAAATTTATTATTTATATAATTATACAAATAAATTTTATTTGCTCTGTATAAAATAAATTAATAGAGTACAATTTTTATAAACACTTTTTTTTTGCTGTAATTGTACATTTTACTTTTTTGAAGAGAGATTTTTGCTTAACAGTGCTGATAGTTTCTCTTGATTCCAAAGTCAAGAAAACCTGTTCATGCATGTGAGAGCAGAAATTTTATGGTGATATAGATGTACTTTGTAAACCATATACATTCACATCATTTTCTAATACTACATTATCATTTATTTACTCTAAATTACCTTCTAAAAATTACCACACTAAGAACCCAAATCAGAATAACGCTTCTGATGCAAATAATTTTACTAAAAATATCACATTTTTAAATATCCATTTTATATATAATTAATAAATATAACTTAGTTAAAACAACACAAGAGAACATAAAGTATGGAACTGGCATGCTATTAATAAAACTCATTCCAATGCAAAATCTGCTCACCTATTTTTTTAAATTTTTATTAATAACATCTGGAGATATTTAATGGAAATGACTTTGTAACAATTCCTCAGAGTCAAAGACTGCAGGACAACATTGTGTATTGAAAAATAACTTGGCAAGTGGTAAGGGTGGACCCTACCAGCCGCCAACCCTACCTAACTGTGGATAACAACAGAATATTGAAAGGGTAGGGCTGTCCTACCTGAGGAGTCAAAAGAGTTAAAAGGATAATCAGACTGCTCAATAAAACAATAACTAAACTCAGTTCAATTAAATTAGAATTTAATCATAAGATTTAAGCAGTTTTGATGCGACGGGTTAACTATACCTGAGTAAAGTATAAATGTATGAATGTTGAATGCTAATAGTGGGTATAGAGCCAATTGAAAATTTATAAAATTCTGCTACTGAATTAATTTCTATATCATATTTCTGCACGCATAATGTAAATTTTATTCTCAATTTGTTCAAAATTTGAATGAATGTTTAAGATTTAGCAAATTTTGGATTCTGTTTAATACATAAGTACAGAGAAAAAAAACTAAGAAACTTTTAGGACATGTTCTACTGGTGAAAATAATGAAAAAAGTTTGTATAATTGTATGTCTGTAAACGCTTCATTTTTGTGTTACGACTAGCCAAAGATTTCACCTGGATTACAGCTCTTCTTATAAAAAGAAGCTCTACTGTAATTTTTGGGATCCAAATTAATTAACAGAACAAAACCTAAACTAAAATTCTAAACATATATACATATATTTTGGGATTTAATAAAACTTCATGTATTGGAGTGTGTAACAAAACTGTTAACTAGATGAATTCAATAAAAAAAGACAACTAAAAAAGGGGATAATTTTCTTAAAATATTGCATTTGTCATAAAGTAACTTAATCATTTAACCTTTCAATTAGTTTTTTTAACACACACAAACTATATAGAGATATAAAACTATCATGCTGTCCAGTGTATATACATATTCTTTTACAACGGCAATGGCAATATAAAATTTAACCTGCATTAATGAATATATTGTTTATATGTTAGTTAGACTTATTAATACAGTGCTTTATAAAAAAAAGATCTAAGGTAATGTGAACTTCCATATTACTCTACATGATTACACCCTAGGTACATGAATACACTATTAGCTACAGTAAGGAAATAGAATCTCTGCAGAGGATGTATTTAAAAATATTTTATTAATATAGGTATCAACGTGTATTTACAAGAGAATAAATAAATAAAAATATGTATCTATAAATGTGCATAAAATTATTTTAAAAATGAAGAAATAACCTCAAAAATCTCAGAACGGGAGACTTCAAGGCGGCAATGACCACTTTGCGGTTGTAAAGCATTTAATTCTGCTCGTAGTATTTTCTGTTTGGCTACAAGATCTCGTCTATATTTTGGTAGCATTTCACCATCTGCTTCTATACTTTGTGGACCATCAGGTGGTCGTGGTCCTACAGGAGTAGTTGTCGTCGTAACTGTTGTGGTAGTTGTATTTGATGAGTTTGTATTTGAAGGTGTCTGTTCTGAAGGACTAGTTGGAGATGTTTCAGGTGTAGGATTAGGTGTTGATGAAGAAGACGACTGGGGATTATGTTTTCTGTAAAAAAAAATTGAGAAAAAATTAAACAATGTGCTAATGAAAAATAATTCATTCTCACACTGTAATTACAATAATTCAGTTGTGGTTAGTTTAATGATTTATTCTGTTTCTGTATAATATAAAACATTCACAAAAATATCTTTATGATATAGGTGAATAACTTAAAATCATCTAGGATAACTCATTAAACAGGCTGCATGTTTCCAATTATAAAAGTGAGTAAAAGGTTATAATTCATTTCTAGTGTAACCAAAATTTATATGTAGAAAAAGTTTTAAAAATAAAATAATGGAAAATTAAAAAAATTTCAGCAAGTCAAGTTTGACGGCAATTTTTTACAGTGAAAATCTTCTGATTGATATTTCTCTAATAAAAAAGCATGGTGTGGTTTGTTTGTTGTATATGCACACATACAGACGGTGCATTGGATTGCTGTATATGCTCACATTTTTATTTTGAATGAAGTGCATGAATAATTCATTTATTCCAACGATTTATATTTCTTGATATA
Source organism: Lycorma delicatula (assembly GCF_047948215.1). Taxonomy (NCBI): domain Eukaryota; kingdom Metazoa; phylum Arthropoda; class Insecta; order Hemiptera; family Fulgoridae; genus Lycorma; species Lycorma delicatula. The sequence continues at coordinate 55,748,208 of NC_134463.1, forward strand.
AACCATTTATTTAACTGAGAGGAAAATGAATGCATCGGGGTCCAGGGGGTAAAGCTGCCTGTCTAGATGGTCCTAGCGAAGCGAGCCCTGACCAGCAAGTAATGATAAAATTTTTGATATTCCATTGATGTACCCATTATAATTATAAGATTATCTGCCTGAGGCAAGTGCCTAGTAACATGTTCATTCCATTACTTCCTATTTCCATCTAAATTTTTGAGTTCTGTGTTCCAGTTTCCTTTTAATCATTTATAATTTTTAATTTATTAGAAAATTATAAATTAAAAAAAAAAATATCTAATGCTGATTAACTTTATGATTGGGTTGAACTATACTAAAACAGTAAAAAAAAAAACAAGAGGGAAATCATTTGTAACAAGGGAAGGAGAAAATAATAATTAGAAATTAATAGTTATCCTTTATATGAATGCAACCATTACAGCACAAAAAAAAGGTTAGATGTTTGAAGACTGGATCTGTGATACCAATGACTAGATGGAAGTTTTTTAAAGTATGGAAGTTTATTAATTTCAGACGGATTCTGGGAGCACAAAAGGCCAAAACATTTTTTGAACATAAACAGACCAAGAGATCATACTGCTAAAAATAAAAAGACTGTTCTACAACCACTGCGTGTATGATAATCGACTTTCAAGTATTTTTTAAATATTTATTATAATAACTGGATGATGGATAATGGAAATTGCCTTCAACAGTTAGAATTCAAAGGTCTGATTTCAATTTAATTTATCTCTAGATGAACATAGCATGGGAAATAACATCTTACATCTAGATTGTTAAATAACAAATTTCATTAGTTTTTATAGTCATCTATGTTTAAGGTGATAATATTGATAAGTACAATTTGTATTATAACTATGTGATTTTTAATAATTTTAAGTAGTTTTCAGTCATTTAATTGGATGGACATGTGCTCTCAGATGAAATTCTACTTTTTTATGTATTTACATAAGCTTTTGGGAGTATGAATATGGAAATTTGTAGTGTATGAAAAATGCGTTGCCCCTGACAGGTATTTGAACCTGGGACTTCTGGATGAAAGGCTGAGACACTATCACTTTGCCATGGAGACATTACTTTCTAAGTCTTTATGTTACATCTGTCTCAGTAACCAAGTATTGAGTGATAATTTATTTATACCATTTATATTTTTAAACGTACACAAGAAATGAAAAACTATATCTTTAAAACTATATCTTTTACATTCTCAAGTAATATGATTATATTAAATGTTTTAACACAGTTTATATTAATTAGTCATTATTTAAATTATAACTATCATTATTCTTCATTTTCTTTATTTAACATATTCTTGAAAAATAAGCTAATAAAAACAAGTAATATCATGATTGATTATATTCTTACTTACTTCATTAAACTTGATATTATAACACCAGATAATCTAGGATCTGTAAATTGTGTAGTACGATTATTATGATCTACATAGTATGATCTACCAGAAGCAGTCTGCCTAACTTCCCATCCAGGAGGAAGTGGACCAAGTACTTCATTACTAAGATCAGCAGGATTTGTTGGTAAATCACGGGGAATTCGAGGGTCGTGCCATGTAGAAGCACCAGTCGGTATATGGTAAAAATAAACCTGGCCTTGTTGAGTAGTCCGTAACTCTATTGTAAAAAAAGAAAAAACTATATATATATATATATATAAAGAAAATAAAAATATAAATCATGATATTTTTTTATAATTACTACAAAATTTATTAAAAATCTTATATTATTACTTTCCCTATAATCTAAAAATACAGGGTATACAAATAAAAAATACCGGGGTTTTATAGCTATTTGTTCTCTCTTAACTTTTTTGACTTATAGTAATGAATAATAAAATGTATCTCATTAGTAACTCTTACAGTTTTTTTCCTAAAAGTGTTCAATGTGAACACCTTTTGTCAACATGGCACACATCCAGCCAATGGAAGAGTTTGTCCTAAACCAGCATGTCTGGAACAAAGCAAGCGACAGCTGTTTCAATTCTGTGCCTCAAATCATGTAGATATGTAGGTAGCACAGGCACATACACTAGATTCTTTATGAAACCCTAAAGAAAAAAAAATCACGAGGTCAAATCAGGCGACCTTGGAAACCACTGCAAACAAGTCATTGGGTCATTATGATATGGCCATTATATATATTAATGTTGTCACTAAGATGAAATGTTGACTCATTACTAAACACAATACGATCAAGAAAGTCATCATCTTCATTCAGGAACATTTCGATTCTGAAGTTGACATACTCAGCATTGTCAGCAGGCTTCAAAGTCAATAACAGATGTAAATGTTATGGACGCATATATAAGCATTTACTTAAAACATTCCACACTGTCATCACCGGCATCACTACTTCATGACTATCCTTCCTTACAGACTCTTTAGCACAACACAAGAAATACCCCCAAATATGTTCAACATTTTCTTCTAATATTCTTGGTTGTCCTTCACTTTTCCCTTTACCCAGAATCTGATCATTCATATGCCACAGAAGAGTTATTGTTACTTGGGAGGATCACAATTAAAATTTCTGTGGAATGCACACTGAACTGTAACTACAGATTTACATTTCTGTCAGAAGATGCAATCTTTTCTTGTGGTGCTGTCAAATGGAAAGATAGGTATATATAACAAGGATATGTCTTCAGTCATGTCCTTTTTGCTCTTTGATTCTAGCTTTAAATCAACAATCTACACCTGATTTAGGAGATATAACAAATTAAACCTCGATATTCTTTTTTGTACATCTGGTTAATTATTATATACCTTATTCTACAACAAAAGTTTAAAAAGATTTCCCTGAATAATCCAAAAATACAACTACTATCCTTAACAATCAACAAGTCCTTCCTTATTCACCAGATGAAGTTCATGATGGACACAAATAATACTGTGTATTTATAAAAATATTATTATTTTTATAAACATCCAACCATGTATTATGCGTAGACATATATACACTATTTAATCTTTGCACACAACATACACATGGGTTTAAATGTAACTGCATAGAACCTGATTAGTTTAATGTACATATTCAATATCTTAATTGTTAATTTTTTTGTATTTAAGAAACTAGCTTAAAGTAACTATTTTATTTGCAGTGAAAAAAAACCTTATTTAACAAATTGTTTTTTTAGTTTAATTTTTGAAATAGTTTTATGTAAATAAAATAGTACAATAGTACATAGTTTAATTCAATTAACCTTAATGTTTTTTGTTTACTTTTTTAATTTATATTTTCTTTACTTAATTTTGAAAAACACTAACCTAAAACTTTTTTAAGACATTTTTATTCATTTTTTGAAAGTTTCATAAAAATCTGTCAATGGTAATTGAATAACTGTGATTATACATGTATACATTCATATGATGAGTTCAACTGTTCCTTTCTATGTTAAATTTCCTTTCTTACTTTAAATAACAAATTATTCAGAAGAATTTCAGATATAAATTTTAATTTTTGACCATAAAAGTTAGAAAACACAATCGAAATATATTACAATTTTAAATAATGATTTTTTAAAGTCTTTTTATCAAATGATATATTGTTTCCTTGCAAAAAAATTAAAATAATTGTATAGATTTATGATGCGAATGAATATAATGATAATAACAATTATTTAAATGATATCACAACAGAAAGAACAAGAAATATTACTTGAAAGCACATACTTTATTCTTTATTTATAAACAATTCAGGCTAAATGTATGAATATACATCACTAGTCTTTATTTGGAAAATGTTTCTAAAGTAGTATACCAATTTGAAACTATTCAGTGATTAACCATTTAGAGGAATGATTAACATACTCAAGAGATTTCAGATCACACATAAATCAATAATTCACTTTAGTTTGGCAAAATAATTTTTTTTTAAAGTGAATAATAAAATTAAATAAATTATAAACTAAAATGGCACTTCTTTACTTTTAAATAAAATATAACCAATCCTTACTTTTGACAAGGAGTTAAAAAAATAATTGTGATTTTTTTTTTTTTTTTTACTTTTTTAACCATTTAGTCCTTTTGGAATCAGTTATCAGCTAAAAGATATTTAACAAAATAAAGAAAGACGATTGGTCTTTCAGGTGAAAAATATGAAAATATGCAAAAAAAACCCCAATACACTATCCAATTGATAACCTCTTCTTCCTTTATTTGAGGTCAATTAGAAGTGAACAAAATAATGAAAGTGATGATGTGGAGATTTATTAACATTCAAATTCAAATAAACTATTTTATATTAACATCTACAAAAAACGTTTATTATACTTTATGTAAAACATTTTTCTACTTAATATAGTAATTACTCTGAAAGTTTAAATCTTCATAAAGGAACCAATTAAAGGTACAATATATTAAAAAAAATTTTTTTTCGATAAATATCTAAAAAAAATAATTTGATTTTAATCAAAAGAAAATGCTGCTCTGTTCAAAATATATAACAACTAAAATAATAAGTCAAGCAAATGAAAAATTCTATTTCATTTTAAAAATTGGAGTGTAAATAAAAAACTTATCATAGTTAAGAATATTTTTGATATAATACCAATATTTTCTTTAGAATATGTAAATAAAAAGCATTTGTATTTTGAATTATTCGAATAAACAATAATTATTAACTATACCGTAACCAGGAGGGAGATCATTTGGTTGCGGTACGTGATGACGACCGACATTACCACTGGCTGCTTGTCTTCGATTTCCTCTTCTTCTTGACTGACCAGAGGGAGGTCTACCACCAGACTCTTCTCTGTGCCTATAAAAAGCCGGTAAAACTGTTGTTACAAAGTGTAACTTTCATAAAATAATAGAATTAAATTAAGGTAAAAAATTACTTTTTAATAATTGATATTCTTAACAAACAACTGAAGTAATTACAGTATAATATACAATAAAAAAAGGTGTGTGTGTATGTGTGTGTGTATATATAAAAATGAAAAAGCCTACAAATAAGATATAAAAGAAAATTGTACATTAAAAAAAGGAGGTATCAATTTATTTGTACTAAGTAAATTGTAACATAACAGAGAATAATCAGTTTATACAGATTATTATAATTAAGGTATCTGACATTTTTTTTAGACAATCGTTATGATGTATATTTATATATGACTATTGCACAAATAACTCTACATAGTAATGTATACTTTTGATTGGGGGGGGGGGGTGATGGAACAGAGAAAATTACATAATTTTTGGCTAGACATCTCTTTACATTTCAAACTAAACTTAGTTAACAGAAAACAGAAAAATTGTTAAGATTGTATTTAAATACAGCAAACAATGTAGACGATAAGTTAATCAGAGTAAATAAATTTTTATTTTTTAACTTATAAAATGATAATAACCAAACAAACAACTTTTTATGTTCCGATGAGATTTCACTACTTTTTTCAAATATAAAACAGTTTTTTATAAAAATATTCATAATTTATAATATTAATAATAAAATATATATTTAATATTAATAATAATTCATACAAATATAAAACAATTTTCTTATAAAAAGCTTTATAAACTTTTTGAACAGAAAATGATAAAATATTTTACTACTTAAATATCAAAATAAAATAATTAAATATAAATTGAAGCTGGCTATTAGACAAAACCAATATTTTTGGTAACAATTAACAAACTACACAAAAAAACCCACTCACTACTAGTGTGATTGATGAATCAGTACAGTATAAACTGATAATGTTTAGTTAAATTAAAATTCTAAATTGTAATAAATGTCGTATAAAAATAAAATTAATAACTCATAACATGAAAAAATAAAAATACAAAAGCCTTTAAATGATAATGCCAACATGTAATTAAAAAAAAATTACATCTTATAATTAATAAAATATTTAATTCTAATACTTGAAGTGAAGATGTTTATAAAGCAGAAAGTGGAAAGCAAATTGTAAAATATTCAATTGGGAATGATAAATAGAAACTTTAAAGAACGATTACAGGTAAACGTACAAGAATATTATAACACAATAAACAAAAATCTAACTATGCTGATCTCATTACTGAAATAAACATGTTCTCTCAAAAACAAAAACACATCAATATTAGCAATAACTTTAAATCCCTTATATTTTACAAAACTACAAATAATAAAAAAACAGCAATCTAACAAAGAACAAGTAAAATTTGAATATGATAACTGGATTAAGGAAATAATATATTTAATTTAAATTATTAAAAGCTTTATAAATCACACACACACATTTTAAAATTAATAATATAAACCACCTAGTATAGAATATTGAGATAAGACCTATCTACCTTAATTAATCATGATAATATACTTTAGTGGGTATCCCGCATCCTCGGTCATAATTGAATTCATTTTATTAATTGTTATCAATTGCACATTAAATAAATAGATTAAAAAATAATAAATTATTAGATAATAACAAAAATTATTCATGTCTCTACTACTGCTTTACTGGAGTTTTCTTTTTTCTAATATGAAAGGTTCATTCATATTAAAAACAACTCGCTTTTAGAAATTTAATACAATTTTGAAAAAATGGTTAATAAAGAGTTAAGACAGTTCTTATGAATCTTCTTCTTTTTGTACAAAGGAGCAAAGGAACTGAAAGATGCAAAGGTGCAGAGGAAATGTACAAAGGAACTGTTCTGTTTAATTTCTGAGCTATGGCATTTTTCTGTTTTCAATGTACTTATCATTTAGATTCTCTTGAAAGAATTAACCACACTATATGATCACACCCCCTCAATATATGTTCTAGATATTGACGTTTTTTTATTTTCAGTGTTCAAAATTTCCATTTCTTTCAACAACTAACTCAAAATATCACTCTGCTATTGTTCACAATAACCATTCAAGTTATTTTACCAAACAGCTTCTTTCAAATAACAAATTGACAAAAAAATACAGGTATCTATATCTGAAAAATGTGACTTTTAAGAGAATATTCTGAATCTATTTTCACAGAATAAACACAGAGCTCCTCTAATTTTTTCAAAGCTAATGGAAAAATTTCAGAATGATATAGAATATTATGTCCGAAGAATGAGTTAAACTTATTCAGTTATAAAAATAAAGTTTTATTTAAATAATTTTTTTTTTCACTCAAACTAATATTGTAAGTAAATTTATAACCGATAACAAAACCTATACAGACCACATTACAAAAACAGATAAATGGCACAGGATTATCAGAAAAGAAACTGAAAACTGAAATAAAGAGTTCATAATAATTAACTTAGGTAACAATGAAAATATTTTTTAACTAATTCATGTATTGTAGCCACTAAATCTAACATAAAATACAGATTTCTGCCAAGGGATGGCTGATTTCAAAAAAAATATTCCTAGACTAATCACTTAACATAGGCTATTATTTTTATAATTTTATAACTTTATCTCATTAATATCTGCAAGGGTGGATCAATAAGTACACATGTTAGGAATGAAAATACAAATTTTTCTGAAAAAAGTTATTTATTTTTCAACATAATCTCCTTTTAGGAGGATACACTTTTCCCAATGTCCCTGCCATTTTTTTAAACCGTCTAAAACTAGGTGTCTTGACGATTACCTATTTGTTCGAGCCAAATTTTTCCCCATGAGCCTTGTTTTCATGTTGAGGAACAGAAAGAAGTCACAGGAAGCCAAGTCGGGTGAGTATGATGGAAACGCCAGCAATTCATGCAATTTGGCTGTGATGATTTCGGATGAGTGAGCTGGTGTGTTCTTGTGATGAACAGCACTTTTTTTTTTGCCAAGTGGGGCAATGTCTGTTTCAATTTCTCGTTGAAGTGATCCAATAAATTACTGTAGTACTGTTCCGTGATTGTGCTTCCTTTTTCCAGAAAGTCTATGAGGATTATTACCTTTGCATCCCAAAAAATCATAGCCATGGCCTTTCCAGTCAATGGAACCATTCTTTGGAGCTTCTTTCTTGGCCTTCTTTGGAGCAGATTTGCCTGGAAAAACCCATTGTTTTGATTGTCGTTTGGTCTCTGGTGTACAGTAATGGATTCAGGTTTCATCAACGGTGTTGAATAGACGTAAAAACTCTGGCAGATTTCACTTAAAGAGGTCCAGTCCAAACACTGCTTTGAAGTAGACAGCCATATCCGCTTGTTGTCTGAAGTGAGCAATCATGGCACCCATCAGGCCGACAGTTTTCTTGTTCTTAACTTATCATCTCAAATGTTTATTGCCGTTCCATATAACATACTTGTAGCCTCTGCTATTTCATGCACTTTCGTTCAGCGATCAGCAAGAATCACGTCATGGACCTTTTCAATGATTTTCTTAGTAATAATGTCTGCTGGGTGATGTAGGGGTTCTTCATCAAAAACAGATGTACAGTCACGTTTAAATTCATTAAACTAATATCTACAGTATCATAGATTGTGAAAAGTACCTATAGACAGAATCCAATTTCGCTTTTATTTTGTCGCATGTTTTCCATCCAAAAATAAAAAGGGAATTATAGATCGATATTGTTCTTTTTCCACTGCATTGTAAATACCATGTATGTTTAATACAAATGGCTGTCAAATAAAAACTAATCTATGAATCAGTCTGAAATTTTATATGGATTGATAGATGGTAGTAATGCCAACTTTCCACAGTAACACTACCTGCCTTCAAACATGGTTACTAACTGATCCACCCTAGTATTTATGGGATATCCTTTTCTGATATCATTTTCTAAGGGGTTTCAATAGCACCAGGTGTCAGATGGGCAGAATCCTGTTCTGTCAAACTTATTTGTATTCATATAAAAAACTAATAAAAGAGCTAACCATATCATTTTATATTGCTTTATGTATGATTTTCAACCTTCACCATAACCACTTTACAGACCAGATTATTATTTTGCAGCAAGTGATAAATAAAAAAAAAAAAAAACAATTGTTAAAAGTTTATTTGTGGTGCATCTTATTTCATTAATATTCATAGCAGTAATTGTGATCCACAAAAACCATGAGTGCATTAAAAATATTGTGAAAGTGACTTATAAAACATATGCAAAATTCAAGTGAATTGCCTTCATGCGGTATACTATATGATTAAGTGATGTGGATTTCATTAAATCAATCCAATAATATTACATTTTTTATAGAATTTAAATAACACTTAAAAAATTAAAACAGTGAACTACATTTCACTGAAATAAAGTAATTTACTTGTTTTGAATAGTCTTTAAACAATAAATTGCCAAAACAATCATAAAAATTCAAATTATATCAAGGTTTGTTATTTTTTATCAATCTAAGTCCAACATAATACGTAAAGGGAATAAATCTTCAAATAAAATTTTCAAAAGAATTATGCAATTATTTAGATTAGAATGGAGAAACTAGCAAAAATGTTTTTGTTAATTTCAAATTAAATGAGTATTAGAACTTGATATTTTTAAAAATCAAAGAGATAGAATGAATTACTCTTTGTTTTTTTTAGAATAATATTTATAAATAAATACAGGGTGTCCCATATAAAACGCAAACCCATCAATCACTCATCCATGAAATTTCAAAAGTCAAGCTTACTCTCCTACTCGTTACTGAAATGGACTCGTCCAACATCTGAACATCACGGCGACGCAGTAGAACACTACCAATAGTAACAACAATGCAATCATAACATTCAGTGTATTGCTAGAGACAAGATGGTGTTTTCGATAGATGAATGTGTTTTCATTGTTGAGTCGTACTTCAGTACGAAATCAGTGGTTGCAGTGCAAGATTTGTTTCGCCATAATTACCCAGATAAACCAGTTCCTAACAAAACATCAGTATTAAGGTTAGTAGCAAAATTTAGAGAGACTGGTTCTGTTAATAACAAGGAACACAAAAGATCTGCGTCAGTGTTGAATACAGATACAGTCACTGAAATCAAAGACCGATTACTCGCCTAGCCAAATAAATCGATCAGACGTTTGTCTACTGAAATTACTTTGTCTAAATCAACTGTTCATCGGGAGACCAAACAATTACAATTACAACCTTATCGCATTCAAACAGTTCATCAACTTCTTGAGCCCGACAAAGAAAAACGGCTACAATATTGTCAATGGTTCCGTCGATTTCTGCGTGAGGGAATTAATGTTATGGATTTGTTATTTTTCACAGATGAAGCACGATTTCATGGCTACGTAAACAGCCAAAACAGTAGAATTTGGTGTGCTGAAAATCCCCATGTTTATCACGAAAAACAATTACACCTGCAGAAGTTGGGCGTGTGATGCGCGATATCGCGGAAGAAAATAATCGGTCCTATTTTTTTCGAGTACACCATTAATGCAGAACGATATCAGGATATTTTATTTCAGTATATTGCACTCTCGGAAAAGGAAGACAGACACTGCTGGCTACAACATGACGGTGCGACATCGCACTATGCAGGTTCAACTTCTGATTTCGTTGAGGAATTCTTTGGTAATCGTGTTATCGGTCGAGGCTTGTGGCCACCAAGATCTCCAAGATTTGACTGCGGCGGATTTTTTTCTATGGGGTTACCTCAAAGAAAAAGCCTACAGCAACAAACCATGAACACTTGAAAGTCAATATTGAACAAGCTGTATTAAATATCCAGCCACAAACTCTGAAAAAAGTTGCAAGAATCGCTATAAAAAGAATTGAAGCTTGTATTCTAGAAGATGGCGGCCACTACCAACATTTACTCTAAATGTAAGGTAATGGATGGTAATAATAAAAATTACATTTACATTTACACATGCCTTTTTATTATTTCAATACCTACCAATATAAGGTTGGGTTGCGTTTTACATGGGACACTCTGTATAACAGAAGGGGGAAAGATCACTTGGGTAACATTGATATTCTCTGGGCACATCTTGAATGGATCACAATCACATGCCTTTGATCAATTTAACTTCTTATCTTACCATATGAAAAATAACTGAATAATATAAAAATTTTTTCAGTTATGAAAGAATCTTTAAAAATTAACCTATAATGTTATGCAATGAAAGATAATGACTGGCGCTCTTTTTAATAGCACGTCCATATTTTTATTAATTTAGATTTAGAAACAGAATTTGAGTTGAATTTTAAGAACTGTTACTAATATGACAACTAATGTTTTGCAACATTCCACATTTATAACTAGAAAAAAAATTTAACCAAGAGGGGCTGAGCCTGGGAAATTCTGACATGCATGGGGTCATGCATTAGTAATTAATCAATAGCCAATCATATAGCAGATATCCTATTTTTAATAAGCTAGTTTGATAAATACTGTTTATAATGCAAATATATCAAAAGAAAAAAATAATTTTAATGATGAATGAAGGAATGTTTATTATTAATAATATTTTTAAGTTGATTTTCAAGTAAGTATATTTTGCTACTGATTTTTTTTTTTTTAATTTACTACATTAAACTTGTTGGCTACAGAACAGACTGAACAAGTAATTTTTTTTTGTAATGAATATTTATCTAAATTTGTGCATAACTATATACAACATAAATATTATGAACAGATGTATTGTATTTTTAATTACACAAGATCACAAAATATAAAATTCACAAATAAACAGAGAAGCGATTAAAGTACATAATAATAAATAAAAATAATGAATAAATAAATGCCTTTAATTTTCTACCTATAATTAACAGCATACTTTCATTATTGTTTATATTTTTTTGTTGCAAATTTATAATTTTTAAATTAATGAGTGACATTTCATAAAACTGTTATTAAAATATATTTATTTCATACATAACCATTATTAAAAAAAAAAAAAAAAAAAAATAGTGCTAAGGTTTTACGATTCCTAACAATGACTTAACTATAAGAAATGATTACTGTATACGCTTTCTGGTAGATAGTGGGTGGAACTATTACCTTTTGGTGCCACAGTCCTAAGTAAGTGATAAATATAATATTTATTGAAAACTATTACCCTAATTATTTAAAATAACATGTATCAGATCTCTGTTTAATCCTCCAAAACACCTTTCAAAATTCATACTGAAATATATTCTCTATCAACTTATACCCTAGTGTTTATGGTGTGGGTAATTAGTATATTCTTAATCTGCTGATAAATGATCCTAAGAAAATGCTACATTTAATATAAAAGTGTTCTTATCATATTGAATTAATTTTAAGGGTATATTTAAATATATTTACTACAGTTTCATATGTACTATAGTATCAATTATGAACTATTTTGCAAGGGTTATGGGAAACTAAGTTTTAAAATACTTAGACCAGCAGTCAATGCATAAGAACACAACACAATTACAAAACAATATAAGCAGGTTGAAAAAATAAATATGGTCTTTTAAAACAGTAGAATTCTAATTTTTATCTGAAGTAATTGAAGCAAATTCACTTCCGAAAACTTGGTTTTGACTAATAAATTATTATTTAACCATTTCCCTCTGGAAAAGGAAACGTTTATAAACTCTGGAACCAATATAAATAAGTACCACTTATGTAACATAGTAGAAAATCTCTTAATGAGGGCTTATTACTGCAGTTTACAAAAAGTCCAAAATCCATTTTTTGGGGGATTTTGGGCACTTTTGGTTAAGTCGTTTGCAATCATTTTTGAGTTATGCAAGATGTGTGTACAGCTATCACACCGAAACACACAGCTGTTAGCCTGTGTGCTAACAACTAAATGCCAAAAGATTCTCTTTCAGAATATCATAAAAAATCAATTAAAAACCCCTATAAATTCACATGAATACCTAAATAAGGTCTTTGTTTTACCAATTAATATAAGTTTGAGAAGTACACAAATAATTGTAAAAAGGCTTTTTAGATTCTGCAGCTAACAAAATTTTTAAACACCTAAAAAGGCCTGTAAGCCATTTCTTAATAAAAGTTATATTTCAGCTTATAAATCACATTTTTCATTTAGAATAGGTTGATTTATGTAACCTTGGCCTATTTCTACTTCTGATTATTCTTCTACTTTAATTTCAAAATCATCTTCACCAGAATCATTACTACTAGAATCACAAACATATTCAAAATCCAAATTTTAAAATAGTGGACATTAATATCAACACCAAAACATCAACTACATCATATTAAATGGACTTAATAACATTTAAAGTAGTTGAATAACCCTTAAAAAAGAGACAAAATATTCTAAAACAACAAATGAACTTTTTCACTTGTTTTCATGAGTGGCCAATGGCTGACAAAGTTTTCCAGGGTTACAATGTGTTAATGTAGAATTACAAATAATGGAAAAATGAATGAGAGAAAAGTTACAATGGGGTGAACAACATTTTTAAAGATGTTTTTTTAATGAATACAAGGACACAGATATAGTTTATATTTACTTTGAATTTCTTGAAAAAAATAAAAAATCATATTTTCCCATATTAACAACAAAAAACAGTGAAATTAAATTAGCTATCGCAATGATATAATTTGTAAAGGTAACTTTATTTTTAATGGAAATTATATTAAGTGCATAATGAATTCGTTTCAGTATCTATATAATAATTATCATACCATTTATAAAGTGAAAATGTTTCAAATGTTAAAACATGAGTTACACAGAATAATCATTTTAGGTAACAAATTGGATTTCAAAGTAGAAAATATTTAAACATTTTTTAATAACCATTCTGGATAACCTGCGTTAAGGTAAACAGATTTGCATTCTATCACAATAATTGCAAAGTAAATAACTGAATTTCAAGCTTAATAATACTAATAGCTACTAAACAGAAAAAAAAAGATAAAAGTGATTATTCTGCAATAACAAGAGGTTAACAGCAAATTTAAGTTAAATCACTGCATGTTAAAGCATTTATTTAGATATCATCTTTACTACATAAAGTTCAGATTGAGATTATTCTAGCTAAAATAACAAGCAAATGCAAGCAAAAAAGCAAACTTTTCATTTTGGCATTAAGACAAACAAAAATGAAACTACAATCAAAGGGAACACTCTTCCTAACACAAGAAACAAAACTCAATTCAAAAACATTAACAATAATTTAAATATTTAATTACAATTAAATATTTAAATTATGTACCTTTGTTGTGAGGAACTGGAATTGTTGTTATTATTATTACTATTTATAGAATTGTTGCTGTTGTTGAGATTGTTGTTGTTGTTTGACGTTGAACTATTCTCCGTTTCTGAGGAGTGGCAATTAACGCCTGGACTCAGTAAGATTTGACTCCTGAACACAACAATTTATTTAAAATAACGTTTTATCAATTAATTTAATACACATAAAATTTTTTCAAATAAATATATATGATCTAAAGAGAAGGAAATTATTTTACAGAACCAGTAATACATTCCAGAATTAATGAGAAAATGAAAAGTTAAATAAATCAGAATGATGTACAGAATTAGATCAGAAAGAGGAACTAGAAAGGATCTACTGTTTAGACTAAATATATGATAATTAGTGTATTTTACAAAAAAAGAATAACAAACACAATACATACAATATTACAACATTAACCCTTTCACAGCCAAAACGCCAACTGAAAATCCCATATTGATAATTACATTAAAAAACCTCTGTGAAATGGATAATCTAATCCCCATTTTATTTCTCCTTACAATCAACAACTACACTGAAATCAGTTCTATATGTCCATTACAATGTTTATAATATTTAAACAAATATATATATACACACATATATGTCGAGGTTTTTTTTTTAAATTTATACAACATTCCAACCCAAAATGCCATGATCATACTTATATATTTTAAATACTTATATGTATTTATGGTACAAAATTTGTACCATAAATGTATAAAGTAACTAATGATGAAATACAAGGAACTGAAAATGGCTGTTCATTTTTGTTTTTTTAAATTAACGACTCCAATTTAAATATGGTTTTTCATCAATTATCCAAAAATTAATAAAAGTTTAATCAACTTTATAGGCTAAAAATTACAGAGATTTAAAGTTAGAAGAGTATTTGTTATCTATAATGACAGTAATAAAGTTAAATTAATAGAAGTACTCGGATAATAGATCAAATAAAAGCACTTCAATTCTGGCTATGTAGTCATAATTAAAGAAAAATAATAAAATAATATAGTATAGTTACATCTCATCATGTGACTAATTGACTTGCTTCACCTGACTACACCAAGAGAAAGACAATGTAATAAGGTGATTTGTATATTTGTACCTGTAACATTTGTTTTATACTATGTATCAATTCTCATGAAACAGAAATCACATTATTTACTTTATGTGAAATTGAATAAAAGTTCTTTGAAAAAGATCCAAAATGTATGTCATATATTTTAGACTTGAATAAAAAAATTACTTTAATTAATAAAAGTGACCATGAAAATACAAGAGATGTTCAATAATTAACATGACAAATTGATGTATAGAAAAAACAGTTCATTCAATGACACTGAAACTTTTTGAGGGTCAAGTTGACAACCTTGGGAACGCATTTAATCAGCTATTCAATCATAATTAATCTAAACCTCTTTTGTGGAAATTTACTCAAGAATGTTGAAACAGTATGGTGAAAAGTGTTTAAACCACAGTAACGTGTATAAGTGGGTGGAACAGTTTAATTTGGGTAGAACAAGTGTGACTGATCTCCATTACTCTGGAAAACCAGTTGAAGTTTCGACTACCGTACTGCAAAATTGCATAAATGATCTTATTTATGAAGACAGGGAAGTCAAAAATTCCCAAATTGCTAGTTTGTGTAATTTTAGTGTTGGAACCGTGCATTCAATCATTCATGATATTCTGAATTATCGCAAAACTTGTTTGAAATGGGTTCCAAGACAGTTGACTCAAGCCCATAAAGACACCTGGATTCTCATTTGTTCTGAGCTCAAGGAACGGTTTGAAACTGAAGGTTCAAGGACTTTCTTGTGATGAAATGTGGATACACCATTTCGAGCTTGAATCCAAACAGTAACGTTTTAGAGTGGAAACATCCAGATCACCCACCAAAAAAAATTCCAAACTCATGCATCAAGCTGGTAAAGTGATGTTGACGGTCTTCTGGGACTCTCAAGACACAATTTTTAGTGATCAGAAGAACAACATACTGTGCATAGTGAGTACTATTATGACACGCTCCAATAGAAAGTGATACCTGCAATAAGGCAAAAATATCAGAACACTCTTTCAAAAGGTGTGATTCTCTTTCATGAAAACGAGTGCCGCACACTACTCAGAGAACAGGAGAAGTGCTCGAGAAGTTGGGTTGGGAGGTGTTGCCACATCCTCCTTACAGCCCAGACCTTATTAATTTGTTCAATTTTAATTTGTTTGGCATGCTCAAAGACTTTTTACATGGCAAAAAGTTTGACAATGAAGCAGTCAAAAGAGAGGTGTACGACTGGTTCAAACAGCAAGGTAAAGACTTCTAAAGGCTTCTGAGGGAATCACAAAGCTCACAAAACAGTGGGAACAAGCGTCTAAATGTTGCTGGAGATTATGTTGAAAAGTAGTGTAAGTTTCATTATCATTGAATAAATAATTTTTTCTCTACATCAATTTGTCTTGTTAATTATTGAACATCCCTTGTATTAACAAAATTCATTTTTTTTTTTTAAATTTCAAGTACTATTATTCAATATTAAATATGAAGATTAACAAAAGTAGGTCATTTAAAACAAAATAAATTATATTAAAAATTGTTTAGAGAAATAGACCGAATTTATTGAAAACAGAAAAAGAATAAGATTAACAGACCATATGATGCAAAATTAGATTACTTAAACCAATGAAGCAAGTTTCTTTAACTCAATCTTATGGTACAATATTTGTAACAGTTACAAGCAAACATTTTCCCCAATTTAAAAAAAAAAATTGTTTGACAAGGTTTCTTACTATTAATTGTGAAGATTTTCTATATATAATTTTCACTTTTAAGAATGGGGGGGGGGTCTGGTTTTTTTCTTGGGCAAGGAGGATAAGGATAAGGAGGTTAATCTCCACTCCTGATGTAACCTATCATTTTCCTACCTACCAATGGCAATGTGTAAAACATAAAATTCTAAAGTAGCACAGTGTAAACTAAATATTTATGTAATTAAGAAACTAAGGTGTACACTGAAAGAGTTAATGTGCATACAATAAAAGTAATATATGAAATTGCATAAACGAAGAATCAAACATGAAGATGAATATTTATGAATATATACATATGAAAAGAAAGAGATCACAAAAATCCCACGGTAAAACTGGTTGAATGCAGAAGACACACCAACAGTTCTACATATTTCATAAAATTAAGACATAATAATTGGATGCAAAGGAAAGATAAAGTATAAATAGTAATACAAGCTGGAAAAATTCATTATTCTGCTTTAAACATAGAATAAAACTAAATGTATTTCTTTTATTACAATTGTTATGCAATAATGTACAGGTTACTACTAGTAAAGCATGTTTCTTCAATATAAGCTCTGATATATGATACTTCCAGACCAAATATGGGTCTGGAAGTATCCAGTAATAATGACTTTAAAAAAAATACACCAGAAATTAAACAAAAGTTATCTATTAAATTTTTTTCAATATCCTTTATACAAATAATATTAAATATGATTCTGTTTCAACAATTCAGTTAACTAACGTATAAGTAAATGGTGAATTTTATTTCTTTTAAACTAAAATAAATGTACATCTCAACATACAAGCAATTAAATCAGGTTTTTCTAATATATCAATATGACTCAAAATATGATTAGTTAAATACAAAAGGTAGGCTCAAAATATCTGTGAAATTAGTTTACTTTCCCTAAGTTACACACATTAAAAAATTTTAGAGTACATTTCCTGGAAAGTAATTTCCTTTGGTACCTACTTACTTTTACCATCAACAAAGCTACTGGAAGCATTCCTGAAACCCATTTTTAAACGCCTTCAAGCTTTAAGCTGCTTTAACGTCTTTAAGCTGCTTCAATGTGTTAGTCATCACATTTTCAGCGTTCTTGTATTATTCCTCTTTCAGAATGTTTTTCAGCAAAGAAATAAGTAAAAATCATTAGCTGATATTGGAGAGTATGATGGGTGCTCCAGAATTATTATTGTCGTCCCATGTACTCTTTCATAGGCATAGATCAATGTGCCAGTGCACTGTCATACAAGAGAATCTAATCTTGCATCCCATTTTTCTGGAAGCTTCCTTTTCACTGGATCCCATAAACAATTAAGCATAATGACATACATTTCCTGTCCATTTTTTGACTATCATATATGATGATTGACGTTTTGTCTGAGTTGTACAAAAAAAATTGTAACTCATTATCTGTTATGATCCTGCCCACAGAATTTTGATCTTGATTAGCCATAGTCATGTGGTCTCTTAGCAGCATCACACAGATTCTTTACAATTTTCAGACAACAATTTTTTTTTAACAATGGGTTGACAAATGTGATTAATGTTCAGATTATGGAGATTACTGTGGTAACTCAACTGATATCCTAAGTATTGAAGACATTTCCTTGACAGTTTTTCTTTTATAATTTTGAACAACATTTTCAACAATATTTTCATCATTTGTCAAAGTGCATGGGCACACACTATGATGGTTATGATCAAAACTAACACAATCTTCATTAAAAATTCTTATGCCAATCATAAACTGGTGTTTCTTCATAGCCGATTCTCCATATAGTTTTTCAAGCAATGCTAATATGTCAGATGTTAATTTTTTAAGTAAGTCATAAAATTTAATATTTGTGTGTAGTTCTATTGCTGATAATTTTACTTGCAAAATAGAAGATAGAAAACAGTTTTAGTTTTGTTGTATGTGAAACAGGTAACATGTGATGTGACTTTTTCATGATGTTATGAGTGTTGTCGACATAAAAACAAAAAATTCATTATTACGATTGCTATATTAAATTGTACAAAGCAGGAATTTTGGGAAATTTTTATGTATTAATAGGTTCACAGACAATTTTTAACAGCCATTCAAATCTATGTACTGATATACTTAATATTTTTGTACTACTAGGTTAAGCTGGTATTATGTTATATTACTCTACAGACATATAACTTTGAAGAGTTTTAGAAATAATTTTGAAATAAACAATTCAATTCTCACACAGATTTGCTTACCCCCCTACCATATCCTAATAAAATGTTAGTAAATGTGCTCTCACATTTATCCAATTTGTAATTATTATATTTGTTTTTTTTTTATCTCAAAGTCTTGTTAGTGTAAGAAATTCACTTTTAACATCTACTGTATTGTACAGGAAAATATTTAGTTTTAAAACAAATAACTGATGGAGAGTAATTAATTACATTGTTATTAACAGTCTATTATTTCATTACTAGCATCATCAAATATCTTTAATATTAGCATCTTAAAAAAACTTAAAAAAAAAAAAATAATGTTAATGATACAACTCTGCAAAAGATTAAACAAATACATTGCACTTGACAGGCTTACTCTAATGGAGCCTAATGTATTTTAAACTAATATGGCTTCAAAACTGACTACTAGCTTAAATATAATACAAACAATTGGCCTAATAGATCTAGATTTACAATAGCATTCAAGTCTGTATTGCACAACATATTTCTGAGTAATAAATATCCCTTCAATGTTCCTCAGGTTTGTGATAATATAAAGAATGGGCCCACCAAGCTGGTCTAGTGGTTAAACTTGTCATTGCAAATCAGCTTATTTTGAAGTTGAGAGTTCTAAAGTTCAAATTGTAGTAAAGGTTACTTTTATTCAGATTTTAATACTAGATCGTAGATACCGGTGTTCTTTGGTGGTTGGGTTTCTATTAACCACACATCTCAGGAACAATTGACCTGAGCCTGTACAAGACTACAGTTTATTTACATTTGTACATATCATTCTCATTCATCTTCTGAAGTAATACCTTACGGTGTTTCTGGAGGCTAAACAGAAAAAGAGAGCATAAAAAATGAATCTGGTATCAAATTCATTATAAATAATTTTTCAACCTAAAGAAACATTTTACTTTGATATACGTACATCCAAATTCATGTTGATTTTATTGTAACTCAATGTCCATCTTTTAATGAAAATGTTTATACCAACTGATAAGCTCCATCATGAGAAAAACTTCCTAATTATTAAACATTTTGCTCCTTTTTAAGAGGATCCTGGGTAAGATCATACTCCACGAAAGGGAACCCTACTGATCAAATATCCTTTCCACTTTTCTTATCTATTGTACCCTTCTTCCTTGAATGAGTGTCATATGAATTTTGTCAGTTGCTACTTTATTGGGGTTCAGAACATGGTGATCCTCTATTCATGTGGAACAGAACACTTAAATTGTTTGTTCAGTCTATTTAAATATTTTTACATGGTCAACGATATAATAAAATTTAGTATAAGAAAGTTGTAGTGCAAATTATCAATCTTTTTTTTAATCATTATTTCACAAGCTTCAGATTAATAATTGAATAAACAAAGTAGTCACTTGATTTATAAATAAAGGTACATAAGTTTACGTACTTTGATAAATCTCTTGTCATTATAAAGCCAAAATTCTACAGTTATAATACCTTACGCTGATTATTTTAGCTGCATTTTACCTTTAGAGTTACATAATTATCATATATAAGTGATTATAATAAAAAGAAAACCTGAAAATAACGACCAAATATCAACAGTTATCAAAATTACAATAGTTAATCTATCCCATCCAGCATTTACAGTTACCAAACAGAATACTTCTTTTTTTTTAATAAGGTTGACAAGTTACAGTTATATTTGCTTAAAAATTAAATAAAACTAATGATTAAAACTGCACCAATTAATAAAGTTTTGGATAATAAGTTACCAGATTATCAGAGCTTATATTTTATCCGATTTTTTTCTCTAATGTTATTAATAATATGTACATAAATCTATTCTTTAACTGCAAATACTAAAGCAAAGAATTAAATTAAATGGCATATGAATATTGGCATAAGTGATTGGTCACAAGTAAATAGCAGCATAATCCAATATATGTACAGCAAAAAATAAGAAAAAAAAATTTTCCACATTAAATGTAACTTAGCATTAATAAGCAGGATGATATTATTTACATAGCTAAGCAAGCAAAACATATATACATAATTTAATCTGTTACAATTAATATTGTAAATTATATATCATTAGATTAAATTGAAGTTCTTTAGTTACTACTTTTAATTTGGTAAACAACAATAAAAATTATAAAATATTTTGCATAGTGTACAATGTGAAATAAACACAACATAGCTTTTTTAACATGCTTTTAAGATTACAGTAATTGTTTAAAGTAAGTACAAAAAAAGTAAAATTTCAGTTCCGTAAAACAAAATAAACCATTAAATTTATTTTATATATAACTATTCATTTTTACTGAATTTAATCTTAAGAAAAATCATTTTTATTTTTTAATTTACCTTTTTGGTTTATTTACATTACATTCTATATATAAAAGAAATAAATTAGTATAATGATATCAAAGAGATATATAATAAGAGAGCCCTTTAAAGCAACACCACCTGTATTGAAAACATACCATTTAGAAGGATTCTAACTTGATTCTTACCTCGTTGAAATAATAATTCTACAATATATATTTACAAAAAATAAGATAATATCTTAATAATATAAATATTACAAAAATTAATAAATGAAATAGGTAAAAATAAAATAAATACTAAAAAAAACCTTTAACTAATCTACTTAAATGAACAAAAATTTAAAATAGCTGTTTCTAATAAAATTAATAATTTTTAAAATAATAATAATTATCATTATTATGAAAATTATTAATAACAAAAAAAAAAAAAATAAATTAGTTTTATTTGTTGAATGTATCCTTATTAGGAATACATAAAACAATTTTCAATAAATTTTAAGTAACAATAATCCAGTCATGGCACATAATAATTATCTCATGTGACATATTAATTATTGTAAAAAAAGAAGAAAAATAAAATTAAAAAACTTTAATAATTGGGATAATGAGAAATACTTTTTTGTTAGAAATTATTTTTATCAGTTTCATAGATTATACAAGAGAGGAAAGAAATAAAAATTTAATTTACTTTTAGACAGAAAAAATTAAATGTTTTATTTCAGAAATTTTGTAGTAACTATTTTTTAACGTCAAATAAATATAAGATGTGAATTGTTTGGACACTGCAATGCTTTATCGTTCCTACAGTTCAGATCTAAACGATAAAAAAAACAATAAAATAATAAAAAACAATAGAATAAAAAAACAATCTTTCAAGGGATATATGAGATTATTGAATGTTATTGTTGCAATAATTATAATTAATTTTTTTTTTTAATATCATGTGCTTTGCAAAATACTATTAAAAAAAATTGATGTGTAAGAATATAGCTGTAATGATAATAATTACATTTTGTTACTTATGAAACTATATCTACTTAAGATTATCTAGCGATGCAGAAAAAGAAAAAAAATTATAGGCTAGAAAATTAATTAATCAATGCCAGTTAAGAGGTCATTTTATAAGGAAATTTACAGCCAAAATGTTTATAGTTCAGAGAAATCGCAAAACAATGGTAACGTTAAAAATTTTTACTATATTTTTTAACTGATTTTTATCAAAATTAATTTTTATTTTATTTTTCAATTTAACAAATAAGCTTATAACTTGACTTTTTTTGGCACACTTTTCTTTCTAAAACAGTTTATTTCTGGATAACTAGTAAAAAATAAATTATAATATACATAAGCTTTTCAATAACCTCAATAAATAACATCAATAACCTCTTACACATAACTTTTGCATAGTCAGCAGACGTTCTACTAAGAAATGCCTGTTGTTTTAATCTCAAATTTAAAATATACATCATTCAAATTATTGTCAAAAGTTAAATGATGGAATAAATTTAAATTTTGCCTGCCGGACATTTATATCTCTGCACACCTGAATGCTAAGATAAATACAGAGATCAGTTCAAAAAAGTGATCTATCTATTAAATATAAATTTCTGTCCATTAGCAAATGATAATTTTTAGGGATATATATATATTTTTTTTTCTTATAAAAATTAATGAAATAAAAAATTGTAAAATAATAAAACCTGGAAAAAAATCAAATTAAACTATAAATAATTACACACACAAAAAAGTCTGAAAAATACAAAAATTAACAATAATGTAAAATTTTATAAGATGTTACAAACTGTAGATGTGAAATGCAGACATCATTCAAAAAGTGGAAAACAATGTAAAAGGCAATGCTATGGATAATTGAAAATGTAACTAAGCTAAATCACATGTTAAGACAAAATATGGACAAATTATTCATTGAGCATCCACCTATCATTTAGTCACCATTGTTATTGGAATTTAATAAAAATATTAATCTAGCATAGCAAGAAGATTTACAATAATCTCACAAAACTACATATAAATATAGCTGCTTAAATACAGAATGACTAACAGAATTAAATTTAGGTATTGTGCAAAATTCATCATCAGTTCTAGAAAAAGATTTCAAGGAAAAATTTATGACTCTAATAACAACTGTCGACATATTGACTTTCAAATCAGCCATGCAAGTATAAATGAATAAAAAAATGGAAAAAACTAAGTAAATAATTTTAAAAAAATCATAATTTCCAAATTATTAGAAAAAACAATTGTACAAAGTATTTTGAAAATTTTCTCAAAACTACTGTACAATGATAAATTCTATATTAAAATAAACAGAATTTCAATTTTGAATCATATTAATGTATAATTCATAAAACATTTTTACATAATTTAAAACAGCTATGTTACTGACCTAACAGGTCGGATCCATTGCGTAGTTTTCGTATGATGATTAACATAAAATAATCTACCCGCTGATGTACGACGTTCTTCCCAACCCTCTGGTAGATCATCAGGACAAGATAATCCACCAAGAGGATCGACAACTGCATTATGACCACCACCTGACATACTACCACCGCTGCCACCATGGCCACCTCCGTCTCTGGATAACAATGACACAACTATCTGGCCTTTAACTTGATCAGGGTCTTCTAAACTGGCTTTACAAAGGTCCAGCCTTTGATCTAAAAAAGAAAAAAATTATCATATTCAAAAAGTATGATAATCAAACTTATTTAAGTTTACAAAAAACCGATATGATGAGAACTACTTAATAAGTAGACTGGCAAACGTTTGTAAAATGATTAATTCTATAAATATATTGTCTATGTAAATGTTAATATCCGTAAGATGTTTTTTACACAGAATTCTTTAGGTTGATCCTGGAACCATTATTGCACGCATGGAGCTTTCACTTCTTCATTAAATTGTCTTCCATGTAACATAATTTTCAATGAACCAAAAAGGCGATTGTCTGATGGCACCAAATTAAGACAAGGCTGTAGTTCCCTGTCTAATTTAGTGAAAATATTATGCGTTAAGTTTGGGGGTATGAAGGCAAGCATTATCCTGTTGAAAAACCTTAGTTTTGTTTTCTTGTTTCTGGTTATAAATCCATTACTCATCACAGGTTACTATTTTGACCAAAAATACTGTCCACTCAAGATCAAAATAAGTTCTCATTTTTATATGAGTTTTGTGTGCTTCTAAAATAATTTTTGCTATCGAACAAACACATTCTTAAAAAAATGTTATTCATCGTGGATAATTAGGCACTGTACCAATATTAACAAGGTATTTCTGCAATATTTATTTTACAATTACATAATGATGTAAAATCATTTGTTTCCCAAATATCTGTTCCTCATTATGGGGTTTCAAAGACAAAAAATCGAATCTGACAGTAAATCGAAGACAGTATCGAATCTGTTTAAAGTTGTTGTTAGTCCTCTAAACATTACCTAAAACTTTTGTCTGTAACAATTTTTGATATGACCACCCTTACAGCAATTGGAATGCAATTAAATCCGTCCTTAAAAACACAAAATATTAAATAAGACAAAAATTGAAAAATTAGACCCGTCACCTAAAATAAACCTTTAAAAACACGCCTGATAGAATCATCCAGCAGCAAGGGACTCTGTCCAGGTTCTGCGATCCGTAGGGAGAATCTATATCCCGCCAACTTTGCATTCCATTCCATTCCTTACAGCAAGGGATGAGCAAAATGTTGCTGGAATTGTAAAAAGATGGGGCTTGTCGTATGCTAAACACGTGAAACGTTTTTCACATGCAACCATTGTCATATTGAATAAATTTAAAGCTTTTCTTTTTAAGGTGAACATTTTTTTATCCTCCTACTTAGCACCAGTGAAATCTACCTCTGCCTTCTGGTGTGAGAAGTTAACCATGAGAACTGCTGATGGGAAATCTTTAGTACAGGTGTTAAGAATGACTATTGAAATGATCAATTATTTAAAAACAAGACAAATTAACAGCTGTTAAAAATCAGCTTACACAAAATAACAAGAAGGCCTGAAGTTAACAAAAGAATACCTAAATGAGTTACAGCTTCAGTAACAAAATACTTCACTAGCTTCTCTGTTTCAAAGTTAGAATGGGTAATTTTTCTCTTTATGCCAGATCTGGTGACATCAACAAACAAAATTCCACTAACCTGACATAGAAAACAAAACCTGTTAGACTTGCAATGCAAATTCTATTGAGAAAACAAGATTTTTTAACACTTCAGTACAATCTTTTTGCATTTATGTGCAATGTCAGTATTCCTCAATCACAAAGAGGGCTATACAAGTTCTGTTGCTGTTTTCAGTGTCATACTTGTGGAAATTAGAATTTACTACAATGAAAAAAGATTGCTCCATCTTGAAGATGATTTGTGTCCCATTAATATTAGAGGCGAGAGTCTTAAAAAAAAAAAACAATATTTTATATTTTTTTATTGAACTTCCAGTATAAATACGCCTGCTTTTGTGTTAACACAAAAGAAAAATGTACAAAAATCAAAAGTGCCTATGTACATGTCTGATACTTAGAATTAAATACTATATATTATTATTATTATATCATCATTATCATCAATAAAAAAAAAATAAGTTTTTGATTGTTCAATACGAGTTGCAATATTATGGGCATTCAGTCAAGTTTGTTGTCAGTAAAAAAAGATTGGGAACCACTGTTCTAAGATATCAGCTGATAACAGCATCTCCATGTTTACATAATATAAATATTATGTTTACATAACTGAAGATAAAGAAAATGACAAATTTCAATCAACTACTACTGCCTTGTACAAATGTGTGACCGCCACACAATTGACTAGACAAACCTTCATCCTTCTCCACATATCCTTGCCAGTAATTACTGAATAACCCTTGTATTCAATTACGTAAAATAAATTATTATGTCTCCCAAAAAAAATTGAAGTCACAATTATGCTGAAGCAACATACATGATGCCATCATGTTTATGCTTCATCGTTGCAGAACAATCAAGGAATGGGATGAAATAACTGGAATTTCCTGGAGTTCATGCCAAAGAATCCTAATTGAAGATCTGAACACGAGACACATAGCAGCAAAGTTTTTTATACAACTGCTTTCTGTAGACCAGAGGGAGAACCATCTGAGAGTGTGCCAGCAATTGAAAGAAGAGGCACAAACTGACTCAGATTTTTCTTAAGTCATAATAAGGGATATTATGGCTATGACTCTGAGTCAATACAGCAGTCCAGCCAGTGGAAGAGAGCTTCATTGCTCAGAACAAAAAATCATGGCAAGTGAAATCAATGGTGAAGTTCATGATTGTTTATTTCCCAACATCAAAGGAGTCACTCACATTGAATCTTTTCCTCAGAGCACCATAGTGAACCAAAATTACTAGGTGCAAGTACTGAAGCGAGTGCATGAGGCAGTGAGTAAAAAATCAACCTGAATTTTGACGATCTAGGGACTGGCTGCTTCATCATGTCAACACGCCTAACCATACTGCATTGAAAATCAACCAGTTTTTGATGAAAAATGGTTTCTCAATCCCTTGAGACCACTTCTTATTCCCAAGAATGAATAAAAACCTACCGGAATGTAGAAAAAAAAAATTTGCTGGAGATTCTTAACAGAATTAGTTGAGAATATAAAAAATGTTATGAGCAGTGGAAAGACCATTGGGACAAGTGTACATACCATCCAATGGACAATATTCCAGAGAGGGTTGATGTTTTCAAGATATTATCTTAAATAAAAAAAATTAAAATAAATAATTCTCATCTTTTTTTGGTATCCTCAGGTAAAGGATGCTACTACTTCCAAGGAAGTCTCAGGTGCTGCAAAACATCAGAATGAAAGGGCTGTAGATTAGCCTAACTTAAGATTTCATTAATCTTTTCATTTACTATTAATAAAATGTACTTGCATACATGATGTAAGGTATAAATAAAGAATTAACATAAATATGAAACAAAATTTAACTTAATAATTTAATTTAACTCCTATCTTTTTATTATGTTATGAAAAGATTGAGTAGTCCACATGTAGTCTACATTGTTAAAACAGAGGGAATGATGAGCAAAACATTAAAAAATATATAAAAAATCATCCAATAAAAATGATTGGTTTTTTATCAACCTTACTACTGGAACACAGATTTTTTATCTTATAATTTGTTTCTATATTTATAATTTATCTTACATCGATGCTGTCTGTGCAACATATTCTTGTGAAACTATCAGAATAAAAGATTTATTAATTTAAATATATTTTAACTTATATCTAATCTACCCATATTATTGCAGCGTATTTAAATTTTTGTGTGTCTGAACTTCATCAATAAAAACATTAAAACTTAAAAAGTAATCTTAGTTCTCAGTCGGACTAAATAATTGTGGGTCACATAACGGGGATGTTATTACTTGAATACCTTTACCTCACTTCAGTATCGATCTTTACTCACAATTCATGATATTAAATGAGAATTGGTTGTCCTATATTATAAATTATCAAGCTAGTCTGCCTTGCTAACTGTTCTGGTGGTAGCATTTGTGAAAATGCTATTGCTAATGACTATGTTAGTGATAAGAGCCTTTAAATAAATAAATTTATAAATATGTAACTTTAAATAGTTTGAACTTTTAAAAATTAAAAATAACTTTAAATAAACATTTCAATTTGTAAATCTAGCAAAATATTAACAAACAAGTCTAGAAGTGAAACATATGTTAAAATTTATTTATAACATTATGAGTAAATACATACAGCCAGTATCTTTAAGACGCTGTATTGTGGTTGGCATGATCCGAACACATCCTAAGAAACCCCCACCTTGTTGTTTGTGAATTTTCTTGTGATTCCAAACAGTAATTGTGATACCATCTCCTTTTCCAATATATCTAAAATCAAAATACATTATAAAAACATTAGATGAAAAAATAGTAAAAACGTCATTAGAATTAGATTAATAACTTTAAACTAACAGAGCATACACTGATACTGTAAGAATAGATCAGAACCTTCAAGAGGAAAAATAATAGAACCTTCAAAAACAAAGAAAAAATGATTAATTGAATCAGTTACAAAATGCCAACATTTTCAATTCTATTTACTGGCAGTACCACTCAATAGTCCATTTGCAAATTTTTAAAAAAGGATACGTACTTAGCCCAATTCAACACAAATCACTAGTCAAGTAATCAAAGAGACAATTAAATACTTCTTCCTTTTTAAACACATTTAACATGTTTCTTACAAATATTTTGCACTTTTATATAAAGGTAAGTTGTTCTAAGTACTGTAATATAATAATTTATAATATCAATATACCTACCCTTCATCACTGGACTAGAAAATTAAAATGCACTTGCTGCACCCTATATGTGGTACATAGTGTCAAAATAATGTCTGCTGTAAATGTTACAGCAGCAGCAAGCTGTAGGCTTTAAATGGATAAGTCATTATTTAACATATGATCTGTATTCTGAATTGCAGAATATGCATATAATCACTAGATAAAAAATAATCAATACTATTACCATCATTTAAGGTTGACTTAATGAATTATTAAAGCTTTCACTGCTCTTTGCATTCAAGTTTCTGCTTCTTTAATCTTATTTTCAGGTTTCTTCCTTTCAAAAATGTCTAAGGTGTTCCCTTTCCTGTTTTGTACAAGTGTCCACTTCCAAAATCTTTTTGGAAAGCCTGTAACTAACCATCCTAATCATGCAGCCAAACAGTTTCTACTTCTGTTGAACATTATCACGATATTTCTATCTGTAAATATGCCACCCAATACATCATCATACTTAACTTTTTTCAGTTCGGTGCTTGTCGCGCTCCAACAGACCCAATTAAATTTGAATCATTTTCAAAGTCATCAAACTGGCATGAAATTCAAGGTGATAAATTTCTAAAATAAAAAAAGGTAGAGAAGATAACATAGTAGCAGCAGAGATGCTTCAACTCATCCAAAAATTTTAATCAAAAAATTCAAAAAGTTATTCAAAAAAATTTGTGGAACATGTGTGATTATACACTCTTTACTTATAAAAAAAAGCATACAGGGTGAAACTAAACAATTACAGTGGTATTTCAATTATAATCACTATCATACAAATATTTCAATAAATTGAATTCAGCTAATTTTTGAAAAAGAAAGGTGAATATCAGGGTGGCTTCAGAACAGGAAGAAACTCTGGAGAACAAATTTTCAGTTTAAAAACATATTGCAACACCATAAAATCAAAAATAAAGATGTGACAGTATTTTTTGTAGACTTCAAGAAAGTGTACAATTTTATTTGCTTTTCAAAAATATGGAGAAATAAAGAAACAGTAAATATATTAAAGAAACATTAAAAGGAACACTTTCAGAGTTAAAATTGTTGGGCCAACTCTGAACACATTAAGAGAAAAAGGGGATGAAGAAAACAAGGGCACTTAAAATGGAAGTTACATATCATGCAAAAGCATAGATCTATAACAAAAAATCAATCTTAGAAGATGTAAAACTTCTCCATTATAAGATAGTGAATCTACCAGGAGGCCTTACACAGTTACGAATACTTCAATGTCTTTAAAACAAATGTTGAGAAAGTAGAAAAAAGATTTTACGAAGAAATTATGGACCAAAACTGGAAGAAAGGGGTTTATAAATTAAGACCAACAAAAGAAATTTGGAAAAATTGAATAAAAAAGAAAAAAGAGAGGATTAAGGTTTTACAGATATCACTTTAGAATGTACAATATCAACAGACCTACTAAATAAATTCTCAATATTTTTTAAAACAAAGACAAAATTTTTCAAGCAGAAAAGGAATTCAAAAATTTAATAATTGATAAAAAACAAATTCTGAACAGAGATGAATTCATGAAATCATTAACTGAAACATTGTTTCCAGAAAAAGAAAAGAAAAATAATAATAAACTTTAAGAAGCTTAGACAAAGGAGAGAAAATTCAGTTAAAGGATGAAAGAATTTTGGAAGAGAAAAAAGTCTTAAAGCTATTTAATATGGTCCTCAGTTGGCCAGTATGAGAAGAAAAAAAACAAAAAACAAACATGTATAGTAGTAGGTTAACTGGCTCATACGATGACACCAAATGGTCAGTGACTTTAATCAAAGAACTTAAGATTTTTTAATAATAAAATCAGAATTTCAGAGAAAATGGTTGATTTATTTATTTAAATTTCATGTGATAAGGTCAGGTGAAAAGGATTGTAAGAAACAGCAGACACAATTTGTTTTAATGCAATAGTTGTACAATATTTAATTTTATCTATTTGTTGAAATTATACAATATCATCTTGCTACAAAATCCATATGAAAAATTCCCATGATATAAAATTATTGGTCTCCAATTTTAAGCTAGTAGTTGTAAACTCATAACTGGATAGAACTTTAAAAGTTTATTTATTTAACCCTTCGATAGTGATAAAAATGAAAAAATGGGATACAAGTTGTGAATTATCTACATATAGCATCAGTTACATGAATGGTAATAAAGAAAAGATTAAAAGATGGAATCTACTAAGCAAGAATAAATAATATAATATATTAGGCAGTGAAATAGAGAAAAATACGGAATATATCATGAAGTTCTCCTGGGACTTTCAAAACCTATTCTTTTTGTGAAAAGAAGTTGAGAGTTATGCTAGTGAAAGGTTTCCTTGGATTTCAGCTACCCTGGTGAAATGAGGTCGTACTGAAATTTTTAGGATGTTAATTTAGCAGCAGAATTAAAAATTAATAAAAAAAATTACTAAGTAATAATTTTTTTATTGATGACAAATACAATAATAAATTTGAAAAATTATTATTTCAAAGTTGGCAATAAAATAACATGCGCAATTATGTATTAGTGTTTAAATCATCCTATAAGGTACACTTAAATCAACCTGTAAGAATATTGGGTACTGTGAACTATGCTGTTGTTAGTGAAGGTTATCTCTGAATTTTAGTTTGAACATAATCAGTTTGCCATTGAACAATGCCCTACTTAATTACAACAGAAGAATACGCTATGGTATTAATTTTGGTAATTAATTTTGCCGTTTAAATCCTCTGCTTATGGTATTAATTTTTGCTGTCCTATAATGGTTAATGATTCAGCTACTGCAGAATATGAAATACATTTTTTGAATCACAGGATTCCAGATCCCAAAGCTAGAACCTAGCATTCGTACCAGTTATGAACTATCTGTCAAACATGATACTGTTATTGATGAAATTACTGATGCAGTTCAGTGCAGCCCAAGCATCAATACACGACATCTTTCTAAGCAGATCAGAGTTTTCCATTTGATGGTTTGAAGGACACTTACAGAAAACTAGTTTTATCCTTATCATAAACAGCCAGTTCAAAATGTGCACTCAGGAGACTACATCGCAGGTCTACTTCGCTTGGAGTTCTGGAACTGGTGGAATACAAATTGATAACTCTACAAGTATGTTCTGTTTACCAACAAGGTAATTTTCACTCAAGATGGCACCAACAACTTACACAATGAGTGTACATGGGCAGAAGTAAATCCTCATGAAACAGTGGAATTTTCAACATCGATTTAGCATCAATGTATGGTGCAGCTTTCTTCACAATCAGCTATCTGGACCATTCACATTACCTGGCCAGTTAAATTAAGAGATATTCTTGCACTTTCTTCAATAAGTATTGCCACAGCTGCTTCCTCTAGTGTTAAGATGCAAAGTATACTTCTAGCACAATGGCGCGCTCCCCACTTCTCTTGAAGAGTTTCCACTCACTTATAATTCCCTGAGAAATGGATCGGTTGTGGAGGTCCACATTCCTGGCTACCATGGGTGCCTAATCTAACAACTTAGATTTTTGTGCCTGGAAGTAGATGAAAGATATTTTATGCAAAACCAAAATTCATTCTCGTAAGGAATTAATTGTCTACATTATGGCAGCGGTTGAGCAACTTATGGATGGCCCTGAAGAACTAAAAAGAGCAACAAAAGTAATACAAAAGCATGCCAAGGTGTTGAAAATAGCGGGCCTATTTTGGAATATTTATTATAACTGGTACGAATAATGCACTTTAGTCTAGTGTTCTGTTTCTAAATAAAATTTGAATTTTTCTACCTTTTCTTTGTTTTATTCAACATACCTTATACCATTTTGTTCAGAATTAAATTCTCTACAAGTTCTGTTTAAAAGTTTTATGTGTTTTAACCAAGTTACTGTAAACCAAACATAAAAAAGCGTGGTTTTTCCCCCAATTTATAGGTTTTCACACCAGATTTCTAAAAACTACTGTAGATATGGTTCTGGGCCCTATTTTATTCAATTTCTCATGTCAAAAGTCAAATCGCTAATTTTGCCCCTTAATTAACGTCCTAAATTTTCCATGTGATCTTATTTCACCACAGTAACTGAAATCTAAGTAAGATCTTTCACTTGCTGTAACTTGCAAACATAGCATTTTACAACATATGTTTAAAATGTTTAAAAGTCCTGGGAGAACCTCGAGATTCACCTGTATAAACAGGAACACGTTAAAAAGAGAAGTGAATCTACTGTTTAAAGATAATTTCAGGAGTGAAGTAAAAATGGACAAAATAAATTTAGTTTAAGTAACATATAACATTTTCATTTAAATACTTTAAAAACCAAATTACCAATGTAGTTGCACATATTTTAACTAAACTTACAGGTCATAATGTTGATTCCACTTTGGATCAAGTGTAGCTTTACAAGTATCTGTGCTATGACATTGTCCGGAGCCATCAACACTCACTTTTGCAAATGGATCTGGTAAACCTGAAACATATGAAAATGGCATTTTATTACTAAAAAAATAAATTTTCATTAATATAAAAAAATGTATTTCACTACTAGTGCATAAAATTATGGACATCTCTTAATAATGCATGAATTTCTGTTCTTGCTTGATGACAAGAATTTTTACAGGCATAATCCTTCATAAAAACAATAAATAACTCACTGTTTTAGAAATTTCAATATAATCAGTTTACAGTACACTAACAGTTTGAGTTGTTTTGAAAATACAAATAATAAAGTTAACAATAATAAAAATAAAATAAATCTTTATCTAAATTGTGTACAATTTTTTATTTTACTAAGTACACAGCACGGCAGTTGAATTAATAAACACCACACATTACCTTTAATTTTTAAAATATATTCAATTATTAAGTTGAATGAATATGTATTATGTTTAGTACTAAAACACAACAGTTGTAGCCAACCTGTTACAAGATAATGTTACTTCCAAAGATGACAACCATTGTTAAGAATAACAAGCATCCCAAGACAGGCACGCTAATCAGAGTGATGAAAGAAGTGGTTTTCTAATATACCTTCTTCACTGAGCCAAAAAATTAACGCAAATTTTTTTGTGTGAAAGCATGCATTATGCATACCTATTATTAATTAGGCATATATTTTATTAATAAGGTACACACCAGTTTTACAAGTAAAAAAAATAATAAATCTACGGGTAAATACAAAGCATAACAAAAATCCCTTATCAACAATTACAATTAATTCCTGTTTTCCCTACAGATTAAGTACCAGAAACTACCATAAAAGTTAAATTTTACAAAAGCGAAATGTAACTAATAGCCATAAATAGACTAACAAAAATCATTACAACTTTTTTAAAAGTATGTAATCAAATGTTGTGAAGTTGGGGATTAAAAGTTATAATATAGATTTAAAGAATTTCACATCCTACCTAATCAAAGATTTTTTCATCTCCAAATTTATATAAATTGGAAACAAGACTGAAAGCAAGCTTAAGGGTAGTGTGCATCAACTAATATTATCTATTCGTACAACAAATCTTCCCAGTGCTGTCAGCACTGAAATAAATGTACCATTTATTTTGGCTCTTGTTTCAGTCTTGTTCTGATTGTAAAGGTATGAGTTTACATTATAAGGTACACACAAAACTTTTTAACAAGATAATGTAGAAAAGTAACAACCTAATACTGAAAAAAAATTATTCCAGTAGACAGTTTTCCATTTCTTTAAAAAATGTTCTTATTTCCTATCGGGCTGACAATTATTATTTCCCTTATAATAGAAATCCAATATCATTAAATAAGCATATTCAGCTCTGTGAAAAAGCAGTGGGGAACCATTCCATTCCTCACTTTTCTTTAGTAAACCTTGGTATGGGAAGCTTAAAAATTTTGAAAATTACAATTATTTCAAAAGTGGCTTGCTATTCACGTGGAGTCATCTGTGACCATTATTGTTATGGCACTTAACATAAAAGATTATTCAAGAATAAGTGTTAAGTTAATCTATCATCAGAAGTATGGCTCTCATTCTGGCTTAAAATATCAATATGTTTACTGATAAGTTACCATATTATGTAAGTAAATAATTAATTATTTATTGCACATTTTTTTATAGTTTTATGTAACTACCAAATACACCATGAAAGCAGGTTTAACTTACGCATGAATGCTCATTGTAATGATACGATAAATAGAAATATTATCTTAAACTACAATGTTCTTGATAGAATCATTTTTTCATACTTAAGTGAAATCAAACCTATTATCAATTGTACAAACTTGACATAGTTAACTTGAATCATAAGTTGAACAACTTAGGTTTGCAAGCAAGAGCTCCACTATTTAGAACAAGCAATTGTAAAGAAATTAACATGCGTGCTGCAGTTACTGTGAACAGAAATATTTTGAATATCTGAGATTCTGAATCTATAGTGTTTACGCTAAGCCTAAAGTTGTTTTTATTCCAATGAATTCAAGGTTATGGTCGAGTCTTATAGTTTACAAGCTTGGTAATTTATTTTGCATTTTTGTAAGGCTTATCTACGTGTATTTTTAAATAGGTTGTTTGGGTTTCTTTTCGATATCAATTTCTCTCAGTCTCCAGTTTGACTTGCTGATTGCATCATCATATTGGTGTCAACGTATTTCATATCTCGCATTATTTATTACTGTTTAGTCTTAATATATATATTAGGCTTAGTGTTTTTTATTCTCAACCAATTTCAATATTGTCATAGTTCCTAGAAGTTTATTTCTCTTTGTTTGCCCTGATGTCATTTCTTCAACTTGAGTATTCAGAAATTTATTTTATCTGTCTTACGTAATTCTTTAGTGGTCTGCTTGCTTGTAAATTATTTTTGTTAAGTCTTCGTTCCCGAATTCCACACGTTTTCTCTAATCGTTCTAATACTAACACTTAGACACCACTACTCTTGTTGTCAACACACACACACACACACTCTTCTGTCCATTGCTTTGTTCGCTTCCCCTACCTCTCACCACGCCAGCTTTGGTTATTCTAGTCCTGACTTTCACGCTGTGCGGATCCTGGTTCTCCAGACTTTGAGGACCAGGCTTCGATGTTCTCTTTCGCTCGTATAATGTTAATACTTTCTTTGTCTTCATAAACGTTGCGGTATTTCTCTGTCAAAATATTCTCTAGTTCTACTCGTCAGTTTTTCGTGATTTCACAGTTTTCTATGTTCGTCCAGCCTCGTTTCTTTGTTAAGTTATTCTTCAAATTCACTATATTACGTCTCTGTGGAAAGTGTTCTACATGCCAATTCTATCGACGCCAAATCTTCTCGAGCTGCTGATTACATTTCATCTATGCAGAATCTCTCCAAACTTGTTGCTACATTTTTGAGACGCCACGTCCTGCTCAACCTCAAACCACGTCTCACCCCTGCATTCCTGATACACCACTGCGGACTACGCCCAGGATTACTGTATGTATTCATTCACCTTCATTCACGAGTTCGTCTCTTACTAATATTTGTGAGCTACAGGCAAGCTCAATTTTCATTATTTATTATGTTAAACAGTTATTTTTTCATTAAAATTTGTGGAACATTCAGTTCATCGTACCTTATGCATTTTCAATCTCAAGTTTGGTTTAAAAACCATTTATTCACTTAAGTGCAGTCACGACATGTGACTTATATAAGGTTGTGTCATTGTTCAGCTGCAACCTATTTTATGTGCTTAATTATTTCAATTTGTTGTTATTGTAATTAACTCTATCATTTAATTTTGTAACTTGTTAATCGCCGAGATTAATTCTTTTCTACTCATGAACTGTATTCATAATACTTCTCTTAAATTAACCTAAAGCAAGTTACTCCTGATGTGCAGTTATGTTTTAGGACTTCTTTGTAATTTTATATTTTCAAGAAAGCTTACTACTAAATGAACTCTATTTATATGTTTATTTATTTCAATTTTATTATTGTAATTAACTCTTTTTGTACTAGAATATTATTGTGGCCTTTTTTCTATACTAAACTAGAATTACATGTTTTAATTATTTAATACGTTTGTTGTTCATAAATCAGGAAAGGCCAGTGCCAATAATTAAGATTTACTGTAATTTATTTTTCTAAGCTAATGACATTTGTTCATTGCTAATTTTTCAATATTACAGCATATGTCAGTAATGCAATAGTTTTCCAGTCATGCTATGTTTATTGATGTTATGGTTTTTCTAAGTATATAATTGTAAATATGGTGTTTTATGTTCTCTTGTTTTCAGGCTTCGTTAAATTGTAGATTTTCAAAATGTGTATTTGAAAATGTATATTCATGTATTTTCTCATTTAATATCATTATTCATATGCTGATTTCAGCTGATATTTCTTATGTAAAATTAAGTTATGTTTATTTCCTAATTTCATTTCATTTAAGGTTATGCTGTAACATAAGTTCAGTTGTTTTACATAATTAAAGTCCAATTTCTTTTGGCAAATACAAGCTGTGTGTTTTTTGTTAACTTTACCCAACATATAGCTTATATCAAACGAGGGTTTGAAATGCATTAACTGAATTATAATAGACAAGAGGCTATTAATTCAGGTGTGGGATAATTAGGTAACATACATTTATATATTAAAAAACTTTTATTGTAAACAAATAATGTTAAATATCTTCATGTTAAATATATTTCTTTAACATTAGTTATAAAAAAAAAACAGTTAGTTTTAATTAACTAGGTGAAATGACAACTTACACCTAGCCATAATTTTATGAAAATTATTTTTCAAAAATAATTAACAAAATATTCTTTGTGAAAATATTTTCAAATATTTTGTTATAAATGTGCATTTTTTATTTAAAAAAATGTATTCAAATTAATGAATTCCCCAAGCAGTAAAATACAAGGAAAATATTCTAATTTTTTCGATTCATTCTGTGCTTTTCTGATGAATGACATGTTTTGAGTGGAATCTTTCACCATCACTTCTTTTATAAGTAACATGAATTCAAAAAATTACATGTAACATGAAAGTAAAAATTTAAATTTAAATAAGCTGTATTTACTCTGTAAGTAATACTCTTATGTGGAAAAGTTTGGTAAACTAGTTTCATGAAACTAATTTTTAAAATTCTGATAGAGGTATGTACATATATCTATGGGAAAAAACACATTATTCATTAAAAAAGTAAAGAATGAATTAGGCAAATAATATCCCTTGTATTTTAATGCTCTTTTTTCAGAGTACAGAAGGTCCTGATTTATTTAATAGGTACATCACTTATTAGGCTTACTGTGCAGCCTGACTGAAAATAAGAATTCACAAGCAAGTCCACAGGTAGGCTGTCCTATTAGACAATGTCAAAGCTGCAATGGCACCCTAAACCATGAAGGTTCAAGCAGGTTTATACAAGATACCCACAAAAGTGTTAATGTAAAAGCAAAGATCAAGGTTAAGTAAATGAGGTGGATGGTGGAAAAAGCATCAAAACATCCATTCGGATAGTTTACAGTTTCATCCAGTACTCATTTTACTGCTTCAATGGGTTCATTTATTTAATTTTATATGTATATATACTAAACAGTCTAAAATAGAGCTCTTCGTAACAAAAATTTAACTGTAACAAAAGAAATTGTTAGTCCCTTTAAAGAACATGCGATTAAAAAAGATTATTACTGATCAAAAGGTAAGTGATAAAAAATTACAAGTTACTTCACCTTGTTTAATAATAATTTAATGATTGAGAAAAGTACAATAGATAAATGAAGGTAATTAAAATATAATCTAGTGATTTTTTGTACAAAAATGTTAAAAAAAATCTTTTTTAATGCTATAAATTTTGTGTAAAACATTCTTTTTTTTCAATTTCTTTATAAAGTACAAATACCAGGTCTTATCAAATTTGTTACAAAAGGAATTTACTGTAGATATAAAATCAACAAGATCATATAAGCAGTGATCAAATACAGAAGCAATTAAAGAAACTATTATTTATTTATTACTTTTTAATTTTTTTTGTTTGTTTAATTTTACATTATTTTTGTTTAATTACTCCTACTACTGTATTAATAATGATAATTAAAAATCAAAACTGAAGTTGATGTAAGGACCAAAAATACATTAATGAATTGATGTGTTCTGTTTTTTTACTCTATTAGGTGGTCCAGTCATTTATTGATGAACATCACTTTAGCAAGCTGCTACAAAGAGGTTTTATTTTAAAGAATGTGACAGAGAAATAATTACTGTCAATCTAATGATGAGGGGGCAGCAGCAGTAAACTATGGACCTAAGTATTTAAATTGTGACATGTAATGTGACCATGACATATATACATACAGAGCATAAATTAATTCAACAAGTATACAACAATGTTGTTTTTAAATAGCATTTAATAATAATTATTATTATTAATAACAGGCTGGCACTAGCATTACTGTTATATCTATTCAAATGCATCCAGTTACA
This sequence comes from Lycorma delicatula, assembly GCF_047948215.1. Classification (NCBI taxonomy): domain Eukaryota; kingdom Metazoa; phylum Arthropoda; class Insecta; order Hemiptera; family Fulgoridae; genus Lycorma; species Lycorma delicatula. The sequence continues at coordinate 55,787,303 of NC_134463.1, forward strand.
GTTAAATAATTTACATTAAGTAAATTCAAAACTCAATTTGACATTTTCTTTTTCAAAATGTTAGTTTTATAAATATAAAACATAACATTTCGATCTCGACTTTGCATCTGGACAGTCTTTTCTCAAATAAACCTACTGGTGTGGGTATTTAATATGATTTTACGCGCTTATTTTTACTTTACGAGTTAAATGCTTGTTTAAGGTGACGTTTCCTAAGAATAAACTATTACTTTTTTCCTTGTACACTATTTGAATGATAAAAGCTTATTATGAAACAGTTCTCAGATCTAAAACAAGCAATATTTTCAAAATCTAAACATTTAAACTATTTTATCCATAAATCTGTGATAAAGGTTTAAAGTTTATGGACTTTATATTTGATGTGCAGTCAAGTTTAAATAGAAAATCTTTTTATCTTTCATGGAATAAAATTTTTTTTGGAATAAATAATTAAAACTATTCCAGTAAAATTAAACATTAGGGAATTAGAAAGAAATTAATCAATTTTGTAAAAATAAATGGAGAAGTGTGATTAATCATATTTTCTACTAGTGAGTGAATGTGTCAGTCGACTGAGTGACTGAATTTTAAGCAGCTTGATGAGCATTAGAGGTTTCTATTATGAAATTTACAATACCAATTTGTCATGAATTCTATGAATGACTGAATTTATTTATATTCCAGTTATGCTTCTAATATTAATGATTAGAATTTCTAGTAGCCGTCTGACTTCTGATTTATAATAATTACTGTTCCTGGATAGTTCTGGTTGAGACAGTAGTTATCCCCAGAAGCAGTCAATCTGTAAATTGATTCTCCTCCATCTTCCCCTTTCCTTAATCCCTTCTTCCTGAATGGTAATTGTAATAGTACAAAAGCAAGGATGGATGGTCTTCTTTATTTGTCTGTCAAGTTGCTGGATTTTGTTTTTATTATATTCTGTATTTTCTCTATGTATCTATTATCTCAAAGACACCTACTTTGATTTTAATCTCGGTATTATTAAAGCTTGATTTTATTTGCGTACAATAACTTTGTCAGTAGAGCTAAGGAGTGAAAATTCTGCAGTGGTCTTGTATATTAATGCTATTTCTTACACAAGCATCTTAACAGAAAATTTTTAATAGGAGTTTAACATTTTTCCTGACTAATCTAGATTGTAAGTTTAATTGTAGAGTAAAATCTTTTCAGATAAAAACAGAATTTTTATTTACAAACATTTCCATAAACGTTTGGCTCGAGCCAAGCGTCTGCCTATTATAAGTAAATTGTTTAACTTATTTGTAATTTTACTATAGTGTTTTCATTATAATAAAACAATATTTTTCAAAAAATCAAAAAGTTTTTATTTTTTAATATAATATTTTTATAATGGTGTTTTTTATCGAATTCCCCAAAACTAACTAAACTTATTTTTATTTTCTTCCTAAAATAATTTTTTTTTTTATTTAAAAAAATATGTATTTTTTGTTTGTCACTTAATTAACCCAAAATTTTGTAAATATCTTAAGATGAACACAAATTAAAACTGAAAACAAAAATTTCACAATAATAATGAAACAGAAAACTAGCCCGTTTTTGTAGTTTGAAAACAGAAGAAATTCATTCTGTACGAGTAAATGAAAATATACAAAATTACAACTGTTAACTCTAATTGAAACTAAAGGTTTCCCTGACATTTTTTTTAATAAAATGTTATATTAATTTTTATACAGAACTAAGGTATTTTTTATTTAATTAATACAGCAAAACGGGACCAAAAACAATTATGTTTCTATATTTTAAGATACAGATTATTGAGTTAATGATTTGAAAGAAAGAAACATACAACTAAGCTCTGTTTAAAAGGCCTTACTTTCTCTTTTCTTCTTTTGTTTAGTTCAATAGTTATAGGTATTGAAAAATATATTAATTGATACAATAGAGTACATTCAACGCATAGGAATCACAACAGATGAATGGTGTAACTGCACATATTTTTATGTTTTCCTTAGTCATATCTTGACATTTTTTTGGGCATAATACTGCACAATACTATGCTACAAGAGGCCAAAACAGTTCAAATTTTTAATTTTTCTGCCCACCATTAAAATTTTCACAAAAAAATAATGATTTCACAAACATCTAATACTTGAAAACCTTGTTTTTAAGGAATCAAAGGTCGTAAATTCACATATTCATTCATAGTGTTCTGCTGTTAGGGCAGGTCCTGTCACGGCCTAATCTCCACCTTGTTCTATCCTTATTAATTATTTTTTCCGCTTATTTTTCCCTTTCCCATAACCCCATCCATCATTTGAAATCTCTTCCTTTCCTTCCATTCACCAAGCCTTCTACACTAATAAACACCTACTCATACAATGTCCTAGCCAGTTCTTTTCCCTATATTTAATCGCATTTTAGCATTCTCCTGCTCCACATTGTTCTCTGTGGTTCTCCTTAATATTTCTTTTTACATGTAAGTACAAGTATTTGGTAAGTTTTTATAAAAAAATTATCTCGCAGATCTTTATAAAACAAAAATTCAACTTAAAAACAAACATTTCTGAAGAATGACTTTAAACTTTATTATAAATAAAAAATTGAAACAAATTTCTTTTAATGCCATCCTGATAAAACAAACAAAATATGAAGATGTTTACATTTCTACGAATCTTTGAATTTACAAAATTTGTAAGGTACCAAAAAAAAATTATGGCTCTGCAAAAATGAAGGAGAATAATATTTTAATAAATTATCAAACCACCACCTCAAGAAATTGTTATTTGAATGGACTGACTCTTAAGGAAGACCACTGAAAATATTTAGATAAAAGAAGTGGGCGAATAGGGAGAAATATTTAAATGAGATACATAAAATAAAAAATAAGATTATTAAAATGAAAAATTGTATACTCACGAAATAGTTCTTTCCTAGCTAAATTTCGAGCGCATAGTACTGAAACAAAAAAAAAAAAAATAAATAAAAATAAAAGAAAATATAAAAAAAAAATTTTAAGTTTGATATAAATTTATAAATAAATAATGAACGTATAAATTATGCTGTAAAAAAAAAAAAAAAAAAAAACAATACAACCATTACAAATAACATAAATTCAAGACTGAGAAAATAAAAAATAAAATTAATCAACCGTGGTCAAAACAGCATAAATTATAAATAAATATTTATAAATTATTTATATAATATTCAAATTTTTATTAAAATGAATAGATGAATTTTTCAGTGAATAACAATAGCAAGACGTTTATATAAAAAAATAATCAGATAACAGTTAAAAGCTATTTCCCACGGTCGAATAAACTGTAATTTTTAATATTATTGGAACTAAACTTGTATACAAATAGAAATGAACAAAAAAAAGCATTACATCGCGTGCAGTAAGTGGGTGTCAGCAGTAACGAATAAAACACAGAAACTAGGTAGAAATCATCTATCAACATGAAAACAGACGAATCTTTCGCATTATCAAAAGAATAAATTATTTACGTAAATCATGAAAATACTTTTACAAGTTTTAATTTATTAATATATTAAAATGTTTTAATCGATCAGTAACCATACTTTTTTTCTTCATAAGCCCTAATTTTTTTTTTTAATGTTAGCTTAATTATATTGTAACAACTTTAAAATTTCCTGGTCAAACATAAAAAAAAAAAAAATAAAAACAATCTTTTTAGGAAACGGTTATCTATTAACAGAGATATATGTAGAAGTCAATCACGAGTTACGTGGTCGGTTTGAAATACTGCATTAAAAGCGAGCTTTATAACAGAATTCAGCGTCCGACTCGAATGCTTTATTGTACTGGAAATCATTTAATATAGCGCAAACGTATCGGTATTAAAGGATAATATAATTCTCAGAGTTAATCTTGTTCACTTATCCCATGCTGGATACACTTTCAATACAGTGAGGCACCGATTATCAGAAATACGATTTTCCTCATTTCCAACTATCCGGAATGCTTGTATCTGCGTTAGGCAATTTAAAAAAAAATACAAAATTTAAAAAAATTATTTTAAAATAGAAATTTATTTTTATCGATCCTTGTTTTTTTACTGGGTGTTTTCATTTGACTTTCCCGTCTAGATAACGCTATCTATAGAAGAGCTATAAAAGGGCAAGCATTATAATGGTCCAATTTGGGCATATGCGGTTTTCACCGGATCTTGGATCCCAAAAAACCGGATGGAAATTTTCCGGATGTTAATGTTCGTATTTACGTGTGTGTTAGGTGTTGGCCTATAATCACCTTATACTTCTAGAAATACAGAACCGATTTTGACCAAACTTGGTCATATTACTTCTATATATGGAGCATTAATGGCAATAAATTTTCAACTTAAAAGGTCAAGAGGGAGAGGGTGAGGCTGTAGGGCAAGGTCACCCTTAGTATCTCGAGATTTTGCCTATAAAGGTCATATTTTTCTTAGGCACATTTGTTAACAATTAAAAAATAACAATATTTGAAAAAAATATTTTGGAATGCGGCTTTAGTCGCGTGAGAGTAAAGTCCTACAACTGTGTTGTCAGATTATTTAATAATCTCGATTGAATATTTTCACAATCTAAGTCCTCGGAAGACATTATTTTTTATAAAAAAAAAAAATCTGATATGGGCACTACATGACTTCCTTGTACGCCTATAAATTACAAATACACATTTTTAAAAATACATAAAATTTTATTTCACTAATAATTTCTGATTTTTTCATATTTTTAAATTTATTTATTGTTATTAATGAAATTATTTACTGTAAATTTTTTTTACAATCAGGTTAATAATTATTAATAAATCAATATTTAAATTAAAAAAAGAAGGAAATCAAGTCGAATTCGAACCGATGTGCCTTCCACTTGTAAGATCCAAATATTTCATTAATTAAAATTTTAGTTGGCTATAACTTTAGAATCAATGAAAATAAGTACCACTTTTTGATATATCGTTGAAAATCTCTCAAAATGAGAGCTTATTACTGTAATTAACAAAAAGTCCAAAATCCAACTTTTTTTGATTTTGGGCTTTTTTTGGACACTTTTGGTTCAGTCGATTGCAATCAAAAGAGGAGGTGCACAACTAGATGTTATAACAGTCTTAAATCCAAAATTTCAATATCCTACGGCTAATTTCCTACAGGCATAATTGCGTACAGGATCGGCTGAATGACGTTTCACCCGACCGCTAAAATCGGTCTGTATGGTCTCGATGACAATCGAGTTTGCGGTGGCCTCCAAGATCATCCAACCTGACCTCATGTGATTTTTTCGTTTGGGATTTTATAAAGGATCTTCTGTAAGTGCCTCCGCTACCAACTGTTCTACTCGATTTGAGGCACAGGACTGAAGCAGCTGTCGCTTCCATTATTCCAGACATACCGGTTGATGTACGGGACAAATTCTTATATCGATTGGATGTGTGCCGCGTAACGAAGATGCTAATATTTTGACACTTTTTAAGGAAAAACTATCAAAATTAAAAGATTAAATAACTTTAAACACGGATAGTCTTTCTGTACACGCTGTACCTCAACAGTAATAAAATTTCAGCAGTAGTTTTATTATTATTAACAGATGATAGGAGCAGAAAATTCTTCTTTCGATGACCAAGAAAGCTGACACCTATTTGTGTATTTTAAAAGTTTTAACCACGATTTTGATTAATTTTTTCTAAAAAAAAAAAGTTCCTTCCAAAGATACTCAACTCTGCCATGCCAATATATTGAAAGGTTTTAAAAATCTGATGTGGAACCACATGACTTCCTTGTACGCCTATTAAATTACATACATACATTTTTTTAAAATGAAAAGTACATAACATTTATTTCATTAATAACTTCTGATATTTTTCATTTTTTATTTTTATTGTTATTGAATTATTTAGTTATTGTAAACATTTTTATAACCAGAGATTAATAATTAATTATTAATACATCAATATATTTAAATTAAAAAAAAAAAGGTAAAAAAATGGAGATGAAGTCTGATTGAACCCATGTGCCTTACCCTTGTAAGATGCAAATATTTCATTAATTAAAATTTTATTTGGCTATAACTCAATGAAAATAAGTACCACTTATGATATATCGTTGAAAAGATCTCAATGAGGGCTTATTACTGCACTTAAGAAAAAGTCTAAAACCCAAATATTTTGGATTTTGGGCTTTTTTGGGGACAATTTTGGTCCATTTGTTTGCAATCAAAAAGGGAGATACACAACTAGATGTTACAACAGTCCTAAATCCAAAATTTTAACATCCTTAGGCTAATCATTTTTGAGTTATGTGATAACATACGTACGTACAAATGTCACGCCGAAACTAGTCAAAATAAATTTTGGGATGGTCAAAATGGCTATTTCCGTTGAAATCTGAAAACCGAAATTTTTCGCGATCACAATAATTCCTTTACTTCGTATAAAGAAGTAAAAAAATTGTAATAAGTAAACAAATTTATATACAACTTATTTATCAAAATAAATACACTACTTATTCAAATCCCTACTTTGTAAAAAATATAAACGAATTCTCATAATAAAATTTGTACACAATGCGCAATATCATATGTTGTTTGTGAAACCAAATAATTCAGCAACGTTTATCCTGAACCCTTCCAACAAAATCATAATCTGGAGAAATAATCGAAATATCAATAGCAATTTGCAATATGAATAACTGAGCTTTGAATAGCCCACTTTTATTTTAATTTTTTTGTTTATATTATTCTCTTATAGGTACACTATTTAAGACTTTCATATACAAACAATTAAAAATTCTTTGTAAGCGAGTGACACACACATTTGTGATGTTACATTAATGGTAAAAGGAAAAAGATTGGAAGTAAAAAAAAAAAGGAACATAAAAAAGACAAAGAAATGTGACAATTGTTTTTATGTGCGTAAAAGTGGCGTCAACGCCTATTCGGATATTATTGTGCAAAGTAGTTTTTTTCCTGTTGTTAACGTTTTAGTTACTCCATTAAATACTGCCTAAACGTACGTAGTATGCACCTTTGTTAGTGCAGAAATACAAATATTCTAGTATTTAAAAAAAATCTTCCTTGTTATGTAGTTTAAAAGGCGTACATTTTTTTAAAATGAAAAGTACATAAAATTTTATTTCGTTAATAACTTCTGATATTTTACCACATCTTTTTTTTTGTTGTTATTATTGAATTATTATTTATCGTAATTTTTTTTTTTACAATCAGAGGTTAATAATTATTAATAAATCAATATATTTAAATTAAAAAAAGGGGATAAAGCTGATTCGAACCGATATACCTTCTCTTTGTAAGATCCAAATATTTCGTTAATTAAAATTCTATTTGGTTATAATTTTGGAACCAATGACAATAGTACCAGCTATGATATATAGTTTAAAAGCTTCAATCAGAAATTATTACTGCAGTTAACAAAAAGTCCATAATCCCAAGTTTTTTTTGGGTTTTGGGCTTTTTTAAAAACGTTTAGTTCAGTCGATTGCAATCAAAAGGGAAGGTGCACAACTAGATGTTACAACAGTCCTAAATCAAAAATTTCAACATCCTACGCTATCGTATTTGAGTTATGCGAGATACATACGTACGTGCAGGTGTCACGACGAAACTAATCAAAATTTCAGGATTGGTCAAAATGGATATTTCCATTGAAATCCTAAAACCGAAATTTTTCGCGATCACAATACTTCCTTTACTTCGTACAAGTAAACAACACCAAAATCTGAAATAAATACGTTGTTGTGAATATCGCATATAAAAATATATTTTTTTTTGTTGAATACGCTATTTAAATTGTAAATCATTATTTCAAATCTTACAATACTAAAAGTTATAAAAAGGAATCCGATATGTGGAATAAAAATTTATCTTTTCCGAAAAGTCTCCATAAAAGTCAAATAAGAGAAAAAGTTTTTTTCACGTAATTATAAAATAAAGGGTGCTCAAACTTTTCTAATTTTTCATTTCATACATCACGATTATTAAAAAGATTTTATTTTCTTTTATTAAAACAACTTAGAACACGTATATGACAAGAATATTCCACATAATTTCAAAACAAATAGAAAGGGTCATTTGAACATAGTACGAAAATTATTGTAGCAAGCATCTTAAAAATTTAAAGACGAAAAAATCAATGAGAATATTTTAAGAAAATGTCACACAATGGGTGTTCGTTATATATTTTTTACAGCGTGGATTTAGAAAATTCTTGTTTATCACACCAAAAACAAAAAGTGGATGATAAATACGTTTGGTTAATATTTATGTATGTTACTATGTACTGTACGACCTGAGAATGTGCAAGACTACACCTAAATTACTTTCATACATATCATCCTCATTCATCCTCTGAAGTAATACCTTACGGTGGTTCCGGAGGCTAAACAGAAAAAAGAGAGACTATATACCTGTAACTTTAAAAAAACGGCTACACTATTTTCAGGAAACATTAAAACTATTTCTTTTAATTGCACGATTTAGAATCGTTATAAAGATTTTAAGAAAACCGATATGACAGTCGATAAAAACCAATTTCGCGAAGCCGAAAAATCTATAAATTGTTAGAATCTTATTTTAACTGAGGAGTGCTTTAAATAAAAAAAAATCTTGATAGGTGGGCTCTTAACATGTGCATAACGTCCTGTGATCAAATTATGCTGAAAAAATAAATACGGTATGCACATTACATATTTTAACACTTAAAAGTGTCTTTAAATAACTGAAATAATCCAGGTTGGCTAGTCGTGACCGTTACAACTGCTTCAAATCCCTTAATACTTTCGGCGCCAGATCTTAAGCAAAAAGATTCGATGAAGTGAGATGATGTCATGTTATATTTCACTAATTCATTAAGCCGATATTATACCGTGTTTTTCAAAATGAATATCCAGGTTTTAAAGCTACTCATTTTTACGTACACTGATTAATTAAACATGAAATGAAAGAGCAACTCAAAACAGTTTTATCTGTTCACAAGCTCATAAACCGTTTCCTGTATCTTCCGCTTGAAAGCGCTAGTAGCAAAGATGGCGCCCCCGACAGAAAGCGCTCTGTTTTGGAATTTGCAAAGTGCGAATATGTAATTACCTTTCAACGTTCGTTTCGATTGACAATAACATTCGTAAATGATATTAACAATCTGAAACCACTGGCTTTAATTGTAAAGGGAAGAGTACGAGACCACCGAGTTATGTCCAAAGACAATGTTGAACGTGTAAGAGAGTTTTTTTGTGCGTAGTCCTAGGAAATCTGGTTTGAACTACCTTGATATGCTACAACTATGGATATTTCCTCAACTGCAATACTAACCAAAAAACTTTATTTGGCAACAAGATGGTACGTCTCCTAACTTGCATAACAATGTACATGATTCGTTGAATGAAATTGATTGGTTGGTTGAACAAATTGGTTGACTGATCCAGCTTCTCTCCGTACGCTGGATTGGTCGCCGGGAACCAAATGACAGGGCTTGTTTGCCGTAGCCTCCACGATCGCCCGATATGACCCCGTGCGATTCTTTTCTTTGGGGATTTATAAAGGATAAATGTATGTGCCACCGTTACCAGCTGACCTAACTAACTTGAGATACAGGACTGAAGCGGCTGCTGCATAAATTACTCCAGACTTGCTGATTTAAGTATGGGATGAACTTTCCTATCGGCTGGATGGTGCCGAATAGTGTTCACGATGAACACTTATAGGGAAGAGTGTTTGAATTGCTCTTTCATTTCATATATAATATATCAATGCAAGTAAAACTTAATAAATATTACATGACTTTAAAACCCCGTTATTCATTTTTAAACACACGGATTTAGTATCATTCTATAACAATGCGTTCAGTAAGGAACCTTAACAAAGTTGTGTAAGCAAGTTTTTTAAAACTACAAATTAATTTTCGCTGATTATGTCATCGATTGTATTGCTATATAGATACCAATCTCTAAAATTGTTTAAGCATAATAATTATAAAATAAAACTATATTCATATGACTGACTCAACAAAAATTTTAAAATTTATTCTTCAATGAATAAATTCATGACAATTTGAAGTTATTCAAATCTGATAACAGAAAAATCAACGGGAATTTGCAATGTAGTAAAAATGGGATTTTGCGAAAGATAGTGGGAGAGAGTGCGCCAAATTGATATTCATAAAGTTTAACTACGGCAATAAAATTGTCATCTATTTACTTTTCTTTGATCTTTTTTGGTCTAGTATTTTCCTCAAATTTAACACTTCTTTTTTGGCACAAAGGCGCAGTTGCAAAAAAACTGGTGATTATGAATGTCATCAATAAAAGTACCCGATCCCTGTTAATGAAATTTAATAATTTTTCAGACATTTCATTTAATGAAATTTATTATAAAAATGTTAAAAAAAAAACAAAACTGTGATTTTTAACATTTCTGTACGTGTCAAAGGACACATAATAATATTCACAACGAAAGGAATAATAATTTTTCTTTAAGTAAGGAAATAATTTCCTGCCGTCAAACTGAAAAAAAAATAAAAATAAAATAATTTAATAAAACTCCTGCGCAAGAACTTACTTTTTCTACAAGACCTACTATTCGTTGATTTAATTTGGTTTTAATAATTTTTCGATTTGATTTAATATTGCTAACAATCGATATCGCAGATAAAGAAACGTCAACGTTCCAATTTCCGGCATCATAACGAATCACGCTTCTAACTTACCCCGCTCAAATTTTTTCAAAGTTTAATTGAGTGTAACTCAAGAACGATTCAACCAATCTTAACCAAATTTTCACATGCTCAACTTCAGAAACACTACTACAGCATATATAAATTTCAATAAAATTGATCTAGTAGTTTTTGAGATACTCGAGCCACAAAAGTTTATACATAACTACTACTATATTATATAGCCACTAGATTATTACAATTAATAGAGATACACATTATAATAACTACGTACAATCTACAAAGTTATAGTTATTTCACACTAAACGAAAAAACTGAACATCTGCAAATTTTAATACAATCTACAAAAGATTCAAGAATATTTACTTCGAAATCATCCAGATTAGTGAAAGCAAAAAAAAAAAAAATCATTCTTTAATTCCAAATAAAAAATTTCTTTCTTGGTTAGTTTTACACTTATCACTTGATAATACATGGAAAGTTTGGATAAGTAGATCTTGACATTCAAGTACCATCAAGAGGTAAAGTAAATAGTTAAATAAAAGTCTAGCCATATCAACAAAAAGATGCTTGACTCTAAAAAACTTAAATCAACAACTAAGACTGAAAAAAAAACGAAACGTTATAAATAGAATAATACCTTTTAATATTAATAGTAACAAGAAAATCTTATTACGATATCCCTTAACTTTCCCAATTTCTTCTCTCCAAACTAAACGCTGGTGACCGTCATTTTTTTAAGCCTCAGAGACCACCGCTAGATATTGCTTCAGAGGGTGAGATGAAATAACAATTTTGTAGCGTGTGAAAATGGCATGGCTGATAGGGATTCAAACCCGGGACCTCAGGATGAAAGACTGAGACGCTATCACTCACGCCATTGAGACTAACCATTTGTTTAACGATTAACCTAATTGATTTTACATGATAAAACAGAAAATAATTATAGTAACCTTATGACCTCGTGTATTTTATTAATTAAATTTAAAAAAAGAAAAAATTCTTGCGCATTTCCGTGCAACAAGACAGACTTTTCGTTGTTTTATTTTTTCCTTTTCAAAAAGCATCAAGTCATTCTAATCCAAAATTATACAAGGAAAACGAATTAAAAATAAATAAGAAACAGAAATAAGTAAAAAATCAAAAATCAAAAAGCAAATTAAAATAAAATAAAACTATACATAAAAAAAAATAAAAATATTTTTCATGAAAAAAAAAAACATTTTTATGGAAGACTTTTTTAAACGGAAATTTCTATTTACAAAAACTGTATTTAATTATTTGTTTTAAAAATTAAAATTCTCGAAAATATTTCATAAAAAAACGCTTGAACGAAACGATTGTTTCGAAATAAAATGTCTTAAACAATTTATTATAACGTAAAAGTTGTATTGATTTAAGAAGAAAAAATCCCTTTCGGCACGCCGGAACGCGGAAAGAGATATGAAGTAAGAGATAAAAAATATTTCCACCTTAAAAGTTAAGAAGAACTTCAAATTTACTCAGTACGACAATGGTTGTACGTGAAAAAAGTTTCACATGTTTAGCATACGATAAGCCCCATCTTACAATTCCAGCAACATTTTTGGCCATCCCTTGCCGTAAAGGTTAGTCGTCATATCAAAAATTGCTTCAGACAAAAATTTTTGGTAATGTTTAGAGGACTAACGACCAGTTTAAACCGATTCGATACTATGCCTATTAAAGAAGGTATGATCTTTGTCTTCGAAACCACATTTTTTCCACCCCCTGGGCCAATGCTTGGCAATATCAAAAAACTTTACTTATATAATTCTTAGGCCCTTACTCAAAGAATAGTAGGAACTTTCAAAGAATTCGATATTTTACCTAATAAGAAAGTTATAGCGGTATTTTGTTTTTTGAAAAAACCCTCCATTTCCACCCCAATGGTCCGTTTCCCATTAACGAACTCGACCGAGATTTTGGGTCGTTATTTTATGTATCAAATTGAAAATGATTGGCGCAAAATTACGGCAGTTATCGTGTCCACCAGAAAGTGAAAAAAAAAAAAAATATATATATATATATAAACTTTTGAACTGACGGTGGTTTTGGGGTCTGGGAGATGTGAAAAGCGAAGATATGTCGAGATTTTCCGGAAGTCGAATCATGGTACCCATTAAAATAGGTAGCTTTCTTATGAAATCTGACTAAAATTAGTTGATTTGTAGGAAAAAAGTTTTTTTTTTGTTAAAAACATTAATTTTGTAAAAAAAAATATCAATTTCTTCCATAATATTTTATCAAAAATATTGAATAAATAATAATTTATTCTGAAACTGAACAAAATTAATTGAATTAATTTAAAAAACGAACAACTTAATAATATAACTTGTCATAAAATTAAAAAAAAAACTTCCTGAGAAATGAAATATTTTCGTTCTATAAAACCTTCGTTTTTTTCTAATAAAAACGCTTTTTTAAAAAAAAATTGGTTATATGTAAATGAATTTTCTAGTTTTTCGATACAATTATTGTACCGAAGATCCTGATAAACATTTCTAGTTCGCTCAATAATTTTTAAAACAAAGTACACAGCCCTATCAACCCTTTCAAGCAAATATCCTTATACATCATTGAATCCTTAATCATCTTTGAAGATTTTCTGTTCCAAAAAAAAAAACATTTTAATAGAATAATTTCATAAAAATAAATTTTCTTAATAAATAAATATTCTAAGAAAAAATTTATAAAAAAATGTATCTTTTTTTAGCTTTTTTCTTATATAATATTAAACTAAAAATCTCAATTCCATAAACACTAAATTTTTCTGAAAATTACATTTTTTCCACAAGCTTTCAGAAATCATTTAATAGACTATACATGTTATGTCATAAAATTATTGAGAAATTACGATTTTTTCTTGTACAAAACCTTCATTTTTAAACATAAAGCAATACACACACACACACACACACACACACACACACACACACACACACACACACACACACACACACACACACACGCGCGCGCGCACACACACACACACACACACACACACACACACACACACACATTTCTTTGATAAATTTAAAAAGAAAAAAAATTCGGTGGAATCCTTTTACAAATTCTTTAGTGATTTTTATTTAATTTCATATGTGCTTAATATTATTTCGACTCCACGTAATTTCCTTAACAGTTTGAAATGCTAACATAATGTACAGTAAATGAATAAACCAGTAAAACATATTATAGTTTACACAAATTAGCAATATAGTATACATATTAACAATATATTTAGTTTAAAGTGGATTACATTAAATGAGTATTTTTCAGACAAATGTAGTAAAATGCACCGTTTCTAACTTTTCGTTTTTTTATTCAACTAATTTTATTCACCAAATTGTTTTATGTTTATTTCTCATTTAACAAAGTTGTTGTACGTCAAACATAAAAAAACAGGGGTTTTTTTAGCTTAATTTATTGGCCTTCACCCCAAATTCCTCATAAACTAATGCAGATACAGTTTTGCAACCTATTTTACTCGATTTTTCAGGTCAAAAACCATAGGAAATCTCTAATTCTGCTCCTTAATTAACGTCCTAAGTATTTCAATACGATCTCATTTCACCAGGGTAGCTGAAATCCGAGCGAAATCTTTTTCTAGCCGTAACTTGCAAACGAAGCATTTTAGGACATTTTTATATGAACTTTTTCATTATTTTCACGAATAGAATAGGTAATGAAAGTCCTGGGAGAACTTCGTGATACACTCTATATATTATATCCAAATAGTATTGATAATGCTATTATAATGCACGATTATAAAATACCCAAATTTGTCAGAAAAATATAGATAATACTTGATTTTTTTATAATCAAAGTATTAAAAGTTATGAATAAAAAGATCAATGCAGTTACTTATTACTTGTAAACGAGCAGAGATAAACGAAATGGAATATAAGTATACATTTCATTTGTTACAAATACCTAATTTTATTTTTTCATGCCGTCATCAAGTACTGCTACACATTTCTTCCGAAGGTAATCCAGTCTCATTCCACCAATGAAGAATGATGTTTTTCCTTGATCCACAACTCTAATGCGTTCTTCACTTCATCATCTGTCGTGGAGACATGTTGACTGATATGACAGCCCCTTCCAAGACAGATGATGAAGAAGAGGACACAGTAGAATACTATTAACATCTGTAGAATACCAGAAAGTGAAACCCACATTTCACTCGAAATGTTTTTGCTACACATTTCTTCCGAACATAATCCAGTTTTCATTCAGCCAACAAAGAATGACGTTTTTCCTTGATCCACAACTCTAATGCGTTCTTCACTTCATCATCTGTCGTGGAGACATGTTGACTGTTATGACAGCCCTTGCCAAGACAGATGATGAAGAAGAGAACACAACAGAACACCATTAACATCTGTAGAATACCAGTAAGTGAAACCCACATTTCACTCGAAATGTTATTGCTACACATTTCTTCCGAAGATAATCCAGTTTTCATTCAGCCAACAAAGAATGACGTTTTTTCTTGATCCACAGCTCTAATGCGTTCTTCACTTCATCATCTGTCGTGGAGACATGTTGACTGATATGACAGCCTCTTCCAAGACAGATGATGAAGAAGAGAACACAACAGAATACCATTAACATCTGTAGAATACCAGTAAGTGAAACCCACACTTCACTCGAAATGTTATTGCTACACATTTCTTCCGAACATAATCCAGTTTTCATTCAGCCAACAAAGAATGACGTTTTTTCTTGATCCACAACTCTAATGCGTTCTTCACTTCATCATCTGTCGTGGAGACATGTTGACTGTTATGACAGCCCTTGCCAAGACAGATGATGAAGAAGAGAACACAACAGAACACCATTAACATCTGTAGAATACCAGTAAGTGAAACCCACATTTCACTCGAAATGTTACACATTTCTTCCGAAGATAATCCAGTTTTTATTCAGCCAACGAAGAATGACGTTTTTTCTTGATCCACAGCTCTAATGCGTTCTTCACTTCATCATCTGTCGTGGAGACATGTTGACTGTTATGACAGCCCTTGCCAAGACAGATGATGAACTAGAGGACACAACAGAATACCATTAACATCTGTAGAGTACCAGAAAGTGAAACCCACATTTCACTCGAAATGTTTTTGCTACACATTTCTTCCGAAGATAATCCAGTTTTCATTCAACCAACAAAGAATGACGTTTTTTCTTGATAAGCAGCTCTAATGCGTTCTTCACTTCATCATCTGTCGTGGAGACATGTTGACTGTTATGACAGCCCTTGCCAAGACAGATGATGAAGAAGAGAACACAACAGAATACCATTAACATCTGTAGAATACCAGTAAGTGAAACCCACATTTCACTCGAAATGTTATTGCTACACATTTCTTCCGAAGATAATCCAGTTTTCATTCAGCCAACAAAGAATGACGTTTTTTCTTGATCCACAGCTCTAATGCGTTCTTCACTTCATCATCTGTCTTGGAGACATGTTGACTGATATGACAGCCCCTTCCAAGACAGATGATGAAGAAGAGAACACAACAGAATATCATTAACATATGTAGAATACCAGAATGTGAAACCCACATTTCATTCGAAATGTTTGCGCTACACATTTCTTCCTAAGATAATCAAGTTTTCATTCAGCTAACGAAGAATGATGTTTTTCCTTGATCTCTATTGCGTTCTTCAGTTCATCATCTATCGTGGAGATGTTGACTGTTATGACAGCCCCTTCCAAGACAGATGATGATCTAGAGAACACAACAGAATACCATTAACATCTGTAGAATACCAGAAAGTGAAACCCACATTTCTCTCGAAATGTTTGGGCTACACATTTCTTCCGAAGATAATGCAGTTTTTATTCAGCCAACGAAGAATGAAGTTTTTCCTTGATTCTCAGCTCTAATGCGTTCTTCACTTCATCATCTGTCGCGGAGACATGTTGACTGTTATGGCAGCCCTTGCCAAGACAGATGATGATGTAGAGGACACAACAGAATATCATTAACATGTAGAATACCAGAATGTGAAACCCACATTTCACTCGATATGTTTGCGCTACACATTTCTTCCTAAGATAATCAAGTTTTCATTCAGCTAACGAAGAATGATGTTTTTCCTTGATCTCTATTGCGTTCTTCAGTTCATCATCTATCGTGGAGATGTTGACTGTTATGACAGCCCCTTCCAAGACAGATGATGATCTAGAGAACACAACAGAATACCATTAACATCTGTAGAATACCAGAAAGTGAAACCCACATTTCTCTCGAAATGTTTGGGCTACACATTTCTTCCGAAGATAATGCAGTTTTTATTCAGCCAACGAAGAATGAAGTTTTTCCTTGGTCCTCAGCTCTAATGCGTTCTTCACTTCATCATCTGTCGCGGAGACATGTTGACTGTTATGGCAGCCCTTGCCAAGACAGATGATGATGTAGAGGACACAACAGAATATCATTAACATGTAGAATACCAGAATGTGAAACCCACATTTCACTCGATATGTTTGCGCTACACATTTCTTCCTAAGATAATCAAGTTTTCATTCAGCTAACGAAGAATGATGTTTTTCCTTGATCTCTATTGCGTTCTTCAGTTCATCATCTATCGTGGAGATGTTGACTGTTATGACAGCCCCTTCCAAGACAGATGATGATCTAGAGAACACAACATAATACCATTAACATCTGTAGAATACCAGAAAGTGAAACCCACATTTCTCTCGAAATGTTTTTGCTACACATTTCTTCCGAAGATAATCCAGTTTTCATTCAGCCAACGAAGAATGACGTTTTTCCTTGATCCACAACTCTAATGCGTTCTTCACTTCATCATCTGTCGTGGAGACATGTCGACTGTTATGACAGCCCCTTCCAAGACAGATGATGATGTAGAGGGCACAACAGAATATCATTAACATATGTAGAATACCAGAATGTGAAACCCACATTTCACTCGATATGTTTGCGCTACCCATTTCTTCCTAAGATAATCAAGTTTACATTCAGCTAACGAAGAATGATGTTTTTCCTTGATCTCTATTGCGTTCTTCAGTTCATCATCTATCGTGGAGATGTTGACTGTTATGACAGCCCCTTCCAAGACAGATGATGATCTAGAGAACACAGTAGATTACCTGAAAGTTAAAACCACAGTGTGCCAATCGCGGCAAGAACGGAGGGTATGGAATAGGCTCAAATTTCAACTTCACAAAGAGCCTCGGCGGTTGGGTGAAATGTGCACGGCCGATCATAATCGTGTTGCAGAATGATATTTTCCATGAATTTTTGACACGACACACACATTTCCGAAGGCGTTTATGTCTATCTGTCGCAAAGAGTTTATAATCGACCCGGTTAAAGGTAAATACAGATACAGGGTGACCGATAGAACCGACGGACTGTGAGAGTCAGTTCTAAATCTTTAAATCGGAAGATTTTCGTTATTTTTAATTTATTGGTTACATACACTGCTAGACGGATTATTTTGTTGTAGGTTTTGTTCTGTTATAGATATTATTTCGTTAGAGGGATGATGTATTACTTTAAGAACAGTTTCCAAGCGGCTTTTCAATATACGGAGGGGAAAAAAAGTCGGTTGTAAAATGTTTTTAGTCAACGGTTACGCGAGTTTCAATTATAAATATTTTCAAAAATATATTATTTGATAATAAATTTACATAAAATTAAATTACAGAAAATCTACCCGTCAAGACTAACTAACCGACATTTATTTCTTAACTATATTTTTCAGGTCCGAAGTAAAAATTAAGCAGGAATTTGGAGATTCCTTTCTGATCTTGTGTTTCAATTCTTCCGCCGTAGCATGTCGACTGTAGCACACCTGACTTTTAAGATCCTAAAAGAAATCGTTTGCTATCACGTCGGGAATCTTGGAGGTCGTGAAATTAAACGGCCGTCAACCGTCTGACGTACACCACTATATATTCGCACAGTGTATAACGTTGAAATAACTCGTTAAAATCAGGCAGCTTTAATTATTATCTATGGAAAATTCTCTAGTCTTTGCGCAACACCACCCTGATTCTAAAAAGAGCATATTACGTTACACGATGACACAGCACATCACACACGGTAACCTATTCGCTGTGCAACGTACGTAGGTGTACCTGAACAGGAGTTTTCCAAGATCGATATAAAAATATCGATTACCAAAGAATTCATCGTCCTCGCATTAGGTGATATATAGGGTTTTATGATCTGCAACTTGAACGGATGATAATGTCAGCCGTATAAACTTTAAATATTACGGTTTGCATGATAGCTCGAAAAAGTCTCGAATTGTCTAAAGTACGAACGGTTGGAACACTGTTTGACTGTTTTTTTTCAGAATCACAGCCACAATATACGTGTTTTTGCAAATGATAACAGAGATTAAACCGACTCTGAGATTCTCCTCCACAGTACAGTTGTTTTTGTAAAAAAAAAAAAACTATTTGACTGTCAAAGCACCCTGTGTACCATTCAAATGGTCCAACAATGGATGGCGTTAATTGAGTTCTACTTGTTATTCAGCGCAGGAAATCGTCCAGGGGTACGAAAATGATTTTTAGGATTTTCTGATTTCTTGACACATCATGTAAGTTGAATGCCATAGCCATTTATTTAAAGAATGACAAGCATCCCACGGCACGGTTATTAGATTAAGTGATATCGTTCCTCTTTGCCTTTTCATTGAACGAACATACTGTTACAGAGTCAGGATCCAAAAAAATATTCGGTCGGGTTCTTACCGAATTTTAAGATTCGTTTTTCCTGACCAATTTAGTAAAACTTTCCTGACTCTCATAATGTTTCACTATTGCCGTACACATATTTCATTGTTTTGCAGCCTCCACCCTCCACACAGCTACCAAACTCACTTCTTTTTTATTATTTATTATTACATTCAATTTTAAGTTTATTTTTCAGTGATTTTTGTACAGAATACTATTTTGTACATTAAACAAACATTAACATTTGAAAAATATTTTGTCATTATTATTCTAACTTATACGATATTTCTACAATTTACATTGTGTTAACAAAATAAACAATCTTCAACCCTTATAAACATACAATAAAATCCTCTTTTACAATAAATACAGAAAAAAGACATAACGAGAGAAAGGGTTATGATTGTATAGTATACGAACACAGTTTCTTTTTAAAAATAAAATAAACATGCCCAAAAATTTATTGACAAAGATTGTATAAAAAAGGAAGCCCATCAAATTTTTTAGATGGTTTTTAAATATTAAATTTAATATTACCATTCTTAATTTATAATTTTACATAACTTATGTTAAAAATTAAAACTATAAAGATTTTAACATAAGAAATTAAATAAACTAAACCGTTAATAAAAACAAACTGTACGGTTCCCTGTAAACAGGAAAATCCCTCCAACACACTAACACAAAATAACAGTTTCAATTTATTCATACCGAGAATAATTATGAACATGAAATCGCTTTGGATTGTGTAAAAAAAAAAGAAGTGAAAACCTAACTTTTACTTAATCGCTTATACAATCATTGCATTGTAAGAATAGGTTTTAGGTAAAACGAATGGAAGAGCACAAAGCAATGAAGATACTGTAAAAGGATGTAAGGATAATGAATAACGAGGTTAAGGAAAATAATATTATTCAAGCATAAGCTGTCTAAACTTCATCATAAAATTAAATGTCTACATATATATATTAAAAAAAATCTTCTAACATTATCGACATTATTTTTACAAAATCTCGTAGGTGGGCGCATAAATTTTAAATAATGGAATATGCAGCTGATCATTTCATTTAAAAGTAAAATATCAAACAATTAAAATTGCAGGACCGATTTAAAACCAGTATTTATGAGTACACACGTTTATGTTCACGGTTTTACTACACGATAATACTATCGTAAACCAGTTCGCGTAAACTGCTTAAATAAACAGACATTTGTTCAACCAGCTGATTGAACAACTATACCAAACTGCAATTAGTCTGAATAGCTATTCAGACTAATTACAGTTTGTGGGTGTATGTGTGTATATATATATATATATATATATATATAATAAAGACATATTTTACTTTAAAATATTGCCTTTTACCAATCAACTATATACACTTATAAATTAAATATACAACATTTCACTTTCTCAGGTGACAATACACGTTCATACAGACATCATACAAAATATTGTCACCTGTTTTGCTGTTTAGCCTCTGGAAATTACAGTCAGGTATTACTTCAGAGGATATATGCATGAGTGTAAGTGAAGTGTAGTCTAGTACAGAGTCCACTGTCAGGTCAACTATTTCTGAGATGTGTGGTTAATTGTAACCCAACCACCAAAGAACACCGGTATCCACGATCTAGTATTCAAATCCGTATTAAAGTAACTGCCTTTACTAGGACTTGAACGCTGGAACTCTCGACTTCCAAATCAGCTGATTTGCGAAGACGCGTTCACCACTAGACCAACCCGGTGGGTCACCTGAGGAAGCTTATAGAATTCTAAGTGAAAAAAGTTGTGTATTTAATTTATAAGTGTGTATAATTGATGGTTAACCCAAGAAATTAATAAAGGTAATATTTTTAAGTAAAGTATGTCTTTTTATTATATTTAATTCTATCCAATCAAGAGGAAAATAAATCTAAATAATTACATTTAATATTCACACACACAGATACATACATATATATATATATATATATATATATATATATATATTATTAAAAAAAAAATTTTAAGCCGCTTTTCAGAGTTAATTATACTATGAGGTATTAAAATACTACCAAGTAAACAAAGGCCTACGATGTAGTAGATCTGTTATACTAAACACAAACAAATAAAAAATACGAACAATAAATCAGAATTGTGTAAAATTCGGAAAATTTCCAGAAGTCTGGTAATTTTTTTAAAAAGTAGGTAGCAAAATACGGCCCTTGTTTGAGAAAAAAGAATACTCGCAGTCGTTTACATCCTTTCATAAAAAGGTCAAAGGATAAATTAATTAATATTCGATATAATGATAAATTGAAAGACAATATGGAGAGGAAACGATAAGTTTAAAAAATAACGTCCTCAAATTGTCGATTTCTAGCAGAGGAAGATAAAAACAAAAAAATCTGATGTGGACATCACATGACTTCCTTCTACGCCTATTAAATTACATATATTTTTTATAAATCTATATATTTTTTATTATTGAATTATTTATTATAAAACTTTTTTACAACCACATATTAATTATTAATAAATCAATAATTTAAATTTAAAAAAAAAGAAGCAATTAAGTCGGATTCTCGTCGATGTGTCTTCTCCTTTTAAGATTCAAATATTTTATTAATTAAAATTTGATTGGGCTATAACTCTGGAACCAATGAAAATAAGTACCACTTACGATATATCGTTTAAAAGCTTTCAATGAGGACTTACTACTGCAGTTAAGAAAAGTCCAAAATCAAAATCTTTTGAATTTTGGTTTTTTTTTTTGGATACTTTTGGTCCAATCGATTGCAATCAAAAGGGGAGGTGCAGAACTGGAAGTTAAAACAGTCCTAAATCCAAAATTTCAACATTTTACGGCTAATAGTTTTTGAGTTATGCGAGATACATACCTACGTACCGACGTCACAGCTAACTAGTAAAAATGGATTCAGGGAAAGTCAAAACGGATATTTTGATTGAAATCTGAAAACCAAAATTTTTTGAGATTGTACGCACAAGGAATTAAAAACAAACAATTACTCCCTCGTTTTAGTGTTTAGTTTTCACAAAGCACATGAAAACCATAAATTATGAGGAGGTAATGAAAAAAATATACAATTCGATACAATTTATCTGTAGACATGTTAAAACTGAAAGTATGCGTTAAAAGCGTTATAAATAAAAAAAATTAACAGTTAAATTTTATCGTAATAAATGAAGTAGGCAGTTTAAAAACCGTGAACATAAACGTGTACGCTCATAAATACTTCAAGTTAATTATAATTATTAAGTACTTTTAACTGCTTACGTCTTTATCTGAAATTTACTGAAAATCGACAGTAAGTAAAGCGGATGCGCTCATTAATTAATAAAAAAAAATTTACCGATGTTATTTTTTAAACTGCGCTGTGATCTTAAAATGTTAATACCATAATACTCCATAGAAATACGACGTAAAATGTTTTATTAGAATCAAAACAATACGCAGAACATTTACATTATTTTTAAAATTCAACTAATTGTTGTCTACTGTTTTAAAATTACGTAATATTCCTATTTTACATTCATATATCATTGCTTTCATAAACTGGTGTCAAATACGAAAGAAAAAGAAAAATGAAAAAAAAAACCAAAAAAACCGCAATATTAGAATTATTATTATTTAAAAATTTAATATAGATTTTTAGTTGCATCCACACTTTAATTCACATAATTTTCCTGACCGTAATCGATGATAGCCGAAGTTAATGATACAAATGTTATGAACGATATCATTAAACTAAACATATAAGAATGAACATGTTCATTCCTGTGAACCAAAAAGTCAATTAGAAGCAATGGAACAAATTTATTATTTAAAAACAAGTAAATTATACATAATGAAACGTAATAGAAAAAAAAATCAATTAATAAGCAATTGAGACGGGGAATACAATATAATAGAAAATCTAAAATTTATTAAAAACAAAATATAAATAATGTTAAGCTGAAATGAAAAGCGGGTTGGTCAAATAATAAAAAAAAAACTATTCAAAATATTTGTAAAAAGACAAAAAGAACAAAAAGGAAAAGAATACGGAACTTCGAGATGAGATTGAAAATTAGGTGAATCGATCGAATTCAAAATGAAAAATTCTCAAGTTAAAAAAACCGCAGGTTAAAATCTGAGCCAGATTTTATCCACAAGAAGAGTGGTCAAGACTGCAATAACTACCGTGCACAAGACTTCATCAATTGTCAGCAAGGTTTTCATGAGAGTCATCCAGTCACGCCTGCACAAATTTCGTAAGCAAACAAGCCGCGTTTCGATCAAACCGAAGATGCTGTGACCAGATATTTACCATTCGTCAACTAATGGAAGAAAGAATTCGATATGAAAAACGAGCAGTTATCTAGTCTTCATAGACTTTTGGTCTGCCTTTGACTGCATCCACTGACCGGCAGGCACCGGTCTTAAGAGACAAAGCTCATCCTTCCAAAAGTTACCAAGCTTCTCCAGGAGAGTTATAATGGATTGTCGAGCCAGATACACATTCGAAATGAGCTCTCTGAGGAGTTTTCTATCCGGACAAGAGTTACCAGGGAGACGTGCCTCCCCACTCCTCTTTAACATCGTAGTTGACTCCATAATGCGACGACTTTTCCGGGGCAGAAGAGGAATTCAGTTTGGAGAAGATAGCTTTCTTACCGACTTGACGTTCACCGACAGTGATGCTGAGGCTACTGATCTTTATATTTCCTGCATTGCCCAATCTTACGGTCTGAAAATAAATGCGGATAAGACACATGCACTAATAACAGACGACTCAAGCGCCATTGTCCGACTGGATTCACTGTCCACTGCAAGAATTCAAATATTTGGCTCACTAGACCAGCAGAAAAAAATAGCAACTACGGCGGAAATCCACAGTAGAATTAGTCAAGTAACTGCAGCATTTGCTTCCCTGAAGTGGTGCTTGTGGAAACAAAGCAACACCTCGATGAAGACCAAAGTTCGTCTTTTCCGAACCGTGATCCTGCCCTAGTTTTATTGTGTAAAGCAAAAGCTCATGAAATGTTTTGTTTTTGATGCAATAAATATATACATAATAACTATGAAATATAATAAAACGGCTATTCATGGAGATCCATAACGGCGTGAAATCAACTAACAATGTGTATGTTTTAAAATAAATTGCATAAATGAACTGAAGTTTATTTCCCTTACGTGTGGAATTTATGAAAACAAACTCCTCTCTCAGTTATTGGCACTGTATCCTCGAATTTATAGAAAATGATGATATACAAATGATGATTTATAGAAACAAGATATACCCCACCACCGCCAATCCATCGGCGGTTGTAAGTTTTTTTTTTCTTTTTCCTGTTTAGTCTCCGGGAATTACCGTTCAGGTATTACTTCAGAGGATTATATGTATGACTATAAATGATGTGTAGTCTTGTACAGTCTCAGTTCGACCTTTCCTGAGATGTATGGTTAATTGAAACCCAACCACCAAAGTAAACCGGTATCCACGATCTAGTATTCAAATCCGTATAAAAGTAACTGCCTTTAGGGACTTGAACGCTGGAACTCTCGACTTCCAAATCAGATGATTTGGGAAAACGCGTTCACCACTGGACCAACCCGGTGCGTTCGGCGGTTTTAAGTTACGCCCCTTCAATACCACGCCCATCCTACTACTTCTTTCTTTTCCTGTTTAGCCTCCGGTAACTACCGTTTAGATAATACTTCAGAGGATGAATGAGGATGATATGTATGAGTGTAAATGAAGTTTAGTCTTGTACATTCTCAGTTCGACCAATCCTGAGATGTGTGGTTAATTGAAACCCAACCACCAAAGAACACCGGTATCCACGATCTAGCATTCAAATCCATGTAAAAATAACTGGCTTTACTATGACTTGAACGCTGCAACTCTTGGCTTCCAAATCAGCTGATTTGGGAAGACGCGCTCACCACTAGACCAACCCGGTGGGTTCCACCCTACTACTACTGGTTATATACCCCCACTCTGCCTTTTGTTATAAATTATTATTACAAATAGACCTGCACTACTTGTTATACCTTTATCTTTAGAGCCCAATCGGTTTGATAGCTTTATACAAATAAATTATTATTTTTGATTTTGAATTGTGATGCTTAATGAAGAGAACAAATTCAAATCCGATATCTTTAAACATTCACTTTCACACATATGAATATTTATAATAAACGAAATTTAATTTTTGCTGTAATAAACATCTGCAAATCACATATTTTTTGCAAAAAATATTTTTATAATTAAATAAAAAGTTAATGTTTTATTTAGACTTATTCCATTTGGCGTTTTAAGACGTTACTTTTATTGTTAAAAACAGCAGCATAACAAATTATATGAAGTGATTTGCAATGATGATATTTTAAAGAGCTTGTTTATTATTTGAACAGATGTTCTCACTCGATGTTTAATAAAATTACCTTATTATTTATTATACCACAATGACATTGCACATTTAAATATCCGTGGATTTAGAAATTACGTTTAGCTGTGTTTTCTGATGTATGTCGATAGGTACACGTTTCCGTTCATTTTTATTTTTCAATTTTACATAAACTGTCCTTAAACCTCCGAACATTCAGTTGTTCCATCGTAACGAATGACAGCAACCGTGTTTCGTCATCAGTACGAATAATACAGATTTGTTAAAGCCGAACTAAGCGCTGTATAAGACCCATAATAAGGGCTAAATTTGAATGATTTTACAAACAGTTTGTTCATAACAGTTCTGAACATAAATGAACTGAATTAATAAAGTACTAACAACTATATACATATCATTTCCCTAAATAATCGACTAAAAATTATTACGGAATTATCTTATAATTTACTTGTGATATTATCGAAGGTATTCCACCATATACCACAACAGAAAGAAAAACATTATCATTTTGGGAACAATATTATTTCCAGTTTTCAACCTAAACCGGTTTGTACATTTTATCCCACCGGAACGTTCTGAAGGTGACCCCTTTTAAAACAACTTTAAAAAAAGTTTAACCCGAATCACTAACCTCACTATTCCATACACATTTATGAAAAAAAAATTCATAATCAAATATAACATTTTGCTCAGCA
The DNA here is from genome assembly GCF_047948215.1 of Lycorma delicatula. NCBI lineage: Eukaryota > Metazoa > Arthropoda > Insecta > Hemiptera > Fulgoridae > Lycorma > Lycorma delicatula. The sequence continues at coordinate 55,813,807 of NC_134463.1, forward strand.
CAATTTTACTTCATTAATATTTATCACATAATGTTTAAATAATTTTACTACGTTTCTCGGGAACAAAAATAAAACTTTTTTTAAACTTCCAAACCTGTTTGTAAAAAAGGGCTAAAATTATGTTAACACAATAAAAAAATGTGATAATATAACATCATAACGTAATTATTTTCAGTCATAAATTGTAAGATCAACGAAAACTTAAAATCGAAGTAAAATAGGACGTAAAATACGAACTGTGAAAGAAAGAACAAGCTTTACAAACCCACGAATTCAATTTTTGATGACTTCTCATCGACTTCGTTCTTTCGTTTTACTCGCTTCAGTGCAGAATTATGTGATGTCTACAGTAATTATTTATTACGTAATATCTATTTTTATTATCAGAAAAACCAGATATAATGAAATAAAATATAATTTCATTAATTATATTTTTGAATGTAATGACTAAAATATTTATTTTAAAACCGTTTTACTATAGATAATGATTACAGATTATTTATTACGAAATGAGTATTTTTATATATTTAAAAAATGATGACGCAATTTATTAATCATCAATTTAACTAAATTAAAAATAACAAGTTTCAGAGGCATTATAATGTATTTACATACAAATAATGATTTTATTTAATAAAAATTAAGATATAACCTATCCGTACAGAAACAAGATATAACATCAGTGCTCAACTTTTATGCGGTTAAACTTACGGCTTCGTCATGTAATAGTAAAAGAACGAGCATTAATTTGAATTTTTTAAAACTTGTTAAACATAACAATGAAAACAATTGTTTCCGTATATTTTCAACTTGAAATTTTGACAAGCTGTTAACGAAGTTATTGTAAGGAAATCTTAAAAAAGTGTATACGTTTAATAAACTAAATGATACAATGCATTTAACATTTTATTAATAAAATAACAAGAAAAGAAATTGAGAAATGATAAGATTTATTATTTATAAATTCAGGATGTAAAAATTGAAGGCTACTATTAATTATTTATAAAGAAAAAAATATAATTCTTATATAAAAAAAAAATATATATAATAAAATGTTGCCTTTGTGTTCACCATTATCAAAGAACGGAAAACGATTTAAAGAAACTTATGCCATAAATTTATAACAGGATAATATATTTAAAGCAGGTGCTTCCTCCTCTCATCAAATTATTATTTTTTAATTTACTTTCTCTCTCTATATTTTATTAGTAATAACAATATGAAAAAAACTAAAATCAACAATTTTAGAAGAAATTTTTTTAAATATTTAACTATAATATCCCGTTTCAAACGTGCACCCTTCCCCCACAAAAGGGAAGGGTGAATCCTTTATCCCTTTATCCGTTCCTTTATCCCTTTTGTGGATTTCCCAATCCCGGTCAACTTAATTTTTCCACTGTAACTCATGTTTCTAATGTCATTTTCTAATAGGAAATATTATTCTAGGATCTTTTTTTCTAAACGCAACCTATCAGGAGCTATACCTGATCTTCAGTTGGACCTATGTGCGTACACGTACGTATACTTTGAACGCAAATCTATAGTTGGAAATCTATTTTGTTTTAGTAGATTTTTTTAGGATAACTTTTATAAAAATTAAAACCTTTCTTATTTACAGTTTTACACCACTTTAAATGATCAACCAGAAAGTATACTATATAAATCTCATTACATTAGTATATATATTATATATATATATATATATACCTTCTCAGCGAATATAGCTAGAAACAGTTAGCTATATTACAGAGGAAAGTGTGGTGATAATGTCAAAAATGAGATATCGACCTTTTTTACAAATCTTTACTTTCTAGGTTCTAGTTTAAGTATGTGTCGCACTGCTTCAGCGTTATACTCAAGATTGACCAAACCGATTTTCTTAAAATTTGGTTCAAATATTTCTATATATGGGGGGACATTGATCATATTAATATTTTCTAAAATTCGTTAACGTGGCGGGGGAAATCGCCCCTCGCAATGAAATTGGGAAACTCTATTTCGATTTTCTTCGCAGGCATTTTAGAGAAAACTTTATTAAAGCAAATTTCTTATTTACAAAATTGATTATACAATAAAAAAAAAAAAATCAACCCCTACTTCTTAAAATTGAAATATATATTTATTTGTTTTATCTCCCTTCGTTTTAAACATTTTTTAAACGTTTTTTCAAAATCTATACTTCATATAAAGAGCTTTCAAGAAAAGTCTACAATTTTTTTAAATTACTCCCGGAGAAAAAACAGATAAGCTTTTGAATTTTTTTTCTTTTTTAGCCTTTATCGAAGGGGATGTTAGATTTTGAGAAAACTTTACATAATATCTTTCTTAAGATTTATTTCCCATCTTTAAAAAATGTATATTGTTTTCTGGCTCTTAAGCTCTTTAATTTTTATTATTAATAATCGAAAAAGGCATGCCATACTTTGGAAAATGTTCACATTTTATAAACGGTACCTAACAAATTAAACTATTAAAAATTAACTATTCCACTGAAAAAACAAAAATAAATCTGCAAAGGTATAGAATTAGGTTTAACATGTATTCCGTACGTACATAGGTGAAACTTAAGATCAGATATAATTGCTGAACAGTTGAATTTAGGGAAAAAGACCCAAGAATAAAAAAAAAATATTAGAATTATGTTTTCTTTTGTGAACTGACAAATATTTGAAAACAAATTTTTGGCGGTTCCGTCAGGCCTTGTGTTCACCATTATCCAAGAACAATTATACCAAGGATTAATTACAAAGATCCAGCAAATCTACAGACCTTCATACTCGTATCACCGTTCAAGTAGTTGTCCAAAATAAGAGAAATTGAAAGGACAATCATGTTATGTTAAAAGGCAAAGGTGGTATTTCTCATGCTGCCTTCTCTACAGCTCGCTATTCTCCAGTATATTATTTAATGTATTGTCAAATACTGCGAGACAACGAATTATGTAATATATTTTTACAAATTATTGTATCGGGAATGTCACGTCTTCAAAAAATGAATTAAAAAATCTATCACAATAATATTCGGCCTACCTATTTTAAAAAATGACGAAACTTTATTAAAACTTTACAAAACTGGTAATAATCTGGTCACGAATTTCGTGAGTTTATCAGCCAAAGTAAGATCTTTAGAAGTACAATTCTACATACAAACTTCTTATTTATCAGATAATTTCAACTGAATCTTTAAAGGTGATCAACGAATGAAAAACCGAAGCTGTTAAATCGTAATATTAAGTTGGATAGTCAACTTATATGTTAATTGTCTTATTTTATTTTTTTTTTTTAGATAAATATATTTGAAAATTAGACTGATTACATAACTCCTTAGTTTAACAAATTTAGATTACTTGCTCTATCCAATTAACAAAAACGACTAAACCATTCAACAAGCTTAAATGGCATGTAAAATTCATTGTTGTAACGCTAGGCGCTCTTTGGACGTCCGTTCGTAGATGTCTAAGTTAGTAGAAACAAAAATCTGATGTGGACACTACATGACTTCCTTGTACGCCTATTAAATTACTCATAGACGTTAAGTACATAAAATTGTATTTCATTAATAATTTCTGATTTTGTTTTCATATTTCTTTATTATTATATTATTGAATATTGAATTTTGTTTATTGTAAAATGTTATACAATCACAGGTAACAATTATTAATAAATCAATATATTTAAATTAAAAAAAAAAAAAAGTTAAAAAAGGAAATAAAGTCGAATTCGAACCGATGTGCCTTCCTTCCCCTTATAAGATCAAAATATTTCATTAATTAAAATTTTACTTGGCTATAACTCTGGAACCAACGGAAATAAGTACAAATTATGATATATCGATGAAAAGCTCTCAAAGAGGGCTTATTACTGCAGTTAAGAAAAAGTCCAAAATCCAAATATTATGAATTTTGGACTTTTGAGTTTTGCGAGATACATGCGTAAATACGTACAGACGTCACGCCGAAACTAGTCAAAATAGATTCAGGGATGGTCAAAATGGTTATTTCCGTTGAAACCTGAAACCCCAAAACTGTCCGCGATCACAATACTTCCTTTATTTCGTACAAGGAAGTAAAAATGACAATACAGCATAGATACAATATTACAAATCATTCATTTGTACTGGCATATCTAGATTTGATTAAACATTCCGTGAAGTAATGTTGTTAGTTTATTTAGTAAAGGAGTAAAAAAATCCGACTTTACCACAAAGCTTCTCAGGCCCACATCAGGCTACTTATTTTTACAGACAGAGGGAATATGAAACGAAGCTGCAGATAACTTTTTCGGCAATTCCTCCTTACCTACAAATTACACAATCAGGATGCAGTAAATCAATACACCTTCATACTAGTAACACGACTACAGTGGTTATCTATTTAAAATACAAGATTAAAATCCAGCACGCTTTAATTTGGTTGCCATAGTGGATGATAAATGGAAGTGGTTTTAACAAAATTCATTTTTATGTTAGGAAAAACAAATGTAATTTGCCATTTAAATTCTTTTATAGCTGTAACAGTTTCAGAAATTCTAATGTTGGCACACTTAATACGAACAGCATATCCTTCACCACAAACAACTAAAGATGAGATATATTTAACACATTTTCTTTAAGGGTGGTTAAATTGCAATTATAGACACCAAAATGGGCAAAAAAACGTTTATATCGAAATAAGTCCTATTTTGCTTTCTTTTCCTTCTGGACGCCATTTTGTGATTTTCAACAAAAACCGTTGTTTTTCAGAAACGGGTACACTTTCTTCGATTAAATTTAGCAAATCTAAGACTAGAGACTTGTTCTTCAAAATAAAAAATTTTGAAAACGTTACCTTCAAAAATTTCAAAATGGCAGCCAAATTAAATTTTTACTCTTAAAAAATTTTTTAAGCATTTTATTTTGAACAAATGATACTTCATTTGTAAAAATTCCGTTAACAAACAATCGAGTTATTGCAGACAATTAACTCGGCAGTACGCTTGTGCACCGTAATGCAAAGTGATAACTTTTTGTCAGTTCGTATTTCCTCCACTATGCGTAATAAAAATTATCAATAATAAATTAATAAAGACAAAACTTATCAACTTGCATTATGGCGCGCAAGCGTACTTCCGGGTTAATTGTCTGCAGTAACTCGATTGTTTGTCAACGGATTTTTACAAATGAAGTATCATTTTGTTGAAAATAAAATGCTTAATAAATTTTGTAAAAGTAAAAATTTGAACAAACAAAAAATTACAAAGATATTGAAAACTAAAAAATTCTGAAATTATGAGGTGAAGTTTTAAAATCTTTTATTTTGTAGAACAAGACACTAATCTTAGATCTACCAAATTTAATCAAAGTACGTTTATCCGTTTCTAAGAAATATATTTTTTGTTGTTGAAAATCACAAAATTACGTTCCAGAAGGAAAACAAAGCAAAATATGACACATCGATATGAACATTTTTGCTCATTTTAGTGTTTGGAATCTGTTCCTGAAGTTCGGCGAATACGCCCCGGAACACATCGTATAATTAACTATTTATAAAGTAAAAAGTCAACACCTATACTATACAACGTTAATATAAAAAGTCTACAGCTCAAGAACAAATACATAACAATTAAAAATAAATAAAAATGATAAATGGTAACCAATTATAACAATTGCTTTTCATTGAAATAAATCGTATGGCGTAATAAAAGTTTTATGTATATATATCTTCCGACTACAGAAAGTTTAATTAAGAAATGAATATATTAATACCATTTTTATATATCATATTACTGTGTAGTGTCCTCGCCAACCCCTTTTCTCATAACTGTAATAATAATATACACATTTTACAATCCACTTAAACTGATTTATAACTAACACATTTCATTAACTATGAACGCATATATTCTAATTATATACTTTTTTTTTGTAATAAATAACTAAATATTATCTATAAATTGTGATTAAAAAAAACTACTGTATAAAAACTTACACAAAAACTAATCAATCATATTTTATAAAAAATAGTTATTTATAAATATAACAAAATTAATAATACTGAAATGATGCCAAAAATAAATAATTATCTTATTTATATTCATTTTGATTTTAATGTAGATATCTAAAAACAATAACCTAATTTGAACTTCACCTTCTAATAGTAATCAATAAATTAGTAATAAATAACGAGTGTCCGAAAAAGGAATCCGAGGATTTAAATTAAATTTATTATATTTGGGGTAACAAATATTTATTTTATTACATGAAGCCAAAGTCTTAGGTTTTTTTTTTATCTCTTTAACTTAACTCAATATGACCACCGTTTATAGCGCTGCATACGTCAAACCGATAATCCACCTCATTATACAGGGTGTCCCATATAAAACGCAACCCAACCTTATATTGGTAGGTATTGAAATAATAAAAAGGCAAGTGTAAATGTAAATGTAATTTTTATTATTACCATCCATTACCTTACATTTAGAGTAAATGTTGGAAGTAGCCGCCATCTTCTTGAATACAAGCTTCAATTCTTTTTACAGCGTTTCTTGCAACTTTTTTCAAAGTTTGTGGCTGGATATTTAATACAGCTTGTTCAATATTGACTTTCAATTGTTCAAGTGTTCGCGGTTTGTTGCTGTAGGCTTTTTCTTTGAGGTAACCCAATAGAAAAAAATTCGCCGCAGTCAAATCTGGAGATCTTGGTGGCCACAAGCCTCGACCGATTAACACGATTACCAAAGAATTCCTCAACGAAATCAGAAGTTGAACCTGCGTATTGCGATGTCGCACCGCCATGTTGTAGCCAGCAGTGTCTACCTTCCGCTTCCAAGAGTGCGATTAACTGAAATAAAATATCCTGATAACGTTCTGCATTAATGGTGTACTCGAAAAAAATAGGACCGATTATTTTCTTCCGCGATATCGCGCACCACACGCCCAACTTCTGCGGGTGTAATTGTTTTTTGTAATAAACGTGGGGATTTTCAGCGCTCCAAATTCTACTGTTTTGGCTGTTTACGTAGCCATCCAAATGAAACCGTGCTTCATCTGTGAAAAATAACGAATCCATAACACTAATTCCCTCACCCAGAAATTGACGGAACCGTTGACAATAATGTAGCCGTTTTTCTTTGTCGGGCTTAAGAAGTTGATGAACCGTTTGAATGCGATAAGGTGAATGGATAGGTAATTGTAATTGTTTGGACGCCCGATGAACAGTTGCTTTAGACAAATTAATTTCAGCAGACAAACGTCCGATCGATTTATTTGGCGAGGCGAGTAATCGGTCTTTGATTTTAGTGACCGTATCTGTATTCAACACTGACGCAGATCTTTTGTGTTCCTCGTTATTAACAGAACCAGTCTCTCTAAATTTTGCTACTAACCTTAATACTGATGTTTTGTTAGGAGCTGGTTTATCTGGGTACTTATGGCGAAACAAATCTTGCACTGCAACCGCTGATTTCGTACGAGCTCATAGATTTGAGCTGATTTCGTACGACTCAACAATGAAAACACGTTCATCTACCGAAAACACATCTTGTCTCTAGCAATACACTGAACGTTATGATTGCATTGTTGTTACTATCGGTAGTGTTCTACTGCGTCGCCGCGATGTTCAGATGTTGGACGAGTCCATTTCAGTAACGAGTAAGGGAGTAAGTTTGACTTTTGAAATTTCATGGATGAGTGATTGATGGGTTGCGTTTTATATGGGACACCCTGTACAATTTGGCGAAGATGTCTTTAGGAATCGGTTTCATAACTACTGCTATTTTTGGGGGCAGGTGATCAAGCGACTATTTTTTTTTTTATTAGTTCCCCAAAAAAAACGTCATCGACATTAGATTGAAATTTCGAACTGGCAAAGCGATGGGACCTTCTCTGTCTGTCCGACTTTCTGTGAGTTTGTCGTTGAACGCAGTTCACACACCTTCTGGATATGTGGAAAACAGATATCCAACTTGTTAGAAAATTAGGCCGCCATATATATTCAATTTACGTGAACAAAAACATTTCCCACTACATTGTGCCCGTAATTGTCTGCTCGTGGAAAAACGGTCCAAAAATTCGATTATACGAGATGTGGCTATTAAATAACGAAACTAATGCTGCTACAGAAGAATTGCGCATGCGCCAAATTAGTACGATCGATAGCTGTGTAGCGTGAATCCTCCTCTTTCGATTGTTATCACTCCGGTTTCTGTAAATATATTAGTCTAGCTGCGGCCTTCGTTTGGATAACATCTCTTTTTTTGTTTTGCCGAAAAAATGCTAAATGTTTTATTAGAGCAAAGAATTGTGAAATTTCATATGAAACACGTTTGCAAAAACCGCAACTAAAACTTATATTTTAATTAAAAAAAAGTATATGGCAATGAATGTTTATCACGTGCGCGGATTTTTGGGTGGTTTAAGAGTTTGCAAGATGGCCGAGAAGACGATGAAGATGATGATTAAAATTCAAAGCGCAGATGATTGTTTTTTCGATATTAATGGGATTGTGTACTTTCATTGGGTTCCTGAAGGTCAAATTATTAATCAACATTACTACTACCTTGAGGTCCTTACTAAACACCGTGAAAAAATAAGAAAAAACAACCCAAATTGTAAAAGAACAAATCATAGATTCTTCATCAGGATAACGCACTGGCTCACACTGCATTGTCTGTCGTTTCTAGCAAAGTATAACATCCCAGTGTCAGACCATCCGCCTTATTCGCCTGACTTGGCACCAAGTGATTTTTATCTGTTTCCCAAGATCAAATCTACATTAAAAGGAACAAGATTTCAGACTGTTGAAGCTGTGAAAGAAAAAGCGGCACGCGTCATGAAAGGCTTACAGAAGACTTCCAGCACTGTTTCGAACAATGGAAAATTCGCTTGGAGCGTTGAAGGGATTGAGGAGGGGGTGTTATTGAAGGGGATAGTAACTAAATATGTATAAATTAAAATAGAATATTTTACAGCATTAGTCTCGTTACTTGATAGCCACATCTCGTACATGATAACACGCCAGACATCGACTTTCAGAAAGTTGTGCAGGAATTCCACGTTGTTCCAACGGAGAAATTCAAACTTCGATAGAAAGACAGTCGAATCTTTTTTGTGTTTTGGCAATTGTAGATTTCCGGTTACTGTCCTTTCAAAAACTACTTTGCATTTATCGGATATTTTTGAAAGTAATAGCTATCAGAAACGTTTTTTCTTTTTTTAAATTTAAAAATAATTTGCTTTGATAAGGTAATATTTATATAACGAAAAAAACAAGTTTTTACATAACAAACAGATATTTAAAAAAAATAAAACAGAAACTGTTTTAACAGAAAGCTGTTAAAACATTTTACAGCTATCTTAGAAGAGAACCATTAACGATAGTAAAAAAATGATAAGCAGGTGCTTTGTACAATGAGAGGCGGTCGGCCTACAACTTAACTTATGTAATTTATAAAATCATTAAAAGTACTCTTTAAGGCAATCGATTTTTAAAACAAGTATCTCTTGTTATTTTTAAAAATAACCACTTCTGAGTAAAGTAGCTGTTACTTGAAAAATATAGCTGATATATATATCCTAGTTTAGCTTTATATCGTAATTATAAAGCATAGTCCAATTTTTTGTGTGTTTCATTTCATTGCAAGATTAAAAGAAAAAAATGGACAAAAAGAAATATATATTTCTCGATATTTTTCAGTGGTTTTGAGAAAAAAATTGAAATACAGTAATGAAACGATCATGTAGGACAAATTGAAAGAAAAATGATTAAGTAATAACAAATAAGACCACCAGCAAATTTTTTTTTTATTGAGATAAATAGTACGCTTAAAACTTATCGGCTAAGATATATGGAATTCAATTTGAGACTTAGTATACACATTCATCCTTTTTTTTTCTCAGTAAAGTTTAAAACGATTGTTAAATATATTTTTCTACGTACATTTCCAGTAAAATAAATTTACCACATAAAATCTGTTTTCTTACATAATAATCTGCTGACATTTTAATTAAAAGTTTACTTTCCTGGCATCATAGCTCTACAGCAATGCTGCAAGAAGGAAAGTACGGTAATAATCAAAAAATGGTGTATGGGTTTTTCTTAACGTTTCATGACCCAAGGTCATATTCGTACGTATTATGTATGTGTTGGCGTGTTTGAAGCTTATAACGAATCTATTTTGATGAAATTTGACACAGAAACTCACGTATATGAAGTCGATCTATTGGTAAATGTTTGGAGTTAATTTTCTCAAAATTTTGCTAACATAATCCTACTTGAAATTAAGTTCAGTGTACGTGTGTAAATGCTTATTGAAAATTAAAATTGCCTCCAAATTCTCTCACTTTCCCAAACACCGAAAAAATCTTTTTATTTATTATATATTTTTTAATAGAGTTGTTTTATGTGTTCCTAAGCATAGTAGTAGTGCTTAGTGGGGGAAAAATACTTTGGGAGCGATATTAGGAATGAAGAAGCCGATTTAAGTTTGAAAATATTGATTTTTTGAATTTTTTTAAAAAACTTTTTTTAGTTTATTTAAACTTTTAACAATAATATTACGATAAAATTTCATCACAATTCACCCCCACCCCAAATAGACTAACTATTTAATGGTTGTACATTGTTTTTATTTTTATTTAACTTCTTTTTAACATAATAAACGAAGACAAATCAAAAAACTTTCTTGGGAAGTGATTTTGGGGGTGGAGAAGCAGAAAAAAGGTAAAAATATAGTTTTTTTAAAATTCTTTAAATCTTTTTCATGTATATTACTTTTCCATTATAAAAGAATAAATAATCAATGACAGGAAATTATTACAACTTTTGTTGTCAGTCTCTTCTTTTTTTTTTAAAGTCATTAATAGGGTTTTAATAATTTAAAAAAGAAATAGCTAATAAAAAATAGAAACCAAAAAACTGTGAAACAGAATATTCTCCCTTTTTTCTAAATTGCACAATTTGTTTAATAATTAATAAAAGTGTTAAAGACGTCAAAACCAATATCGATTTTCTTTACTGCGTTTAGCACTAATAAATTATTAATAGATAGGTTTTTTTTTTAATACGAATCTTTATTACAAGGTTATGTTACAGGTGGTAAACAAAGTTGATAAAAATTACGAACAGGGCAAGTAAAAAAGGTGGTCAGAAACGTAACTTTTTAAATAAAAAATATCTTTGGATTTAAACAGCAAAACTGACTGATGCTAAAGTAACCGAAAATAACTTTAAAAAAAAGTCACGGTAAATAAAAACAAAAAGTAACTTCAAGAAAATTTAAAACAATACATCATTTAAGTTCACAATTATTAAAATTAAATGGAAAAAAAGAAAATAAATAGTGAATTCAACAAATATCCAGCAGGATCTTCCTTTTTACTACAAAAAATAAACAAAAACCTCTTTTATTAAAAATTCAATGCAAACCAAGAGAACTCTCTCTGGTTGAATAGTTATTTAGCATCAATATGTGAAATGGTAACGCCGATTGTACGACAAAGATCTGCATCAATAAACACCTTCCTGCAATTCATCTACAGTACTTTAAAACGTTAGTGTGGGAAAAACGATTAAGGAGATAACCTTCAATGATTCATTCTATTTCCTCAAGTTTCTTATGCAATACTTTTAGCTATTCTATCTACCATTCTAATATCATGAAATATAGACTGTTATATTAAAACTATCTGAAGTAGACATTTTATAAAAGGAAACGGGTAAAGTATTTTTATCCTAAATAATTCAGACATATAGATTTTATTTATATAATAGTTTCCACTTACCAACAATTTTTAATAGTATGTTCGAGCGCTTTCGGATTAGTAATCCATCCTCAGGAACATTGATATTTTATAATAATTTAGTTTACTTATCATTAATATCATAAATTTTAAAAACATAAATTATAAATATAACAATTGATCGTCAAAAGGTAAAATAATGTCAACGTTATCCGTCATGTCAGCATGAAGGTATCAATTGTTATGGATAACGTTGACATTATTTTACCTTTTGACGATCAATTGTTATATTTATAAATTTTGTTTTTACATTTTTTTTTTTTAAATTCGAGTTAGTATAATTAATGATATGTGGAGTAAATTATTATAACCATAACACATCAATGTTAATGAGGATGGATTACTAATCCGAAAGGGCTCGAACATACTATTAATGATTAATTGGAACTATTATATAAATAAATTATAAATCAATACCAACGGGTCATGATTAATGAAATTAATATAGATTTTATTGTAATCGCACTTATTATTTGATAAATATCAACAGAAGAATGATGGTCGGCCAATACATTATGCAAGTTAAAAATTCAAAGTTAAAATGTTTATCTACCACCTGTTAAATTCGTTGTTTCCAGCGCAAATGAGTTTGATGTGCTGACTTGACAACTTTTATTGTTTCGATGTCAACCGTCTACAGCTGCTTGTTACATGTGAATATATCCTTCTAAAAAAAAAATCTGATGTGGACAACACGTGATTTCCTTGTACGCCTATTAAATTACATATCCACATATTTAAAAGTACATAAAATTTTATTTCACTAATATTTTCTGATTTTTTCTTTTTATTGCTATTATTAAATTATTAATTTTTTTTTTTGTCTTCAGTCATTTGACTGGTTTGATGCAGCTCTCCAAGATTCCCTATCTAGTGCTAGTCGTTTCATTTCAGTATACCCTCTACATCCTACATCCCCAACAATTTGTTTTACATACTCCAAACGTGGCCTGCCTACACAATTTTTCCCTTCTACCTGTCCTTCCAATATTAAAGCGACTATTCCAGGATGCCTTAGTATGTGGCCTATAAGTCTGTCTCTTCTTTTAACTATTTTTCCAAATGCTTCTTTCTTCATCTATTTGCCGCAATACCTCTTAATTTGTCACTTTATCCACCCATCTGATTTTTAACATTCTCCTATAGCACCACATTTCAAAAGCTTCTAATCTTTTCTTCTCAGATACTCCGATTGTCCAAGTTTCACTTCCATATAAAGCGACACTCCAAACATACACTTTCAAAAATCTTTTCCTGACATTTAAATTAAAAAAAAAATTATCATTTAAATTAAAAATTATTAATTATCGTAAAAAATGTTACAAACACAGGTTAATAATTCTTAATAAATCAATATATTTAAATTATAAAAAAAAATAAAATAAAAGAAGAATTAAATGAAGTCGAATTCGAACCGATGTGCTTTCCCCTTGTAAGATCAAAATGCTTCAGTAATTACAATTTTATTTACATATAAACTGATATATTGTTGAAAAGTTCTCAATGAGGGCTTATTACTGCAGTTAAGAAAAACTCCAAAATCCAAATCTTTTGAATTTTGGGCTTTTTTTGACATTTCTGGTTGTCGATTGCAATCAATAGAGGAGGTGCACAACCCAGTTGTTACAACAGTCCTAAACCCAAAATTTCAACATCCTACGGCTAATCGCTTTTTACTTATAAGAGATACGAGTACATAAGTACGTACAGACGTTACGCCGAAACTAGTCAAAATGGATATTCAAGGATGGCCAAAATGGATATTTCCGTTGAAATCTGTAATCCGAAATTTTTCGCGATCGCAATACTTCCTTTACTTCGAATAAAGAAGTAAAGATACTGTACTTTTAGCCACAATTATCTTAGAATAAGGATGAAACTGCGCAGTCGTCCGACTGTAAGGAGTAGACTGATTGTGTATAAACAAAAAACCATTTAGGTATGCGTTATAAAACCCCATTCTGTAAATAATAAGCCGAGATATCTTTGAAAAACAAAACTTAACACTTAGTAAATACTATTTGCGATATAATAGAGATCGATAGCGTTTCTTTCTTGATAATATTACTTCCTATCTGTTTGTGTAACAAAAGGATATGACTTCTACCGGTGTAGAAATTACCCTTCCCAGTTTTTTTAAATTATATGAACATGCAGATCAATTGCATGACCGATCATGTCGGAAAAATATTAATAAATCCTTGTAGTAACAGCAGCTGTTAAAATCCCGATTATGTCAACCGATTAAGAATTGGATTCGAGGTGGTAGGGGGTGGCCCTATCGCACAGGGAAGAGGAAGGTTAGTTTTTTAAAATACTGGGCGAGCTTTGCTCTGCCTCGCGCATCTACAGCCACAGCCAAAACAAGGCTCTTACAAAGCGTAGTGGATGGCCCCACAGATCGAGTCGAATTCTTGTTGGTTGTTTATCGTGTAAACGGTTCAACTCGCACGGCTAATTATCTGGAGCCGTTTGATTGTCCCGAGGAAGAGTTGCCCCGCCAGAATCCTATGATGAGCTTCGGACCAAGACCGCCCGCAAAAATTTCCGTACTTTTCAGCGTTGAGTCTCACTGGAAACGAGGAGGGTTAATGCACGGATCAGTGAGCGGGTAAGTATGCACTCTTGTTCAATCAAGTGGGAATGACGGTGAGTAAATAGCAGTGTTTCTTGTTCTGCGCCCTGGCTACTAATGGATAGCAGGATATTTCTTAATTTATTAAGTTGAGATTATTTTTCATTCACCTATTTTGATGCAATCGGGGTGCAGGAGGTGGTATCCAATCACAAACATGTAGCCGGCCTCCGTGGCGCGAGTGGCAGCGTCTCGGCCTTTCATCCGGAGGTCCCGAGTTCAAATCCCGGTCAGGCATGGCATTTCCACACACGCTACAAGTCATTAATTTCATCCTCTAAAGCAATACCTAACGGCGGTCCCGGAGGTTAAACAAAAAATCACAGACAAGTGATTGCAATGAAATCTCGGCTGAGGTAATGTGGCTTTATAAAACCCCATAGATTCTTCTGTCCATTTATTATCGTACTGTCAGTCATAGCAGGAAACCTGAAAAATACCCTGTGTCGAAAACTCTTGACAGAAAAATCCATTTGTAGAATATAAAAGTGGATCTCTAATTACTTCAAATTAAAATCATTACATTTATTGTGGAAACTTGAGTATTAGTTAATTGATTCCATTAAATTTATGAAAATATTGTATGATGAGGCAATATTTCGAACACTTCATAAAAAAAATTATTCTTTCATGTTTATTCAGTTGATCAAAAAATATTATTGAAAAAAATCGTTCTTAACGTACTCAATCTCTTAAGATTTGATTTAGGCTACTGACTTGGAATTCTTTTTTCAAATTTTTTTCTTTAACCTGGGATTAACAGTAAGACAAAAGTATTTAATCCTCATCAAAATATACTTAGACCAAAAAAAAGGAATACCATTATCATTTGTTACAATTCATACATATTAGATTGAAAATACTTTTACTACTCTCTACTTATCAGTGACAATAGTACCAAATTTGATGATTCTAATAACAAACGTTATGATGATATAAAAACGTTCTGATATTTTGAAATATTGATCTGAACATTTTATTACTTAGTCTAAACGAAGGAATCACCTGGCTGGAAATAACTTTCAGCTCTTACCTAGGAGATTATGGACTTTTAAAAAACATAACCCACAAAAAAACAGAATAATACATCCAGAAGACTGGTACAATACAAATTCGAACATTTTTTATATACATATGCAAGGATATTAATTAACAATATATACATTTTATACAAAGCACATAAAACTATGACTAAATACATTTAAAAAACATTCGATTTGACAAACACCAACTTTAAAATGGGTGCCATTAAAATCAAAATTATTATTAATTCCACTGTTGAAGGGGTTGCATAATTAACTCTGAAAACATCTTAAGTATAATTTCACGTAATTCGAAAGCGAGTTATTTCTCAATATACTTTTTTACGCTTTTTATTAAGGCGTTATATTTTTCCCAATATAATTTTTCTTACAAAAAAAAAATCACAGGCTTTATAATAATAAAATTGAAGTAAATAAATATTCTTGTAATTAAACTACGCTTTCTAGTATTATTTAATATAAATAAATTAATACATTCTTACCATCAAACAATTAAATATTAATTATAAAATTATGTAATGAATAAATAAATTGCAAAATACAATGTATGAGTTTATATGCACATGCAACGATGAGAAGACACGATATGTCCATATTCTTGCATAAGAAAATTATTATTAACATGTTTTTAATTATATATAACTTTGTTTACAAGGATATAAAAAAATACTTTGTGATATTTTCAATGATTTTACAATCATAAAACGTATTACAAAAAACAATCAGTGAAAATCTTATAATCCTACCCTATAAAGGGCATTTGTATGTGGGTCTGTGTGTGTGTCCATCCCTCTTAGCTTAGTACCGGAATGTACCAATCACTAGCGGAAAATCCCGATTCGTTAAGTACATATCTCGTGGTGGTCAAGTGTATACTTGTTATATTATTATATATGAATATATAAGCGAAATATATATTAATATATTTTTTATGTGATTGTTTTTCTTCATAAAATAATGAAGTACAACCAAAAAGTAGGCACCGGAATGTACCGATCACTAGCGAAAAATCCCGATTCGTTAGTATCAATTTTTAGAGTTAAATTTCTAATATAACACTTTCGTTATATCAATTTTCATCATTAAAAAAAAAAAAAATATATTTTAACACAAGAGGTAAATTAATTTTGGACACCTAATAATCCCATTCCATATGCCCGTAGGGCCTGCCTACTGCACCGCCTCTGCAGCTATTATTAAACTAAAACAACGAAAAAATATTAATTACAGGTAAAAAAACCACTAAATCCAGAAAGATCCCAAAAATTGATAAAGGTAGAATAAAATTTCGTAAATATTATTATTATTATTATTATTACTATTTGATAGCTTACAAGATGCAACATAAGGAATTGAAGTGAGAATTTAAAACCGTATTTAATAATTACAAGCGGTCGAGTTTGAGATTAAATATCTGGAAGATTCTTCCAAGAATTCAAGATTTATGAAATGTTATCATATTTTCACATAATACACACAAAGCTTTCGCTTTTCAGTCATTTCATTATAAACTTTTTTTGTTACATAAATATAAAAAAACCACCCCTTTTTCGTCAGATAATCTAAAACTACATTTTTAAAAAATTATGAATCCATTATACATCATAATGTTTTAATGGATCAGCCAAATCTTAAACTAAATTTTATACCTTTCCATGTTGTACCGCTTTTCATGAACACGAGATATTGGTTAGTAATTCAAATTATACGATACACAAAGATAATTAATTGGTATTACATAGTTAACACAGGGGAGTGTAATCATTTTTAAATGAATATTACACATTTAATTTAACACCAAATTTTATTATTTTTGTTGTAAAACGTGTGTGAACTAATGCCATTTATTTTACATCTATTTCAGTTATCGTCGAGTCATGGTCGGTGGAACATATCATAACATTATCCCAATTATAATTTTGAATTATTGGTCCCTATTTTTTTTTTTTTTTTTTTTTTTTGTTGAAAAGGAGGGAATATCGACTGACAGTGAATTCGAATCGTCACAAGCACATGATTAAACAACTTTTTTCTGCCAGAACTACAGATTTTGAACTTGGAAAAACGTGTGCGACTCCAGCCCACAACACCGCCAGACATTCTATAAACATCCTACGGAGCATGTTTTCTAGTCATTTAATTTCCAGAGCTGGAGATGCCCCTAGGGGCAGGAAAGACAGATTCAAATCTGGAGGGAGATCGAGGAAGCCTAGGCCTCCTCGACTTCTTTCTGTAGGGGTATTTAAAGGAGCGAGTTTAAGTCGACAAATCTCGTTCATTACATAAACTGAAGACGGATATTCCTAGAGAGGTGCATCATATCACTCAGGAGACATTGGAACGCATATGTTGCAGCTTCTCGACTTCCAGATTTCATTTTACCTACGAAACACAAATGACATTACTTCCTATACCTTTTTTTCTTTTTCTGGTTAGTCTCCGGAACCACCATAATGAATTACTTCAGAGGATGAGTGAGAATGATATGAATGTAAATGAAGTGTAGTCTTGTAGTCTCAGGTCGATCATTCGTGAGATGTGTGGTTAATTGAAACCTAACGACCAAAGAACACCGGTATCCACGATCTAGTTTGAAATCCGTATAAAAGTAACTGCTTTTACTAGGATTTGAACGTTAGAACTTTTCACTTCGAAATCAGCTGATTTGCGAAGACGCGTTCACCACTAGACCAAAACGGTGGGTTCAACTAGAATCTTTTTTTCTTTTTCTGTTTAGCTTCCGAAACCACCGTCAGGATTAGCTTCAGTGGATGAAATAGGATGATATGTATGAGTGTAAGTGAAGTGTAGTCTTATACAATTTCAGGTCAACCATTTCTGAGAAGTGTGGTTAACTGAAACCCAATCACCAAAGAACACCGGTATCCACGATCTAGTATTAAAATCCGTATAAAATTAACTGCCTTTACCAGAATTTGATATTTCAAATCCTTCCTATACCTATTCAAACCAAAATAATAATGTCTGGTGTATAATTATTTGTGTAATATCACAAATGAAGATACTCCCCTATAATTGAAATTATGATTTTTATTTTATTCATTTTTTAAATTTATGATGGTAACGGCCAAAAAAAAAAATAAATTTTTTTTGATAGCCAGAGGTTTACTTGAAAGGAATTATTTATTTTTATATCTGGAAGAAATCTGTTTCCCGTAAAGTTCGCTTTCCTGCATTTTCTACAAAGAACTCGTAATAATAAACTTAAAAAAATGTAATAAAAATATCTGATAATTTTATCTATTTTTTTAATTTATGACAATTAATTCGTATTGAAATTAACATCGAGTGTTCCGTATCACCAGTTGTAATCTCATAGATAACTGTAAATTAATATAATAAAATACAAATATGTGAGATAAAGCACATAGATCTGGTTATAGATTTCTCAAATTATGATCAGTCGGCAATCTGAATCAAGGACTCTTAAGAAAAACTCTTTTTTTAAAAATTTACATTAAAAACATCCTCTCAAGGATTTCTTAAAGTACCTAAACAATTTTTACACGCTATGAAAATCTGACTGTCCATTTTTTATATATTTGATCATAAAAACTCGACCGTATTTAATAAGATGGTAAAACGTAACATAATCAGATGGTAAATATAGAAAAACGTTTTCTGGGATTTAAATTTACTCTAAAACAACCTATTGAAAGTTTTATGTTATAATTAAATTATAATATAATAATTCAATTTTACTATAAACACAGTAATGCCACAATTTTTTTAAAAAAACTTATGGCTATGTTTAAAAATATTAAAATAATTATTCACATATAACATTTATAATTATTATCGATTAAACGACAAGCATTTAAAACTTCCAGCTGAACAAAATTGT
This sequence comes from Lycorma delicatula, assembly GCF_047948215.1. NCBI lineage: Eukaryota > Metazoa > Arthropoda > Insecta > Hemiptera > Fulgoridae > Lycorma > Lycorma delicatula. Next base: position 55,833,125 of record NC_134463.1, read on the forward strand.
TCTTTATGTTTATTAAGAATGAATGTATCCCCACAGACTCGTCACAAACGTATGCTGTCAAAGCTCAATGCTTTATTATTAGATACGTTATCATCGAAACTGGTCGAGAACAATTGACGAGTTCATCTCAAAATGAATATGTAGCCCCCTCTAACTCATCACTGTTGTCAATCTCAATGCTTCACTACCGGTCGTGCGATCATCGAAATTATTCAAGCACAGATGACACATAGGTCATGTACTCATAAAAATCGACGGTACCCCCTACCAATTCGTCTAAAACCTCCGATCTCAATACTAGGCGTTTGAATATCTAATGCGCCGAACTGTAGGGGGATTTCATTTCAATAATTAAATCGAATAATTATTCAATAAGATATAACAAATTTTTGAGAGGTTTGTGTAAGAATATATTGAATTAAGTTAAAATATTTTTGAAAATCAAAGGTTCTACTACAGAATCAACCAGAGTTAATGTTATAAAAATCTAACCGATAGTATGACCACATCAATCATAACATTAATTATAAACGAGGCGGAACAAACTTTACAGTTAGGATTTATACAAATTTATTCTTTATGGCTTTAATAAATGTGCCTAAACAATAATATTAAACCTTCCCTAATGTATCTGTTTTTATTGTGATATTACTTTTCGCAAATCTGTAAAGGTAATTTACAATTCGGCAAATGGTTATACTCAAATTCAAATCGACAGTTTTTGGATCTTTGTTAATATAAATTTACAGACTTCACCGCTGATATCGGTACACGATAGATAAAACGAGCACTGAATGTGTAATACTTTTAAGTGGATTTAGAATTCGATCCTGAAGGAGAACCAGGAAAATAAAAGTAAATTTACCGGTAAAAAATAAAATTCTTACGCAGACTAAAACAACTCGATGGAGAGATTCTCACAGCACTACGAAATTAAAAAAAAAGTATTCATTATCAGTACACTTACATGAAATAACCTACAATCCGGAATTCTCTTGATATTTAGCGAAGATTTATTAAGGAGGGGGAACAATCAGTAGTTCCTGAAGTATTCAGATTCAACAAAGCCTTGTCCCTTTTTTTGGCTAAATGATCGGCGTATATTTCATACAGCGGTAAAAGTATTTCACGTACAGTAGTTAAACGGAACCCAAAAACAAACTATTGAACAAAAGACGATATGGCGGGGCCGTTAAATTAAAACTGGTCCAACGGGGCCAATTTTCCCCTGACAGGTCTCGAAACGTCAACCTCTGACACAGGCAAACACAAATAATTTATAAGTAATCGCTCTTCTGTACTCTTATATCGTTCACTTTCTTTCATCACTGCAGAGAGAAATTTTTAAATATCTTATGAGATAGATTTGCCAAACTACAAACAACCTTAGCCACTAAAGAACCAAAATAAATTCGAGCATTTCAGATTTTTAAATGACTCCAAAATATTTTTAGTGTACTATGACCTCAGATATATGTATTTTAATTAGTAAAAATAGATGAATGAAATGGTCGGTGAAAAAATACCACCAACCTTATTGGGAGGGAACCCGTGATCAATTGATTAAGTGCACTTACATTAACATTTCAATTACCAATATTGTTTATTCATGATAATGACGTCAATTTAATTACTTAGGTAATGCATAATTATACTATGAAACTCGTTAATATATTACTGGAAAATTTATTTTATTCTGAAATTTACACATTTTTGAAACTGCATGTAAAAAGAATACATGAATACAAGCACCATTTAATATTAAAATATTTTGAAGAATTTAAAACAAAGAATAAATATAATAATAGATACAAGTAAAATATAAATCCTGATCGGAACATTAAAAAGATTTAATATACATTTACTTGTATCTTTTTTTCCTGTTTAGCCTCCGAGAATCACCGTTAGGAATTACTTCAGAGGATGAAATGTATGAATGTAAATGAATTGAAGTCTTGTACAGTCTCAGCTCGACCATTCCTGAGATATGTGATTAATTGAACCCCAACCACCAAAAAACACCGGTATCGACGATCTAGTATTCAAATCCGTATAAAAAAGTAACTGCCTTTATTAGGATTTGAACCTTAGAACTCTCGACTTCGAAATCAGCTGATTAGGGAAGATGCGTTCACCACTAGACCAACCCGGTGAGTTACATCAAATAGTATCTGTGTCTATCAAACTGAACGACCGAAATCAAGCCTAAAAAATAAAAACTTAAAACAATTCGGGACTTCACTACTGCCTATTTGCAAGACGTTAAACTTTCGAATAGGCAGAACGGATTTTAATTACAGTTTAAAACTTTAAGAACGTCCGTGTAATATAGGAGTTTAAGATAAATCAAGGGACTGGTTCACCTTGTGGAAACATTTTAAACTTCCGTTCCAACATTTAATCAAGAAGAGTTGGGATAGAGGTGAGATACCGAATGAACAGTTGGTTTCCCTTGTTTAACCTATATTTAAAAGAAGATGACAGAAATAAGTAAACAATTATCGAGATATTTCTTTACTAGGTGCAGAGTATGATTTTTTCAAAAATGTTATAGCGCGTTGGATGCATGTTACATCTAAAGTTAGCCTGATTTTCACAAATCTAAAAATTAATGAAAAAGAGAAACTGTAAGTGTAAGTTTGTGTATGAATTCAAAAGAATGAGTAGGCGTTTGTTTATTACGGAGAATTTTACCTTATTTAATAAAAATTATTAAACGTTTATATAATGGTATGATATAACAATGATGGTCGGCAAAAGCGACTAAATCTGTAAATGTTCTGTTAGGATTTCTATAAAAGTACCATTAACAAACATTTTGTTCATTTTATAAATCGACGAGCCGATCCATCCCGCAAAGAAAAACTACAAATTTCATTTGCTAATAGTAGGTAATTATAAATTTATTATAAGTTTTTACAGATGACACGGTTATTATGATAGGTCTTGAAGATGGATTTATAGTTTAGTTTAATTTGAGCAGTTAAACTGTAAGCTATGAGAAAGGAAATAAAAAAAGTGGTTTATAACTGAAAAGAAATCGTTAAATCGAAGATTATTATAAATACTGAATTTTTTAATAAACGAGGTCTTTCACGTATTTGTAAACCTACCTTTCATGTTAAAACGGATGAGGAAAATCTTGCAGCAACAATCGGGTACAGAACGATCTGGGGAAATATACGGAATAGAAAAAGGGTAGAGCATATATAATTAATAGTATGTAAAAAAACAGCTGTAATAGATTTTTTATACGGTTGTGAGATCAGGTTTTAAGAGCTAAGAATCTGAGTTATGTACAGGAAGCAAACCATCTACTATTTTACGTATAATTACCATTTTATCTGTAACTGTTTAACCGTATAGCATACATTAATCACACGTAAAATAGTAATTACAGGACTGACGATACTCGCAGATTTGGAAATTTCAAAAGATTATTTCATAAGAAGAAATGGATAGGACATCTGATGAGGGTAACTGATGAAAGAACTTCCAACAGACATAGTACTCCCCGCGAATAAGAAGAAAAGAAAAGCGACAAACGGAGCAGGTCGAAAAACTAATCCATTAAGGAAATGAAGATGATGGAATATATAAACCTACTAATATACATACTACTAGAGTCAGTAGAGATTTTAACATAGAAAAAAATTACTATAGCAAATAAATTACTGGAAGGGGTTCAGAAAAATATGTAGAATAAACGTGCACCCCAGCGGACTTGGGTGATTAACTATTTAATTTGCTCGTATTATTTAATACGAGCAAAACTAAGGGAGCTAGCGAATTTTACAATAATCACCAAAATCGCGCTATAGCTCTCATACATAGGTAGTGTAATTCGAGGGCGCACAATAAATAAACTATCAAAACACTGTTCCATTAGAGATAATTAAAAAATCCAAAAAGGTACGGATTCAAAAAACCGAAGGCTAAAATTTGGCCAAACTTTCGAATCGCCCGTTTATCAGGATATACTGTGAAAATTTGCAAGTTGTTGATAAAACGGCAGTAATAATAAACATTGCAATAAATGAAAAAGTCAATATAGCATTTTGTACTTGAGCTTACTCCTACTCATTCCATAAAGAATATTTGAAAAAAGCACTTGTTAGGAAAATCGTGTTTTGGTACTTGGTTGACGTTCATCAAAACCAATCATTATTAAGTCTTTGTTTAGTTTCTTTTGACTCAGCTGTATCCGGGGTTGCTAGGAGTCATAATTTCTTCATAGATTCATCCATTCCTTTTTTATATTCTTTAATTTTTAATCGGGTCGTGAGCAGGATTATTTGTTTGTTTTCGGTTGAATTTAACCGATGGATTTATGTTTCTTTCTAGGCATCGTCAAATCACTACGCTGAAGTTTTTATATTTAAATTTCACTAAACACTATGATCTGAATTCACTCATTATCAACAAATTAAGTTTATACCTCATTCGCACTTAGATCCTAACTTTTTTTTTTTAACCTCCGGATCCACCTTTAGGTGATTTGTAGCGTGTGTGAAAATACCGTGCCTGACCGGGATTCGAACTCGAGACCTCTTATGATCCTAATTTATGCACTTTTAAGTTCAAGCTGAAACAATTATCGTCTCACACCACCTTTTATATTATTAATGAATTTTCGAGATCTTCTTTATCGTAGGAATGCTGTACAATATTCAACAAACAGTTTGAAAATCCCAGTTCTAGAATGTTATATAATATTACAGAATGATCTGGAATGCTCCAAAATGTAGGAATTTTAGAAAAGTTGTATAAACTTTCAAAATGAAATTGTGTTCGAAAATAATATCAATAATGTAATAGTGTTCTCACCTCCTACTGCAGAGACTGCGGTTGGGATGTCTTTAACACCCACAGTATTTTGCTCAGTTAGTAGTAATTGTCCCATGTTTGGTTGAAATCGGTCATGTGGTTTAGGTAGAGACGTGGAAAAAACTTATGTACCAGTAAAAAGACTTATTTATACTAAGATGATCAAGCAAACCGAAGGAAAACCTTACTGCTTGGCACTTTTCATTTGTCTTTTTATCTATTCGCTACCTTCGTACGGCTAAACGTAATTCAACGAAAGTTGATCGAGTTTAATGTACTGGTGTGAAATTAATAAGCTTATAAAACGTAAATCTGCTAATCTTTCCTTTATTTTATACCGTACCTTCTACCTCACATTATTAGATCCTGATTAAGGCAGTAAAATTATACAAAATGAAAGCTTCAATAAATTCTAATTAAAATGGATCTCCAATAATTAAAATGTTACATTATTACAATTTTAAATTTAAATTAATAATATAATTTACGGTGTAAGGTAACAATATTACCAGCAATATTATATATGTTACTTGCATGCGAACATACTTTTATATTCTAATTTAAACAATGCTTACGGAAATATGGTAGTGATTTCTCGTGGGAATATTGTCCCCAATGAACCATATACACCCAATGCGGTTACAGTGGAAGTTAAGTAACAAGTAAACGATGGACGGACGGAATTGTTATTTATGATGTCATCCTGCTGCATACGTCGAGCTGTTATACAGTATAGTACATGTTCTCCCCTCCAGTTCGACGATTCATTGTGATCGGTATTGAGGGCAACAAATTTATTATCATTAACATTATGTGTAGTTATTATATAACAAGCGTAAAAATACTAATTTTTAGTATTGCTGTAAAAAATAAATCAATTAACATTTTTCTTCGATCCAATTTGCTTTAAATGATGTTAATCGACTAACAAAACCGGTAATTAAAAATAAAACTAGAAAAAGACATTATTATTGTACAAATAACACAAAACAAACACTAACACGTAACTGATTAAAATACCAGGAAATTTATATTAGTCAAAAATTAATTTACTGGTTCGTATTACAAAAGAAAATGACTTCCTTACAGTCACGTAAGATAATCTATTTCTTTCAAAAAAATTTTATGAAGACACCACCTGGAACACGTAAATGTAAAAAAAAACCTAAATAAAAACATACAACTTAATAAAATAAAACGCAATAGCTTTTAAATAATACAAACATTTAAAATTTCTCTAAACATCCAAAAGTAAATTAGTCAACTTGATTATTAAAACAAAAATACTCCACTAAACAGTGTTTTACATTTTTCCGTATACAACACAACGAGGGAAACCAATCATTCGTACCAAATAAAAGGCATAATATTTCTAACATAAAAGGTTCGCGAACAAGAAAAAATTTACAAGGAATTCATTTTTTACTTTTTATTATTTTTTTGAATTTTATAGAATACATCCCAAATTTTTCGGAGTCGCGGCGACCGTTTCAATTAAAAATTTTCCATGGCGCCTTACTTTAAGTAAAAGTATGACTATTCGTAAGAGATAAAAATAAATAAAACTCGCGTATCTTCATTATTTTTTTACTTTATTAATATTAAATTGATAATTATAAGTGTCTTTGTTCAATTAATTATGGAGCTTTTACAATATTTCGCGGCGCTCCTGTGAAGAGACCGCGGCTCCCTGGGGCGCTGCAGCGCACAGTTTGGGAATCTCTGGAATATATATCATAAACGTCAAAATTTGATAAAAACCAGTTATGGTGGCTTCAACTTAATTATCAGCTTAATTATCTCTAGTACAACTGGATGACAGGAAAATTATGAAAAAAAAAAAACAACAGGATTTTAAATTAATGCTGATCCGTAATAGTTTGTAGTTAATTTATCGGTATAAAATATAATTTTGAATGGTTAAACCCTTAATCTGATAAATATTTTAAATGAGAAGGTATAAATTTCAGTTATTGCTCATAACGTCGATTACTGCTAACATTAAAACTTGAAATTTGGTAGTATGACTTTTATATACCAGATATTACTTCCAACAAATTTTTAATTTAAAAATAATATCAAGAAGGGGTAAAAAGATTTACCTCAAATAAATAAGGAGATTTATGCAACCCGTTACGGTTTTTTTTCAATAAATTATTTTTATTTTCCTCATGTGTACATTGCACTCTTATCAACTAATGAACAATAAGCAACCCCCCCAAAGCCCAATTAGATGAGGAGATGTATAACATGTACAAGAGGTGTAGTCTTCCAGAATCGGGCATCTCTATTCTTGAGATGTGTGATTAATTGAATCTCAACCATCATACACCGGTATCCTCTCTTGTATTCAAATCCGTATAAAAAACAACTAATTAATTTTCGCTAAATGACGTACAAAACTTATTATTGCTTACCTCCATCATAACATTCGTAAAACAAAATTACGATAAATTAAAATACATGTCTGGAAATTTCTGTCAATAATTATGGGGAAATAGTGTCTTTCAGTCGGAAGGTTTTGGGTTCGAATGTCGACCAGGCTCGTTATTACACAAATTAACTACATTTTTAAAAAGAAATTGGGGGAACAGCAGGGGTTTAGCTAGAGATGCTAGCCTGTAATGTATAAAGATATTTATATACTAGTATGAACTACAACCAGTTCAGAAAAAAATTATGAATACAAATTTTATAAACACTTAAAAAAAAAGTTTATTAATAGACGACGTAGTACAGAGTAAATGGCGCAATAAACATAATAAAGATACACGAAAAGAAGCCTATTTTTAGATATAGTTTCACTGAAATAACAAACGCGTAATAAAATATTATCTATAGTCGAACAGAAACAGAAATTGTAATTGTATTATACGAATAAATAAGTAGTAAAGTACTGTTTATTGACATACAGACAATACAACTTGTATCTTTATAGAGTAACACCAGTGCATACAGAACGCTTATTAAACGAATTAAATAAAATTCCTTTAAAGTATGTTCCGTATTTCACTGCATAATTAAATATTACCCGTCATAAAAATAAATTAATTTTTATAATATATTCAAACATCAATACCTTATTTCCTTCTATAAGCAAATTCTTAATCAATATATAAAAAAATCATGTAACCGGCTTTTTAAATTCACTTTGATATCAATAGCCGACTAATAAACGATATTCAAAGAACAATGTAAATAAACTTGCAGATTTCTGCGCAACATGTCAAAACTTTTCATTATTTTATTTTGTATAATTTTTTGCGTAAGAAACATATAGAACATAAATTAAATTAAAAAAATAAGAGGTAAATTATTTTTCGTACTGTGATCGGGAAAAGTTCGGTTTTCAGATGTCAACGGACAGACACAAAATTACATCAATTTTCTGCCGTAACTCAGCTATTTAATACCCGATTTTAAAAAATAAAATGTCATTTTGTTCAAAATAAAAGGCTTAATATTTTAGCAAAACATACATTTTGATAAAATTAAAATTTATGGAGATATAACGGATTGAAAAATAAATATGGCCGCCATTTTTAATTTGCGAAGGTATTTAAGTCCTGATTTTTTGCTAAGTGTAAAATTTTATTACCAAGACTCTTACCCAATATTAATGTGATTCGTTTATTCAAACTTCAGATATAAGTTTTTGTATAAAAATAAAATAACGGACAGAGGAATAACGAACGTATAGCCAGCTCACCATATTAGAAACACTCTGTATAATGTAATTTTTCATTACATATTTTTAATCTAGCGTATATCAGTTTATAAGTTCTGACGAAGCAGAGATTTTTTCTGAAACTCTTAACGTGAATGAAAGAGAAAGAATATGATAATTTATACTGATGTAGTGGTGGAGTGTACTTGAATTATTTTTAAAATTATAAATACGAGAAAGCAAGCGCAATTCGGTAGCGATTTGATGCTTGACCTTGACGGCTGGGTGGGTGAGGGTGATTGCAATTAGAAAATATACGTATACATAAAATTACTTTGTAACAGAAATATTTTAATCAGCGACAGTAAAAATTCATATCGACAAATATTACAAACATCTTTATTATTAGTAATAAGTTTTACATAATTATTTAACAAATGTACATAATAAAGATAATTTTTTTTAAATTGTTTTGAATAAAACATAGTAATAAAGTTAAATATGATAATAAACCGTAGCAGATATTACACGTACATCTAAGTATGACAATAGTATTAATTTTAACAAACAAACGTACTTTATCCAAACATTATCTTTTTGTTTTAGACCACATTTTTTAATTACTCATAGTTACATAATCTGCCTAACGTCAACGGAATACATACTGTTAAAACAATTTAACCCTAGAAATGATAAACGTCGATATTTCGACGGTATAATCCGATCCTTAATGAAATTACATTCTGTTATCTTTTTATAATTATTTCGTCGATATAACTGGCAACAGGCCTTCCCATCATGCTTGCGGAACGGAAGAGAGGCGGGAGTTTCAATATTTCTCCCTACACATCGCGCAGAAGCTGGACAATGTCCCTTGCTGCTGTATATTTCTATAATCGGACGTGTTTCATGTGTTTTACTTAGTGGCGGTTATAAGTTTTCAGTTTTATTTATGGACGGATTTGGTGATTTGCGTTCCGATCCGTGTGGACCAGCGTTTTGAATTTGTTACTGGGTCTGACCGTGGGAGATTAAGCTTTTTGAGCCTGGTGCTCCTGGCTGATTCCCCTTCGTCCGTCCGCTGAAGTCCTTTCGGTACTAGCATCTTATGGGCTAGTAGGAATAACCCAAAACTGGGCTCTAGTTGTATGGAGGGAGCAATGCGCCCCCTTCTTCGGAGGGAATCTGAATTAATTTGTAAGTTTTCAGGATGGTACATAAAAGGTTTGCAGATCTTCATCTTTTTCTTCTGTGGCAGCCCTTCACACTGTTACTCTGCTGGGCTCTTCCACCGGACTCCAGTCCGTGGCGGCGGGTCGCGTTGTGGGTCTTCTTTCTTCTTTGGCCTACACTTTTCGTGAGTCAGCAGTAATCTAATTACAAACATGCTTTCATGTACTTTTTCTGTTTATAAATGTAACTTGTGTTTACATTTATTTTTAAATAAACATGATTAGGGAAGGGGTATCCTGAAAGTACAAACAATTATATTTATATACTGTATATATAAATCTACACAAGTCTGCGAGTCTGTCTTTCACGCAAAACTAATCAAACGATTAAACTGAAAGTTTGAACAAAACATAATATTTATACCTTAAAAAACATAGAATTATTGCAGTTACAAACAGTTTCGCAGTTTCAAGATAGTGGTCGTTTTAATGGATTGCAATAACAACCGGATTATGTTCCTTGCCGCCATATTAAAATTTATTATGACCAAACAGTTGGTCAAATCGAATTTAGAAACCATTTGCAGTATTTGAAATTAAATTTTCGAAAAAAGGTCTGATATTTTTTTCGATTGATATTTAAAGGTGCGATGAAGTACGGCGCGGCGATTCAACCTCAGCTACCACCAGTGTCACTGTGTGTGCGATGCAACGCGCCACGACTGCCTGCATCTGCCTCCAGTTACTCGGCTAAAAACCATCAAAAAAAAATAAAAAATACGGTCACCTTCTCGCGGTGTTTGTCGGGTAACGCTAAGAACCCTGCAAAATATGTTTTTATCCGTACGAAAGAAAGGTAATCGGCTATAATTACTATTTTTAAGATGAGGGCCGACTATTCGGAAACCCACATTACTTCATATCACTCGAAAGTTTCGAGTCCTGTGCTGACCAAAATTTTACTCTGATAGTCTTTATAAAATGAACAGGCTTTGATTGTTATTTACCAGTCAAAAACATGTAGATAATGAACATAGTGGGAGTCCAAGGGTTGGAGCCCCAGGGCTAGACGGGAAGGGCTGGCTTAGGCAATTATAAAATTAAAAATAGGGGCGATGATTAAAATCCATATTATTAATTTAAAATATAAATACAAGAAATACTATTGATATAATTAATACGTTAGAATACTAAATAATTATGTAAACTACGAGGGTCGTTCAGAAAATTCTCAGTCTGACAAAGAAAAGTTAAGGTTTTTGAATGTTTTTATGTTTTTCAAATAGTCATTTTGCAATTAGATACATTTAGAATATGAACCCTCAGTATAACGTGATTTTGACCAAAATAAACGGTTTTTGTTGCTTTGAACTCACCATCTGAATTGAATTTTCGTCCAACGAGTCTCTCTTTAGGTTTGGAAAAGGATTTTGCTGGGAACCAAATCCTTTCGCACTTTGATTGCATGAACACTTTCCTATTGGCCAGATGTGGCCTGAATAATACGTCAAGTTACATGAAAACAGTTCCGTTGTTGTCTGGCTTGATAAAAAGTTAGCAATTATTATTTTTTAAGATTAAAGGACTATTATATTTAACAAAAATTATTTAACAAGATGAATACTATTACTAGCATTTTACATTATGTTAGATTTCTTTTTATTTCCTGAATGCGCTTTTCATTTAAAATAAATATATTTATATATATTTTTCTTTTTTCACATCAGAAGAAATTTCAGTCAACATATTTGTTCTTAAAACAAGTTTACAGAACTTTTGCTTCATCAAATTGCTTCCTAATATGCTTTAACACATCATGTAGTCAACCAGACTGAATGAACAACCTTGCAGCATATATTTCTTCTTTGGAGGATATTTAAAACTCCAATTTTAAGAAATTGCTGAAAAAAATGATGGGTATACACTATAGTTTATCTTAGCGTCTACAGAAGGATGTTATGTTATTAATAAAAGTATATTATATTTAAATAATTTAAATGGTTATATGCAAACAATTTGTTCATACATTTACAAATTGAATATGAAAGAATTTACATTATTTTTAGAATTGCCTGTTTCACTGAAATGTTCCGTTTTACTAAATGTTAGTATAAATAAAACAAAATCAATAAGTTTGAACATTTTTTATTAAAACACGAATTTTGGTTTAATATAAATAGTTTCAAAATTGTTATTAAATATATGTATTCAATATTATTAGTTCCTCTCCTCATAACATTTCAAATTTTAAATAATTAATATACAAAAGTAAAACTATAAAATTTAACGTTCTTTTTACGTCCTTGTACGAAGTAAAGGAAGTACCTTGATCGCGAAAAAATTCTATCTTCAGATTTCAACGGAAATATCCATTTTGACTAGTTTCAGCGTGACGTCTGTACGTACGTATGTATCTCGCACAACTCAAAAACGATTAGCGTAGGATTTTGAAATTTTGGATTTAGTATTGTTGTAACATCTAGTCGTGCACCTCCCCTTTTCATTACAATCGACTGGACCAAAAGTGTTCAAAAAAGCCCAAAATCCATTTTTTTGGATTTTGGACTTCTTCTTAACCGCAGTAATAAGTCCTCACTCAGAGCTTTTCAAAGATATATCATAAGTGGTACGTATTTTCACTGGTTCCAGAGTTATAACCAAACAAAATTTTAATGAAATATTTGGATCTTACAAGAGAATTGTAGGTGAGTTTACCTACAATTTTAAGTTTACAATTTCTAATTTTAAAAGACGTCCCTTCCGATTTGGTGCAACATTACTCACAAAGACTTAAAAACAAAAAAAAAGAAAAGCTGACCACACAACTAAATTTAAAATATTTTTAATTTTATTTAAATATATTCTTTTTTGTACAGCTTGTACAGCGTCAGTGCTATATTAGCACTCCTTGTGTTGATAGGGGGACTACTGACGCCGTATACCCACTTAGCCACTAGTTTAGAACATTTTTGGGGTAGGGTTCAATTTTGAAAAAATATCTTTTTTGTAAATATTATTATTTAATTAACAAATGTGCCTAAGAAAAATAAGACCTTAATTAGGCGAAATCTCGATATACTGAGGGTGACCTTGCTCTACAGATTCACCCCTTTCATCTTTTAAAAATTTAATGGCAATAATGCCCTATATACAGAAGTAGTTTGGTCAAAATCGGTTCAGTATTTCTTAATATATTAGGTATGAGAGGCCGAACACACACGTACATACAAACATCCGGAAAATTTCCATCCGGTTTTTTGGGTTCCTTAGGTGCCAAAACGTCAAGATCTGGTAAAGTATTTTTTCAGAGAATGATATGTATGAATGTGAACGAAGTGTAGTCTTGCATAGTCTCAGGTCGACCGTTCCTAAGATGTGTGGTTCAATGAAACCCAATCACCAAACAACACCGGTATCCACGATCTAGTATTCAAATCCGTAAAAAAAGTAACTGCCTTTTTAGGCAGTTATTTTTTTTAGCTACAAAAAAAGAAACCAAACAAAAAGTCAACTACTAAAAATGGCAAATAATTACCGCTTTTTTTTCTGCCCAAAATTTAATGCCTTGTACATAGACTTCTTTGGAACCGTTTTCCAGATTTTATACTGGACAAGTCTCAATAAATTAATCAAAAATCGTGCCTTCACGTGTACGTACATACATATTTTTTTACAGAAATTTTTATAATTTTTTTTATTTTTTGAACAACGGGGGTCTTGAAACTTCGAAAATTTTCTAAAATCCTGATTGCTATAATTTCTCTTTATAAGTATGCTGCAGCAGCAATAAAACTACAACCTGAACGGGAAAAATTTGTTTTTGAAAAGTCTTTCATTAACAATAAATCTCATTTTCATTTTTACAAAAGAATGCGGCTAATATTTTGAAAATACCGGAAAAAATATCACACCTCCTTGATATTTAAAAAATATACATTATCTCCTTAAAAAAAAGGAAAATATAAAATATTTATACATAAAATTTACAATTGTTTATCAAACAGTCTAGTTATAAAAAAAAAAAAAAAAAAAAAAAAAAAAAAAATAGAAAAATCTTTTTAAACAAAAAAGAAAGACATTTATAACAACTATTACACAAGTAATATATAGAGCGAATCTAGAAAACTTATCTCCACTGATTATCATCAAATTCAATCATTATGAAATAACTAGTCTGAATAACGATCGACTTGGTAATCAGGAAAAAACCGCTAGAAAGAATGCATATTTCAGATAGCAATTTTAAAACAAGTTTGATTTGTTTTTCCACAAATTATACAGTAACTACATCATCTCTCTCACTATCTCACACAAATATAAAAAGCTAACCTTTCTGTTAGAATAAGACTTTATATATGAATTCTTCTTTATATCCGTATCCAAATGTAATAAAAAGCAGCACAAAATTTTTACATTTTATGATTTCATCAAGGCTGCTACTACGTTTCGGCTTTTCTTACAATTTTAAAAAATACTTTCTTAAAAAAAATGAACTGCCTAAAAAAACAGAACTTCAAAATCATCGACAAAACAGGAAATCGTGCGTCAAAAATGTCCAACCTGAGCAAGGACAACGAAAATACATTATTTGTTAAGCATTTTTATACGACATAATTTTTTGGATTTTTTTATGCGTTTGATACAAGCGTGAATGAAATCGTTGAAGAGCAATAAAAAATCGTTATAGTTTTCTTCGACGTTTTGGTGGTGGTAAATTTTATTAATAGAATTTAATCGGAAACAAAAACTGGGAAATAATATAACAACACCATCAATTAATTTCGTATTTTGAAGTGAAGTATTAAGCTTCAAACTTATCGGCAACGATTAAAGACGTGACTAAGTTACTTTATATCTTAGCCGATGATTTTTAAGATTCATGTTAATAACAAAATAATTCAGAGATATTATTTTAATTAGCATTCATTCATTTATTATTTGTTCTGTTATTTATTTCACTTAACTTTGATTTTATTTATTTGTTCACTTTATTTCGTAACTGATTAAGTGATGATGAAATGCGTTCTCATCCAAAAATCAGGCGTTTTAGGAAAAAAAAAATTTCATTTACCGACCATTTTTCAAATAACACCCATTACAATCATGAATCATGATTTTATTACTGAATGAAATAAAACCGAATAAAAATATTTACTTTGTATTTAAAAGTATTAATTGATAGAACAGAGATGAATTAATATTTTTAAAAAAATAATCAGCTATTGAAAAGAGATAAGATAGTGTACTGTAAAAACAATTAAGAATACCTGGAAATATATATTTACAATTTTTATTTAGAAAAGAATACTAATCATATAAATAATTTACTAAATACTAAATATAAATGCTTTACCGACTGTTTGAAGGTCCGGTATTACTTTCGGTCGCACGGTGGGATCAAGGATGAAACTAAATTTTCTTTACGTTTTGAAGAATGAGGAGTACGAAAATACCACTCGATTAAAATGTAATTTCCTTTTATAACTGACCTCAACATAAACTTTGTGGCTCGAAAATCTCCGAAACTGCTGGATCAATTTCACTGAAATTTTGACGTGATGTAGTAGTGAATTTGAAGTTGTGCATGTGAAAATGTGATGAAGAATGGTTGAGTCGTTCCAGAGTTATCCAAAATTTAAGGTCGACAACAGACAACATAACCTCAATTTGAATTTACGTTGATTTTATATTTTATTTTTCATACCCGCCTATGCAGCGAGTAAAGTTTAAACTTGATGCGTGTGTGTAGGATCTACTCGTTATTTTTAATTATTTCATCATATTAAGGTTATAATTTAATTTTCTTATAAACAGAAAATATATTTTAATTTTAAATAAAAATAACTGTATTTTTTAGTTCTCATTTAATTTATATTTCTTCCGCAAAAATTATACAAAAAATATTTCATAAAATAAAGTAACGAAAAATCAGTTTTCTTGCGCAGTGTTATTATGAAGCAAAGGCTTCAACTCATTAAAAACGAAATAACGCAATAAATAATATTTAATATAAACAATATTACAGTTAAACAAATAAAAGAAAAGCGGGTATAATACAACATACAACAAAATGACCTTGAAATACTGAAGAAATTGTGTCGAACGTAATATCATGACATTTTGTTTTTAAAGTAAACTATTTTTTTTCATAAAACGCTGATAATATTATCTCACTAAAACACACACACAAAATTATTATAATTGGATGAAAAAATATGCCATTATAAGCGTTCAAAAATGACAAACTGTAAATGTGAATTCTCAGTACATGACACATAATGGAAAAAATAAATTATAACAAAAATCAATTAAATAAAAAAAAAATAAAAAATAAATAAAAATAAGAGAAAAAATCGATCGTAAATGAAAGAAAAGTCAACAAACACAAATGAAATTTATGAAATGGCAACAACACCAAACCAACGCTCGCTCATTAAACCGATAATCATAACATTCAAGAAAACTAACCAATGAACAAACAGCCTTTACAAACCGATAAATTTTAATTTAAATTTACATAAACAAGAAGCGAATTTCTATTTCCAAAACGATTTCTATTTTTGTTTTAAAGCTGTAAACTCATTTCCTATTCGCGATTTAGTAAAAAAATATTACTATTGCTGCTTATAATTCATAAAAACAACTAACATCATTTTAAAATTCGAACATTTAAAATTCAAAGAGAGAGAAAAAAGTAATATACTATACTATAAATCAAAAAATTGCCTTAAAATTAAGTAATCTTATGCAAAAATATAGTTTTTCCTTCTATATACAAATATGATTTTCGTTTTACCATAATAACTACTTAACCAGCCGCCATAAAACGTTTAAGTATCTCATTCACATGCCTACAATAATGTAGATAATAAAATTTAATAAATACAAATTTTCCTATTAAAAGAAATAGAGGTGGTGTTAAATCAATAATCTAATAAATAATTGGAATGACATTAAGTCGGCCAAGAAACTTTTCAATTAATAATGCATTTAAATTTAATTAAAAAATATTTTCTTTTACAATACTACGCGATTGACCAATTTTTAAATAATACCAATTAGGTAAATCTAAATTTCCTCTTTTAACGGGTAATTAAAGATACTAATTTTTACTCAGTAGAACAACTTAAGTTATTCATAACTTAATAGTTAAAGCATAATAAAAAATTATGCATAATAAACTATTATTAATAGTTTAAGCATAATATAAAATTTTTAAGTACCACTTTTTTATGCGTAAATTCAAAATTTTAATATTTTTTTCTCTGAGATATTCTTCGAAGCTTACAAACAAATGTTGGAAAAGTTATTTCTACTGAACAGAATACCTAACTTTCCTTCTAACTAGACTATTTGTATTTTAGGAAAATACTTCCATAAATCACAGAATTCCGGGGATGTAAAAGACTGTCCCGACGGAAATTCCCTGTACTTATTCTCGATTGACTTAAATCCCTGAAGAAGAAACAACTTTTTTGTAGTATACAAAAATATTTAACCCGACAAATGTTAAATCATTGATGAACAACGTACTGCCCCATCGGAATAAAAATTCCGAAATATTGGAAGAGAGGATTAACGTCCGCTACCTTCGTAGAATTTTTCCTCTAGGGAGATCGTTTATTTCGTACTTTGGTTC
The DNA here is from genome assembly GCF_047948215.1 of Lycorma delicatula. Taxonomy (NCBI): domain Eukaryota; kingdom Metazoa; phylum Arthropoda; class Insecta; order Hemiptera; family Fulgoridae; genus Lycorma; species Lycorma delicatula. The sequence goes on from NC_134463.1 coordinate 55,850,430, forward strand.
TTTCGAGGAAAAAGTTCTTTCCTCGAAAGAACATTGTCTTTTTCACAATCTTTCTTTTTCCTTTTAATTGATTCCTTTCGATGGATATATTCCATTTTTAGTTTTGTAAAAGTAGGCCGTAAAGTCCTTCTATGTTGAGGATGCCGGACTTGACTTCGATGTTGCCCGGTAAAAGGAGCTGTCTGGATTGATTAACGGAATTAATCCCTCTTAAAATAAAAAAAAAATATATCCTCTTTCCTTAATATAATTTATATAATTTTAATTTACTAACCGATATTATTTAAACGTTAAACTTAACAAACGCACATCAGAATAAACTATTTTTATTTATTTATACTGTATAAAAGTTGTCAAGAAAAAGTTTTTTTTTTATAAAATCATATATGGCACACCAGATAACGTATAAATAACGATTAAATAAGGGAGAACAAGTATTAATGTATTAATACTAGTATTAAAAAGGGGGTACGTACAAGAATTGCATGTTCTATACATACCCTTTTTTTATCCTTTAGGCAACAATTAGTGTTCTTAAATGTGAACAGCTTGTTTTGTTACCTTCATTGTTATTTAAAAAAAAAAAAATAATAATAACATAATAGGGTCGTCCGAAACACAAAACATCATCTATTAAACATCTGACGCGGATAGAAGAACGAATGAATATAAAATTTCATAAGCCCTCATCAAAAACCGATAACCGGACGTAACGCGAATACTGGTAGTTCCTGCTTTAAAAACTTTTATTACATTAAAAAAATATATATACAACAAAAATAAATAAAAATTAACAACAGAAAAATTCAATCGTACAACTATCACGTTCCAAGACGTAAATTTCTACCGAACATAAACATAACGGTTCTACGTTCGTTATTACTTCACCAAGATTTATTATCTTAAAATTATGCAATTAAATTAAGAAAAAAAAAATTGTTTTTATTTATAACACGAGTCGAGATAGATAAGTTACAATGTCGTAATTAATGAAAAGGCAGGCGGCTGGAATGTCGTAGTACGTTAATAAAAATTAGATAACTTTTACTGCTCTTATTACTAATATAATTAATTTACGTTAAAAATAAACGAATTAATTACAATACAAACTAATAAAATAATTTTCTTTTTTTTTCATCTTTATGCAATAAAGTACTATATCACTAAAAAAAAAAGTAAAAAAATATATTAAATCATAGATCACAACGAGAAGCTTGTCTTTGAAGAGTTTTATTTAACAAACCACTAAATGAAGAAAAAATTAATAGTTTTATAAAATAAATCTAGCTCTATTCTGATCTGACAAAAACATGTAAATTAAGGCATAACAATTACCCCGTTTTTTGCATTTAATACAAATTTCATACAGTTTAAAAATTGTTTCAAATTTTATTTGCCCTAAAACATTCACCTTCATAGCGTTTACTTTAATAAAAGAAATAAACGTTTGGGAGAAGGAAAATCTCCCGTTTGAAATTTAAAACTTTTCTATGTAAAGTGTCTAATAGAAATTAGGTGATCTACCGTTCGTTATATGTCAAGAAATACTATTGTCACTTTTAAGGTGGTTCACCTTACATCATGGTCAATAGAATAATGTTCTGCAAGCAATGGAAGATTTTAGGAATTAAATTTATTTTCTTTTTAATTAAATTTCTTTTCCTACAATACGTTATGTTTACAACTATTGTGGATAACCATTATGTTTTTTTGGCTCTTTTTTTTTAGTAGTTACATTATGTTAAATACTAACTTTCCTTTTATTTAAGAAACCAAAAAGCAGCAATACAGCGAGGATTTTCTGAAATGAATCGCGATCGCTATGGACGGAAACGCCACCTGAACCTTACAAGATACGAATCGTATCATTACTCTATCTGCACCTTTTTCTTGTTTAGCCTCCGGCAATTACAATCAGGTATTACTTCAGAGGATGAATTAGGATGATATGTATGAGTGTAAGTGAAGTGTAGTCTTGTACAGTCTCGGGTCGACCATTTCTGAGATATGTGATTAATTGAAACCCAACCACCAAAGAACACCGGTATCCACAATCTAGTATTCAAATCCGTATATAAGTAACTGCCTTTACTAGGACTTGAACGCTAAAACTCTCGACCTCCAAATCAGCTGATTTGCGAAGACGCGTTCACCACTAGATCAACCAGGTGGGTCCACCGCCAGGTGTGGTACCATCTGTACCACACCGCATTTTTGTTATGGTGTTTCGCCAATTACCATGTACTTTTTATTATCTGTGTTCATGCCCCCGTTTTTTATTTCCTTGTATGAAGGAAAGGAAGTAATACGATCGCAAAAAACTTCGGTTATCAAATTTTAACGAAAATACCCATTTTACGTACAGACGTACGTATGTATTTCGCATAACTAAAAACAGTTAGCCATAGGATGTTGAAATTTTGGATTTAGGACTGCTGTAATATCTATTTGTGCACCTCCCCTTTTGATTGCAATCGACTGGACCATAAGTGTCCAAAAAAGCCCAAAATCCAAATAAATTAGATTATGGACTTTTTCTTAACTGCAGTAAAAAGCCCTCATCGAGAGCTTTTCAACGACATATCGTAAGTGGTACTAATCTTCATTAGTTCCAGAGTTACAGCCAAATAGAATTTTAATCTTTGAAATTTGGGTCTTACAAGGGGAAGGCACATCGGTTCGAATCGAACTTCATTTTCTACTTTTTTTAAAATTTAAATACAGGGTGTCCCATATAAAACGCAACCCATCAATCACTCATCCATGGAATTTCAAAAGTCAAGTTTACTCCAACAACTGAACATCGCCGCAACGCAGTAGTGACACGGCGACAATACTGATAGTAACAACAATGCAATCATAACGTTCAGTGTATTGCTAGAGACAAGATGGTGTTTTCACTAGATGAACGTGTTTTCATTGTTGAGTCGTACTTCAGTACGAAATCAGCGGTTGCAGTGCAAGATTTGTTTCGCCATAAGTACCCAGATAAACCAGCTCCTAACAAAATATCAGTATTAAAGTTAGTTGCAAAATTTAGAGAGACTGGTTCTGTTAATAACGAGGAACACAAAAGATCTGCGTCCGTGTTGAATACAGATACAGTCACTAAAATCAAAGACCGATTACTCGCCTCGCCAAATAAATCGATCGGACGTTTGTCTGCTGAAATTAATTTGTCTAAAGCAACTGTTCATCGGGCGACCAAACAATTACAATTACGACCTTATCGCATTCAAACGGTTCATCAACTTCTTAAGCCCGACAAAGAAAAACGGCTACAATATTGTCAACGGTTCCGTCAATTTCTGGGTGAGGGAATTAATGTTATGGATTCGTTATTTTTCACAGATGAAGCAAGGTTTCATTTGGATGGCTACATAAACAGCCAAAACAGTAGAATTTGGAGCGCTGAAAATCCCCACGTTTATCATAAAAAACAATTACACCCGCAGAAGTTGGGCGTGTGGTGCGCGATATCGCGGAAGAAAATAATCGGTCCTATTTTTTTCGAGTACAACATTAATGCAGAACGATATCAGGATATTTTATTTCAGTATATTGCACTCTCGGAAAAGGAAGATAGACACTGCTGGCTACAACATGGCGGTGCGGCATTGCACTACGCAGGTTTAACTTCTGATTTCGTTGAGGAATTTTTTGGTAACGTGTTATCGGTCGACGCTTGTGGCCATCAAGATCTCCAGATTTGACTGCTGCGGATTTTTTTCTATTGGGTTACCTCAAAGAAAAAGCCTACAGCAACAAACCGCGAACACTTGAACAATTGAAAGTCAATATTGAACAAGCTGTATTAAATATCCAGCCACAAACTTTGAAAAAAGTTGCAAGAAACGCTGTAAAAAGAATTGAAGCTTGTATTCAAGAAGATGGCGGCCACTTCCAACATTTACTCTAAATGTAAGGTAATGGATGGTAATAATAAAAATTACATTTACATATGCCTTTTTATTATTTCAATACCTACCAATATAAGGTTGGGTTGCGTTTTATATGGGACACTCTGTATATCGATTTATTAATAATTATTAACCTCGGATTGTAAAAAGATTTTTACGATAAATAATAATTCAAAAATAGCATTAAAAAAGAATATATATAAAAAAGAATCAAGAAGTTACTAGTGAAATAAAATTTTATGTACTTTTAAAAATGTGTATATGTAATTTAATAGGCGTACAAAGAAGTCATGTGGTGTCCACATCAGTCATGTGGTGAAACATCTGATTTAATATTAATTGAAAATTATAATTTATAATCTTATTTTTATTTATGCATTTGTTTCAATCTACTTGATAGTAAATATCGCTATAAACTTTAGTAACCTTCTCCTGTTTTGTTTTTGTTTTCATTTTGTTGATGCTTACATTATATTAAAAAAAAAAAAAAAAAAAAAAAAAAAATACAGTATTATATACATATGACTTATATTTATTTAAATAGTATAAGGGACTTTTACTCTAACCTAATATTTCAAGCAAGATTGTTGAATTAATAATTGTATAAATATTTGATGTTAATAAAAACTAATATTTTAGCAATTGTGTAACTGTCTACTTTTATTAAAGAATTGCAGGATCGTATCTCACTTTCAAATAAAATGTAATGTAATAGACGTACAAGGAAGTCATGTAGTGCCCACATCAGATTTTTTGTATACAAAATTTTACAAATAATTAACTGTTTGGCGGACATAATTTCTCTGCAGTTTTGCGATTTCCCGATATGCCCGCCATTCGTTCGAAATAACTGTCGATTCCGCTTTTATATAATTTCTTATTATAAGCATTAAAGTTCGTGCGCTTCTGTCTGGTACAGTGAAGAAAAAAATTTCCTTACTTTTACGGCAGAAACCACAAAAGAGCCGCTGCTGAGGCAGTATATTCTTCAACGTTATGTTCTCGTGTGTGAACATACTCTCATCAATTTCGACTGTCACAACGCGTCTTCCGATTAGTAACGGATTGTTAATTGCTAATTTGAAATTTTAGCAACGGTAAAAATTTATCGTTACTTTGAATTTGAAATCTGAATTAGACCACAAATCTCGTGCGCATCGTTATTTCAATCCGCAAAAGTGTTGCGGTTGATTTCTAACTCGTGTTCCAAAACTTGACTGATGTTAGGCCCTTTGCCAAACATAAATGAAGAATACTATTTTCTGAAATGGTAATTTAGAACAGGTCAGGAATGAATTTTAGCGTAACCGTTTAAATTCTGCACACACATTCTCGGAGCAAGTCCAATCTGTGGCACCTATTCTTAAAATCAAATAATGTCCGCGTTCATATCAACGCGGATTGTGTAGAATGCCGTGTTCCAAGAAAAACAATGTATTTGTAACGCGTTCAACTAAAAACACAAAACTCATAATAGGTGATTGAAAACAAAAACAAGATTCTCGCTTTTTTGATGATTAGCAGATTGCCCGGTGTTGCCGAGTATTCGTTCTATTCGAGAAAACTTGGGACTAAATGTCTCCGGGTCAGTCACCAATCCGTCTAGCGACCCAGATAACTGTGGATTTGATACAAATATCGGTTGTTTTTGATTATTTTTACATGTAATTCCCTTCCCAACCTCCACCCCTAGGGATGCTAGGAATGTCTTACCCCCACAGTAATTTTTTTCAGATAATAAGTCATATGTGTACAAAGTTTGGATGAAATTGCTCCAGGCGTTCCAGAGTTATGCTGAAACACACATACACACGTATATACATTTATATATATACATAAAAGGCTAATCTTAAAAAAAGGTTAGATATGGACCTGTATGAACACGCGCAGTACACATGGACCTGTACATGCATATACAGCATGTACAGTGACTTATTATGTTTATATATCAATACAATATAAAATATTAATAAAATAACTTTTTCCTTGATATATAACGGGAGTACGAAATTCGATTAATAATTTTCATCGAATGAAATTTTTTACCAAAATACTACTTGAACGTTTAAAAAAACCCCAAAGGGAAGAGTGTTTAATTTTTTATTTAATAAGTACATTCTGAGGGAATAAATGCAAAGAAAAAAAAAACATTTTTCATCAAAAGGGAAACGCATCCATAAATATTTTAACTCAAGAAACAGCCAATATTAATTAAGATCTCGATTGTGTAAATTCTAAGTTCATTTTTTAAGTATGTTAAAACAGGTTTTGTTTGTCGTTCACGCGTAGTCTCGTACAAATAAAATAATATTGACAAATCAAGATAATTGACACGAAATGAAATGGACAAAGCCATTAATGAACTTACAAGTTCTTTTGCTTTACATATATATGAAACGCAACATAAAAATATGAAGAAAAAAATTAAAACATGAAACTGCAACATGAATGTATGAGGAGTAAACAGGAATGCCCGCGTTACGTTACTCGCCTACTTACGACAATTACGGTACCGTAAAAATGTCTATTAAATTGCTAACATCTTAAAAAATTTGATCTGATTTTGATAAATAAAATTCTTATTTTTTACTTTTCTGGTATCATAGCTGTGGAGCTATGCTACAAGATGGAACATACGGTGGTAATCAATTAAAAAACGAGGTGTGTTTTTTTTGTTGTGCATTTCTCGACGTTTCACGACCTAGGGACCCCAAAAAATAAAAAGGTGGAGGGAAGAGTTTATACGTACATGTGTTGGCGTGTTTGAACAAGAATAACTTTTGACTAGATAAACAGATTTTGATGAAATTTGGCACAGACACCCGTGTGCATGGAGCAATTTGTTGGTAAAAGTTTGGAATCAGTCAATATCTTCAAGGGGTGAGGTAAATATTTCTCTGGGTTCAATTTTCTCAAAATTTTGCAAACAACCCAACTTTATATTAAGCTCAGTACAGGTGTACATGTTTATCTTACCATTTAAAAAACAGATTTGCCCCCAATTCTATCCAAAAAAATTCTATTTTTTTCATTACTACCCAAAAAGGAGTGTATGTAGGAGTTTTGTATGTTTTTTCCACCGTAGAAGAACGGCTGAACCGATTCATATGTATGACCTCGCGTTGGAATCCTTACGTTACCAGGAGTGTCATAGGATATATATATATATATTTAAATAAATTAAAAAAATAGAAAAAAATTATACTGTATACAAATATTATTTACAAAATTGTCACCCGCACGCTATTTAATTAACCTATATTAAAGAACAATCTTTGTCAGCAGTTTTTTTTTTTTGGCAGTTCAGTGTTTTAATTTTTAATATTAATCTCTTGTTACTGAATATTTTTTAACCTAATTTTTTAATGTCTTTTTTTCTATGTATAGAAGTTTAAATCTTTTTAGTTTATTTAAACTTTTAATAATATTACAGCCCAAATTTTATCATTATTCACTACCACTCCCAAAAAAAAGAAATAAGGTAATTTTTTATTGGGTGTACATTTTTCATAGGAATTTTTTGTAGTTTTTTTTTTCATTTAACAAAGTAAACGTAGATAAATCAAAAAAAATTCTTGGAGGTAATTTTGGGGTTGGGGAGAAAAAAAAATTAAAAAACTTTGATTCTGTTTTTCAATTGTTCAAACTTTTTTCATTATTCTGTATCATTATTCTTCCACTAAATAAAAATAAATAACAAGATAGTATAACAATTTTGTTGTCAGGTTTTTTATTGTAAATTTGCCTACAACCATACCTGACCTTTTGCATCAACTAATTTAATTCACAGATTTAAAATATTACTACATTATTAATGTGGTTGCAAAATACGACCGCTTTTTTCTGTTTAAGAATTATTGGTCATCCAAAACTGAAATTATCAGGATAAATTTATATCGAAAACCAGTTCCCACACTCAATGGAAATATTGGTAAAAGAAACAATCAGATATAATGATACTTGATTTACAAAAAAAGTTAAACAATTCATCAAAAATTTACTGAACGAATTTTTTTTATTAATTTTAAATTGAATGCAGTACAGTATACACGTTCATATTTTTTTAACAATTCAATGTGATGTTACGGTTACATAAGTATATAAATGTAGATATATGCCTAGGTATACATCGATGGCTACCGAACCGACCGCATTTCGCAAGTTAACTGTCAAATAAATAAAAATAAGTAAAAGTCTTCAAAGAGATCTTAATTAGGAAAATCTCAAACACTGTAAAAAAAAGAAGTGGACATTAAAAAAATCAGGAAAAAACGTGCTTTTTTAATAAGCTAAATTACATGCCTAACGTATTAATTTAATTAACAAACAACGCTAACATATGGTAAACAGAAAAGGACACGCTGTCCTTATTTATTAATGTTTACTGATTTATTATTATTAATATTTTAAACACAAATGGAAGTATTCTATAACTATCGTAAAAATAATAAAAAAATAACGATAATCATATTTAGGGTGACGATAAATTAATTTAATTAGACAGACCTACTTACTTGTAAGTGCTAAGTTAATCTGATTACTGAATATATTTTTTTTCCAGGTCACCATACTACAAGGCTAAACGGCCTTGTTAGGGTGAGAAGGTTGTATATTATTAACTTAATCCGATCAACCAATGTTTTAAATATTTGGAAAAAAATAAGTTAGGCGCAATGAACAGAACCAAGGTAAAACGACAATAAGCCGAAAAATTAAAAAAAATACCATTATCGATTTCAGGATAATCGATAACAACTAAACGATGGATAACGAAATAAAAAAAAAATTATTGCTTTACTGGTATCAGCTATTAATAATAATAATAATACAAGTTACAATATTGTAACAACTTGCATAACGAGTTTTAAAAAATTAGTAACATATAGAAACATAACATAACAAGTACCCGCTTAAAGAATAAGATTTCAGAAAGTTTAACATTATTTTTAACTGGAATTATTATGAATTATAATTTACATTTTATAAAAATCTAGATTACGGATAAGTTTCAAAGTAAATACGGTATAAATTATTAAAAAAAAAAAAAAATAATAACCAACGATAAAATATCTTATGTAGTCGACTTTACAAAATTTATCTTGATATAATCTCCTTTAAAATTTCTCTCTTTTCTGTTTAGCCTCCGGAACCACCGTAAAGGTATTACTTCAGACGATGAATGAGAATGATATGTATGAGTGTAGTCTTGTACAGTCTCAGGTTGACAGTTCCTGAGATGTGTGGTTAATTGAAACCCAGCCACCAAAGAACACCGGTATCCACGATCTAGTATTCAAATCCGTATAAAAGTGACAACCTTTACTAAAATTTGAACCTTAGAATTCTCGACTTCGAAATCAACTGATTTGCGATGACGAGTTAGCCACTTAGACGAACCCGGTGGGCTCTATAAAGATTTAAATAATTTATTATGAAAAAAAAAATCCCTTTCGGCACGCCGGAAGGCGAAGGTAGATTTCACCGGTGCTAAATAGGGGATAAAAAAATGTTCACCTCTAAGTTAAGAAAAAGTTCAAATCTACTAAATACAATGGTTGCATGTTTAGCATACGACAAGGCCCATCTTACAATTCCAGCAAAATTTTGGTCATCCCTTGCCGTAAGGGTTGGTGATATCAAAAATCGTTTCAGGTACTGTTTAGAGGACTAACGACCAACCGATTCAATGGTGTGCCTATAAAGGGAGGTATGATTTTTTTGTCTTCGAAACCCCATTTTTCCACCCCCTGAACCAATGGTTGGCGATATCAAAAAAACTTTACTTAGATAAGTTTTAGGCTCTTGTCCTAAGAATAGTAGGAACTTTAAATGAATTCGATATTTTTTTTAGTAAGAAAGTTATAGCGATATTTTGTTTTTTCGAAAAAGCCACCCCATTTCCTCCCCAATGTTCCGATTCTGGGTCGAGTTATTTTTAGGAAACAATTTGAAAGTGCTTGGCGCAAAGTTACGGCGGTTATCGTGTCCACAAGAAAGTGATATATATAAATTAATGTATAAACTTTTGAGCTGAGGTAGTTTTAGGGTGTGGGGGATGTGAAACGCGAATATATTTCGAAATTTTCCGGACGTCAAATCATGGTACCTATTACAATAGGTAAGCTTTCTTATGAAATCTTTTTATACCTAAAAAGATGAAGAAAATCATAGGCTTTTTTAGATAAGAAAGTTCCGAAAAAAAATTAATGAAAAACTAGTAACATTGAAATTATAGACGAATCTATAACTAATTTATGAAAACTCATTTCGTGCAGCAATATTTAATAATTGCAAATCGTTGAATAGATGACAATCTACAAAAAACTGCACGGTTCCTACATATGAAATTTAGAAAGAAAGCCGGATTTTAATTTAGTATTTCATTTATTAAAATCCGATAAACTCGGCTCGTATCTATACTTATTAAAACATTTTATTGTGTTATATTTTCATATACATATATTATACACGAGTAACTAATTTTCCTAACCAATCGCTATTTATCTACTGTATATATATATATATATAGTTACATTAATAAATAACTACTAATTAAAAAATGTTTTATTTTACGCTAGTGTTCCATTTGTTAAACGGATTATTTCGATTTGTGCTCATTATCTTTTACGGTTTGTAAGAAATTACGCTAGAACGACTTTATCTGTTTTAACAAAACTTGAATTAACTAATGAAATTAGTTAAAGCAACTAATAGGAGTGACATCTTATCAAAGTCTGCTTGAAATATTAATCAATGGACCGCACCCCCATGACGAAAAATAAATGTTTGGCATTTAATCGTTCAGAAAGTACTTTAAAAAAATAAAAGAGATATAAAATGTAAAATGACAACATATTAAACTCGATTTGGTACATTTTTTATTTCATTTATACGTACAAATGTAATTTAATAAAAGATTTAAGGCGAAAATTAAAGCAAATGAATAAGTTTATGTAATTTTCATAAGAACTTTTTAAAATTTCAAATTTGGGGGGTTCCTTCCCCCCATTACTTACAAAAGAATAACTTTTTATGATTAGTACGCAGTAGTAAAATTTTAAGTAATTTCCGTAATTTTTTTTGGAATTTTAGGGTTCCCTTACGGAAATAAATCTGGTACATATACAAAACAAGCGGGTTAAAAAACCTAAAAACAATGGTGGTCCGTTATCCACTCTGTGATACAAGACCCAACGAAATTTACTAAGAAAAAAAAATTATACGATTTGAAAATCGATTAAAAAATTCAATGATTTCTCACAACTGAATCTCTTACTTGTAAATGTTTCATAATTTCAAATAATTTTCACGGAATAAAGCTTGATATTAATATTTGACATTCGAATTAAAAAAAATTCTCATCACATTAGGTACATGTAGAATTTTTATTCCAACCGATGAAACATTTTTTACGAGGTATAGCTGCAATATCATCCGGAGTGGAAAACTTATTAAAAAAAATTGATAAGAAAAACAAAATCAAGTTTACGTATGTTTTTTTTTTTACTTGAAAAAACAATTTAAATTTTAAATAGTTTATTTTTTCACAAGAAAATATTTTGAAACCGTTAAGATGTGTTCCAGTATATTAAAACATATTTAAAAGTAAAGAAAAACCCAAACATTAATTCAAGTACACCAATTAAAAGTTCAAAGAGACATCGTTTAATAAATTATTTAATGAGGATAGTCTAGACTTTCAGCTCGATACAGTGGACAGATGTTTTTGTTTTAAAACAACGTTACATCAGTTATTAAAAAAATTCATAATGACATCATAAAAAGATATGTTACGTATTTCTTCAAATTAATTTATTTTATAAATATAAAAATATTAGTAATTTTAACTGGAAATAGCTTTAATGATTAAAAAAAGACAGGAAGTTTTGCTAAAAGGATTTATTTTAATAAGTAATATTTTGCTTTCTGAACAGTTTATTTTAATTCTAAAAAATCATATTCGCCTATTCTTAAATTAAGGCAATAAATTATTCTTGTTCGGTAATCGTCAAGTTAAAATAGCTGAAAAAACACAAAGAACATCCTTTAAAACATCTAATAATATAAATAAACATATATCGTTTACATTTTAACAAAGTTAAAAAATCCGCCTTAAAAATGAGAAAATACAAGTCTTTTAAATTTCGACTTCAACTCGTAATAAAAAAATAAAGTAACATTAAACAAATCTTACTTTAACATAGACTTACAAACAGGCCAGATTTAAATAAATTAGATATAATTTTTAATTTTTTTTCTTGTTAAAAAAAATATTTTTCATTTTTCCATATATTTTAATTTAAAATATGGACAAACTACAAAGAAAAGCTGTCCATACGAAAATAAAACAGTTTCCAAGAAATAAAAAAAAGGGAAACTCCTACATCTTGAACAAAATAAGTAAATACAGAGAAACGCCGTAAAGACACTACTTACAAAGTACGAGTTAAGACCTTATGGAATGCGGGAATTAATTTTTTTCAACGGAACTATTTTGAATAATCAGGATGAGAGTGTTTATATAATTATTATTATTCTACAACAATTAAATATCGAACGACGATAAATATTATAAATATTTTATCTTCATAGGACATTTATTATGAAGACAAAATGTCTTCATAAGGAGTACCACCTTTCGCGAAGTCCGTACACCACATTCCGGAACGCAATCATTCCGGGGTTTTTGATTATTATTAATTGAATAATAAATAAATAATTACATTCAGTTCAATGTACCAACAGAATGTAAATATCTCGGACAAATCAATAAAAACGGAACAAAGCTGTTTTAGAAATCCGGAGATTAAAATTGGAAAAATTTCCTAACCAAAAAAATTTACAAAAGAATCTTTCTATAAACGAAAAACTGTTGCATTACACCAGTTATCTATATATGAAATTGAAACAGCAAATCTGACTACTAGAAACTCTTCAAAATCGAAAGAAAATTTACGATCCCCCCAAAAAAACCAGGGTACAAACTAAAATCAAATAGAGAAATTTATAAAACTCAAGATTTGGAAATCACAATTAGAAAAAGATTAAAAATTCTTCGATCACACGATCCGAATGAATACAATAGATGAAACAAACAAATTTTTTGAAAAATTTAGAGAATAAGTCAAACAGGATAATAAAAAAGATGAAAGAACTTCGAAACAAAAGAAAAAAAAGGAGTGTTTGGATCGACTGAAATTTACAGAAATAATATGTAATGCAAAGGTTCTTGTGGAAGAAGGGAGAAAGAATACCAGAAGAAAAATGAGGGCACTCCGAGAAAATAAAGGAAATACGGAAATGATATTGAGATGGTCCCTAACAGGCCGCTTCGAATCAAAATAAAAAAAGATTATTCAAAATCATTTTGGTTAATTTATAAGTAAAAATTTATTTACCACGACTAGAATCAAGTCTTAGTAATAAAATAGAAAACGAATTTAAATTTAATACGATTTCAGGAATCCATTAATACAAATAAAAAAAAAAAAAAACAACGAATAGTAATATTTCAATACATCGAACAACTGCAAGACGCACATTAACAAAATCACACATTCTAAGAATTAAAATATAAACATTCTATAAATATATATGACCTTGTTATAATCAAATATATATAATGAACTGTGTTAACGTATTACAATGTAGTTAACACGAAATAAATTGTGTAATAAAACAAATGACAACTAAAGGCACGTGGTTGACAACAGCTTTCACTGGAGGTAGCTCGATATAAGGTAAATCTAAACAAATGAGCCGGTATTTATTACAATAGCAATCAAGCAGTAGTCTCATGCTTGTTACTCTATAGTCGCGCCGTTACTTAATTATCACTTTCCCTAATACAATTATTACTGTTGCTGTAGTAACTACACTACCTGTTACTCTACAAACGAGAATCTTCACACAATCAGTCCGGCTATATAAGAATGACGCTAACATAAATAACATGAGCATAACAATGTAATTTTAACCAGATTTCTATTCCGTCATACTATACAACCGGAATAAAAAATTAATTGCTGGACAATTTTCCTGTTAAAAACATTAAACAGATTAGAGGACTGAATATCGCCTAGAAGGTATACATACAATTGAAGCGATAGACACGGCGTAATGATTTAAGAATTTAATTTAGCACATTACAAAATATACTAATACTTGGAAAAAAAAAAACAGATTAATTTTAAATTAAGATCTCTATTCTCATGCAATTCTTTATTTCGTCATCATAACCTCTTAACAACCCCACCCCTATATTTTTATGAATCATTATTACTTTATTAACACCGATATGTAATACGCTAAAAAAATTATTATATTTTCCATTCATGGGCAACGTTTTTATGGAAATAAAACCTTTACTCTACAGTACATTATGCTTGTAATTCACTCTTTTCCGAAATAAAATGTAAATCGTTAAAAAAGTATAAAACAATTAACATCTAAATGGTCTTGTAGCGTTAACGAGTGTTACTGTATCTGATATAAAGCATACATTTTTTGTCCTTGGTCCTTAATTTAAATCTCTTGTTAACCGCACCCTGCTATTTTGTTTTGTATAAAATTTACTTATATTATCATCATCACCATCACCACCACCACCTGGAAATTATTTTTATATTTTGGATTTTATATTACTATTTCAACTTTTCATGCATTACTAGAGAAATAATTCTCAGTTTGGCAACATATATGAAAATTAAATATTAATATTAACATGGCTTATTGGCATATGAGCAGTTTTTCATGTGTGTCTCTTCAAGTACGTCTTTTGTGTAGATCGAGTGTCATTTCGATACCTCAATTTGTAAAGCGACCAAATAACTATTTTACTGAAGGTTGCGGATTCGATCCACGATTTATAAATGGTCATTTTATTCATCGATTAAAGTACGTATCAACACTTCATTAAAATTTTACACACACACACACATATATATATATATATATATATATATAAGTGAAATACTGATGTATGAATAAACAGCCAAAAAATTATGGTTTTTATGGAGAATAAAACGTTGAACAAAACAAATGTTTCAGGAATATATTAATATCTTTGTATTCAGAAAAAACTGGGAAATTATAATGAAGTTTAAATAGCAATAATATCAATATTAGCTGTTTCACAAAGCCTAAGGAGCATTCGTGAGGTGTACCAAGCACACGCTATGAAGTCGAGGGCTAGCTAGCGGTTTTCTCCTCAGACGCATGCATACATACATACATACGCACTCAGTCAAACATCAAATAACAACAACCTATTCCATAAAACACATAATACGAGTCCTTTTGAAGGAACCTCTTAGCATAGTTTAAACGGTCTGTTGTGATAAATTTCTGGTTTCTGGAATTTTGACGTTTTATTATTGCTCATGAGTGTATGAACGAGTACTCATTTTCAATTTGTTAATGAGCTTATCTATAAACAAGATTTCAGCAAATACATCCAGAAAACGTCACAGAGATGTACCTTGAACTAATAAAAAAAAAGAGCATTTCTAAAAGTAACATGCATTAGACATAAACAAATAAAAATGTTGTTACTTTTTAATTGTACACCGAAATGAAGCTAACAAGCTAATAAGTCAAAGTAATTCCCAAACTGATTTAAAGATTTGTCCTGACTATTGTGGGGGGACTCAGTTTATGTTAAAAATTTAATGTTAAATGACCACCAATCATGTTTTACTTTAGCCAATGAAATTAAGCAACAAGAATCCATTTTTATATCTGAATAAGCCATAATTTAAATGGCAGAACTAATTTTTTCCAACCAGATGGTTGTTTAGGGACTAACTGGATTGACACTTTCCAGAATGAGAAATCTTTTGTAACAAATTAACTTGGATGAAATGATAATAATGGATAGTGTGTCCAATGTCAGCATCTCAAGCCAATGGTATTTTCCCTATAGATTCTTACTTACTTTCTTCTGTTTAGCCTCTGGGAATCACCGTTCAGGTGTTATTTCAGAGGATGATATGTATGAGTATAAATAAAGTGTAATCTTGTACAGTCTCAGTTCGACCATTCCTGAGATGTGTGGTTAACTGATACCAACCACCAAAATACACCAGTATCCATGATCTAGAATTCAAATCCGTATAAAAATAACTGACTTTACTAGGACTTGAATGCTGGAACTCTCGACTTCCAAATTGGCTGATTTGAGAAGACGCGTTCACCACTAGACCAACCCCGTGGATTTTTCCCTGTAGATTCTGATTAGGCAATATTGCACTCCTTTCTTTACACTGAAGGATAACTTCAAAAGATGAAAAATAAACAGCAGACTTTCATTTCAGTTGAAATCTTTTCTTTTTTTTCATTCACACAATGAACTACTAGTAATTTTACATTATCAAATTTTTATTCAAGGGAACTTTGAAATGTCATACCCTAAAAATAAACATTAATAATAAACAATCTCGTTACAGTGAAAGTTGTAAATCATTAACAGCTTGTAAATCTTGCAATGAGCTACAGTGATCGTTAATGAATGCAACTGTATCCGTATAGTAGTAGGAATGTAGCTCACCTTAGAAAAAGCCTTTATACATTCAAGAGAAAATAACCAGATGAGGAATTGTCAGGTAACTATATTGGAAAACAAACAAAATTTTCTATTTCACTTTTACCAACCTTTTTTAGTAATCCGTGAAAATAGTGGAAAAGAAAACAGCCGTTACAAAAGAAAAAGATATTGAAATTCTCTATAAAAATAGTCTTTGCCATTTTTAATTGAAGGATATTTCTATAAATTGATGAAACACTTTATGGTTGCTTCTTCCTAAACCTTCCATGTTCAGGGGAAACAAACAAATAATTATCGAGCTGGTAGACAATGCATACACTTCATCATCTACTACAGAATCTTGTATATTTTATACACAATATAAAACATAAATTTCCCATCAAGTGATTACATTTTTATCCCTGTTTGGTTTGGCTACAACTGATTATAATTGATTAAAAAAACTTAATATCGTATACTGCTGAATTAATCACATGTTCAAAGATAAAAAAAATAACAGGTAACCTACAAACTACAAATATTTAAATAAAAAAAACTAAAATTGTATTTTTATTAGTAATAAAAGGTAACAATTAAAACTTGAGACTTGACCACATATAGATGATGCTGTGAGTTTTAAAACAAAACTATGGTATCTTGTAAATCAAAGCAGTCAAGCTCATTTATTAACAAAAGCATAATTACAGATAAGCAAAACATTCATTAAGGCTTGAAAAATAACATGTATCAACATATATTATCAAAGATGCATGATAACACACACACAAAATTAAAAACTTAATGTATAACAATCTTAATTATGTTTAGCAATTCATATAACTTTCATACTTTTAGATTACTCAAAAAGTAAACTGTAGCTATAATACATTTTTTTTTACTCATTTCAAAAAGAAATGTAGAAGTAATACAGTAAAAACAAATTCATAAGCTAAAGGTTTCCACAAGGTAAAAATTATACCTTACGTAGGCATACAGGCCCAGTTTTACCCAATAATTTGGATTTTTGGACAACCCTCTTCAGTAGGAAATCAATAGTTCTGAGTGCCCATCCTACTACAGAGCAGATTCCAAGATAATAACTCCTATGATACTTAGAGGAAAGGAATCAAGGTTAATAAGATAAAGTATCGTCCATGAAGGAACTGCTTCACAAAATGGGGTATATTATTATCATACCATGACCATTTGCCAAATTATTAAGATAATAGTGGTTTAGTAAAATTAAAATAAGGATATATTGACTTAGTATTGTGGCAAACAAAATATCTTCTCAATTCACCGATTCTGGGTCTATGTCTATTCTTGAATAAATATTCCTCATGTTTGAGTCATTCATATTATGTGCAGTGTGATATTTATCTTGACACGATCAATCAGATTTTCACAAAGTATAAATAAAAGTTTATCTTATTCAGTTTTGTGTTAGTTAATACTATTTAAAAATTATTAAAAAAAAACTTTATTTGAGAGGGATTTCTTTTTTACATACGAGTATATTTGAAAAACAGCCTGCTTTTAGAGCCGGTACTGAAGGCCTGACTCTGGCTGATTATGTATAAGTTATTGTTATTATAAGATAATATTGATATTATGTATAAGTTAACTGATATTATAAGTTATTGATTATAACTGATTATGTATTATTGTAATAAGTAAAATGGATCCACCAAATCTCAAACCTTTTAATTTTAATCAAATGTACTCTGAGGAGATATTGTGTCATGAAACAACTTATTTAAAAGTTTTTTTCAAGTTATACCGGCCAAAAAAAGACCTTCAGAATCTCCTCTTTTTCAAATATACTTACGAAACCTATAGATAAAGTGTATGAAAGTTTGTTACCGTAAAACATCTGAATGGTTAAAAACACAAAAGAAAATTACAAAAAGTCATACTAACACAAACATTAACGAACTGAAAATTTAAAAACAAGTAAGCACACCATAAATCAAACAAGCCTGCTTTATAATAAAACTATAAATAATCACATAATGAAACAAGCACCGAAAGCATATTAGCACAATTAATGAGAGATTTCCTCCAGAAATGACCTACACTGCTACCAAATACATATATGAAAATTAGAAAGGAATCACTTTTTAAATTTTTGAACGAAACATTATAATAGCACAAAATGTAACTAGAAAAAAGATAGGGAATCTTTGTTCAAAATAAAATTTTAATTATTCATAACAATCCAATAATTTCTTTTAATATGTCCACTTTTTTAAATATGAAGTTCACCTGTAACACAAATATTCAAGACTGGTTAAAAAATAATATATTTATACACATCTTAAGCAGTGATCTGCTAACAGTAGAGCTGACTGAAGTTGATGCTAAAAATTTAGATGAAAAGATATTTCATATGTGATATTGAATGTAAAAACACACAATTATAGTGAGTTTAAAATTAAACAATTTTATGATTAAGTAAAAAAATTAAGTTTTTCAGCTAACTTTTTATTTATAAAAGTTATATTCTATTATTTTTTGCATTGATACCAACTTGTTTTATAATTATATAATTTGTATTTGACAATATTCTGCAATACAATTATCATGAAACAATTTTTAAATAAATATATATGAACCAAAGTCTGGTTGATTCAGAGGCCAGTGTAATGATCACATCTGGCAAACCAACCAAATGATTGGCTGAGCTGATAACAGCAATCTGACTATGGCTATACTAGCTATGTTTTTACTTATGAGTGTATGTTTAAATATTAGCTTAATAATTTTATTTAAAAAAACAACATTAATTTTATTACCCAAAATCTTTCTCTGCTGTTGTAGATAAGCAGTTAGTTGCATAATAACGGGCATGTCAAAAATGACTTCACAACTTTAAAAACTTTAAAAGTCTCATTTCATAGCAAAACATATCAAAGTTTTGACTCGTGTCATTAATTAGTACAAAATTTGGCCACCAGTACTGTCACCAGTGTTGTTGAAAATGGATGTATTTACTGGTATGGAACGTGCTCACTATGTGTTTTGGTTTCACGATTTGCAGTCAGCAACTCCAGTTCAATGTAATTTTCATACAGAGAACGATAAGGAGCTTCCTAGCAGGCTACTGTAGAACAACTCAGAGAAAGCTATGCATGTAGTCTGAAGAAATCAACTCTACATGTGTTGCGAGACTGGTATTCCACGTGAGACTGGCATTTCATGCTAAATTACTCGTGCACACTATGTAAACAATTGCACTTGAAGTCATATAAACTTACCATGGTTCAACACATTACAGGTGATGACAAAGTTGCTCAGCCGCAGTTCTGTGTGAAAATGATGGATAGAATTTCAAACGATATATTTTTAAACAACGTAAGTTTTTATGCTGAATCAACATTTCACAATAGTGACAGGGTGAACACCTATAACGTCTGAATATGAACTAGCAAAAACTCTCATGAAACTTTGTAGCACTTGTGATAGCCCTAAGGGCAATGTTTTTGTCCTCAAAGCAAAAAAAAAAAACTGTAGTCCGTTTTTTTCCAGGAGACAACCATAAATGGTATAGTTTATCTGGACATGCTTCAAAATTTTATATTTCCTCAGTTAGGTGATGATGACCAAGATGTCTAGGACCAAGAAGTCAGAAATTTTCTTGATACTACATCCCAAATTGGTGGATTGGTCGTGAAGGTCGAACACTAGATTTTTTCATGCGAGGCTTCATTAAAGAGTTTATGTACAATCTTTGTCTGCTCATCTTGTTGATCTAAGACTTCGCAGCTGCAGAGGTAATGCCAGAATTGCTGGCCACAATGGAATGATATTGACTTCAGGTGGGATGTATATTGCATTACAAATCTAAGCCATATCAAACCAAAGTGAATGTTGGGTGACGAACTTGACGTGTTTTTCTATGAAATGAGACCTCAACTGAATCTAAGTTATTTCAATAAATTTTTATACGCTTTTAAAGCTGAGAAGTTCTTTTTGAATTAACTTAAATTAAATATGGTAAATTTGCCAACAGTAACAGAACAATGAAATAGAAGAGACAAATATTAAACTGTACAAGGCAGGTATGACATTATAACTAAAGAATGTATAAAATTTATCTTAAAAGTAAAAATTATTACACCTTTTTTTTTACTAAAAATTTGTACTTTGGCTTTGTAAAATTGCCAAGAAAATGCGGCTTTTATCATAATAATCCATGAGCTTGAAAATATTTTTGAATTATTCCAATTTAAGACTGCTTGGGAGGTTCTTTCAATTTGTTATCAGTTGCAAATTGCTGGGCATCCAAACGGTACTTCAAATTTTGAAGCAGTTGAAAATCACAAAGATCTATGTTCAAATTGTATGGAGGATAATTGAAAATGTCACATTCAAATGTGATTCTGTTACACTGAACAATATAAAAATCTGTTCAGTTCCTTGCTCAACGATTGATGGTTCTGAATGGCACCAAATAACTTGTATTGCATTACACAGTACACTTTTGCAGTAATCAATGCTCTATGTTAGCATCAACATGGACACAAACTAATTTTGCTAATAATACATTTTCCTTAATCTGCTTGCGTAGTTACAATAGCAAGTATGAATTTTACCAATGTAATGTTTTATGGATCCAAATATCTACCATAACAAAAAACAATCTATCAGCCATCAGCAAATGAACTATTTTACTTAAATTAAAACTTCACTACTCACTTAAATTACCCACAGATATGTGAAGCAAATGGTAAACTACAGCTAACAACATCGAGAAACTACCTGATCTTGTGCTGCACAGGTGTCAAAAATTTCTTAAGAGAAATGACTAAATAGTTGTTACTCCAAAGATAAGTTACAAACAAGAAGAGATTAAGAGAAGTAAATAAGAAAAGGTTAGAGAACTGTACAAAGCAAGTAATAAATTACAAAAAACTTACTCAACACAAAGAAGGAATAAATTCAATTCAACCAAAAATGAAATTATAAGAAAAATAAATGTACAGTTTTTTTCCAAGAACAACTAAAGCAGCTTTAATTATAATTAAACAAAAATAAATTAAATTAAACGTGTTTTCTTACAACACTATGATCTAACATAATTTTCAAAATTATGTAAATGTATTACTCGAACCAAAATATTAATATATGCAATATTCTATTCTCAAAAATAGATAACTGAAATTTTAAAATGTTATTAAACTGAAATTAAAAACAAAAATCTGATTAAATTATGAATTTTTCTTTAACATGAATAACATTAAATTTACAAATTTACAATAAACATAAAACAAACAAAAGCGTGATGAAGCAGTTAGATATTTATATAATGAATTCTCCTATTATTCATTACAGGACATTACAGTAAAATGAAGGAAACTAATAACAAACAACAGGTCTTTCCACATGGGTAATAAACCAGAAATAAAATTTAACAAGGTAATAATAAACATGGTATAACAATGAATAACAGCAAGATATCTTTATATATGTTTTGTTTTATCAGGAAACATAAAAAAAAGAATTTAAGTAACTTGACAAAAAAAAATTGTTTACATGTAATTTAAAAAAATTACTAACTTTTACAGTATGTTCTACAAAGCCCTATGCTCTAAAATAAAAAATAAATAAATAAAAAATTAAAAGGAACACTTTTAACACATGTACAATATTTGAAAACAAACAATAGGCTAAATTATAAGTAAATAAGCAATGTTACTTGAGAGGGAAAAGATTTGTAAGCTCTCCTAGAAAATTCTAAAATAATATTCGTAATCTACTAATTACAAATGGTTTAACCTAGACCAATTTGCAACACTTTAAAAGAAAAAGAAAACTTTATTTTATAACAGCATTCATAAGCAATGAGCAAGTTTTCATGACTACAAACAAACTTGTACAAAAAAAAAGCTGGAAAATTTTTCGGCTTCACTGTAAAAATTATGCAACTCTGACTAACAAGGGTAGGAAAACATTTTGCAGACTCAGACTACTACTTTGCAGGAAAAATTATAAACTCTTAATTGTAATAACCTCATCAGTCAGCACATTAACATAAATATACAACATATGGCAGTACATAAATAGTGGTTTATTTGCTATAAACATAGACAGACTTAATAAATATTGCGCTTTATTAGTCAACTGATAAGATTTAAGCCTGCCAAAAGATGCTGATTGAATTGTGTAAAAAAAAAATCATTCTACCCTTTGAGTAAAATTTTAATCAATATGGACCCCCATAGTGACCACATCACCCCACCCCCTTAACCAATTGTAACCAAAAATAGGCAGGATCAATGACTCATTTTCAGAAATTATACAAAATTTCATAAAAAAATCAATAACTCAGTCTAAAGATATCAAGCAAACGGTATCCAATGAAAAAAAAAATATATAGGCTTAGCACCCCGTAAATGAAACTGTCAAAAATTCATACCCAGTGACATACTGATGTAATTGAATCGTCTAATTAGTACAAGAATGAGCAACCTTGAGTCTAGAAACGCCAAAAGAGAAAAAGTTTTTTCTCCATATCTTCTTGACCAACTGTGTTCAAAATTAAATGAGATATTGACCTAATTAGTATACTTTCCCTTGTATAGATATATATTATTAATATAGACAGAAAGGAAAAATATCTAACCTCACAATTTTATTCTAAGCAAAACATACACAACTTTATAAATGCAATATTGTTAGACCAAACACAAATTTACGTGTAAAGATAATTAAGGATTTTTCATGAATGATAAAAATTTTCTCACCTTAAGAAAATTTTAATTCTTTATTTATAAATTGTCACTTTAATTACTTTACATTTTTTCATATATTATTTCCACTACTAAATGTTGACTGTTGGGTTATTATGAGTATTAGCTGTTTATGGTATTGGTTCACTGTTTGTGTATAAAATACATGATTGAGATAGTATCATATGAATGGTTACAGAGAGATGAATACTAAATATATTTTTTTAAATTAACATATATACACTTAAGTTTATTTGTATTATAATACAAATGTTAATAATATACAATTACAATTTAAATTGTTGTTTAATTATTTTTTACTTATTTTATTAATAAAAGTCAATGAAAGCAATACATATGTGTATTTTACAACGTAAAATGATATAATTAATAAAATATAAGGATTTATTTATAAAAATAAAGAATGACATAAAAACAAATTTCTGTTAAGTTAAAAACATTAATTTAAATGTCAGCCAAAAAGATTAATAAACATTAAATGATTAAAATAGTAAACTGTAAAGCTAAACTACCTATTTTGAAGCATCTAATTTAAATTCATAACAATAAACTAATTACATCATTAATCCATATTATTAATACAACTGCACAAAAAGTTTCAACAAAAAAATTAAACTATAATTTATTAAAATTTATTTTGATACATAATAAAAAATAACAATCAAACATTACACACACAAACTTAATCTATACTACAATATCTTCATGAAATTGCTACAATTTAAATTAATGATTACAGGAAATAAAATAAACATATTTATTACAACATAATTATCTAAAAACTCATGTTTTCTTTATGTTAAATATAAAATATCAATCATCATTACATGTAAATTTCTAAGCATTTTATACAAATTTAATAATTATCTGAATCGATAACATATTCATAAGTCCTTTTTAAAGCTTTAAGATTTATTCTCTTAAATAAAACTAAATCTTGCACAAGGCTTAATAATTCATAATTTTTTTTAATACTTGAATCTCCATATGTGGTAGTATCACTTCCTGAACCTTTTAAATATGTGAAGATATGCCATGTGCTGAACATTTTAAATATTTTAAAAACAAGCCAGACAACCTTAATGGTTATCAGAATAATGAATTTGTTCCAATAAAACCTTATGAAATGAAAATGACCAAAAATCAATACAACAAAACTGATTAATCACAATTATAAGGTAATGAATATAACATAAAATTTGTGCCTAATTAAAAAAGTATAAACATCACCAATATATAACAAAAAGGCTTTCTGTATTTACTAATTAATAAAGATGAAGTGGTTAAAAAAGACAAATTAATAAATTAAAGTCACCGCTCAAAATACAAACAGCCTTTCAAGAAATATTCATTTCATATCAATAAATATATTGAACTTACATGCAGAGGACACATTTTGTATCATATATACAATAAACAGCTGCCAACAAAAGTTCTGTAAAATTCAAAACTTTACTTCCAATAACTAATTTTTTCCAACAGATTTTGTAACAAGTAATAGCATAGACTTGTTAACTTTTTGGATTACATATTATTAAAAAGCTAGCTAGTGACCTATTTACTAATAAAAAAAACATGCAAATGATAATAACTCGTTAAATTCTCAGTAAAATAAATATATGATAGAATCATCTGATAAATGTTTTATTGCAACAATGTCATTAGTTTTACAGAAATGTCAACTTCAATGCTATAGAACTTAGCCTAAAATGCGAGTTAAAACTGCATTCAATAATTATTAAGCCGCTACATAACTTAATAGCAAGAGAATTATAGAAATATACAAGATATTTATTTAGTATTTATAAAGAAAAGGTGTGGCGTGAACGATGCCATAATTGCGGTACAAAAAGAGCCCCAGGCACTAGCGGATATTCAAGTGGCCATGTTGAATAGCCTGTGTGTTACGAACAACGTAAACAGTGTAATTATTTCACAAAATGATAAGTAAATAAACACAAATAGCTTACAAATGAGTAAAATATGATTACTTTGTTTATTTACTTACTTGTTAGTCTAATTTTCATAGTCCCATTTCTCCTGCTACCGCCTGGATTTGACATTTTTTCCACTCATTGAGCAAGCACAACAGTACACTAATTGGCAATCATTTGTGATTTCTGCATAGCTACCAACATAATAATAAAACCACCTCCATATGGAAATTTTCATTGAAGAGTGTCAGAACAGTTGTAGCACTTGCTGTAAGGGACAAAATGTCTAAACCATAAACAAATTAAGTAATCGTAATTATACCAAATTAATAACATTATTTAAATATGAGGGTTTTGGCAAACAAATCATACACAACACAAAAAATGAAACCATATCAAGCCGTCGTCTATAAATGACTTTAAAATAATAAAAAGTCGAATTTGTAATAGATCTCTACTATATATTTTGAACGGTGTATAAGGTAAATTAGAAAGTATAGATTAATCAGGAAATTAAAATATTTATTTTTATAATCATAAAAAGATCATGTGTACGATATTTTAACTTTAGACCGCAGACGACAGTTCTGTAGTTCAGCTGCATATTGGTTTTGTTGTGTTTTAACATGAGGCAGAGTTTAATGAAAAATATTTTTCATTTTCAGCCTAATAACGTTAAAAGACTGTAAGTAATACTGTAAATGTCGATTAAATTAATGTATTTGTCTGTATCGTGGATGATTTTTTTGATAATCTATTGTATGAATAATGTGGCTTATAGGTTATGTTTATAGTTCTGCTTATACCTCCGAATAAAAATTCCTTAACATTAAAAAAAAATTTATTTATCTGTAGAAGTGTAAAATTGATTGATGTAAAATGATTGTGAATGAATGTGATAAGTATCAGCTAGTTTGGAAGACAATGCCACATTTATTATACTGTTATTTCTTTTACAGGTTTGTGATTCTAAGATGTAATTATAGTATGTATCCACCTACATTTGTAGACCCAATTCCAATTGCTGAAGAGCAGAAAAAACTTGAAGAAACTGGAAAGAATGAAATATTGAAACATATTCCTATAAAAGCAGCTAGAAATTATGAAACAGATTCAATTCATTATGATCCTTTAGTACAGTAAGTAGTGAAAGATTTTATTAAATGTTTTAGTTCAAAGAAGAATCAAATATTCTTAAATATTATTTAGTTATTTTAATAAGTACCACTGTGTATGACTTGTTTTCATTCAAGTCATTAAAATCTTTTTGAGCATATTCAAGTTACAATAGAACTAGTTATCAATGAAAAATATAATAAGACTCCCAAACAAAAACCATTCATATTATTTTATGGAAAAACCTGTTATCGTTTCTTAATTATTTATATTGTCTTGCGTCTTTTTTTGAACAAGTCCACTGATCTCTTACCTTCATCCTTAAAATCATATCATAACTGTGATCATACTATCCCAGATTTTTAAAATACCATGTTCCTGAAGAAAATATATTGTGGCATCTTTGTCTTGAACGTGTTCAATTGAACTAGTACAAAACGCACAATATTAAAAGTGAGAAATAGGCCCACAATATATCTGTCCAGAAGGAAAGTGCAACTGCAGTTTTATTATTAAAACGTGAAACTCTTAATGGGAAATGATTATTATAGATAATTTATACAAATGATTCATTGTTAATTAATATGGCTGTTAAAAAGATGACACATAATGGAGAAGATCCATAGTTTATTTATCTCATGTTTTGGCAGTATTATAGCATATTTTTTATTTTCAATTATTAAAAAGTTAAGGTTTTCTGCCATTTTGGGTACTTGCACTTTATTTAAAAAATTAATATGTATGAATGTTATGAATTTTATTAAACCTTACCTTAGTGTCTTTGAAACAACTTTATAAGTTACACTGTTATTGCTTAATAATTATTAAATTTTGACAGCCATTTTGAGGTGAACCCAACAGCCAATCATGGCCATTTGTGTATCTTTGTAATCCTCTAATAATACTTAATCTAAATCTGAAATCAAAATCAGTTCCGAGACAAAAGGTGTTCTCACACAAAGCCTATATATTGAATTTACTATATATGAACAAACTGTTTGTTCATTGATAAATTATAAAAACAAATATTGTATGAATAAAATTGAATTAATCTCCAAAAATTAAATGAAGAATTTAGAAAAGAATAGTGATTAGTAAGAAAATAATTTTTTTAGAGGGTGGTGTTTTGCTTTTAAGAATAATGAAAAAGTGTGGGTACATTTGACTTTGTGAAAGCATTCAGTGAAATAAGATATCTAAAAAGTTGAATTATTTTATTATTTTCCTTACAATAGTTGGTAATTAGAAATAAAAATATAAACTTTTAAAATAGTACCAAATTTTAAAGTAAAATATTTTTAATGACATACTTCAAAACCTTTCCAGTTGTCTTTGTGACCATCTTCAGTGCATTTTGCTGTCTTCGGCTGGCATCAACTTATGTTCCTGGTGGTGATTTATTTTAATTAGATGGACAAATATTTAGAATTTGGGTTATAAAATGTGTTGGATTTGAATTATAATCATTTATATCATTAATCTATGTGTATATATTTCATATTATTCAAATGCACCATGATGTGAACCTTATTTTAGATATACTGTTAAATATAAAGATTGTTGTTTCTGTCTACAAGATGATCTGGTAAATCTTGCTTTGAAGAGTTTTCAAATGTTCATTGAAGCTGCATAACATTTGACTAAAGAAGAACATTGTGCAATCATAACAGTTCATTTAATGTATTTCAGGGGCATTCTATTTGTTTGATGGTTGTATTTTCTGTATAACAATGTGCCTTATTTTGTTTATTGTTCTCAAGGCTACATTGTGTGTAGATATTTTTTTTAAATTTATATTTTATTGTATTTGTCTTTTTAAACATTGCTTTTTTATTATTTTTTTTTATTGATTCTTTGTTTATGTGATGTATTTTTTATTTTGTGAAGGAGTGTGTGTGATAAGTGTGCTATTATATCCGTTTGAATGTGCAAGATGATATATTGTAATATTGAGTTCATGCGGTGACGTAGATGTATTTGTTGATTAGTCTTTGGATAATACTTCAAAAAACATGTATAGTTTAATGTGAATGAGGGTTGTGAATGAGAATGCCTGTGTCACTATTGGTTTTCTGTAACAAACAAGTGGTTTTTCTTTTGGTCAAGAAAGTTATTTGTTATTTGTATTTAGTTATAAATTTGAATATGTGATCTATAGTATATTGTTTATGTATCATATTCACTGTTCACATTATTTTGTGTTACATTAGTTTTATAAAATTGTGTTATCAATGTATCTGTACCAGTATATTAATTTATCATATTTACTGTTGGTTATTATGTGTATCTGTGTTGTGTGCTTTGTTTTAGAACATATGTTGTTATACAATACAAGTATGTCATACATTTTTATTATACATCACATTATCAACCATAAACAAAGACTTGGAGAAAATAGCTAACAAGACTCCAAAACAAAAAAATTTTCACAAAATATAATTATCAAGCTCAGAGCCCCTAGTATACATTAACTGAATTATTCTGAATGTAAATTGTTCTCAGTTGGTCAGATGGAATATTTCTTTAAACAAAGATTCAATGTATAATACAAGTTCTGGTAATATTTAGTTCAGTTTATTTATTATAAATTTTTATATTATTAAATAAAATGAATAATTTCTTAATAGTGAGCAGTTGTTAATGAAGCAGCCAATAACAGTAATTCCTAGACACATAGAAATTCTTCTTAGGCAAATGATTGAGCCTATCTAACTACTAAGGAAGCTTGCCCTCACCCAAACTTTACAAATTGGATTATTTCCTTTGATTATATATGCTTTGTGAAATAATGGAGATA
Source organism: Lycorma delicatula (assembly GCF_047948215.1). Taxonomy (NCBI): domain Eukaryota; kingdom Metazoa; phylum Arthropoda; class Insecta; order Hemiptera; family Fulgoridae; genus Lycorma; species Lycorma delicatula. Next base: position 55,879,472 of record NC_134463.1, read on the forward strand.
CTACAGTATTCACCCTGGGTAAAAGTATTTAAATAATATTAATAATACTTTTGACATAGAGTTGACACTGATGTATATAATGTTAATTGAATTTTATTTTAATGTTTAAATATTTTAACTTTCTGTTTCAAAAGGAATCCTGAAAATATCCTAGGGCTGAATGTACTACTCTGATTTATTTGTATTAGTTAATTAGGTTGAATTTTTCATTACTTTTAATAATATAGTTTATGGTTTTATGTCTATTATAAATCTTTTTTCATGTTTTGGAATTTTCTATTTTTAGATTCCATTTTACTTTGTATTCTTCAGTATTTTCTAAGTTTCAAAGCAGATTGGTGTGTTTACTTATGACAATGTATTTTGGTAGGACAGGGAACAGTAACAAGCACATAATATATAATGGTTTTGTATATATTTATCCTTGCCTTAACTTTATATGTAGACCTCTGTGGTAGAATGGGTAGCATGTTTGTCTTAGATTTGGAAGCTATTGGGTTCGGATCCCAGTCAGGCCAGACATTTTTTCAAATGCTTCAAAATTCATCTATTATCATTAAAAAAAGTAAGATAATTGAAATTGGGCTTATAGTTATCAGAGAGTGAAAAAATAAATAATTTTTCTCTTAATATTGGGTTTTATTTTTAGTCGGTCATTATATAATTTTTTTTTTTTTTCAGAAAATTCACTAATTATCTTATGAGAAAAGGGAATAAAGCCCTTGCTCGTTCTTTAATAGAAAAGGTAAGTAAACTATCATTTTACAATTATCTTATCCCTTAATGTTTCAGAAACATTTAATATAAAATTAACCATATGTTTTTTTTTTACAATTTATTATGACTAGTGTGAATAATGGAGTGGTATGTTATAACAGCAATCTATCAATCGCTGTTCAGTTTTAGCATTTTAGAAATTATAGAACAAAATCTTTTTTCAAAGCTGGAGTAAAAAATTCTGTCATTTTTCATTTTTAATCTACCAGCTTTAGCTATATGGGAAAGTATATAAATTGGTAAAAAAATCTAAAAATATTGGTCTTTTTTTTTAGATTTGTGCCTTAAGAAGACATTAAAAAAATAAAAAATATGTTAAAATAGATTTTAAATAGTCAGTGAAAAAAATTCAATGCCCAAGTGCAAAAATCTATTTTTGTCAGATGGACATTTGTGTATGTTTGTTGGCCTATATTTGGTCTTATAACTCTGGACCCCATTGACTGATTTTCTTCAAACTGGTTAGACAAGTAACTACCTTCAGGGGGAAAGAACGTATTAAATCTTTGCAAAAATTGAAGAAAGGTGTGAGGGTGTTTTGGCCAAAATAAAATCCCAAATTTTTACAAGGGTACTTTAGAAAAAGTTTTTCTTTCAGAAGTTAAGTTTTTTTATCAAGAATACAGATTACCAAAAATTTTTATTAATATTCACCCCTTCCCAAAAAATGACTATATATTTTTCTTTTTTAGCTTTATCTTTCTTCCAAAAGTTGTTAATGGGAGTTTCTGCATCCTGTATTTTCTACATCAGTATGTCTTCAAACCACTATACAAATATTTGGTCTATCCCACTCCAATGATCTATTGTAAAAAATAATTTTTTAATTTAAAAAAAATTATTTTAAATTTAAATCCATCTCACAACTTACCCATTCCAATTAAAATGTTAAAAATCTTAATTTTTGAAAGCCCTAAGTATTTATTGGAAAAAAAGATAGCCAAACTTTTCACCCTTCCTGGAAAATTACAGCTGTGTTTGTTTAGAATTATGGCTGTATCTTTGTATTTTTTAAACAATTTTACAAAGTACTTTTTTAAATTTATTATCATTACTTAGGGGATTATTTTTTTAAAAATTAATTCTACCAAATGCTTCGCTTTGAGTATGGGAGCATCCAAAATGAAAAAGTTTTTTCCCAGTTTCAAATGTTAAATGCACAAAAAATATTTTGTTAAAAATAAATTCACTAAAATAACATTACTTTCATGATAAGGGAGCTCCCAAATTAAAAAAAAATAAATAATTTTTTTTAATTTTGATTTTATTAGAAATAAATTTTAGTGAATATTTTAATCATTAAAAAACTTGATGAGCCCCACATTTTCAAAAAGTTGAAAACACATCTTTCAATGTTGTTTTGCTAATATACTAATATAAAAAAAATTTGTTATTGCTTTATTTTATTGAACATCTTGGCTTCAAAACTTAAAAGATTTAAATATAATGAAACAGATAATTTTATATTTAACAAGTACAGAAATAATTCGTTTTTTTTTGTATTTATTTATATATCATAAAAATAAACATGTTTACATAAAAATGTGGAATAAAATCATAATTTTGGTTATTGTTTTTCATTAAAGTAATTGTTTTGCCATTAAAATACAAATAGAGCTTAAGATGATTGAATTGAAATAATTTTTTAAATTAGAAAGTGATAGCATTTTGACCATCACTTTCTGGTGTGGCCAGAAAGTTTTTTTTCAAAAATGAATTGCATAGCTTGACCAATGTAGCTGGAAAAGTTATACAATTCATTACTGGCTTTTTTTTAAATCTTACGAAAAACTTAATTGATAATTTTGCAGAAACCTTTCTTTTTAACTCAACTATTTTTAGTTGTAATATAAAAAATACTTTAATTTTACATCTTGTTTTGTTTTCAAAGTTTTTTTAATGAAAGATATATTTGTTTTTAATAAACTTTATACATAAGCTAATTAAAAATTGGAATGTTTTTATTTTGGTGAAAAAAATTATACAATTAGTTATTGTAAGTAAAGCCTGAGTAATTGTTGAAATAATGACAAGAAAGGTAAAAATAATAAAATATTTAAAAATGTGTGATAAATGAAAAATAAAAATAAAAATATTTTGAGTCTCACTTGCTGATCTAGATGATGGTCACCCAGAAATTCTTGGGTTTGAATCTTGTTCTGGCATATCATTTTTCATGTGCTACAAACTTCCATTTCAATACCTATGTACAAGCTACCCCCCACATAAACTATAAAGCTACACTTAGTTTATATGTGTTACACTTTTATTCAGATGTTGTTTGGTTTTATTTTTTCTAGGCATTTGAAAATGTTAAACGTTTCCAATTAGAAAAATACAATTCTGAAACAGATCCTTTGGTTAAAGAAAGTATTGTGATCGATCCGCTTGTAATCTTTCATAAAGCAGTGGAAAATAGTAAACCTGCATTAAAATTAACACCGGTTAAAAGAGGTGGATCAACATATCAAGTAAGCTATAAATATTTAAAAGCGCTGTTAATGTTTAATTTATCTTTTAAATGAAATAAAATAAATGTTCAGAGTTTTTAAATTAAAGTAGTTTAAAAACTTTTTTTCAAAAAATTATACTAGCTAAAACTACATTACAGACGTTGGTGGTTTCATCTTTTCATCCAGAAGGTTGTGTAATCAAATCCTGGTCAGGCTTGGCATTTCTATACACACTACAAAATTTATTTCTTATCATCCCAAAAAAATGAAGAGTAACTAATTTTCGATAGGCTTATAATTACTAGGTTGAAAATAATTTTTTTTATTTTAGTCTGATTCACTGATATCTCAGATTCATCTGATATATCAGATGAATTTGATATCTTCTTAAAAACATCTTTACCAGTTTAGTTATTTCCCTATAGGCCTTCAACTAAATTAAACCACCTAGATATTTCAGCTATGTGACAAGAGGCATTTATTTTTATTGTAATGTTTTGTTTTTAATGTAAACTAGAAATCACTACAACAAAGTTTTTAGGCATTTATTTTTATTATAATGTAAACTAGATAACACTACAAAGTTTTTATCAACAAAGATTTGTTAGGCAATATATATATATATACAGTGGATTCTGGTTAATAGGACCACCAGTTATTCGGGACAGCTGTTTAATTGGGGCATTTCTGTTAAAACAGAAACATATTGGCATAACTCATGTAAAATCACGCTGGTTTAACAATCCAAAATGACGCATATAAGGTCCACTATCTCATTCGTTTCTTTCTTTTACTTGTAAAATATCACAATTTTATTAGTGATTTAAATTGCTTGACTGTTGTTGAATGTTGTGTTGAAGGAGGTAACTTCCATCACTGATCTGCACAATATGTATGTAGTCCGTGGTGACACACATAACATCATGCAGTTATGACGAAGCAAATGTTTTTATTTTCTTCATTGCGAATCCATTGTTCATTGTGTGTGATGCTGTTGTTATTGTTTTTCTGTAATTATTTTTAATCACAGGTCTCTATGTTACAAACACATCGCATTATCTGGCTTAAAAAACAATGGATTAAATTATTGTGCTTAGTTGCGTGAATATGTCTGGCAGTGACAAAATTTCTTGTAATTGGTAAAGTAGGTAAACCCTTGATGGTTTAAGTGGGTTGTAGTGGAGATTTTACCTGTGCATTACTATTTTAATAAAAAAAGCCTGGAATGATGAGTCTAATTTTTTGTGATTGGGACAAGTTACAGAAAAAAATCAAGAAAGATTTGCCTGTTTATTGATAACTGTGCTGCCCATTCTAATGTAGATTTACAAAACATTCAAACTGAGTTTCTGCCACGGACTACGAGTTTAATTCAACTGCTTGACACGGGAATAATAAAAAATTAAACATTTATTTACCAAAGTAAACTAATAAGTTACATTTTACAAGAAATTGAAGGAAATACGTTGGGGCTACAGCTACAAGATGTTAGTGCATGTGTAAATTTGTTCCAGCCAATTCAGTTCATAGCCAATAGTTGGGATGAAGTGAAAAGTAGCACTATCATCAGAAATTGCTATGCCAAAAGTATTTTAAAAGTCAGTGCTATTGATGATACTGAAACAATCTATGCTGATGACAATGATTACATTTTTTTGCAACACCAGGTTCAAAATTTTGAAGAGTTTTCAAATATAGATAAAAAATACACCACTATGATGAGAATGAAACAGGTGATGAAAAAATAATTTAAAATATTTCTGGTACTCAACAACTGGACGAGATTGAGGAAGAAGATGACCCCGATGTCAAACGTGTATCTACACAATATGCAAAAATATTCATTGAAGGACTTCAGCAGTATTTTATACAAGAGGGAAGAAAGCAGTGAAGGAAGCTTGCTAAAAGAACTACGAGTCTGTGAAAGTTGTAGAACACCAAGTATTGAAAGGGAGACGACAAAATAAAAGAATATTTTCAAAAAGTTTAAACAAGTAAGAGACATTAAAGTATTTTTTTATTTTACTGTTCATAAATAGCAATCATTACTGTATTTTGTATTTCTATTTTGTTAATCAACCTTTTTGTTTTGTTTTTTTAATTAAGTTATTAAGTAATTATCCATTGTACTAGAACAGCCTTTTTTTAAAATATAATAGGCCTTTTTTTGTACGTATCTATGTATTGTAAAAGTGTAGTAAATAATGCATTGTATTTTATTAGACATATTGTATGGTAGAGTATTTACATTTTTATTATGTTGTAATTTATAATATTGTTCATGTAATCTTAATATTAGAAATAAAATTCAGAATAGTAAATCGCTAATTCGAGTTTAATAATTACAATTCACCCGTATACCGCATTTGTGCATAGCTCCTCATTTTTTGTTAATATCATTTAATAGGGCCATTTAGCTCTAGTCCCTAAGTTGTCTGATAATCAGACCACTTAAAGAACATTCTTGCCTTACTTTTTTCTCATTAAAGCGCTTTTGGGCATAAGCCAATCTTCAGTATGTTTTTTAATTTTACTTTTTTTACGTTTACTTAATAAATAACATGATAACGTTAAAATTTATAGAAGAAATATTTGTTGTCAATAAAAAAATTTTAATTAATAAGTTTTATACTACATAATTAGCTAGATTTTACGTGCAGAAGAGATATGGATTACAAAAAATTTAATTTAAATAAATTGAAATATATATATATATACATGCCAGTTATTCTTTGACTTGAAAGTTTTCTATATTATTTTTTATTATTATCTCTTAAGAGTATGAAGATTTAATTTTGCTAGATCAAGAATGAAAATTAGGTTTATAAAATGTCTACCTTTTGTAACAGGAAAATCATGAATAATAGTGTTATGATTTCTAAACTATTTCATTTAAATTTTAAAAAGGAATAATCTATAAACAAATGGAATTGAAATTTTATTCTTTGGAGGATTGTTATTTCCTAAGAACTAACACGAAATAAATATCTTTCAGGGTCATAATTAAAAATAAACTTGGTTTTGTAGTTAATGATACACATCAGCTATTTCTTAGGTGTTTCTTGGATGTTCAGTGTTGCTACGCTATATCTACATATTTTTGGCGCTTTTAAAACTCAAATATGAAGACTAGTCCTTGAATACATTTAAATTTGTATATTTTGTAATTACCGTCAGATATAAATAGAATAACTAAATAACTTAAAATATAAAATCCTTAACAAATATTAATTTATTTATTATTATTATTCTAATGTAAATAATGTGTCATTTACATTATGTCATTTCAGTTATTAGGCAGTAAAATTTGTATTTCTGTTTTATCCTGAAGTTTTGCATTTGAATAGTTAATATCACTTTAGTTTTCAGTATACATATTTATTTTCTATTTCTTTTTAGTTTGTGATATATTCCTTTATATTTTGGAATGACATTTCATGTTTTAATAAAATAACTAAGAAAATTGTAAGTTTATTATTTTATTTCAGTAACAATTTAGCACTGCATATTCTTTATATTTCTGTGTTCCGTTTAAAGGTACCCATGCCAATAACAGACAATCAAGCTAGATTTATGGCTATGAATTGGTTGATTGAGGCAGGACGTGAAAAGGATCGATCAGCACGCTGGTGGATTCGAGAAGCACATGAATTAATTGATGCAGCTGAACATAAGGTTTGTATTAAGAGAATAAAATATGTAATATATTGCAAAATTTTAAGTCCTTATTTTATTATCATTTTCAAAATGTACTATGAAAAGTTCAAATCTGAAAAAAATTACAAAATTCAGTTTAGACGCATAGATGCATTATTATTGATTTATATATGGAACTTGAAACAAAAAAATCGAAGCCTTAATGTTTGTATTTTAATTTGCAATGTAACCTTAAAGTGGTTTCATACTTACAAATACTATTATCAGTTGTTTCATGAAGTTCAGCCAGTATTAATGAAATATATCAAGTCTTTAATAGGTAAGAGTAATTACTTTCATTCCATAGCTTAAGTATAAGTAACAGGTAATGTTAATGTGATTTGATTGAAAATATCTCCTTGATATTGTTGTTTTCCTAATTTGTTGTTTAGTAGTATTAATAATAAATTGTTAAACCCAAATTTTAAAGATCTTGATTCAAGAATTGTAGAGAAATGTCATATACAGAAGTTTTATGATTAAGAAAATATTTTGTAAAACATCCTCAGAAATAAGTTAAATCTAATGTAATTTGTTTGGACTTTTGATTTTTTCAGGGCAGAGTAGTGAAAAAGAAACAGGATTTACATAAACAGTGTGAAGCAAATCGTGCATATGCTCATTATAGATGGGGTTAATAATACTGATTTCTCTTTCAGTTTAATATTAGTTATTTTAAGTTTATATATATAAAACATTTGTCTACATTTTCTTGTTATCTGTAAATAAATATGTATTGAATGAAATGTATTAGTACTGTATTGCTTCCATAAGTACACTTCCTGAATTTTTTTTTAATACACATTATTTTGATCAGCAAATGTGTTTTCAAAGACGAGAGTTCTAAGGTTTGAGTCCTTGTAAATGGAGTTGCTTTTATATGGATTTGAATGCTAGACTGCAGATATTGGCATTCTTTGTTAGACAATTGTTCAAACAGGCAAATAACATGTGAAATAAATCAAAAAAGTTTTCAAATCCATTTATATAGTAAAAATAAATTTAAAAAGCTGCATTTTCTTTGTGACTGCCAGGAAAGTTATGTAATTCTGGTCACAGAGAGATTTGCTGTCCAAGTATGCATGAAAAAAGTTATTCTATTCCTTGAATAATATTTTGAGATACGGAATCCATAGAGACTATATCTCCACTATCCTATGGCTGGTTGTAAGCATAACATCAATGACCCATATTCAAAATCATTAAAAAATTTTGTACAATCTAGTCTAAAAAAAGATATCAAGCCAAAATGTAGGCTTGTTTCTGCCACCTATGAAACAGGTTGTCTAAATATGACAACCCAAAATGACATACTAATAATGTAATGTAATGAAATCTTCTAATTAGTCCAGAAATGCCAAAAAGAAAAAATTGTTTTTGCCTCCTCCTCTTCTCTTTACTCAAAGGATATGAATAACACCTTCCAGATATGAATAACACTTAACATCATCAGAAAGTATCTTAGCTTTGAAGGGGAATTAAACTGAAAAAGAAAAATTATGTACTATTTGAGGTAAGGGATCTGTAAAATCCATATCTACCTATCCATGCCAACCCTGCCCCTCTTGACCAATTATGACCAAAATTAAAAATGACATCTTTGCTACAGTGTACCAAATTTCATCCAAACTGAAACTGTACTTTATCTTATATAGTACACTAAAACTATGTATGTAGTTGGGAACAGGAAAAATTTATTTAGTTTCAACCTTAGTTTAATTATTATCATCATGAAAGACACTAACCTCAATCTTTTGTATTAATTTATCGTTCATTTTGAAGCATTATTTCCCAGCAAACATTAAACTTCATTAACACTCAGGGAGCCCCCTTTCAAAATTACCTAATAACTGATAGTGTTTTGTTTTTTAGTAGTAGAGAGGTTATTCACATTATAATAAATTCTAGCAGTTTTGAGGACAACTGAAATTTGAGGTTATACCTTTTTCTCATCTAATATGGATGAAAAATATCTTAATTGAAATAAAATATTTTAATTAATGGTGTTAAAAATTATCTTTCTTGTGATTTGGATTATTACATTTCTAATGAGAAAGTAACTATCAACAATAAGTACATTCTCATGATTTTAATGGCTAAGCAAGGACAGCAGGAAGCAATACATCTATAGTTAGTATCTGTACAATGTACACTTTAATTGAAAATGAATAACAACAAATATATTTCAATATAATATTACAGTCATCGTTTATCAGTAAATCTACTGGTACTTAAGTATTAACGCCACCTCAGCTTCAGCTTTATTTTTAAAAAAAGTAGTCAATCGGATTTCGGTGGAAAATGGGCCGATATAGAGTTTAACATAGATTCAAAACAGTCTCTTTTAATAAATGGTTATTTTTATTTATTTAATCAACCAAATATAACCTACACTCGCTTTGCTCGCTAACCTTGACTAATTAACACCGTAATTTTTTGAGTATTTATTTAATAAATTCAGTAATTATTGTTATTTAAAAAATAATTGCACTATTAAAATAATTGCAATAATTACTGAATTTATTAAATAAATACTCAAAAAATTACGGTCTTAATTAGTCAAGGTTAGCGAGCGAAGCAAGCATAGGTTAAGTTTGGTTAAATTATATTTATAAAATAAATAAATATAAATAACCATTTCTTAAAATTAATAAAGAGACTCAATAAAATAAATACTCAATTTTAAATAAAGCTGTAGCTGTGGTGGCATAAATACGCAAGTACCAACCTACTTCCATATCCTTTATAATAAATATTGCATGAAAATTATCAACTATTCAAGTATAGTTGCTGCATTTTTTAATGAACTCCCAAGATAGGTAAAAAATGGCAAGACTGACTAGGATTTGAATATAATAAAGCCAATGATCCCGTTATTAATGGCAAGACTGACTAGGATTTGAATATAATAAAGCCAATGATCCCTTTATTTGTCAGGAAAGGTACAGATTCCATTATGAGCAATTTTATAAACTTGAAAAAATGGGTTTTTGTTTAAGTTTTACTTTAATTAATAATGCAGATCATTTTGAAAGTAAATTTAGAATGTACAATTCCAAATAGCATATAACCTTAACAAAAAAAAAACTTAACTTCCTATACACATATATTTTGTATTATGGTTAAAATTGTGATGATCAAAAACCATAGAAGGAAGCTGTTTATTTCTATGATTTTTATGAGCAGTTTGAAAGTTATTATTACATTCAGATTGGTAGCGTCTCAGCTTATTGAAGGTCTCAGAGGCTTGAATATTAGATTTGGTATTTTTTCTTTTGCTATAAAATCTCCATTCCAAATTTCACATGCAAGTTTTAAACCTTGTTAGAGGGAATTAAAAATAATTTTTGAATTAAAAAAAAAAATGGAAGAAAATCAGCTTGTCCAAATTATGGAAATATTTTTTTAAAATTTTGTTAATACTGATCTTGCATTTTCAACCATTGTTGAATATCATTCAAAAGGTATCAGAAGTTTCAAAATAATTTTGATGTTAATACAAAATTTATATGACTGTTTGCTAACATTTCATGCACACTGATGAATAATATTAATCCATTGAACATGACAAATGTCTTAACTTATGAACATTTCACTTTAAAATTAATGAAACTCTCCTTCCAAAAAACTTTTGCCATCAATTATTGTCAACACTTTCTTTAGTAGAATCTCTGTAGCGCTGTTATTAATGATGGATAATTTAAGTTATGAAATTATTAATGATGGATAATTTAAGTTATGAAACCTTAATCAATTGATGTATCTGATGCCTACCAATGTATTGTTAATTTTGTGAACTTTATACACAAAACAACAGAACAAAATCAAAAATGCATCTTGTAACAAAAAACTCAACACTAACATATGAGGCATGTTTTTAAAGTAAGTACCCTTTTGAAATTCCGCCGCTGCTGCTGCAGTCAGCATACACACATGCACTGTTGACAACAGAACAAAATCAAAAATGCATCTTGTAACAAAAAACTCAACACTAACATATGAGGCATGTTTTTAAAGTAAGTACCCTTTTGAAATTCCGCCGCTGCTGCTGCAGTCAGCATACACACATGCACTGTTGGCACCTGTTGTATCTGTTGGCAAGCTACAGACACAATTATGGAAATATTGTTTACATTTGCTTGTGAATATTTAAAATGCCTCTGCTGATCGAGAATCCTACAGACTGTGAAATAAGTGGTGTGATTTTTTCTTACTGCTACAGGCATGAAAGCGACTGAAATTCATTGTCAGATCAGTAAAGTATATGGAGAAAACATTATAAGCGATGGAATGGTATGAAAATGGGTTAGAGCTATTAAAGATGGCCGTCAGAATGTTCATGATGAGGAACAGAATGGACGACCTGTCATTACTGAAGATTTGGTGCAGAAAGGTTTAGATTATCGACAATGATGGTGTCACAGTGGTTATTAAGTCAGGGGCAGACAATGAAGTTAAAAAACTGGTTGCATGTTACGACAAGTGCCTTAATATTGGTGGCAATTATGTAGTAAAGTAAATTAAAGTACAGGCTTTCACGTAAAAATAAAGTTGGTTAAGAATAGTGTATTTTTTTAATTTCAAAACTTACTTTAAAAACATGCCGCATATATAAATCTTTTGATTAAAGTAAGAACCAATATGTTTTAAATTTAAATCATTCCAGTAAAGGCAGTGGAGTTGTGTTGTTCACACACATTTTGTGGTTAATAATTATAGTATTTGTGTGCCAACTGAAGATTCAGGATCCTGTGAAATTCAACTATTTGTATTATTTTTTTAGGTTTTATCTGTAGTTAGGGGATTCTAAATTGCACAACAATCTCTCTGAGACAATTCTATAGTGTTTGAAATGTGATCCGTTCAGTCAGGACAGAAATAATACTGATATCGAACAAGCAAGGCAGTCACAAGAACGAAAGGAGGATATCATCATCACTATATCCGATGAAATTCGACGGTGAAGGTTTAATACTAGTTCATGCATTTTACTCCAATTGAAATAATTTCTTAATCGACATTGACTCTGAAGAACAGTGGGATTACAGTTTAAATGCTGAATGTGATAAAATCAGCCTGTATTTGGTTGCATGTATGCATAGGACACGCATTATCCAGGAAATGCATTAGGTTTCAAGTGAGCATTCAAATGATAAGAAATCTATCATGTACCTGTATATTACTCTACAAAACTGCAACTGGATAATAATGACATTGTAGCTATACAAATCCTATATGGAATGGCTGTTTCAACCAGTACAGTGTTTACACCAGTGACCAGAAATGATGTTGAAGACAACCCTGATTTATGCAGTTCAATACAATTTGTAATCACGAATCAAGTTCTTTTCATCGTCAATATAAACCTAGTATGGATTTTGCAACTAAAGGATTTCGACAATTATGAAATAATTGTCCTTTAGAAACCCTTTAGAAACGTCCAAGTTTACTATACGGCTTTTTCGGCAACTTTGTCTCTCGTGAAAACTGCTCTGAATTAAAAATTAAACAATTAAATATCCCACAATAGGATTTTTAATTGTTTAGTGAACTTAACAATTCGTAATTTTACACCAAACGTAACGGTACAGAATCTAGGACTTTTTTTATTAGCGCAACCGCTGCTGCGTTTCAATTTCAAACGACCGCCTTTCTTTAGATGTAATCTTCCGCCCTGTTTCTTTATAGTCTTTTTTGGAGTAGCATTTTTCGTAACTCGTCCGCCCAATTTTTAATTTGACTTTCATCGCTTTGGTTACCGCCCACGCTGTCGCATTTGTATGCGACAAACTCTTTGTATGCTTGAACTCTTGTCGTCTTTGTATTTCGCGTATATCGTTCAGTTTATAGGCTTGAGTTTATATCGGGGTCCCCTCTTTTCAATATTTTTTAAGCTTGGTGCCGGGCTACTGGTAGCCCGGCAAATAAGCCTCTACAGGTAGGTAGTCGACCGCCTTGGTCAATGAAAATATGATTTCACGACCTGTTTTTCTGGTCACATTTTTCTTCTTCACCTTCCCCATCTCTATTAATATATGGCTTACCAAAAAAATAATTGTTCAATGTTCCATTTCAAAGTCCATTTTATTTTCTACGTATGTTGTGGGAGTAGCATGCAAGAGATCTTAGGTTTCGAAATTTTCGCTTAAACGTTCGACGATTTCCTTTACTGTCTTTTTACATCGTTGTCTGTGTTATTTTCTACTATTGGGTTTTATTGAAAAGCTGAATTCACCCACACTTAGATCGTCTGTCGCTCGATTTAGTCTTTCCAGATTGACAAACAGCTCACTAAAACTGGTCGTATTCGGTGAACATATTTTTTGCTCGTCTAATTTTGACTCCGTCGGTATCATTCACTGCGTTGGCCACAGAACAAAGTCGTTTCCCTTATATATCGTAATCACACTCATCAGTTAACGCGAATCCCTCATCGAATAGTTCGTTCACCCTTTTATTATATTTATCAAATTTAGCAGTTACGTATCGAAAATTGACGGCATCATCCCTTGTAACAGCATCACCTACGTTGCACAAACTGCACCCTTCCCATAATCACAGGAGGCTGAACCTCCGACGTCGTAAAATCTTTTTTTCATCAGTTTGAAACATGAAAGGTTTGTCTCGCTTTGTCCCTGCAACATTGGATTTGTCGTATAATTTATCCGTCTATCTTTCTTTTTAGGACTTAGGACTACAAACTACTGACGATTCGCTATTCGCTGTCAACACATGAACGTTTATCCAAACTGAACCATAAAGAAGCGTTGCTATCAAAAAATTGACTGCGCGCTCGTGGTAACTGTACAGAATCCCAAGGTTCTGGGGGTTGAAGTACACATTCTGGTGAATGTGTCAAGATTCCCTTACCACAGGTACACTATTTACTACTTCTATCAGTGATAAGATAAAAATATATTAATCATACCTGATTGAACTTCAGTACTCCTAGTATTTATACAGAAAAAAAAATTCATAAAGATGTTATGTAAATTACATCTATAAACATTAACTTGCAATTTTTATTATAGTTATGGTAATTTTTATGTGCTAAATATTTCTGACTAAGCTAAATCAGATTTTAATATCTTATCTTCCATTGAATAAATTTATATATCTATGAATCGTTTTAAAAAAGAAAAATTTTAAAAAAGAAATTATACAAATTTGTTTAATAAATTTGATATGAGTAACATATTTTATTAATTATAATTTTTATAATTCATTTTCTTTTATATTGTCTTTTAATTATTATTTATGACTATTTATTTTCATTCAGTTTATTAAAACTGAAAACAAGAAAAATGACTGAGGACAGTTAAAAAAAAATTACTTAAATCTAAAACTGCAAGGGGAAGGAAAACAAAAATAGTCTTAGATCCAGGATTATATTTTAAAACTTCTTCCTGGTTTGATTGCATTAAATAAACAAAAATCATTAACATTTTCAATAATTTGTTGGTTTCCGAGGAGAATCTGATTTTTAAGATCATTTTTAAAATAATTGCAACCATTTTTACAAATTTTATCTTTTTTTTATGTTTACACTACAAACCAAACAATGATTTTGAAGGATTGATTAGTTGTTTGCATGATCTTGAGGTGTATATGAACTTGATTAAGATATATGTATGATATATTTTTACTGTATTTGACACATTTCTCATCACATTAAAAAAATTATATTTACAAATGAGAAAGTAAACAGATGTTAGCATTTTTAGATCAAAATTAAATTACAGAATCACATTTGATACTAGAAAAAGTATATACATTGGTAAAAATATCACTACCAATGATTCTTTTCATACTCTTCCAAATAAGGCAGCAATTTTTTATAAAATTATTTACAAAGCAAATCAAATGCCCTTTGGTCTGGGATTTTATTATAGGAGAAAAAAATTTTATTTAACGTACAGCCGAGTTCAATAATTTTACTACAACAACCATTGAAAACACTGACAAAAAATTAACAGGTATAGCAAAACATTTTCCTTCAGAGTAATAGAGAAGAAACAAAATTTATATATTGCTCTCCAAAATGCAGCCAGGTATAAATAACACTTTGAAAAACCAAAACATTAATGTTCCCATGGTTAGAAAATTGTCCTTTCTCCTTGGTAGTAGTAGTAAAATATTTAGTACATGAAGGGCCAAACTTAACAAAAAAAATAATAAAGGAGTTCAAAATAAAGGAGCATTTAACTTACCATAAAAAAAATTACTTACTTTATCAATAATTATGCAAGACTTCATTACTGAATAATGATGGAAGATCCTTTTAAAATTGACTAAAAAAGTCTTTTTGTTAGTTTCATATATAGAGAAAATTAAACTGTTATTCCTTCCCTTAATTTTTTTTTCATAGAGGGGATTTTTAATTCCTTGTTGGTTATGGGGCTCATGGTACCTCTATAATCCTTTTTTGAGGTAAATTTTATCGCCTAATCTTAAATGATGGCTATTCAATTTATGATACAATGGGAAATCTGAGCAGGAGATTTCAGTTATTTAGACTGAAGCTAACTTTATATTTTTAATCAGAATTGCCTAAACAGTTCTTACTTATGATTAATCTTTGTTTACAAAACTATAATTATTGTTTTGCATGTTTTTTAAGTATTGTCCACCTAATAATTATTATTATTGCATATCTTCATTTATTTATTATTATTTTTTACTTATCAATATTAAAAATAATTGTTTAACAACTGACCAACTAGTTTTAAATTTAAGTAATCTTTTTTCAAAAATGATATTTGAGCATTTTCTTTTTTCAAATTTATTTCAATTAATTATTGTTTCTTTTTAATTTAATTTATTAAATATTCAACAGATTACAAATTAATAAAATATGCCACTGTATATATAATTAAACACTCTTCTGTTCAATTAAAATTTTTTTCTGTCTGTGTTTCTTTATTTACTAGCTGTTTTCAAAAAAATTTAATTTGAAGAAAAAATCTGATTCATTAACATATCTATTCAGTTTTTATTTTAAATTATGTTACAACTGCTTTGTATACAGTATTACATATTAAATTTTGTTATTTTTGATCAATGTTACCAACATTAAGACTATTTAATAAAGCAGTAAATGGCATTTGAAGGCTTGGAAAATCAAGAATAAGAGCTTCTACAACTGCTGTGAGATCAGAATTTATTTTTCTTTGTTTCTGTGCTTCAAGTTCTAATGCACTTTCATTACGAAACAGTAATTTATAACGTGATCCTTTAAGTTCACTGTACAACCGTGCTCTTCTTTGAAGCCTTACCAGCATTTCAAGATTCTAAAAACAGAATAAAAAAATTTAAGTAGAAAATTTATTTTTTATTGTTTTTTTCTAGTCTTTGTTGTTTTCTATTGTTTTTTTAGTACAAGAAAAACCATAATGTGCTGACTACATTATGACAATGTTTCACACTATGTGCAATCATTGACTTAGTTAAACAGGAAATTAATTGTTAAAAAAACAATTGATCATAGCTTCTTATAAGTCTTCAGTGACATTTTATCCTTGTTGAGTCTTACAAATCCACTTGGAAAAACACTGCAAAATATGCCAATTTTTTTCAGTGAACGATTCTTATCTCAAACTACATTAATTCTTTCAGTGAATAATTTTTTTTCAGTATCATGAACAATTTCATTTAGGCTCTCTAATCTAGCATTAATGATGAAATTACATAAGAGCAACTATGTAATGTTAAAGTAATCCACAGGTTCTGGAGTACAGAGCACCACTGCTCTATAAAGTATAAACTACTCTGTGTCATTATGGCATGAGATCACAGAGTTAATCAAGTAACTGCACAGTTTGGTTTATCTACACCTAATGAACATTAGAGGTTAACATTATGATACACTTTTATTAGATGATAAACTGTAATGCTACTACAAAATTCATTTTCTTTTTGTAAAGAAAAAGGTAATTCAGTAAGAGATTTTCATTATCTTAAAAAGTGTTCATTTGATCAAAATATTTTTTAATTACAAACATATCCTGCATCCTCAAAAATAGAAAGAGTTTTGAAAATTTCAGAAATTAGTAATTGAAATTTAGAGCAGTGTGTTCACAGCTCTAATCAAATTTTGTGTAGTAATTGGCAACACTGGTACTGGTGATTTAAAAGATTTGAAGATGGGGGTAAGAAGATGTGAACACACGACACCGTAAGTGGATAGTAAAAAACGAACCTGATGGATTGTTATGATAGTAGAGAGATTTGATGTAATTGGTACAACAATTAAGTATGTGATTAAGGGCAGATGAAAAGATAATAAAAATTCTTTCCAAGGAAATGAGAAGTAAACTGGATTACCAATTATGATGAAATCTAAGCAAATAATTTCCATAATTAATGGCCATAAAACTAAAAATGATTTCTGACCAAAAAACCAATTGCTGAATTACATCATCCTTTTTATTCACACAGCATTTCTGACTGTTTAAAAAATGAGATACATTAAAAGGATGAAGATTTTCTATTGTCAATGATATTCAGCATAGTATGATAACATATTTCAGAAAAAAAAAAGAAGAGTTCCAGACCTGTTTCCAGAAATACTCTCTAAACCAGAGTGCAGTTGCCTAAGGGGGATGTTTCAAAGGTCAACAGTAACCATTAGGTTGCTGTGACAATACAATTCTGTGTACAATATACAATTCTGAATGTACATTTTTTTGGAAGTGCATTCTGGAAATTAAATTGTCATACCTAATGTGTGCTGCAAAATTTTCTTTTCCTTTTAATACTAAAGAGCTGTTTAGGATTCTTCAAGGAAAATCTTTACCCACACATAATGTTTGCAGCATCTACAAGGATACCACTGGATTAAATACGTTCAGCCAGACAGTTATGATATAAAGGTAAATGCCAATAGCCAAACAAAATTTAATAAACAATTTTCTTATAGATCGTATGAACTGTTCCCTTTCATTGTTGAAATGATTAGTTGTTGGTGTTAATAGCTCTACCATCTATGTCTCATTTAAATTGCTTATCAAACTGGTCTGATGCACACACGTGCATGTATAAAAAATTATCTTACACGCCTTTGAGGTTATCATGTGTAGTGATTAGAGTTGGTACGAATGCAGTCAACTTGTGCAAAATTTGATCCAGATTGCGTCATTTGCCTTCTGGCTATTACAGTGTAAACATATCCTCTCTGCTAGCAATGTACCAAGGAGGCACAACAAGCAGTGATCAGATTTCTCTAGTCAGAGGGTGAGAGAGGACTGAAATTCATTGTAGACATGCAGGCTTAAGAGAAGCTTAAAAGGGGCTGGATGAGAGTGTGTTGCACGAACAGGAGGAAGCAGGATGCCCATCAATTCCACCATGGATGACAAGATTCAGTGAGCTTGAGATGGTTCTGGTGAAAAGGCAAGTTATCATTGATGAGGAAGCATCTTCTTTGATCATCAGTCATCGTTCTGGGTGGTTTCTGATGGGCAGTTTTTCTAAGTCTACTGTTAAATAAAGTGATGTATGACAACAACTGCCTGTACATGGCTCTCCACACCAGTCAAACCATCAACTTGAATTTTGATTACTGGAACACCCTCCCTACAGCCCAGTTCTTGCTCCCTCCAATTTTCATCTGTTTAGGCTGCCCATTAACTCATCGATTTTCCACGACTTAAGACGTGTAGGAAGCAGTGCTGAAGTGGCTTTGCAGTTAACCCTCCATCGGTCGCTTAAAATTTGAATCTCCGACTCTCGCTCAGCGGAGGTTTCGTCCGGGTTATGCAATAATGTACAAAATGTAAAGAAAATGTTTATTTTTATAATCAAACTTTTATAAAAATCCAGATATATGTTTAACACAAACAGTATAATATAAAAAAAGGTTTTTTATATTATAAAATGTATATATTATTTAGTTATTGTGAAAAATTACGTTTACAATTATTATATGAAAAAAACATATTTTATACAAAACTATGTAAAAACTACGTACGAAAATAGTATAAGAAATCTTATTTATTACAAATACAAGTGTAAAATATATGTTTTAAAACAATTATTCAAAAATAATAATTATCAGGAAATACAAAATTTGTAATTGTAAATTTTGCTAAAAGTTGAAATATACTTGATATGAAAAAAAACATAAAGGCGTTCAATTCAAGACATTGCAAGCAATGTCTTGAATTCAAATTCAAGAACATTGCTTACACATGGAAATATCATTGTGGAAAAACTACAGATAAAATATATTTTAAAAGGAAAATAAGTAAAAACATGTATAAAGCCAGCCATCAATTAATTGTTTGATTGTCATTCGTGGCTAGGTTGGCCAAAAGCAAAGCCTTACAAAAACTTAGACAGATGAATCACTATCTACCGGTATTTCTTCATCTTCATCGCTGGAATCAGCACACTTGGTACACAGTATACCAAGTGAAGTACTGCAGAATGCTCTCGGCATATGAAAAGTTTGCACTGAACACACCTTGTCTTCGACGGCCGATTTTTCTTATAGCTGCAAAGGAAGCATCGCCCCGAAGTGACTACATCTGGTGGCGGTTCACGTTGTTGATCGACTTGTTTGCTGATACTCAGAATCTCACACATCCCTAATTTCATTTTTTGCACAAGGTGAAAGGTAGCTCTTGAATAAACTTTCTTCTAAAGATAGTCTGGTTTACATTCTTTTTCAGAACGATGTAACCGTTCATACATCCAATATCAAGAAGGGTGTAAAACAGCCTCATCGACCATCGATTACATACTATGGCAGTTGAATAGCTTTCCTTATATTTGTCACTGTGTCCACTCCTCCTTTGCTTGAATTGTAGAACAAATTAATTTCTGGCTTTCCATAAGAGCAAGAATTCTCAGTTGTGTCTACAGCATCGGTGTTATGCATTGATGACAGCAGGATTACATCTTTGTTCTTCTTTGCTTTAAATGAAAACGTTGTGTAGTCTTCCTTAAAAGCAAAACATGAACTTCCTACAGGACGTTATTTGGTATTGATGAAAGCGATTGGTATTTCACGTTTGTTTTTCCTTATTGTTCCAACGAGTGTCAAGCGATGATTTTTCAAAAGTTCTTCGCAAAGAGGTATGGATGTGAAAACGTTGTCAGCAGTCGCATTTCTACCCGAACCTGAAACCTGTTCAGTCATTCTCAGAACAACTTCTTTGCCTGAGTTATCTACAGCAAAAGGTCCTTCAGGTTGTTTCCCTACATATACCTCTAAATTGGTGGTATAAAATGTTTTTGCACAAGCCATTCTGTACTTGGCGGGCTTGTTTCTCATATATACTGCCTGAAAGAGCATCGACTGCAGAACGATTCCAGCATTTCATCGACAGTTACAAATTCACTTACAGTGAAATGTTTCTTACATAACTCGATAAAGTCATCAATCAAATCTCTAATAGGAGCCAATTTATCGATTGTCTTTCTATCTTCTCGCTTCGTGATGTCGTCAAACCTGATACATCTCAATAAAAATTTGAATCGGCTTAGTGACATGACGCATCTGAAAAATTCTACACCAGTCCCACCAGTGGCCCATAGTTCTTCTAGAATTAGATTCCTGCTACGCATTACCCCTACTATATACAGGATACCAATAACAGCTCTTATCTCAACTGGATTAGTTGTTTTGCGGTCTCGATCTCTAGTAAACATTTGTTTGTTTGCATTTATATAAATATTTGTGTAGCCCGTTATGTCTTTGATTGTTTCATCACGGAAAAAAAGGTTCCATGCCTCAACAGGTGACTTGGCTTCTTTTGCACTTTGGGCTGCACATCCCATCCTCATCCGCAAAATATTTCTATTAGACATTTGAGCCTGCACACTTTGATTTGGGTGCAAGTCCCAGAGCAGTTTCCTCCTTTTGCTCGTGCAAGCTGCTTTACCGTTTTGCCTGGTTACAATAATTGCAGATTGCCGTTCTTTTAACGGAATACATTCTATGTCATCAATATCATCTTCATATTTAATACAGTTATTGATATTGACAAAGTCGTCTTGCTCACCTGGTAATTCATGTACTCCTTCATTTACCTCTTCATTTTCATCACTGGAGTCCAAAGCCGTATCATCTACATCTCTTCAGGAAATAATTCACGAGTAAAACTCCCAGTGGGCCTAAATACAATTGCAAAATGTTCCTCTCTTTCTACGCTAGCTAAAAGTCTGGCGAGTCTTTCTTCCTCTTTTTCCATTTTCAAAAACAAAAACTAAGAAAAATTCACTGCATAACATGAAAATATAAGTGACCTAAAAAAAACTCTCGCACACCGAGGTTTCGTCCAGGTTTCCAAAACACAAACAGACGCTTGCGGAGGTTTCGTCCAGCCTTCTACTACTCCACTTGTAACACTGACCTTGAACGAGGATTGGTGGAGGAGAGGCCTGTCAGCTGTTCCTGAAGAGAGTCGACAATGTTACTAATGGACAGTGCTGCCAACCCCAAACAACACATTTACCCAAACAAAACCAATTTTACCTGGAGGAAACCAACGCTTAGCGACCGATGGAGGGTTAATTGCAAACATTTTTCTTGGAAGCAATATGCAAGCTTATGGACCACTGGACCAAGTGCATTGATAAGGGAGGTGACTATGTAGAAAAATTATGCAAATTTTGAAACCCTGCCTTTGTGTAAATAAATTGTAGAATGAATAGTGTAGGTAATTTTTGATTCTCCCTTGTATATAAATTCACATAATGTGTAATATATATCAATTATATATATATATATATATATATACTTAATCTAGAGAACATAACACTAAAAACCACAAAATTTGTTAAAAAATCATACATTACCATTTCTGGAATGATGTAACTTTAAAAAAATGTTAAATTTACATCATGAATGATGATGCAGGATCCTGCGATAGTTAACTATTGGTGACTAGTTTTTTTTAGGTTTTCGTTTACGGCGTTTGGAGGTTAAGTTGTTTGAAAGTTGTTTTATATATTTATAATAAAATATTCACTGATGTTAATTTTTCAATGATATCGAAAATATATCAATTGAAAACTGAATAAAACATTGAAAATATTAATAGAGAAAACCTTTTACATACTTTTGGTAAAAACTTAGAAATCAACATTCAGATAGACCATTTAATAAATTGAAGTTAAATGTTTTACTTAAGGACTTATTTTTACTCTCCTTTTTAGTAAAAATTAAATACCTTCTGTCTATGTAGGTGGCCTTCAGCAAGCTGAAGATCCATTTGTTCAGTTGCTTTTTTTAAGCCAAAAAGTTGTTCATTTTTTAATTCCAGCTGTTCTTCAAGCTCAAACTTTTTTTTCTCTTCGAGTTGACATTCTTTTTCTACATTTCTTAAATCCTGTTTTATACACAAAATATACATTATTGTTATATTTTGAAGAATATGTATGTTAACCAAAATATGAACTAATCTGACAATTTCTGGAGCTATGAAATCTAAGCTGGTATTAAAGTAAATTATTTATTAAAAAATAACAGCAATTTTGTATTTTCCAGCAAAGTGAACATTAAGGCTCAAACTAATATATACCATACAGAAGGAAACAGAGTTGTGTACCAGTCAACAGGTACAGAAAATAATCTATCCTCTAGTTTAGTTTAAGTGGATAGCTGATATTTTGATACAATATAGAACTAGCTGCAACAGACTTACTTTTTTTTTGTTTAACCTCTGGGACCACCGTTAGGTATTGCTCCAGAGGATGAGATGAATAATGATTTGTAGCATGTATGAAAATGACATGGCTGACTGGAATTTGAATCCGGGACCTCCAGATGAAAGGCCGAGACGCTACCACTCGCGCCACAGAGGTCAGTTACAACAGACTTACTTGTGTTTCTGTTTTCTACCTTTTATGTTTTAGTATATTTATTAATGAAGAACATGAGAACATACGAGAAGATTTCTGTAAACAAGAGGCTAATAAATTTTAACAAAATTGAAATATATTCCACTAATTACGTGGAATTATACATAATTTCTTTATGGCAGGTTAAGCTCTCAATTTCAAAACATGCAAACAGTAATGTTTACTAAACGAATAGTATAACAAAATAAATTATACCATAACTTTCATATTAAAGTCATCAAAATGTAGGAAAATCTGTAGATGAAAGTTCAATTTTATACATTCAAAATGAAAAATTGTTTCAAAAACACTAAAAATAGGTAGATAAATTAGATAATAAATAAAAAACAATTTATATTTAGTAATGTGTGTGAAAATTACCTATTATTGGAAACTATGTGCTTGTTTACATATCAGGTACCATTACCATAAATAATAAGTTGTAGGTGACCATATAATCCCTGAGAACAGCTGTACTATTTTCAGGAATAGCTATAGCTACTAACTAATGTTGGATCAACCGTTTTGGTTAAAATATCTAATATACATTCTTGAATTGAATTACGTATAAAAAGATTTTTTAGTTTTGCTTAATATTATCTTTCTTAATATTTTCTTTCAGTATGTTACACAGGAGTAACATAATAGCTACTATTAGAATATCTCTCCTTTGTTTTCACTAGCAATGAATGTCTTTCTCACTACATATTTATCAATATGGCAATATTATTTCAACAATTATTTACATCTCAATGTTTTCAATCTTACCATTCTTTAACCTTTTATTCACTTCTTGGACCTTTTAAAAGTTCAAGGTTACTTAAAATTAACTTTCAACAAAAATCTGATAATGGCACAGTTGTTTTAAGGATACAGGGTCTATTAAATTCCAATAGTTAAGTGTTGGATCGTCCAATCTAACAGTAACACTTTATGATACACTTTAACATAAAAAAGCAAACAAACCATAGTTCTCAAAATAATAAAACTACTTCCCCATTTTTTCTTTAAGAAATTTGGTGCATACACACAAATGCATAAGTAAATATACATATTAATAAATAGAATTTTCCTGTATTTGTGTCATCAGATATCAATTTCTACAAGTTATTTTATAAATTATGTAAATGTTTGTACCATTATGTAATTTTGTTAAGTTGTTCAGATGTTTGATTTGTGTATTTTGGCTGTAATTAACACAAACTAAAAGAATAAAAATAAAAGTAAGAAGTTTTCAAATATTAAATTATCACTAGTACCATAATAAATTATCACTGTAAGATATGTGAGCTTGCTGACATTGCAAAAATACTGATAGACCATATCCACTACATTTTACTTAATATTTTAGGTACAAAATACTTTTTGCTCAATGGGTGCTGGATTTATTAACAGTTGACCAAAAATGAATTTGACAAAATTTTCAAGGTGACTTGTTTAAATGCAATTTTACCAAGTTTCTTCAATGTTTTATAAAGTAAATGAAACATGGATTCATCATTACAAGCCAGCAGATGAGAGGACGTGTAAGCAAGCCAAAGAAAGCAAAAACAATTCCACTTACAGGAAAAGTAATGGCTACAGTTTTTTGGGATTCTCATTGTCTGCTTATAGACTTTCTGAAAAAAGGCAGGACCATCACTGGGGAGTATTACATTTCACTGCTGGACCAATGAATGGTGCTATTCATGCTAAATGCTCAATATCTGGCTAAAAAAGGAAGTGCTCTTTCACCATGATATGCACCTGCACAAATCTCAGGTTGTTGCTGCAAAACTACTTGATTTATGCTTAGAAGTGTTTCCTTATGTGTATTTAATGAATTTGCTTCCTAGTGATTACTTCCTCTTTCTAAACCTGAAGAAATGGCTTATTGGACAAAGATTCATTTCAAATGATGGGGTCAACGCTAAGAAAATAGCTTATTTTGCAGACATGAACAAATCGAATATATATTGAGGGTGTTTATTTAAAATTGATAATCATTGGTATAGATATTGAACTGCAAAGTGACTGTCAAAAAATAAAAATACAAACTTTCTGAAATTTTCTTTACCAGACTGAGATCTTTCCGAATAAACCTTGTATTAGTATTTTTTTTAGATGTTTTTGGAGAACTGACTTTACTGATAGCCATTTTAACTATTAACTTTATTGTACTTCCATTAGACCAGGAAACAGTAATCATCAGTGGGTCTACTGCTATTTAGCTAACAGAAATGCTGTGGTTTTACTATCAAGGTCCAGCATCCTCAGCATGGAGGATCTAGAAGATCAGACATACTCTCACAGAACTGATGAGGAAAAAACAATATATGGTAAAGGAGAGAATAGAAATAATGATCATCTATCCGTTTACAATGTTGTTCAAGTTCAGATATAAATTTTAGCCCAATAAGAAAGTTACAAGTATATTTTAAATATATACATATATATAATCTTGAAAAAATGCTTGTTAATGGCAGTAATTCTGTTCTAGTTTTGTTAAAATTGGTTTTAAAAAACTAACACTGTATTGGGCCACAGATAGTTGTTACAAGTACAATGGTTCAATACAAGATGTTCATAATGTCAAAAATCTTAATGCTTCAGATCAATCATCCAATAATAAATATTAAATACAAATATTATCTAAATAAATAAATATTATTAAATATTCCAAAAATATAATATTATTTAGCTGATGTGAAGACTAGAAAAGGTAAATAATAATTATCAAATGCAACAATACTTTTACTTACAATAGAGTTTTGTCGTATTCCATTATTCATATCATTTATTTTTTTTAAAAACTGTTGCCTTGTGTAATGAATTTTTCCTTTAGAACTATGTTTCTCTCTAGCAAGGGCTGTGTCTACAATAGCATCTCGTCGAGTAACACATGATTCCATATCCTGTGCCAACTTCTCTTGGGCTTTGCATAACTCTGAATATCTAATCTACAAAAAGAAGGATAAAAATATATTACCATTAGAAGTACTATTGTAGTAAAGACACAACTAGATATAAAATAAATATTGTCGGTGTACATTTATTTATCTTTCTTCTTCTTTTTCTGTTTAGCCTCCAGAACCAACGTAAGGTATTACCTTCAGAGGGTGATATATATGAATGTAAATGAAGTGTAGTCTTGTACAGTCTCAGGATGACCATTCCTGAGATGTGTGGTTAATTGAAATCAAACCACCAATGAACACTTGTATTCCCGATCTAATATTCAAATCTGTATAAAAGTAACTGTCTTTATTTGGATTTCAACCTTAGAACTCTCGACTTCAAAAGCAGCTTGATTTGCAATGACAGGTTCACCACTAGACTAATTAAAAAATGAATTTAACAATATATACCTTTTAATGTCAAAATCAACATTATTTGAACATAGAACACTGTCCTCAGTCGTCAATACTCAGTGTTCTGGAAAATGGACAACAATTGAAATATGCAGATTTCATGAAAATTCATCTATTACAGATACAACTATCACATTAACCCCTCATAAGATGATAAATTACAAAACAGTGATGAATTAGTAGTACAACTTTCTTGTACTATATTCATTTACAGTATACCAGTGCTTACTTTTTTGGAAAAGTTTTACAAGCATTTGAAGAAAAACTAAGCAGAGTGCTCAACTGAGTTCAATTTTTTACTTAAAAGAACAATACTATACTGCTGTGTTAAAAACTGAATATATAATGTCTGTTCCGTTGAATTTTTACAACTTTTGTTAACAAGTTAGTACTGCAAACAAATTTTATTTCAATTTGTGTATATGACTGAGAAGAAATGTTTTTCAAGAAACAAGTGTTTAAAGAGAATTTATTTGTAATAAGTATTATAAAATTTATTAGTGATAAATGCGATTTATCTGTGATAAATGTGATTTGTTTGTAAGGTTGTGAAATTTGTTATAATTTCTTTCATTTTAATCAATTTTGTATAAATTAAAATTATATTATTATTATTATTATTATTATTATTATTATTATTATTATTATTGCTATAATGTTCATAACAAAAACCTACTTTAACCCTAAAATAGGGAGTTTGAAATGATATTTTCAAATCTAATAGCTTCTCCATAACTGTATTAAATTGCTAGCTGTTATAATTATATTAAATAACCTCTAAAATAGCTAGTAGTGAAATGTTATTCCTATAATCAATTTACATATGGAAAGTTAACCAAGGCTGAAAATGAGAAAGAAATTAATACAGAGAGTTACTATGATTAATAAGGCAAACATAAAGAAAAGATATCATTGTAGTAAAGATAAGATTGAAAACTTCAGAATAAGAGTTAAATACTGTTGGACTAATAGTCACATAGTAATAATAGTTAAATATTATGTGTCTGGAATGCTTTATTGTATGGTTTAGCAATATGGACTATAAGAAAAAAATGATACTGACAGAACAGAAACTTTGGGAATGTAAACATAGAAATGAGAAAAAAAAACGAACAAAAAAATATAGTACTTCAGCAAAGAATTAATGTGACAAAAATCACATTAAAAATGAAGAAAGATTTGGATTGGAGGATTTTTTCTTATGTATATTCCGGAGTATGATATTCTTGGGTATCCCTAGCAGCTTTCTGGATTCAGAGCCTGTAGGCAGCTGTTTCCCTTGTTTGTGATGAATGAGAGGTGTAGTCTTGTACAGACTCAGGCTGACAACACCTGAGATGTATGTGGTTGATTGAAACTCAACCACCAAAGAACACCAGTATCCACAAATTAATATTCAAATCTGAATGAAAGCAAATGCCTCTATTATGATTCTAACCTGAGAACTTTCAACTTCAAAATCAGGTAATTTATGATGAGTTCTACCACCAGGCCATCCAATGAGTTTTATTGGTGATATGAATAGAAGACAAAGTTTAATTACTTTTAATTTTTTTTTCGAGTCAACTACTGGCAAGGTTAATGCTGAAAACCTTTTCCCAAAACATTGAAAATAACATTCACTTAATTTTTAACTAGATTTGACTAGATAATGACTGTAAAACTACATTGAAAAATTTGGTAGCAACAAAAGGTGGTGAAATTACTTTGGTAGCAACAAAAGGTGGTGAAATTACTATCACAACAAATATTTATAGATGAACCCAAAAGAATTTATGAAAGCAAAAAGGATATAAAAATTTGTCGCTCAGAAAAATACTATATAAATAGTTTTGAATAAGAAGACAAATAAAAATACTTAAGCAAGCAAATTATATTAAAAAATCATGAGTAACAAAAGGAAGCGTTACAGGGCCCATAAAAGTAACACAAAATGTATTGAAACTTTAAAAAGCTTAACTGACAAAACTTTGAAAAGTTTTTCAATTTTTTTTTAGTAACCAGCCACGCAAACACCCAAAATACAATTCATTCCTCTACATTAGTATGTAACATAATTTATTCCTCTGTGTAATGCAAAATAATTTATTCATCACAACACAGCTAGGAATATTTTATATGTAAGTGAGGAAACTATACTATTGCATCACCAAATTGGGTTAACACATGCGTGTTTGTGTGTATACATATATCTTTCTACAGGTAGCAGAAGCTATTTCTCAACATATGGTTTCTTATCTTTGTGTGATAAAAAATACTGTTCATTACAGTATTAAAAAATATTGTTTGAATTATTAAAAAAATATTTTGTTGTAGTACTGGAAAATAATAAATCCAGTCACAGTGAAATAAACACAACATTGTCAAACTACGCAAAGTGATTGAAGACTGAAAATTGTCATACCGCATTAACAGCTCATTCATTACAACTTCCCTATTCTATGTACTTCCCCTGAACCTGCTCAGTACCCAGAGGCAAGCAAAATAAATTATTGCACATCATCTGATATGCTTACAGAACTTAAGACTTACTGTACTTGTTCCTCAAAAGAAAACAAAAAAAAATTAAAAGTTAAAAAAAGAATATATTACCTGAATAAAAATTAATGAACTACATTAAATTCTTTATAATTCACTCTAAACTCACAAAACCTCCTCTATGAATCATGAGACCTTGCCGTTGGTGAGGGGGCTTGAGTGCTCAGGGATACAGAGTAGCTGGACCGAAGGTGCAACCATATCGGAGAGGTATCTGTTGAGAGCCAGACTAAGGAATGATTGCTGAAAGAGGGCAGCAGCTATTTCAGTAGTTGTTAGGGGCGTGAGTCAGGACGACTTAAACGGCCGTATCAACATCACTCAGTCCTTTGAGTACTGCGCAGCTGAAAGCAATGGAAAACTGCAGCTGCTTTTATTCCTAGAAAATGTGGCTCTCTGCATTTTCACATAGCAATAATGAAGGCGCCTTCCTTGGTAAAATATTCCGGAGGTAAAATAGTCCCCCGTTCGGATCTCCGGGTGGGGACTACTAAGGAAGGGGTCACCAGAAAATTAAAAAATAACATTCTACGAGTCGGAGCGTGGAATGTTAGAAGCTTGAAAAAGGTTGGTAGGCTAGAAAATTTAAAAAGGGAAATGGGTAGGACAAATGTGGATATAATAGGAATTAGTGAGGTTCGGTGGGAAGAGGAAGGCGACTTTTGGTCAGGTGATTTTAGAGTAATTAACTCAGCATCAAATAATGGGCAGGCAGGAGTAGGTTTCGTGATGAACAAGAAGATAGGGAGGAGAGTGGAGTATTTCAAAACGCATAGCGATAGAATCATTGTAATAAGGATAAAATCAAAACCTAAACCGACAACGATTGTTAACGTCTATATGCCTACAAGCGCCCATGATGATGATGAGGTAGAGTGTGTTGTATACGAAGAGATTGATGAAGCAATTAAACACGTAAAAGGAGATGAAAATTTAATAATAGTTGGAGATTGGAATGCAAGCATTGGAAAAGGCAAGGAAGGAAATATAGTGGGTGAATACGGGCTGGACAAAAGGAATGAAAGAGGGGACCGACTTATAGAATTTTGCACGAAGTATAATTTAGTAATTGCCAACACCCAATTTAAAAATCATAATAGAAGAATATACACTTGGAAAAAGCCAGGCGATACTGGAAGGTATCAGATAGATTATATCATGGTTAAGCAAAGATTTAGAAATCAACTCGTTGACTGCAAAACTTACCCTGGAGCAGACATTGATAGCGACCATAATTTGGTGATAATGAAATGTAGATTGGGGTTTAAAAACCTGAAGAAAAGGTGTCAGATAAATCGGTGGAATTTAGAGAAGCTTGAGGAAGAGGAGGTAAAGAAGATTTTTGAGGAGGACATCGCAAGAGGTCTGAGTAAAAAAGATAAGGTAGAAAATGTAGAAGAAGAATGGGAGAATGTTAAAAAGGAAATTCTTAAATCAGCAGAAGTGAACTTAGGCGGAACAAAGAGAACTGGTAGAAAACCTTGGATTTCAGTCTATATATTGCAGCTGATTGATGAACGTAGAAAATATAAGAATGCTAGTGATCAACAAAGTAAAGGATCTATCAAAAATTAAGAAATACTATAAACAGCAAGTGCAAACTGGCGAAAGAAGAGTGGATTAAAGAAAAGTGTTCAGAAGTGGAAAGAGAAATGAACATTGGTAAAATAGACGGAGCATACAGGAAAGTTAAGGAAAATTTTGGGGTACATAAATTAAAATCTAATAATGTGTTAAACAAAGATGGTACACCAATATATAATACGAAAGGTAAAGTCGATAGATGGGTGGAATATATTGAAGAGTTATACGGAGGAAATGAATTAGAAAATGGTGTTATAGAGGAAGAAGAGGAAGTTGAGGATGATGAAATGGGAGAAACAATACTGAGATCTGAATTTAAGAGAGCATTAAAAGATTTAAATGGCAGAAAGGCTCCTGGAATAGACGGAATACCTGTAGAATTACTGCGCAGTGCAGGTGAGGAAGCGATTGATAGATTATACAAACTGGTGTGTAATATTTATGAAAATGGGGAATTTCCATCAGACTTCAAAAAAAGTGTTATAGTTATGATACCAAAGAAAGCAGGGGCAGATAAATGTGAAGAATACAGAACAATTAGTTTAACTAGTCATGCATCAAAAATCTTAACTAGAATTTTATACAGAAGAATTGAGAGGAGAGTGGAAGAAGTGTTAGGAGAAGACCAATTTGGTTTCAGGAAAAGTATAGGGACAAGGGAAGCAATTTTAGGCCTCAGATTAATAGTAGAAGGAAGATTAAAGAAAAACAAACCAACATACTTGGCGTTTATAGACCTAGAAAAGGCTTTCGATAACGTAGACTGGAATAAAATGTTCAGCATTTAAAAAAAATTAGGGTTCAAATACAGAGATAGAAGAACAATTGCTAACATGTACAGGAACCAAACAGCAACAATAACAATTGAAGAACATAAGAAAGAAGCCCTAATAAGAAAGGGAGTCCGACAAGGATGTTCCCTATCTCCGTTACTTTTTAATCTTTACATGGAACTAGCAGTTAATGATGTTAAAGAACAATTTAAATTCGGAGTAACAGTACAAGGTGAAAAGATAAAGATGCTACGATTTTCTGATGATATAGTAATTCTAGCAGAGAGTAAAACGGATTTAGAAGAAACAATGAACGGCATAGATGAAGTCCTACGCAAGAACTATCGCATGAAAATAAACAAGAACAAAACAAAAGTAATGAAATGTAGTAGAAATAACAAAGATGGACCGCTGAATGTGAAAATAGGAGGAGAAAAGATTATGGAGGTAGAAGAATTTTGTTATATGGGAAGTAAAATTACTAAAGATGGACGAAGCAGGAGCGATATAAAATGCTGAATAGCACAAGCTAAACGAGCCTTCAGTAAGAAATATAATTTGTTTACATTAAAAATTAATTTAAATGTCAGGAAAAGATTTTTGAAAGTGTATGTTTGGAGAGTCGCTTTATATGGAAGTGAAACTCGGACAATCGGAGTATCTGAGAAGAAAAGATTAGAAGCTTTTGAAATGTGGTGCTATAGGAGAATGTTAAAAATCAGATGGGAGGATAAAGTGACAAATGAAGAGGTATTGCGGCAAATAGATGAAGAAAGAAGCATTTGGAAAAATATAGTTAAAAGAAGAGGCAGACTTATAGGCCACATACTAAGGCATCCTGGAATAGTAGTCGCTTTAATATTGGAAGGACAGGTAGAAGGGAAAAATTGTGTAGGCAGGCCACGTTTGGAGTATGTAAAACAAATTGTTGGGGATGTAGGATGTAGAGGGTATACTGAAATGAAACGACTAGCACTAGATAGGGAATCTTGGAGAGCTGCATCAAACCAGTCAAATGACTGAAGACAAAAAAAAACAAACTCACAAAAATATTCTCTACTCACAACCACATTGCACTATGAATGATTAACATTTCAAAGTATGCATTGTTATTCTAAAATAGACTAACATCCATTTATTTTTAAATTATATAAAACCTATTTTTTATTTGTTCAGAAAACTATGAGCTTTTTACTTTAATGTTCCATTTTTGTTCATTTATTAAAACTAGGATTTTAATAATAAATTCCAAAAGTTAGTAATACAATTTGCTCTGCTATTTATCTACAGAATAATACGACAGTAGTTTTACTACTACCGCCATCTCTTTCTAATTGTTTACTCTATTTTGGATTTAAAATAACCTAATTATAAAATTTAAGAGTACATCTTACTTGTACTGTATGTAACCACAAATTAGGGTTACCTATAAATATGACTGGCCACAGATGTAATTACCCCATTTAATGCTGATTCAGGTAGGCTTGTTGTATTTTTAATACTCCTTATTTCCCCTGTGTTTTTTTGTTGTTAAGATTATAAAACAGTTGTAACATCTACACAAAACAAGCTTTTGCATTACAAAAAATACAGAAAAAAAGTAAAAACCTAATCAGTTGGACCACACTGATGAACTACAGACTGACCGAATTGTTCCATACTTTCAAACAGGCTTCTCCTCCCTCTTCATCCCTTTACATCTTCTGTATTTTCTCTCTTAGGTACATTGTTCTTTTCAAATAAATATGTCACATAGAAGAAAATTCAAAAGAACTATTTGCAGTCTGTAAATATTTTATTAATGTTATCTTATATCAAAAAAATTGTTTTACGATAAATAGTGAGTGCATAAATAAGAACTCAAATAAACCCTGGATTATTCTGAATTCTATTGAAAATGAATTAATTAGGAAAAATTACTAACTTTTTTATAATTTTGAATGAATGATGGCAAACAACAAAAGACAATGGAAAAAGTAAATAAATTAGCTTTGGGCTGAGAAGCTTGAATTGGTATTTGGTGCAGCAAACTATTACAAAAAGTGCACCATTAAAAGGTTTAATAAAGAATGAAACATATGATTGCTTACTTCCATGCGATGAATCTCATTTTTCATATTAGCAAGTTCACCACCTTCTCCATGCATTGACTTTAATAACTGGTGAGTTTCTACAGTCATTTGCAGTTTTTTCTCCCATGCTAATACTTCTTTTTGCAGTTCTTCTATCCTGTTATATAGTTCAGCTTTCTCTTTTTCCAAATCTTCTATTTCCTTACGTAGAAGTTGTGCCTCATCTTCAGCTTCCTACAAAGCATACAATATGATATTTTGTTTAAACAGTACATAACATTTAAAAAAGTAAAGTGCGTGTGCACACACACACACACACACACACATATATACACACACACACACAAAAACACACACATATATATATATATATATATATTTTTGCTTTACAGTACAATGTTTTTATCAGTTAAAAGATATTGAGATGCATAAAAAAAAATTCTATGTGTATTAAATCCACCATTTTTTTTTTGTTAAACATTTCTATCTATGAAAATAAAAATGGATAAAAAATAATGTTTATTCTTTAAAAAATTTTCAAGATATTCAAGAAAGCTGCCAGAAAATGGTACAAGAAAATAGATTTTTCATGGAAATTCTAATTAATAATTGTTACTAATGTTTGTTTTAATTTAGTTTAATTTATAGTTATTGTTATACAACTATAAATTATCTAAGTTATACAGAATGTCCATAAAGTCATTCCACGATTTCAAAAATCTGTTACCAAAAACTATTACAATTACAGCTTTGGGGTTTGTGGCAAAAGAAAGAAAAAATATCAAGTTTTTTTTACTATGTCAATAAACTTCAACGTGTGCGCCTTTTGTTGCTTGTAGAATGTACAATAGATAAATCAATTACATGCCATCTGTTTGTCAACATTTCTTCGGTAAAACTAGTAACAGCTTCAGTTATTCTCAGTCTCAATCTATCCAGATTAGGTAAGGGGTATTGCATGGACTGTCCTTAACGTAACCCCCAGAGGAAAAAGTCTAAGGAAGCTATGTCTGATGATCATGGTGGCCAGGGAGTGGGACAGTCGCGCCCAATCCATCAGTCATGAAATGATTCATTCAAAAAATCTCAAATAATTCCCAATGTGGTCATGCACCATCCTGCTGGAAAATCACCTTAGGTTGAAAGTCATTTAGTTGAGTTATTGCAAAGTGTTGCACCATATCCAGGTAAATGTTAGCTGTTATTGCTCAATGAAAAAGAAGGACCAATATGATTCTGTGTGCATTAAACTTCACCATATATTCACTTTAGGGGAATTTATAATTTTTTTCCCTGTAAAGTATGGATTTTCTGAACCCCATATTCTCACATTATGCCCGCTTACTTTCCCTGAGGTGTGGAAAGTAGCCTCACCTGAAAAACATATACACTGCAGGTACTTCATTGTTGTTATCAATTTGTTGCAAAACCTTGGCTGCAAAGGCGCACGATGAAGGTCATCATCTGGCTGTAGATATTGCAATATCTGAACTTTGTATATGTCCAACTTTAGTTTCTTGTGTAAAATATTGTGTGCTGTTGACCAGGGAATTCCTAGTTTACAAGATGGGTAGATTTGGAAGGGCTATGTAGAAATGCTTGCTGCATTCTCTTCACTAAACGATACTACCTGTTCAAGGAAAGTCAACTAAACTTCCACTCTCCTTAAAACTTTTCATAACACGCAACAATACTCCCTTCTAAAATTTTGCTGCACACTAATCAGTGATTTTCACTCCATTGCAGAGTGAAAATTTTATAAATA
The DNA here is from genome assembly GCF_047948215.1 of Lycorma delicatula. Taxonomy (NCBI): domain Eukaryota; kingdom Metazoa; phylum Arthropoda; class Insecta; order Hemiptera; family Fulgoridae; genus Lycorma; species Lycorma delicatula. Next base: position 55,914,326 of record NC_134463.1, read on the forward strand.
CAATTTTATAAAAAGTTGATCACAGTGTCTTCTACTCTGGCTCTACCTGCAACAAGCCAATATAAAAAAAAATTATAATTTTTTTTTTTTTTTTTGGCCACAAACTGCACAGCTGTTAACTGTAATAGTTTTTTGTAATAAATCTTTGAAATCATGGAAAGATTTTATGGACACTGTAATTTATAGTTAGTTTTAATTTATTAATGTTAGTTTTTCTTATTTAAAAAAATATACATGTACCTTTAAATCACTTAAATATTTATCCTGTTTCGTTAAATTATCATTATCCAACATTTCTTTATATCCTTTTTTTAGAAAACACTGTTCATTTAACTGAGTTAACTTTTTCTGATAATTTGCTATAGAACTTCTGTAATTCTTTCCCTGTTTTTCTTCTTCATTTATTTCAAATTCAATTTGCATAATTTTTTTATCTATTCTAATCATTTCTGAAAAGAGAAAACAGATTAAATAACATAAATAATAATAACTTTGTTCATTTAACAATGTAACAACTATATTTTTTATTTTTGTTAATTCCATGAAAAATTATTAATTTTCAATGACTAACTGAACCAATTAATAGAGTAATTTTACATTTTTTTAAATGTATAATGTTTTCAGTTATATAAGTTATACTTTGTACAACTGGTGTTCCTATTTTTCAACTTTTTCTCTTTTGCTTCTGGTAATCACATTCAGAGGATGAATGAGGATGACATATGTATGAGTGTAAATGAAGTGTAGTCTTGTACAGTCTCAAGTTAACCATTTCTGAGATGTGTGGTTAATTGAAACCCAACCACCAAAGAACACCAATATTCACAATCTAGTATTCAAATCCATATAAAAGTAACTGCCTTTACTAGGATTTCAATATTGGAACTCTCGACTTGTGGTGAATGCATCACCACATGACCATGCATGAATGCATCACGCATTCACCACTAGACCAACTTGGGTATTTTTCAACTTTTTGATTCACTGATGTAATTTTTTATATATCTACTGGCATATTTAAATGATTTTTTTAATAGCTAAGTTGTTGCGTATTTAGAGTTTAATCTAAAGTGACTACATCCTACGTACTCTTCATAATCCTAAAAAAACCACTAGCAATAATGGCAGAAACTAATATTAGTTTTTGGTCAGAACAAATTGCAAATCCATGAATTTATATTTTCAAAGATTATTTCACCAGTAGTGTTATTGTAGTGGCAAAAGATTAGTCCTAGGCAGATTAGTTGTATTTTTATGCTAATAATTCTTGGAAATATTCATTCTGTCAACCAACAGAATGTTGGTTGACAGAATGAATGTTGCTTGACATCTATCAGTTCTAATTAACAGTAGTCTATTATTAACAGTTACCTATGTACCAAATTCCAGCACCAACTATTATTATCTGTAGCAGTGCCATCTAAAAACAAGTGCCATCACTCTCATGGAGAACTTGAAAATTCAAACACAAGCATCAAGTCACTGAGAAGAGGATGGTTTTTATTTTGTGATAAAGAGTTTTTTGAAATTAAAATCAAGTCTTATAGGCCACGTTATATAATATTCAAGAAGTCACATAATCCACATAAAACTATTTCATAACAAGAGTAATTTCATTATATAATTTAAGAAAGTATATTCTTTTTTTCCACTTGTCACAATAAATGTTCAAAATATCTACATTAAGCACTGATGTAGTCATCAACATGTAGAGATGCTGTCTTCGATATTTTCTTTCAGTTCATCTTTTAAGTATGTGAGCTATAATTTAGACTTTCAAAAAATAAAAATTTAGTGATGAGAGACTATAGTCTCAGCATAAAATATCTGCTTCCCAGGAATTCTGTAACATACTTACATGTGTAGGAACGGCATCCATTTTTTGTTGCATGGCTTTAAGAGTAGACTCTACCTTTATCAACATGACATAGCAGTAATACACTCTGCAGTGATTTCAAATAATTTCCTTGTAATCTTTTATTATTTTTTAAGTAATGAAGTTTAGTAATAATAACAAATGCACTAAAGATATCTTACTTTTAATTTCAAAAATATTAATATTTTCATGTCTTTCTTTGTAGTGCAGTAAAAAATGTTATAGTTAAAAAACCAGCCAGTATTTTCATACTTCCAATAGTTACAATATGGACATTAAAAATATTTATGCACTTCAGCATAGTTTGGTTTTAAAACATTCTAACATGGTTTGGTTTTAAAACATGCTAACATGGTTTGGTTTTAAAACATGGTAACATGGTTAGGTTTTAAAACATGCTAACATGGTTTGGTTTTAAAACATGCTAACATGGTTTGTAGTCTTCTGTATTTTAAGATTTTTCTTTCAAGAATTTATACTCAGATCTTTGTTTTACTTTTCTAGTCAATATTTCTCACAAATTATATGGAAACAAGGAAACATAAATATTTAAGTTATAAATGTGTTTGAGCAACTCTTTTTATAAACACTCATAACAAAAAGTAATACATACGTTTACGTAATGCACTAATCTGATGTAATTGTTGTTTACGCTCTTGAGATACTGCAACAATATGACTTTCTTGTCGTGACCAAAATAATTGTAATTCTTCTATCTGTTGATCTAAATCAAAAATATGCTTCTCTAATTCTCTAATTTTTATTTCTTCAGGACTTAATTCCAATTCCTAGTTTTAAAATTAATAAATAATTATTTTTTTATTAATATCTTTTAATATGTATTAAAAACTTAACAACACAAAGACACTTCATGAGATGACTGCTAAATTTTATAAGTTTAGCAGTAAACATGGGGATCTGTAAATGCTTTATTTTTTGAGTTAATTTAAATTAAATACTTTTCTTTATAAACAATAAAATTTTATCAAAATACTGTTATCTTTTGATTGCAAGGTAACATGGGAAGTAAATCTCTGTGCAAAATTAAATATTGTTAATCTGATTCATAAAATTAAGCTGAATATTTCAAAGGATAAACTTTGGATCATTGATGTGTGGGGAAATTATAGCAGTACTCATGGTAACACAACTTTTTAACGTACAGAAACAAATTTAATAAATATGGCGAACATTTTGTACCATGGAATAGCTGATGTACCTTCTTGGAATATGTTCCTATGAACGTCAGGTAACATTTTTCTTTTTTGTTTCAAATGAAAATGCCACAAAGTAAATCAGGAGTAAAGAGGTCCGCAGTGACACAAAAATTTTGATTTGGGAAGCTTACAAAGTATATAAAGTAAAATTAGCTACTCTGTTCAGAAATCTAGCTCAGTTCAAAGAGTCTGATCAAACAGTTTTCAAATACACACTGAACTATGATATAAATAGAGCTTTTCAGAAGAATCTTTCTTGGTAGATTACATGAAAAACGTTTTAACATGAACTACAGCATTTAAGTTTGCTGTTGCAAATTAAAAGGAAATTCCTACTAATTGAAAGTAGAACAAATTGCAGGTGAGCAATAGATGCTCTTTTTTTAACACACTGTCATCTACAAACCAGAAACCAGAAGCCACAAGGCATTTCTAGGTCAACCAGTTTTAATATAACTAATGTTGACACTGTTTCTGTAACAATCTTACAGATGTTCACAACCATTTTGGTCCTATTCCTGCTCACAGAATCTGGAATCTCAATGAAACAGGACTTCAACAGCGCAAACACCAGGTCCCATTTCATTTGTTGCTCTCAACAGAGTAACATATAGCAGGCTACACTTCTGCAGGAAGGGATACCACCATTTACACTATAGGAAGTGTACACTAAGGAAGTTTACACTATAGGAATTTATACTATGCCATTTACACTATAGGAATCGCACTCCTCTAATGCTGATTTTCCCATGAGTTTACTTTAAAGACAGGATGATAATTGGTACACCTCCAGGGACAATATGTGCAGCTACCCAGTCAGGATGATCAAATGAAATGTTTTTAAGATTCTTGAATCATTTCATTGCCCATGTCAAGTGCTCAAAGGAAGAGCATGTTATTCTATTGCTTGACAACCACAAAACATTTATCAATGCTGGAATTTAAACACATTCTGATGCTGGAATTTAAACATTCTAATGCTGGATTTATTATGGTTACATTTCCTTCCCATTGTTCTCACAAACTCCAGCCCCTTAATCTGACAGTATATAGACTTCTAAAAAACATTTTGTAACAAAGGACTTGTGACTGGCATTGAACAATCCAGGAGAAACATTCAATATATATTCAGTTGCAAAGGTAGTTGGGACAGTTTTTCCAGTGCTTTCATAAACCAAAAATACTGGTTAGTGGCTTCAAAGCCACTGGGATATTTTCCCTAAATCAAAATCTGTTTACTGACGATTTCTTGTGTTCTTCAGTAATGATTGTCCAATACCAGGGAATCGAATTAGTCTTCCAAACAGTAAGCCTAATTCAGATGCTTCTTTTTTTGATCCACAACCTTCAACTAGCTCACATGATCCAATGCTAGGAGAAGCTCCTGATCCCATCTACAGTGCATAAGTTAGTAGTACTAACCATATTGAAATAAGTTTCCAGTGCTTAACAATCTGAGTCCATCTTATGGTGTGGTTTATCACTCTCAGAAGACTAATTCCAGAAGAGTACCATAATTCCATAATCATACCCAAAAGCAAATGCAAGAAAATCAAATAAGAAGATGAAAACAAGGCAGGACTTTAAATTCCTACAGACACTCCTGAAAAAGATAGAATTCGCTAAGAAAAAGCTATTAAAGTTGCAAGAACTAAAAACATCTAAGAGATTTGAAAAACAAAGTGAAAAGCACCCAGCTACACTAAATAAAATAAAGCAAGTGAAGAAAAGGAAGCAAGATATTTTGTCTTCGTCTGAGGATGGCATAGTCCCACTAGTAGACATGAACAATGAAGAACAGTGCAGATGAGGATGCATATTCTGTCGTCAACCCTATAATAAAACTGAAATGGTGAACAATGGCTCTGCTGCACAACTTGCAAATTATGGACTTGTGAATTATGTGAGTATCAGAAAAAAAAATGGAAAAATTATGTTTGTGCAGGGCTTGAGGTGTTGACATTTTTATTTTCATTGTATTCATTCAAGTATTCATTTTTATTGTCACTGTTTTCATTTAAGAGGCTATTTCAAATTGTTTATTTTATAGGCTATATAATTACATGATATTGTAACATTTTGTTACTTTCCCCCAAAGATTTGAGTGTTCCAAGGTACAAGAGGTAGTGTTCCAAGGTAGATTAACTGTTGTGCCTAGGAACCTTGTAGTAAGCCTTTTGAATTTTTTATTGTTGTAATTTTTTTTGTAAAAGAATTAGCTTAAATAAGTATCCCATTTAGTAGAGGAGATAACATAATTTAAAAAAAAAAATTCATTCAATTCCAGTAAAACATTTAAGGATTTTAAATTAAAAGCTTAACTCTTATATGTATTCCAAGGTACAACACTCTCCCCTACATTCATTGCATTGCTTATTTATTCTTATAAAGTGGAAAAGTAATGATATACATGAAAAAGTTAATGAAATTTTAAGCTTTGATCGGCTCTCCCATCCACAATATTGCTCCCAAGTATTTTTTTTTTTGGGTGGTCACTTGCACTACTATTACGCACAGAAAGACAAAAAAAATTTGCTTAAAAATATGCAATAATAGAAAGATAGCTTTTCAATTTTTGGGAAAGGGGAGAGGAATTTGAGAACAATATGTTTTTTAAATAGTAAGATAAGCATATATGCATGTAGTGGAGCTTAATATAAAGTACAGTTATATTTGCAAAAGCTGGTGAAAATTGAACCCCAAGAAACTACCACCTACATGACTAATGTGTATTTATAATTATTATAATCCAATTGAAACTAAGGAAAATCAAAAAAAAAATTATGAAAATAGAGAATAATGTAAAGACCAAATAGAAGTAAAGACTTTTAGGCCAGTTAAATCATACAATAATTACACATATGTAAAGTCCTGGCTTTCAGTAGATTTCTAGTATCAGCCTGGTCAGGAACCTTGTATCTTATTTAAATACTTAAAAAGTAGAGCATTTTATTTTGTTAATTATTTCAGTGTCTATGATATTAATATTAGTTGCATATAAAATTATTCTGAAATGGTTAATTGATTACTTCAATCAACTAATTAATAAATTGATTAATAAATCACACTATTTGACATTTGACAAACACGAATAAAACTTTGATGAATGGATAAATTTTACCAAATGCAAATTCATCTGATATAGTTTATGCATTTTTATTTTACGTATTTTTATTTTTACTGATGAATTTTGCAAATGTATTTTATTGCATGTTATAATTTAAATAAAACAAAGTGTAGGCTTTGTAATTATAAAGATGAAAATTATATAGCTGAATTTATATTTCAATGTAGTTTTACAAAAAGAAAAAAAAATGGTTCCAAGGAAATGTACTGAAAACTTTATTTAAAAAAAAATCCATCTGAAATATTGTAAAAGGTAGCTAAAAATACTAACTATTTTTATTACATTATGAGAAAATTATAAAAAGTGAAGGAAATAAATTTTTGAAACAATTTTTTTGTAGTATTTGATTCTAAACAAATTTATGGAGAAATCATGCCACAAGAGTAAATAAAATCTTGTTTTCAATAAAAATAAAACAGAAAAATATTGAAATCTGTTAGTAGTAATTTTATTACTGATTTAATGTATTATTTTACCACTAGGGGGCACACTATAATCCTCCACAATATTAGTCTTATATTCTAAAGTATTTACAAATGAGGTACTCCACATTACCCGAGTTTTTAATTAACAGTTTTTTCTAAAATTTAAAATACAGGATAAAAATGAATAACTAGGAAATAGTTATTTTCATCAGGAACAGGAAACATCAGTGATTTTGTGAACACACACAAAATTTAACATAAATGTGCATTATTTTAACATAAATGAGGACATGCAAAAGATCACAAGAAATGCTTAATGCTCAATTCTATCATATCAAAACAGACTCTCAGAGTGTTCCAATAAGAAGAAAAACACCATATTTCTGTGTTTATGAGAACTACTTTGAGAAAAATTGCTGCAGTTGAAGCAATAATGTACTTTTAAATTTTTTTATAGTATTAAATCTCTGAATATTTTGGATACCCTTTATATACATAATGCAGACACCATTCCTACACTGCGAATGCAAATTCACAATTTTTTTAGAGCTCCACCATTCCTTCATTGCGAATGCCAATTCACAGGTTTTTTAGTGTTCATTACTAATAAAAAATTACTATTTCACATATTATAGAATTATTTCATTTTATAGAATAATTTTTTATACCTCTAGCTATTGACCTTTGAAGTCATAAATCCTTTAGACACCCTATCTTCAGATTCAATACAATATCTCTATTTTTTTCATATTTATGAAAGAAAAAAAAACTATGAAAGAAGGCTCTATGTTTAATTTATGAATTTTATTTAACTACTTACAACCACATGAATAATTCTTTCAACAGTAATGACATTGGGTATAATTAAATCCTAAGTATAAATAAGACAATGTGGAATTATTAATTTCAAAATTGTAGTCAAAAATCAGTTATACATAATTATTAATGTTTATGTTTATAATCTAAACCAGATAATTTTGAATGAATACTATATGCTAATTGTTAAAAAATAAGTAAATCATAAGTAAATACAAACCCCATAATGCTCTTTGAGCTGTTCTAATTTACGCTGAAATTTATCAACTTGAGCTTGGGTACGTTGAGCACAATTCTTTGTTCGTTCTAATTCAACTTGCAATTTCTCCACATCATCTTCTTTGTTTTGTACTTTTCTTTTAGCTTCATTTAATGATAATTCACCACATTCATATATCATTCTTTGTTTTTCAGTTTTAACCATTGCTTTTGCAATTTTATTCTCATATTCAGCCATTAAAACTTCCTGAAAGTATACACACGTTTGTATAAAAATATATATGTATTTCATACATCCATCTATGAGTGAGATTGTACAGGGAAGGGGGGGGGACATGCATTCTTGCTATATATGCACCCACATGCTCACATGCCCCCCCCCCCACACACACACACACACACACACACCACACAAGGTGATATTAAAGTAAGGAAAATGTTATAACTATGATGTGGGTGAAATTTTTATCTGCTATCTTGGATCTACCATACTTTGTTTTTGGACTATAATTAATAAAAGTTGCAAAAATGAAAATCACAGTAATAAAATGAGCTGAACTCTTCATACTTTTTTATTTTGTATTACCGTCAAAATTAACAGTTAATGTTGGAATTAATGGTCCAAATACTAATAGTAAAAGACTTCACAATAATAAATAATATTAACATACAATAAATAATAATTTAAAAACTTAGTTCATGTTTTCAGTCGGAAATTACATATTACAATGGATTTTTGAAAGCATACCATTCTACAAGAAATGTTCAAAATGTTTTTCCTTACAGCTTGGCAGTGCACTTATATACATGCAGATGCATCAAATATATGCATTGTGCTTTAAATAACTTTTATCACTTTTCCAATCCAATTTATGTGTTTTCTTTCTAATTAAAATTGAACTTCTCAAATTTGTGTTATATCTCAAATTTTAATAAATGTTATTTACCTCAATTTTCTCAGAATTTCTCTACAAAGGTAACTAGAAATTTTTATTTATTGGTAGATTAACAGAATTATTTTATTTCAAATCTAAAAATGTATTTTTAAAATATGTATTTAAAAAAAGATATAACAAAACCTTTTAGTGTTTTTCCCATTTTTCTTAAAATCTAGATAAGAGGTCTGGCGTCACTTTTATTCAATTTCTTAGAAATTGAATGCAAAACCATAGAAAGGATTAATTTACCCCAAGAATTTTAGGGAGCAGAAAACAGGGCTAAATGTTCCGTGAGCTGAAACTCGCAAACAAACTGTTTTCTGACCTACATTTTTCTTATTTTTGGCTATAGAAGCATCTCCTGAGAGATTGCCATACAATTTGGAATCACCTGTATATATAAAACTTTACCAAATCTAAATTATTGTTTAATTATAACATAGGAAATTACTTAAAGCTGTTTAACATAGAACAATTTATTTACACTGATTTGTAGAGTCTAGGTTCCTTTCTACCATTTTCTATTAATTTTATTTAAATTTACTTTTAAATTCAGAAGGATCTTAATAATTAATCATAATGGGACCCGAACAATCATTAAAATCTTAAACATCAATAAGTTTATCACAAAAGTGCTTCCTGATGTTATAATAAAAACGAAACTAAGTAAAATTTCAATCAATTTTTAAGCAAAATTTGTGATGAATTTAAATTACTAGATGCAGGCTACTAAACTTGCCACTATGATAATATTTGCTGAAACTGAGCACTGTAAAATTATTTACTTAGGCAATGTAATGATTAAATTACCATAAAAATACTATACTAACATTTAGAGGTTGTAGTGTCAAGAACACTTTTATTTATGCTGAGATATATATTAAAAAGATTATTAGAAATTATATAATGATACCTTTTCTCTTAATGTATTTCTTAACTGATTAATTTGATTATTAATTATTTCTGCAGTTTTATTCTCAACAGACTGTTCTTTTAACTTATCTAAAATTTTTTCCTCCAGTTGATAGTTCATTTCTTTCATTTTTTCCCACTGCATACTGCATATACTCAGTTTCTTTTGTATCCCATTCAATTCCTAAAAAAAAAAAAATAATTCACAAATTAGATCATACACAACATAAAAATATAATTGACCAGTTTGTTGTACTAATTAATGAGTATGTATGACAATTACTAACACATATGATAGAGTTTAGTGCTAAATAAAAGATATTAAAAATTCTACAAATGTTAATATTAAAAAAATTCACTGTAGACATCATACATACAAATTGATTTATCTATAATAACAGGTTTAAATCATATAAGTTTATAGTATATAAAATTGCCACGCCTGTTCACAATTTGAATCTAAAACTTTCAACATAAATGGTAAAGATGCTACCATTCTACCGGAAGGAGTATTCTACTAGAACAAAAATAAACAGAACTCTGTTTAAAAAAAAATATTTTATAATTTTAAATTAATTTTTTATCTTTATGGTAATTTTATATGAGGGTAGGGTGAAAGGTTCTGGTTCTGGATAAGAAAACAATATTTTTCTGGGTACATTTTGATTTATTTTTCCCCCATTAAGGTCTACACACACTTAGTCCATTGTTCCACTAAAGCGCTTCTGCCAGTTCAGTATATTATTTTATCAAACTCCTTAAAATAACAATCTAAGTGTTGAAGCATTCCCTTGAAAAAGTAATTTTTTTGGCAAATATGGTTGTTTTTCCTTAATTTCATTGCTGAGATTCTGCAATATGGTTTGCATAATTTCACCCTTTTTAAATAAGAACATTTTTCCACATGCATTAAAAAACAAGTTAGCATAACTTTTTTGCGTACAGAGCTGTTTTCACTTTTTTGGGAGAAGGTGACTTTTTCAATCCAATATTTTATCTGTTTTGATTCAGGAGGGTAATTATGAACCCAAGTCTCATCAACTGTCACAAATCTACGTAAAATTCCTCTGGATTGGGCCAAAAGAGCTCGAGACAATCACCTGAAATGGTTTTTTGGCCGGACATGAGCAAACTTTGTATTGATCTAGCGTATAGCTTGTTCATGCACAAATTTTTATGCAAAATATTGCACTCACACTCTGTTGACATACCTAAAGTCTCTGCTAACTCATTCACTGTTACTCATCGATCTGCCAAACAATCTTATGCAATTTTTCTATCATTACTGATATAGTTATTTCATCATTACTGTGTGTTCGACCCATTTTAAACACTGTGACTAGTATTTGTGTTGTATTTGATAGAGAAAAGTCTCCCAATGTCTTATATCAAGCTCTTCTTTTATTTCCTTTGAATTTAATCCTTTCAGAAAAAAGCAATCGCTGCATGAATTTCTAGATTTTTCCATTTTCCAAAAAATGGACTGTTCTCCACTCTGATGGACTGTAAATACTAAGTGATGCAGAAGCTTGAAATTCTTATAGTAAACTAATGAAGAGTGGAATCTTGCATGCTGTCGAGTGTGGCCATAACTTTTTACCCCACCCTTGTACACATCTATTTATATTTTTCCTCTCAATTTTCTAAATCATTATCATATTATGCACGGAAAACATCTTGAAAACCTTTCAATATGATATACATTTAAGAAATATGGATAAAGTTTAATCTGGGACTATTACCAGCCCAAGGAAAATTTGGAAAAAAGATAATGCAGCTTCAATAAATTAAGAAGATAATTTTATTAATTTATTGATAAGCGAGTTTAAAGCCTCAGTGTATATGTTATAGGTTACAGTGTATATATACATTAGGGGCAGCTGAAATGATAATGCATACTCAAACATTGCAGGAGAACAAAATCTCGCACAAAATGACAGTTGCTGCCATTCTGTAGTTTCATTCCCCTGCTACTAACATTCCAAAACTTGTTGACCTACGTCCTCTCATTTTATGTCAGTTACCATTGTATGGAGTTGGGGGTATTCTGCTAAGTCGATGCATTTAAGAAAATGTATAATGATCTAATTTTTAACAGCAGAAAAAGTGAACTTAGTGAAATTCATATAGTCTAAAAGATGTTTATGGAGATGAAAATAATGATTTAAGTAGTACTTGCGAGTAGGTGGGTAATAAAATTTTGTGCATCAGAAGTTGAGGATGAACTTCAGTGTTTGACCAGTTTCTAAGAGGAATACTAAAAGGAGCTAGATAGATTGATTCAAATGACCATTGCATCAAACAGCAATGCAATGCAACTACTCAGACATATCAAAAGAATGATTAGGACACATCATTGTACAACTGGATTACCATTAAATCTGTGTGCGTTGGGTCCCACAAATTCACAGAAAAGAACAAACAGTGAAAGGAATGTTGTTAGCAGCTTCCGAAACATTATTGTAATAAGGGAAATGACTTCCCTTTTCAGTCTGTGATGGGAGACAAAACTCAGATGCATCATTACAACTAAGAAGAAAACCAGCAGACCATAGAATACTGCATTGTGGTTGGCTCTAATTTTGATTAGTTTTTCATAAAAACGAAACATGCTGAAAAAGTAGTAATCTCTGTGAAAATAGAAAATAAAAGTGAATAATAATGCATGATAATAAATTGAGTATGAACAATTTAACTACAATGAGAATTTCATTTATTCATAGTAAAATAATCACAAATAACTTAAAAAAGAATGTTTATTTTTTAAAGTTTATTTGAAAACAACCAAGTGGATTGTCACAAATACACTTAAAAGTAACAATATGAATAATGGCAAAAACAGTTTTGCTGCATAATATACACAATCAAGGATAAAGTGATAAAAATTAATAAAAATGATTATGGGGCATATAGGAGTATCAGTGGATATCCGAAATCTAGGTGTTAACTAAAATTCTGTAATTTAATAATAATCTGGCTAATAGTAATCGAACAAATATTAGCCACCAAAAATTAATTTTCAGCAACCTTTGGTGAGTACTACTGCTAATTACAATATACAAATAAACATAAAAAAATAATACAGTCAAAATAGAATAAATTTTAGAAATTAAAAATTAGTATAAAATTTATTATAAAAAATTATATATAAAATTTAGCTAATTGTAATGAATACGCAAAATAAACATATAATTAAATGAAATTAAACAAAAAATAAAACTAATTTTTTTTAATAACTTTAAAAACTGAATTTGAGTTTAAATTAAGTTTCAAAAAAAAATCTCAATCAAAGGAATGTTAACTTACAGTTTTGCAATCTCTTAGATCGCAATCAGTACATTCTTCCATACGAGCAACTTGAGCTAACTTTACTTGCAGACCACGTTTTTTTTCAATTTCTTCTTTGAGTGTCTTCTTTAAAGAATGATATAATTTTCCTGAACGTTGAAGTTTTGATACTAATTCTTCATTTTGCTTTATAAAACAGTTACATTCTTTTTTTGCAGTCTCCAATTCATTTTGAAGAGAGTAAAATTTTAATTTATGTTGTCTGTTCAATTACAAAAAATTAATATACAATAAATAAAATCTAAATTTTAATCTAAATTAAACTCTACATTTTTTTAACCAAACATAAAATTGTAAATTGCTGATCAGCAAATCTATAGGTAAAAAGTGATTTTTTATTTTAACATTTGTTTATTTTTTTATTTTAGTATTCATTAATGATAATAGTGATGGTGGATCGTAATGATATAAATTAAATATAATTATACTTATTATCTGTATCTTGCCCATAATTTAAAGAAATTTATTAAAATTTTTTTTGTATCTGTTTGTGTACAGTATATAAAAAGATCTGTATTGAAAATTTTTTATGCAAACTGAATTTATATTAAGTCACATAAAAATCTATTGAAACGTAATGCATATTTTGCATGGATGACAACAGAACTTCTTCCCAGTGCTGTGTAATTTTTTGTTGCATAAAAAGTGCTGTACAAAAATTTGCTGTAAACTATGGACTTTTTTTGGAGTTAGTAAATTTGTTTATTTTTTCAATGATTTCAACACAGTAAATGGCTGACATATCAATTGAGTCTTTCAAGAAATGTAAAAGTTTGTGTACAATAATAATAAATAACAAAAATGTTTGATTAATAATAAATTATCAGTAAAAAATTTAAAAAAAAAATTTTGATTAATAATAAATTAATCATAAACAGATACTGGAAAGGGTTTTTTTTGTAGCATAAATGTAACATTCATCTTGGAAAGACAATAGTGGTTTTTTAAATCATTATACTACTGCTGCTAATCTAAAATTGTAACTAAATATTGCAAAAAAATAACCTTTTGCACTTGTAAAGCCACTGTCAGTGGCCACCTGTCATTCCCAAACAACTTTTAATATGTTTCACGTGCTTAGTTCTCTCAGGTCATATGGCCACTGTGAGTGGCCGCTCGCTTTTCTGCAACTGCTCGGCTGCCATATCAACCACCAGCTATCAATAGCTAGAAATTATTTTCTCGATTATTACCTGAAATGGGGACATTGAATGAGGATTTACAGAAGAAACGCAATGATTTTTTAAACAGGCTCTTTTATTTACAATTTTAAAATAAATAAAAAATAGCATTCCATTTTTTAGGCCTCACAAAAACATTTAGTGAAGTGAATAAACTATACTTTTTACTTTAAAGTAAATACTGGTCAAGTAAAGTAAACCCTTGAGACTAAATGAATAACCTTTTACTAATACTTATAAGTAAACACTTGTAGTTGTCCAAGTATTTGCGAGTAGTTTTCCCATTTTGCTTTTACTTATCCAGTATTCTCTTTACTTATCAAGTAAACACTTATACGATTCATATCCTGTACATCATCATGTTCAGACACGTTTGTTAATACATCAAACGTTTCTTTTGTTTTAATCAATCCAGCACCGTTTGCATGTCAGTCTTTTAGCAAACATCATCATGTCTAGTGAAGAGACTAATTTCGAAGTACAAGAACCAATAGAACCATCTGCGTCAGAAAGTAGCAGAATGTATTTGGTAAATATTCTTAAAGACAACACCGTTGTTTTAGACTGGTCTATGAGTTCTAAAAGAATTGCCGCCAAAGAAAAAGCATGGAACACTATTCAGAAGGAATATCAGAAAAGTGGGGGGAAGTCAATTACAGTAGAAAAACTAAAAAAATTAAATAACATGAAAACAGACCTTAAAAAGAAAACTGACAAAAATAAAAGTGGGAATAGAGCAGTGAAATTACTAAAATGGGAATCAAACCTCCTTGAGTTACTTGAAATTCATGTAAATCGTGTATTGCATCAGATACCAGGAGTAACCAATGTAGGAATTGAAAATAGGATTCAAGAAGATACCCCAATTCAGCCTACTAACGAAATCGCTAACAAGTCATCAAACGAAAATCATTCAAAATCAGGACAGCCTGAAAAGTGTAAAAAAAAAGAGACAAAATTGGGACACTGATGAAACAGCCGATCTATCAACCACTGATCTTCAACCACTCGTTCTCAATGAGCAGCTGAAACTTGCAAGAATGCAGATGAAGAGAGAGGAAATAAAAATTAAAACAGAGGAGACAAAAATGGAACAAGAGAAAATTAAATTACATCAGCTGCAATCATCTTCAACAGAACGGTGCGAAGTTAATGAAGAGAACAGATTTTGATCTCAACCAATACATATTGTTGAAGTAATCCTTATTTTGTATTTCTGTAAAAAAAATGTATGTATTTAATTTTTTATTTGTAAGCCTTAATAAAATAATATAAAAACCTATCACTTCAAAAAAAAAAAATTAAAAATTAATTTATATTTGCGGGGGCCGCGTCCGTATTTGTGCTAACCCATGCTCATTCATTGCGGTGCACACATGCACGCACACACACACACACACACACACACCAGTATAAAACAGAAATATCCAGTATAAATGATTAATTTTGTTTTTTCTCTTATACTGATTTTTCTCTTTATTTATTTTTCTCCTGTTATTTATACTTATTACATTTTTTTAATCTACAAAATTAGGTAAGGATAACAAATTTATAATAATAATAAATTTTATTAAAGTTTAGTAATAAATGATAAATATAAAAAAATGGTAAAATGATAAAAAATGATAAGGAGTTTATTCCTAATCAATTTTCGAACAACAGAGCCATGATTTCATTTCTTCTTGCTTGTCCTCTGAGACGAATTCCATCCTCTTCAAGTTCTTCTGGTCTTCATTTTCATCCTCTTCTCTTTCATAATTAAAATTTTCTACTAACTCACAATATTCGTCATTTAAATGTTTCGCAACATTGTTGTGTAAAACAGAACAAGCCACAAATACTTTCTGAATTTTTCCCAATTTTTCACAAACAAGATTCGCCAATATCGGGAACCGTTTCTTAAGCTGACCAAAAATGAGTTCTATAACAACAACTCTTTCTTTAGAATGTTGTTTATTGAAATACATAGTACCTCATGTGCCTTGTTTCCAACCATACCTCCACTGCTGACCTCACATGTCAAACCCATTTGGCTTCTGGTTTTTTTTAACCTCAACCTTGTGGCCAGGGACTTGTCCCAAGGAAGATTCAAAGAAATTATTCACCCCTGAATTTCTTCCAACACTTCATCTGATGATCTTAACTAATACTGTGACACCACCACATGCCAATATTGTTCAATGTACAGTGTAGTCCCAATGGGATTCTTTGGGGTAAGCTTACCAAATTTTCTCCTGCATGCTTCCCTATGCTGCAGTAACAGATTGGACATGAAAAACATGTGTATCCTCCTCTTCACAATAATCAATTCCACAAGGGTTCAGTGAGGGTATTATTAACAAAGTTTGCGATATATTTTAGACCTCCCCTTGTAGCTTGTTTTGACACCATCTGAATTTCATCTGTTCACAAAATTGGAGAATTGGCTAGTTACTAAACATTTAAAAAGCAATGATAAACTCATACATGGAGTCACAAATTGATGAGTATTTAGGCAGCACAATTCTTTTAAGAGGTAATTGAAACAAGCTGGTGTCACCATATGACAATTGCTTGAATTTGCGCTGGAACTATGTCAGGAAGTTATATAAGTATGTTTCTAACTTTTGTGCAATAAAGTTTCTCCAATTTATTTAATTTATTTTTAATACTGAACCATAGGTTAATTTATAACTAACACCCTTATATATATCTAAAAACCTATGATGTGCAAATCGGCCATACAAGCAGTCATATGGGTTACCTAAGCTTTGGAAATTCGACGTAGCACTTGGAGGTCACAGGGTATACAGATGTTTGTATTGCTCGATGTAAAAAATGCTTTCGGGTTGTTGCCATGGAGTATTATTTTAATTACATTGGCTAATAAGGGCATCAACGATTATTTGTTGAAGATGATTATTAGTTCATACTTAAGCGACAGATGGATGCATTATGCAGATAAGATGCAGATGCAGATGGATGCGGAGATGTTAGAGGGGTGTCTTCGCTTTCACATATTTGGGAGGGGTCCCATAGGGGTCTGTGTTGGGTGCCCTCTTATGGAACATTGTTTTTGATGATGTCCTTAGGATCCGGTTGCCACCACATTCAGAAGTTATCGCCTATGCATCGCCAACTTGGTGCTGATGGTCAGCATTAAAACAGTGCAGGAGGTTCAAGATAGAGATAATAACATGGTTGATGACTGGATGAAAGATCATTGGTTGCAGCTTTCACCTGTGAATGTCATTATATCACTCTAACCAGGAGGAGAAGAATGGATCCAATTGTGCTGACAATTGGAGGATCATAATGTTCAGGCAACGTGTGAGCAAGGTGAAGTACCTTGGTGTCACGATAGAGCAGTTATGTAAATTTGGTGAGCATATAATAGAATGCTGTGTTAGGGCTGAGAGGACCCTCACTACCTTGAACGGGATATCACATGTGGCGCCATAGGATTAAAAACATACGGTCATTATGACAACTGTGTTATCCATTATTTTGTAGCGATTAATATCCAGCAGAACCAGATAAGGCTGGTCAGAGTTCACTTCAAATCCCTGCTAAGCATGGTGACAGCCTACTGCACCACATCTTATGATGTGGTCTGCGTTTTGGCAGGGGTTCCCCCATCAACTTTTTGGTCCGAGCGAGGAGCGAGTTGGCAAGCATTCTGGTGGCAGTAAGTCTGAATTGAGGGCAAGAACTCTTGTGTATCTGTCAAGAGCAATGGCGCATGGGAGAGAAGACTTAGACCAGACATTAGTTTAAGTTTAAACAGAAATAAAGAGTTTGAAATTAAACAATTCTTTTTAAATTGGCTTTTATTATATAAATGAACTGTAGACTCTTATTTTGCATGTTTCCATAAGTTATTTAGTTGAAAAACATTTAAGTGTATATATAAATGAATTCAGTTCACACCTAATCAAGAAACTCATTTTAGAATGATAAAAATATTTTTAATAGCAAGTTTATTGCATAGTAATATTATATCCAAAGGAATTCTACTGTAAGCCTTAGTTTTAATGCTTAGTAATAAGCTTAGTTTTCATGCAAGTTTGAAGACTGTTTTAGATACAGATGAGGGAATTACAGCACTAGAATTTAGTGAAACAAACATTACTCATCTGAACATGTAGTTATGCATGTGACTTTCAGCAGGTAGCAGATGAGTTGATTCATATTTTCCTATTTTATTTACTCTCACTACACCTGCTCACCATTACAAACACATACCCAGAGGCAAAGAAAATTAACTACTTCATATCAACAAACTATACTTACAAAACTTAAGACTTACTATACCTATTTTTAGGCAAGCAATACTCACTAAAAAAGAATGTGTTGCAAGGCAAACTATTTTATTGAAAGTGATCCTTTAAAAATAAAATATCGCTGAAACTACTACTAAACAAAATAGAAATATAAGTGTTTTACAACAAAGAATGTTCAGAAAGTAAGGTTACAACATTCTAAAAAATTAAAAAATACATTTATTAATGAAATTTATGACATATTATACAAATATACCACTACTTTTCTACATATCCACAATCGAGTTGCAAGCATTTGATCACCAGGCTATCAGCTTTCATATTCCTGTGTCACATACCTGCCACCATCTCTTTTGACCACTTACACATGACACTCTTCAGCTGTTCGTCAATTGAAAAGCATTTTCTGTACATACAGTTTTTCAAAAGGGTAAATGTCACTTGGTGGCAAGTCAGGATTATGGGTAGATGGTTCAGAATATCCCAACCAAAACTGTTGAGGAGACTGATCTTTTTGAATTCAGTGTGGGGCTGAGTCTTATTGTACAAACAGACCCACTCCCTTTGTCAGCTGCCCTTTTCTTTTAATTTGAAGCTTTCAGAGGGTCTTGCAGAACCTATCAACATTTATGGTTGTTGAAGTCAAAAAATTGATAAGCAAAATTCCTTTTCGACCCCACAAAATTTCTTTTTTTCATAGACTGTTGCATTTGAAATTTTTTTTTCCCAACTGGAACCAGTATTCCTCTACTGCATAAACTGCCTTTCGGATTCAGGTGTATAGTGAGCCACCCAGGTTTCTGCAGTCAATCAGGGAATTCTTCACTGTTAAGCTCATAATAGGCGACAAACTCCCAAGCACAATTAACTTGATTTGTTTTGTGTTCTGTTAATATTTTCATACCCACTGTATTTTCATACCAATTTTTGAAAATTCAAATGGTTGGTTACAGTTTCATTCAGCACAGTTCGACCAACTTCAATACACTTTTTTTATGAACATCATCAACAATCAAATAATATTTTCGAAATCAGACATTTGAGTTTGTAAACAAAGGTGTCTGTCACAACTGATGGTCTTCCATTCCACTGTTCACTGTGAATGTTTGTTACCATAAATTCACTACACTACTTTATTACTTCATCATGTGAAATCATATCACTGTAAACAGAAACAATTTGACAATGGATGTTAGTGAGCTTTTTGTTTTTAGCTAGCCAAATATTGGATGAGGGCTCCCACTTCTACTTTTTGTGGAATTGGGAATTGCTAGCTTCATGTTAAGCTGTTGACTCCCACTAAGCTACCAACCAACCACGCTACTGATTCCCACCTAGGCTTGTTCTCTTCAGTTGGATCTCCCTTTCACACAGGATTGAGAATAAAAAACTTCCCTCAGAGTTACAGACATGTTGCAACCTTACTTTCTGAACATACCTCGTACAATAGAACTAAATAATAAATAAAATCTTGATAATAAGCAAGTAATAAAAAAAGATATTAGAAAATATATTACGCATTATCATTTAATCATTTAAATTCTGTGGCAACACGATCCGTTAAAAATTTGTCATATTGTTTTTTATTCTAGAATTTCTGTATTTAGTATTAAAAAAAAATTACATAAAATAATAATGTTTATAAAAAAAGAACTTACTCTACTGCTTCTTTCATTTGAAGTAAAACTTTATCCCTTTGAGCAATTAGAAGAGTATTTCGTTGCCAACATTTCATAACTTGATCATTGTTCAGCAAAAGTGTTTCAATATCAGCATTAGCATCAGCAACTGCTTGTAACATGGCATTCAATTCTTCCATTTTATCTTGAGTTTGGGTTTTAAGTTCATCAAAAAATGATGTTAGTTTTAATACATCTTTTCTCATAACTAATATAAGCACATCCTATAAAATAAAATATTTGAAAATTTAAAATATTAAAATAAAAATAAATTATACAAGAAAAAAGACCTATAAATAGTAACATCACTGGTTAGTTTTACGAAAGAACTGAATTTGGAAGTTCTTTAGAGCGTTTCAGACTTAATATTTCCAAATTTGCTGTTTACTTAAATTTCTATAAATTAATTTGAAAAAATTAATGCTGGTCAGGATTTAGATAAAAAATCATACGACCAAATAGAGGCAAAAAGTAAAAAAAAAACAACTGGAAGAGGTCGTATTTTTTTCAGAAATATTACTTTACGATTGAAAAAGCAACAAAAAGACTGTGCAAAGACAACAACAAATACTTTCATTGAGATATGACATTCACTACCTCTGTACCATCCCATCATGTGTGTGAATATATATATGTATATATACATATACATATTATTTTAAATTTAAAAGTATCAGCCTCTCATACATGAAAGTAATTTTGCAAAATTTTTAGTGTTTATGTACATTCATCTTTGAGATACAAGCAATAACTGAAATTCATAACCTTCCCATGTCTTTAAAAACATTTAACAAACTTAAGATGATTCCTTAGCATCCCATTAACAAATATATCACACTAACACAGTAATAAATTACATATGTTATTAATAATTCTTGCAATAGTTGTAAAAATCAACATTCATCATTGAAATTTGTAAATTTGACATTTTTTAAGGTTGAGGTAGTTATTTTGAAAAAAAATATTCTGCATATATTAATAATGTTAAAAAGACAAAAACATTTAATCTTTGATATTTTTACAAAGATATGACAATCCCAACCATTGTACCTCCCCAGTGCCAATGTGGGTATTTTTTTCCATCTACTATTTGTAGAAGTGACAAATTTTATGCCTTTACATCAACTCCTTTCTGAGATATTAAGTGAAATCTTTTTTAACAGCTGAGAAAGTAAAAAAGTAAAAAAAAAAAAAAAATTAGCACTGGCATTCATGTTCACTCTTCCTTTTTCAGCTGCTATGGAACACTTATTCAACCATTTATACATCTTTTAAGAAATTTTTCTCCCTCAATGAATCATGAGACCTTGCCGTTTGTGAGGGGGCTTGAGTCCTCGGTTATATAGAATAGCTGGATCGAAGATGCAACCATATCTGAGAGGTATCTGTTGAGAGCCAGACTAAGGAATGATTGCTGAAAGAGGGCAGCAGCTATTTCAGTAGTTGTTAAGGGCGTAGGTCAGGACGTCTTAAACGGCCATATCAACATCACTCAATCCTCTGAGTACTGGGCAGCTGAACTCAATGGAAAACCTACAGCTGTTTTTTTCCCAAGAAAATGTAGCTCTCTGCATTTTCATATAAAAATGATGATGGTACCTTCCTTGGTAAAATAATCTGGAAGTAAACTAGTCTCCCGTTCAGATCTCCGGGTGGGGACTACTAAGGAAGGGGTCACCAGAATATTAAAAATTAACATTCTACGAGTCTGAGTGTGAAATGTTAGAAGTCTAAAAAAGGTTGGTAGGTTAGAAAATTTAAAGAGGGAAAAAGATAGGATAAATGTATATGTAGTAAGAATTAGCGAGGTTCGGTGGGAAGAGGAAAACAACTTTTGGTAAGGTGATTTTAGAATAATTAACTCAGCTTCAAATAATGAGCAGGAAGGAATAGATTTCATAACGAACAAGAATATAGGGAAGAGAGTAGAGTATTTCAAAATGCATAGCGATAGAATCATTATAATAAGGATAAAATTGAAACCTAAACAGACAACGATTGTTAACGTCTATATGCCTACAAGCGCCCATGATGATGATGAGGTAAAGTGTGCATACAAAGAGATTGACGAAGCAATTAAACACATAAAAGGAGATGAAAATTTAATAGTAGTTGGAGATTGGAATACAATCATTGGAAAAGGCAAGGAAGGAAATATAGTGGGTGAATACAGGCTGAGCAAAAGGAATGAAAGAAGGGACCGACTTATTGCAGAGTTTATTTACAGGGTTTTGCAAGAAGTATTATTTATTAATTTCCAACACCCAGTTTAAAAATCATAATAGAAGAATATACACATGGAAAAAGCCAGGTGATACTGCAATGTATTAGATAGATTATATCATGGTTAAGCAAAGGTTTAGATATCTATTTGTTGACTGCAAAACTTACTCTGGAGCAGACATTGATAGCGACCATAATTTAGTGTTAATGAAATGTAGATTGGGGTTTAAAAAACTAAAGAAAAGGTGTCAGATGAATCAGTGGAATTTAGAGAAGCTTAAGAAAGAGGAGGTAAAGAAGATTTTTGGGGAGGACATTGCAAGAGGTCGGAGTAAAATATAAGGTAGAAAATGTAGAAGAAGAATGGGAGAATGTTAAAAAGGAAATTCTTAAATCAGCAGAAGTGAACTTAGGCGGAACAAAGAGAACTGGTAGAAAACCTTGGATTTCAGTCTATATATTGCAGCTGATGGATGAACGTAGAAAATATAAGAATGCTAGTGATCAACAAAGTAAAGGATCTATCAAAAATTAAGAAATACTATAAACAGCAAGTGCAAACTAGCAAAAGAAGAGTGGATAAAAGAAAAGTGTTCAGGTGGAAAGAGAAATGAACATTGGTAAAATAGACTGAGCATACAGGAAAGTTATGGAACATTTTGTGGAACATAAATTAAAATCTAGTAATCTGTAAACAAAGATGGTACACCTATATATAATACGAAAGGTGTAAAATCGATAGGTGGCTAGAATATATAGAAGAGTTATACGGAGGAAATGAATTAGAAAATGTGTTGTAGAGGAAGAAGAGGAAGTCGAAGAGGATGAAAAAGGAGAAACAATACTGAGATCTGAATTTAAGAGAACATTAAAAGCTTTGAATGGCAGAAAGGCTCCTGGAATAGATGGAATACCTATAGAATTTGCACAGTGCTGCTGAGGAAGCGATTGATAGATTATACAAACAGGTGTGTAATATTTATGAAAAAGGGGAAGTCCCGTCAGACTCAAAAATAGTGTTAAAGTCATGATACCAAAGAAAGCAGGAGCAGATAAATGAGAAGAATACAGAACAGTTAGCTTAACTAGCCATGCATACTAAATCTTAACTATAATTCTAGAGGAATTGAAAGAGAGTGGAAGAAGTGTTAGGAGAAGACCAATTTGGTTTCAGGAAAAGTATAGGGGCTAGGGAAGCAATTTTAGTGCTCAGATTAATAGTAGAAGGAAGAAAAACAAACCAACATACTTGGCATTTATAGACCTAGAAAAGGCATTCGATAATGTAGACTGGAATAAAATGATCCATTTTAAAAAAATTAGGGTTCTAATACAGAGAAAGAAGAACAATTGCTAACATTTACAGGAGTCAAACAGCATCAGTAATGATTGAAGAAAATAAGAAAGAAGCCGTAATAAGAAAGGGAGTCCGACAAAGATGTTCCCTATCCCCATTACTTTTTAATCTTTACATAGATTAATTAAATTTGTTAATCTTTACATAGATTAATTAAATTTTTTAATCTTTACATTGTTAAAGAACAAATTAGATCCAGAGTAACAGTACAAGGTGAAAAGATAAAGATGCTATGATTTGCTGATGATACAGTAATTCTAGCTGAGAGTAAAAAAGGTTTAGAATGAACAATGAATGACATGGATGAAGTCCTACGCAAGAACTACCACATGAAAATAAAGAAGAACAAAACGAAAGTTTATGTAGCAGAAATAATGAAGATGGACTACTGAATGTAAAAATAGGAAGAGAAAAGATTATGGAGGTAGAAGAATTTTGTTATTTGGGAAGTAAAATTACTAAAGATGGACGAAGCAGGAGTGATATAAAATGCAGAATAGCACAGGTAAAATGAGACTTCAGTCAGATATATAATTTGTTTACATCAAAAATTAATTTAAACATCAGGAAAAGATTTTTGAAAGTATATGTTAGATGCATTGCTTTATATGGAAGTGAAACTTGGATGATCGAAGTACCTGAGAAGAAAAGATTAGAAGCTTTTCTGAATTGTGGTGCTATAGGAGAATGTTAAAAATCAGATGGGTGGATAAAGTGACAAATGAAGAGGTGATGTGGTAAATAGATGAAGAAAGAAGCATTTGGAAAAATATAGTTAAAAAAAGAGACAGTCTTATAGGCCAAATATTAAGGCATCCTGGGATAGTCTCTTTAATTTTGGAGGAACAGGTAGAAGGAAAAAAATTGTGCAGGCAGGCAACATTTGGAGTATGTAAAACAAATTGTTAGGGATGTAGGATGTAGAAAGTATACCGAAATGAAACTACTAGCACTAGATAGGGAATCTTGGAGAGCTGCATTCAAACCAGTCAAATGACAAAAAAATTTTTTTTTTTCCAAAAGAAAATTTTGACTATATATTGCATTAGAATTAATGCAATAGTAATAGTAGAATTAATGCATAGTGTAGTGTCAGTAGACACTCTTTCTAAAACCACAATTTATCAATGGATGTGACTGGAATACCAAAGATGCTATTCTGGTCTTGTTGGCTGGCCAGTAAGATTCTTTTAAATAACAAGATTTTTGTCCAGCTTCTCTCTTTTGTCCATTTATCCATGGACAAGGGATAGGTCAGAACAGTTATTAGTGTGATTTGTTTGGAATACATTGAAAAGATATTATTCTTTGATGAAAATTCTATGGCTTGTTAGAGACTACAAAACCTTACATAATGAAGAGCAAAGATATTATTAGAAGTCAAGATTCCTGATCATTAGATCTTTTTTTTTCTCTAAGGAGGAATGATTGAACTACATCATCACAAAGGTATAAGGGTCTAGTGAATAACACAAGTCGAACTGAGAGCTTTATAGGGGTGTTGAAGCTGAGTTAGAGCTTATCCTACTCTCCTTCATAATTGAATTTAATTGTAAAATTAAAGGAGTGATTTATAGCCAGGGCAGTTTAATCATTAAATTTCAGCAGTTTTCCGTCAAAATACAACCTCTGCAGATATAGATAAAGGTTGCTATACTATAACAGATTATCAAATGAAGTTATTACTAAGCATAATTAGTAACTAAATTAAAAATTATGATCTCTCAAATTTATGCAATTATGTCAGAAGGAAGGCAAAAAAATAAATAATTTTATTTTAGTTAGCAAAATCTTGATAAAAGACGAAACTTGTTAACTTAATATTTTTATATTTTTTTTAAAGTAACCTCCTGTCATTTTTCTCTTACAGAGAAGAAAATGCTGTAAAAAATTTCCAAAAAACTATTTAATTGATAAACTATATATTGTTTGTACAGTCATTTAGGTCCATGAAATTATATTGATGGTTAACTGTTTGACGATTGTAACCAGCAGTTTCAAATTTTACAGGCATGAAGTCTGAATTATTTGTGGTTCAGTATTTCCTAAAATTAGGGCCTTCTTATTAATTTACTCTGATATATTCTTCTTCAAGTTTCTTTATCCTTGTGAAATTCCACACAAGGGATTTGACTGAAAATTTCTGGATAAAAGAGAGAAGTTACCACTTTATCAAGATCAGGAAATATAATTTTTTCTACATCAAATCTTATACCAATATTTGGAATATACTAGTAACAATGCTTTCAATATTTATTTGAACAATAACATACATTAAACTTTCTTATTAATAAAATAAACTAAATAAACTATTATTTAGAAATTAAACATTACAAAAAAACGGGTTACCAATTTTTGTTTTTCTTCAAACATTTTTTTCTTTTCAATTTTCTGTCGTTCAGTCATAAGTTTTGTAATATTAATATCCTTTGCTTGAATCTCTTCCCATTCAGTAAATTTTTTAACTAATGCAGACAATGATTCTAGTTCCAAATGCAATTCGTTTTCTATGATAATAAACAAAAGGACATAAATTAAAAAAGAACCAATTTAATCAACTAGACTCGCTGAAACAGAAGCCAGTTCAAATTGCTGAAAACTGATTACACTTAAGCAGAATTTTTGTCTATCACATATTAGAAATTTTATGCATTTACAACCCACAAAAACATGACAAATTCGAAATAAAGGGCACATCAATAAAGTGGGAAAATTTAAAAGCCTGGAATTCATTTGATATTTGGGTAAGGGTGTTGAGCTTAATATAATGTCAGTCATTTAATGCTATGTAAACATGAACAGTTGTCAGGTGCAGATCATCATTTCTGTATCAAGTAGTTTTATAAAAATGGTAACTTTACAACAAACGCATGAAGGTTATCTCACAATTCATGGTTTAATATTCATGTTGGGTGGGAGCAGACTGTTCATGCAATAGGTTAATAAGTGTGAGAATACAAAGTCTAAATTTAATTAAAAATATAAAGGAGCAGCAAAAAGTGTTAGAACATCAGAAAACATTGATAACAGTTCAGACTGCCATAACATGCAATACAAAACATTCTACAATTGAACATGCATTAATACTGAATATTATCAATGAACTATCTATCTGTCAAATCTAACATAAGGACTAAAGTTTTCTCCCTTATAAAATTCAAATTCAGGAATGAAAAGATGATTAGCTTGCTCGCATGGATTTTTGTTACGAAGTGTTGCAGTAACTGGGTAGTGATGAAAACTTTATCTTTCATATGCATATGTCAGATGAAGTTCATCTTCACTTGAATGGCTACATAAAAAACAAGTCTATATTATAGTGCTGAAAATCCACTACATCAGAAATCATTATATAGTCCAAAGGGTCACAGCAACAATGTTATGTTTCAATAATAGATGTTTTTAATCTAAGTTAAATTATTTGGTAGGAAGCTCTTTTAGACTGTTAGGTAGCTTTCTAAAAATGACAACTTAAACAAAATATCTTTTCTTGTAAAATGATTGATTGTGCTGTGTAACACAAATTTTGTCTACTATGACAAATTTATGTTTTAGTAACAAACAAAAATTTTTCCTTCTCTAATTTATAAATATAAACACATGTTTAAAATATTTAATAAAATCAGTCTTTGCCAACATTATTTACTGTTCACATATAGTGGCATTCCAACAAATACCTAATGAACCATTTTTATATTCTGAAAAAGTAATTACGATCTTTTGAAGAAGCCCTAAGATACAGTAGTATTATATATTGGATCAGACTATACACAAAATAGAAGTTTTGGGGAAGAAATAATCATTCATTTCTACTTTATGTCTGATATAAACTAATATATGTAATAGATTGTAGATAATAGTTATTATATGTGTTATTCTGTACATAAACATCTGAGGAAGGTACTGCATACAGAAACAGTTGCCATTTTTTAAATAAATAAAATCAAAAACATATTTATTTTCATTATCTTGTTATCGTCAATTGTACATTAAATGCTGAATAAAAAAAGAAACATTTTAATACAAAAATTATTTTGTTAATCTTATAAGACAGTTTTTAAAATATCTCTACAACAATTCCATAATATAAAATTATTGTCTTCCTTGTACAAAATAGTAAACAAAAAACTGTTACAAACCTTTTTTTTTAGCTGCTTGTAAAAGATCATAGTTTTTTTTATATTCATAGTTCATTTGTTCAGTCATATTAGTTGCATTGTCCAAACTGGCATTTATTTCCTGTATATTATTTAACATTTTATTCAAATTCTCTTGTTGTCGATTTAATGTTGCTTCTGCATTATACACCTGAGCACTAACAGAAATAAGTTTCTTGTCTTTTTCTTTAATCTCTCCATTCTATAAAAAAATTTATCAATAAGTGAAAAATAACTAATTATCTACTTAAAAACAAATATTGATTCATTTTTATGATAACTCAAATATAATATAAAATAATAAACATACTTCATTCCCAGACACACGTTCATTTTCCAGTCACATGTTCCACAACGATGTATAACTTCACAGGATGTAATGCAAAGAAATTGGACGCAAAGGAAGGTTAAAATTATAATGCCAATGGTCAAAGCCACATTCAATAAATCAATTCCAATAAATAGATCAAGCCAAAAATTATTGGATGGAGTTTTACTGTATACTGTTGACATTTATTAGTGGCTAACAACCACCATAGTGATAAGTACATTTAAAATTAAATAAAAATAAGAATTATAAAAGTGAGAAATATAATTTGTGAACTAGCAATCATAAGCTAATGTGGTAGTGTAACATTTTCTAAATTTACAGATGTGGATTTAAAATATAAAACAAAACTATAAACACATCTAAAATAGCTTTAGTAGGAAATTAGAAATATGTGCATTCAAAAGTCAATAATCTTGGCTTATGTTGTTTTCACTGTAATAATTATAAATATATAAAAAAAAGTGTCATTCTACCACAGTTTTTAAATTAGATAAGGTTACCAAGCGTTAGGTTATATTCGCTATCGTACAAAGTTTTGTTGAATTCCATTTTTTAAAAAATTTTATCACTTTCATGTATCGTTACAATCTATAAGTAACTGAAATCATAGCAAATTTCATGAAATAAGTAAATCAAACAATTCATAGTAAATTACGTGGTTAGTTAAATTAGGTTAGGTACTAATGGTTCCATGTTACAATATCAACATAACTTAACCAAACTGGTTAGCAAGCATTAGCAACCTGATGCTTGCTAAACAGGTATTTAGGCTGGTTAAATAAAAAATTGGCTTATTTAATATCTAATCACAAGAGAATATTGATACAAATTCAAACATTACTCTTGCCACTAAAGAGTATAAGTCAAAAACTACAATAAAGGAACACTTTTATTGTATATTTTCATCAGTGCGGTGAAAACATTATATGGAAAGGTAACTGATTTCTGAATGCACATTTGTCTTTCTAAATAATTACCAAAAAGTATATATATATATATATATATATATATATATATATATATATATATACATATATATATAATCTTTTTTTGACAACACAAACAAAACAGCAGTAAAAAGGAACAGCAGTAAGAGCTTGTAAAGAACCAGTCAACCTAAGGAGGGGGGAGTTTGTTAAAAATATCCATCACTTATAGAAATAAAAAAATGTAAAATAAGAAAAAGTAAACAATATACAATGTAATCTTAAAACAACTTAATGTATTAACATTTTAACATCACTTATGTTTTTGATTATTTAAAAAACAGTAATAGTTTCGTTATTGAAGATGCTTTTTTAAAGCAAAAATCCATTTTATTTAACAATAAGTAAAGGGTAATAGCAGTAATTATCTCCCTATTTCATTTGAATTTGTAAGCAACTTTCCAGGAAGTTCCAAATAATATTGATGTATGAATTTCTGAATTGCAACCAAATTCACATCTATTATGCAGATAGTTTATTGTTTAAAAAATAATGAAAATTTAATTTTTGACCCAAAGCTGATACGTGATTGAATGATTTGACTATTAAATTTCAAGAATGTTATTTTTTATTTAGTAAACTGAATGAATTGTATGATTACCTTAAAACTTAACAATACACTTACAGAAAGAATTTTTTAATAAAAAATATAATAATACCTGGTAAACTGTGTTTGATACTGATCCCTTCAAGTACACACACGTGTAGAAACTACTAAGATTTCTTTTAAAAAATTATAAAAGATGCTGCTGTCTGATAGAAATATTAATTTATTTCACAGATGCTGTTGCATTTTCTATTCTATTTTATGGTGTGGAAGCTTGACCAATGAAACAACAGGTTAAAAAGTTCAAAATCTTTTATTGTGAACGAGTGTTTACAGTACATTAGACAGGAAAAGTGCAAGTTTTAGGAAGTATGCAAAAGACTAGTTATTCACACACTAAAATGAAAAATCAGACTATAACATGAGAGAGAGAGAGAGAGAGAGAGAGAGAGAGAGAGAGAGAGAGAGAGAGAAAAAATTAATTTATTTGAAGCAGAACCATGAAAAAGAAATAGCAATATTATATAATTTACTTACCAAGTCAAGGATTTCTTCCTGAAAACGTGATTTCTGTTTTAGAATGTGAGACTTTAATGCTGCTTGAAATCTAATCATAAGTGGGCTTTCTGGTTCTAAGACAACAGGATCAACAGGAGGATGAGGAGTTGCAGATTCTCTAATCGGTTCTTCTTCTACATCATCATATGATGGTAGTATATCTGGTAGTAAATCTCGTGGTTCTTGTAAATTAATTTCATGCAAAACCTTTTCATCATCTTCAACAACAAATGAACTCAGGCCTGATTGTTGATCTATTTCTTCATATGAGTGAGAATCAAATGAAACTCTAATTTCATCGTCTAACTCTTCTAAAATCTTATTTACATCTCCAAAGTACATCTTAAGATCATCTTCTTCGTCCTCTTCATCTCTCATGAATTTTTCTTCTGTTTCCTCTTTTTTTTTTTCTTTTACAGATTTCTCCTCTTCTTCTTCGATTTCATCAAGAAAATTAAATATCCTTCTTCTTTTGTCTTTTGTTTCTTCTTCAATTTCCTCCATCTCACCCTCATCAACTTTTTCGATTATTCCTTGCTTTAATATATATTCCTCAATTATTTCTTTTACTATAATATCAGATTCTAATTCTTCTACATGTAGTGTTGTTTTATCAGTTTCATCTTCCATTATATCACTAGTAATATCATCCTTAATATCTTTAATAATATTTTCAATTTCATCAGTATTTTCACTAGTGGTTTTAAGTATAAGTTCACTCATTAAATTTCTAATAAATTCAGTATCAGTATCAGTATCGGTTGCAGCTATTTCTTCAAGGGATTTAATTACACTCTCTTTTAATAACCCAAAAATAATTTCACTAACAATAGCAGATGATTTATTTTCTATATCTATATCACCTCGTCCTTCATTTGTGAAAATTTCAGTTATAGCCGTTGGCAAATTTTCAGGATTTGTACCATCACAAATTTCTTTAATCGCATCAACAATATTGTTTCCAGTATTTTCATTACCGACTGCAGTAATGTCTTCAGGAGTTTCATCAATTAGTTCCCCAGTATACATATTTTCAAAATCTAATTCATCATACGCATCCTCATCATCGCCATCTTCAGTACCTCTGTCACCGGCATGATCCATTTCATGCTCAATTGTACTTAAATAATAGTCAATTTCTTCATTATTTAAATCTCTATTCTCATTTGGATTATCCCGACTCATATTTAAATACTGTAATTTATATTTGAAACAAGAACTATTTTTTAATTATGAATCACAAATACAACACAAAAATATATACAATTATCAAGTGATAATTGTATATATTTTTGTAAAATATTTAAGTAATATTTGAAAAAATTAATAAATATAAAAAGACATATTATACAAAACTGTAATAAATATATCCAAATATTCACTTTTGTATAATTAAAGAAAAAACAAAAGATAACACAAAGTATTGTTAAATGAACAGACACAAACAATATACTTTGTTGTTTATTGGTTGCTATGCCAACAGTTTCACCTGCATACCAATCCATCTAAAAAGGCAGGTGTTACAGAAAGGATATTGCAAACTACTCATATATTTATATTAAAAAATTATTTTTTTTTTCCATAAACTGGATGTAGTTTAAATTTATTTTATGAATCTATTTTCATATTTTTTAAATTTACTTTTAATATTAATTTCAGTAAATTTTTATTACAATATTTTCCTGCCTTATATAATGCAATCAAGCAAGAGCTTAGACTTAAGTCAATTTCTAGAAGCCAGTTTATTAAAAAACAACTTTATTTTTACTAATAAATACAGCAAACTCTGTGTTAACTGGTTGGTCCCAGTTAAACCAGTGAGCCCGCTTTTCCATTGAATAACTATAATTATAAATCATCTTTAGTGAAAAAATAAATTGTCTACAATGGTTTAATCAATATAAATTAATTAAAGTTGAATTTTGAAAACTGAGAAAATTTTAATAACTTATTCATAATTACAAATAAATACATTTTATTTACCAGTGTTAATTCTTGCAAAAAATCATTTATATTTAAATTCTATTGGTATATACCTAGTACAGAATACTGAGATAGGACATAGGACATAACTTACCTTAATTTTCCTATGAAAGTACTTTAGCAGGAACTGGCATTCTCAGTCATGATTGAAGCATTTAATTAAACTATTAAAAATTAGAAATACTAAAATAATGGAAATTGGTTATTAAATTAAAAAGATAAATAAAATGTTTAATATGCCAGTAAAAATTAATAAAATTTTTAACTGGTTTTAATTAATATGCAATTTTATAATTTCTTTAATTTAATTTAGAATTTTCATTATTTTAGAGGTTTTAAATTTTAATATACAGTTTTATTTATTTCAGTCATGAATGAGGATTTGGGATTCCACAAAAGTACTTTCACAGTAAAATTAAGGTAAGAAATGTCTTGTCTCAATATTCTGTACTAGGTAGTTTACATTAATAGAAATTAAAATATAATTTAACAGTACAGATAAATAATGTGAGTCTTACAAATATTAATTTCAGTAAAGCAAAATAACACACACACACACACACTTCTTTTCAACCTTAAAAATTTTAAGTACTGATTTAGAAAAATTTCTACCTTTCATTTGGAAAACTTCAACTCTCAGTCAGGTTCAGCACTTTTCAAATTCTACAAAATTCAATTCTCATCTACAAAAATTGTTATTCTAGTAGTATGGCATAAGCCTGTAGTTACTAGTATGAATAGAATAAATAAATTAGTAGCTAATTAGCGACATTAACTTTCTACTTTGTCTATATTTTACTTCTTTATTTACCATCTTGTATTGAAAATAAACTATCATACTGGCAATTACAACTTATAAACTGCTGATATAAATACTTTAGTGGTTGGACAATGGAACAATCTTTGTAACTGTCTGAACCATAAACAATTTTCCTCCAGTGCTCCTTCCCTTAAATTATTAAATGAAGTAAAAAGATATTTTTCACCCTCCAAAAATATTTCCTAAATACTGAGATTTTTTTCTTTACTATGTTTTTAATGACTATGTTTATAAATTAACATGTATGAGGGAAGTATTTTTTCAGAGTTAATAAAAAAAAAATTCATTATTCTTACTGGTGATGGGGTGGTGGTATAAATTTGGCATTCATTCCATTATACAACTGAAGAAATTACATGCCTATGTGGTTTAATAAAATAATATGAGGAATTTTAGTTAAAAAATCTTTATTTATTTATCAATATTGATTTTGTCACCTTCAAAGTACTCCTTTTCAAATATAATACATTTGTGCCAGCGCATTTTCAATCTTCAAAGCACCTCTGGAATGCAATTTCTGGTATGGTGTTTAGATCCTCCTGCAATTCTGTCTTTATCTCTTCAATGTTGGTAAAACGTTGTCTTTCATAGTTCTTTTCAGCTTGAAGAATAGGAAGAATTCACAGGGGGGCCATGTTCAGTGAATATGGAGGCTGAGGCATCATAATGGTGTTGTTTTTTGGCCAAAATTTATGAACAAGCAGTCAAGTGTAAGCAAGTGCATTATCATGATCCCATGAATTGTTTTGTCATCAAATTCAGGCATTTTCTTTGGATTACTTCATGCAAACAGTGTAGAGCTTCTAGGTAATAATCCTTACAGACTCTCTGTTAGTGATTCGGTGATTGTATATAATCAATCTCTTCCCTTTTTTATACACAACTGCCCAAAAAAGAGTGTATGAATGTATGTATGTTTGTTTGTTCAGCTCAATGGCTGAAACAATTTAGATATATGACCCTGCATTAGAATCCTTAAGTTATTGGGAGTGTGCATTTATTTATATATATATATATATATATGTACATATAAGAGAGACTTGCCTGCTGAAGCACAAACTTTAATGAATGAACTGTGAGTCTTCCTACCACTGTGTTAGCTGGGTTTGAATTGAATGATTCAAATCAATAGAATGAATATTACAAAAATAATGAAATTAACGTTAAATAAAATAAAATAAAATAAATTTCTGTTAAATAACAATGGGCTTCCCATGGGGATTAATTAAATACTGCATAATGGTGTTTAGTTCTTTATTACCTTGTTTTCTTTTTTGTAATTCGATTTATTGTCTTTTTTTAGTTCTATTTATTTTTAAAAAAATTATTTTTTATTTTCTAGTAGGTGTGATTTTTAATTTTTATAATTGTTTTTATTAATGATGTTATCAGTTGTTGATGTGCTGGGACATCCAGAATACTCATCACCTTCAACGTCTTCAGGCCCTCTTAGAAATGTTTGTACCATTTCTAAACAC
Source organism: Lycorma delicatula (assembly GCF_047948215.1). NCBI lineage: Eukaryota > Metazoa > Arthropoda > Insecta > Hemiptera > Fulgoridae > Lycorma > Lycorma delicatula. The sequence continues at coordinate 55,948,766 of NC_134463.1, forward strand.
TTGTTTTATTCACAGAAGAATCGCCAAAAGCAACATTCAGCATTTCAATTTTATGTTCTGCTGCAGTTTATTCCATTCTTAAAGTAAAATTTAATGCAAATTCTATGTTCCATTTTTCCACAAGCTAAAAATCGCTGACCATACCAAAACACGAATAACCTTTCCAACAGCCAACAATAAATTAAGCATCCAATATGGCTACCAATGTAAACATTTATTTGGGACAAGTGTACCCACACAGCAGAAAAAAAATTGTGACATTTGGACTTATATCCTGGGAAATTTAAAAATTCTACTTATTTTTTTATTAAATCTCATATTTCTTCACATATTCACATCAAAGAAATTCACAAAGATAACTGCCAACCATTTGATGATGACTAACACACTGCTTCTTATTCCAATTTTTGTATTACGTCATTTAAACTAAATAATATGAGTGTGCATACTATTTTAAAAATCAACAAAATTATATGATTCATCCCTAAATGACAAGATGAATTATCTATTGAGAACTAAACAGTCTTTCTAGGTGTCCAACAAATAAACTACCTTTGTTAATTTGTTTGGGAATTAGCCCCCATAATTCTGCTGCACTTTGGTTAGAAGTCATTACACTAAATTACACTACACTACCACTACAAGTGGCAAATAATACTGAAAATTCATTGTATTGATTACAATTTACCAATGTTGGCTTTTTCTTTGAAAATATCATCACATCTACCGCCTCAGGCACCAATTACCAGTACAATACTTATATACCTTGTAAACAAAACTCTCCTTCGAATAATTGGTCCAATCAATTATGATATTATCTATTTCCAATCTGTGTAAAAAATTATATTAAAAAATTCTCTTGACATGTAAAATACAAACTTGACAAGAATAAACAGCTAACAAGAATTACACAGCCAAATATCCGCTTTTATTCCCCAAGAAGTTTTACACATACTACATTACAACAAAATTTTGTTACTAAAATTCACTTGCATAACATGATTAGTAACACACTTCCTATACACAAATAAAATTCTATGTCGCTTAAGAAACACCATGGTGGACCTCTCATACAAACAATCTATGGATTTAAAAATTACATAGCCATAATAGAAAACTAGAAGACAAATATTCCAAACTGAATAAAACAGAAAATGATTTTAAAAGAAATGCATAAGGGATGTAAGATGCAATCAATTAAAAACAAGTAAATTGATAATAAGTTACTGATGACATGACACTATACATAATCAATCTATTGTACTATCAATCATACTGCATTAGATATAAATATATTTCAACATTTTAATACTACACATTTATACAATTATTGAACTTTGAATATCTATACCTATTACATGCAGATTTGGCTGAAGTGTAAGACAAGATACAAGAACCATTCATACAAATCACATTCTGAAAGTCTCAAGATATCTATGTACAGCTTCACTTATGAAGATTTGGAACTAATAGACTGTTGTGTTTCTTGTAAGTCTAATTGTCTGTAACTTTTAACATTACAGTCAACTCCCGATTTCCCGTGAGCGGTTTAACCACATGTGACTTAACTGTGATGCCTATAGGAAAAAAAAGAAGTTTTAAAAACTTATAAAAACGTTAAAAAGTTTTTTCATTGCTCTGAGGTAGGTTTTACTCCTTCATTCATTTGCTACTTGAATGTGTGTTTATTTTGAATATGATAATGCTAAAATATGGTTCATTGTGGATATGATAGAACAGTAGTTTATTGTACAATATTATTTTACTACACAAACTATGAAGTTCAATTAAAAGAAAGTGTTTTCAGACACTAAAACATCAGCAGTCAATTGTGTCTTAGCGTAAAAGAGTAAAATGTACAATTTATTAATTTTTTTAATTATTTTAATGTCTATGTATTTTTTTCTGATCAGTTACTGTAGTTTAAAAAGTGTTTGTTGATATTACATAGTACGTAAACTATTGCATGTACAATTTATTTACATACAGTATTAGTGATAGGCAAAATTTGTTATATGTTAATATGTATTTTGAATAAATTTCAGGATATTACTTTTAACCAAGTATGTATAGAGTATTTATTTTATTATTTACCATTGTACCTTAATATAATAGTGTATGTAAATACTATACTGCAGTACAGTAGTATTAGGTCATTTTAGCACATATTACTTTATTAAATATTATTTTTGGATTATTTGTGATTTTGCTATGCTTTTGGATTATCTGCAATCCTCTTCCTGGTTATCATTGTGGATAATCGGGAGTAGGCCGTACTTGACAAACTAAGAATTGATAATTAACGTAAAACAGAATGATGGCTGAGAGCTAATGATCAGGATCTGTTAGCATTAAACTATAATTATTCCAGCTGGCCTCAACAACCAATTTCCCAAGTAGAAAGAAAGCAAGCATTAGCTACATGCACCATCCCAACCATAGTACTGCTGGTACTACTATCAATACAATTGTGATTACTGAAATTGTTATAAATTAAGTGTATTTTCTATTCCTCTCATTTTAAACTCTATTTGTAGTATATTAAATAATTTCTATATTTTTTGTATTTTTTTTTAAATTTGTGTACTTTATGATCCAAGAAAACATATCAGAAATGCATTAGTTTTGACTGTGAATTTATTAAAGTAGAATATGCCTTATGATAGACTAAAATAATAGTTTCTATAAAAAATGATTAATAAAGTAACAAAATTATTTATTTTTTACATTGTTAATGTATACTCTATGACTAGTAAAAAAAAAAATACAGATTAATAATACAAAAACATTTTTCTACATTAAATTAAAACTAAAATTCATAATACATAATTCAGCTTGCATTAAATAAGTGCCAACATAAATGTTCTAAAACTGTTCAAAAATTTCTAAATACTAAAGAAACATAAATGTCCAATACATTAGATTAAATAAAAGAAAACATAATGGGAAGACTGCACGACTTTTTGTATCTATCCATCGAGCAATCTCTTGAGTGGTCATCACAGTAGGGTTATTATCTGTTCCAGATCTAGTGTTTTCATTATGCTCTTGATCAGGTTTTTGTGCACCAAACTCCTTTAATGGTATAGCTAAATCAAGACCTTGAAAATGCTGAAACAGAAAATTAATCAATAAATTTTTTTCAACAGAAAAAAGTTTTCTATTAATGCATTTTTTTTCTAACTTTTACAATATGATATTCAATTACATATTTCATTTTTATACAAAGGTAAAGTAATAACTCTGGCAATATTGCACAGTAATAAAAAAAAAATTAATAGGCTAGTTTCCATTAGAGAACGGTATACCTTTTTTAATCTAAAGCTTCTGGTTTAAAAACCTGGTCAGGCAATTTTTTACATGTCACAAATTTAATTTCTCCATAAAAAATAGAATAGCTGAAATTAGGTGACAGTCTGTAATTAAAATATGAATAAACAAATAAATTTCAAGGATTTCAATTTGTAGAAAACAAATCAGATCAGAACATAATAGCTAAGAACAGAATTATTTTTAAAATTTCATGTTATACTTTCAAAAGTAAATATACTTATATAAGTATATAATATTCCATATAAATATATTAATATGGAATATTGCCAAAGTCATTTAATAGGTTTTTTACAATTATTATTTATTTTATGTGTACCAGGTTACAGAGTAGCACAATGACATGATGTCAAAAGTACTCTTCAGAGATGCCAAGGCGTCTGTGCGCAGTCTGGTGTGTAAGTGTAAATACACCGGTAAATGTGTAGTCTTGAACAGACTTAGGCCGACCACTCCTGAGATGTGTGTTAATTGAAACCCAACCACTTAAGAACACTGGTATCCACAGTATAGCATTAAAATAAAATAAACTAAAAAAAACACCCAAAAGAAAAAATTAATATCATATAATTTCTTTGAAGCTAAATTCTTTGAAGTTGATAATATAGACACTTAGTAACATTTTGTAATCCTTAATTTGACAGATTTAAAAAAACACAAAAATTAAACAAATATCATCTTTTACTTTTTCCATTTCTGAATTCAGTTTTGTCTTTTTACCTCAAGCTTTCTAAATTCCTTAAAGTTTTATGAAAAGATTTGTATACCATTATGCTGTGAGAGAATCCATATTATCTAAGTAGCAGATAATATTGCATATTTCTTTTAGGATCATCATAATTGCTGTCTGAGAACTGTTACAACGGTTTTGCGCCCTTATTTTTAAGACGATTCATATCCTTTTCATGGATATGAAAAGGACCCTTTGCAATAGGACCCTTATATCTATTATATATTATATTTGATATGTATTAGGACCCTTTGTATTGTGGGTAATGGTCAAATCCTTATTGGTGCTGATGTTAACGTGAAGTCACTTTTCTGGCACAGTGGGATCACTGATCATGGCGATGGCTTAATTGATAGTTTCATCGCGCAGCAAAATTTTGAGGTCTTTAATGTTGCAGACCCAGCATGGAGACTTGGTGTTGTTATTCAAAGGTGGTGACGAAGATCCTACTGTTAGTTCTTCTTACCGTCCACTAACACCTTTGCCTGCGATTGGCAAGGTTTTTGAGAAGGTCCTATATTTGCATATTAATATTAGATTGGCCACTGATCATTTGCTAAAGGACAACCAATATGGTTTCCGACTGGGCAAGAACACTGAGGATGCCATACTAAAGTGATGAATATAGCTTCCTATAGTCCATGTAAAATGTATTAAGGATTTTTTTGGACATATCCGGGGCATTTAACAACTTACGGTGGCCCTCTGCTCTGTTTCAGATGCAGAAGCGTAAGTGTTAGTGAAGCACGAAATGAATTAGAAGTGTTCTCAAGTTATTTCAGCCATCGGACCGTTTCCCTGCGTGATGGCGGCTCGGAGGTTCGCAAGACCGAAACTAAAGGATGCCCTCAGGGCAGTGTTCTGAGTCCACTTCTTTGGATTATAGAATTTGATTCCACATTGCGTTTAAGGTGAAATCAAATTCTGCCACATGTGGAATCAACCACATGGCAATGTGGTTGTCGTGTCGTCGCTTATGTTGACGACGTGCTGCTACTGATTGAAGGGGATTCGCGTAACGAGGTAGAGTTCCGAGCTGCTCATGCTTGTGGGACACTCAGACTGAAGTCTCGAACATAAGATGATTTTCAGCTCAGAGAAAACTACAATGATGTTGCTTAAGGCCGATTGGCTGCTTCCTGACGAATCCGGATTCGGATGGCTGGTCTCCCCATTCGGTACGTTACGGCTCAAAAATACCTGGGTGTTATCTTTGATGTGAATTTTTGGTTCAAGGAACATCTACAGTATGTAGCAAAAAAGACCGCTGATGTTTTTTATGGAATCCATAGTCATTCATCCCGATTGGGGGTTGAATTACCGTACCATGTGTATCCTTCACAAAGGTGTCAGCGAAGCTACTATGCTGTATGCTTCCCCTGTCTGGGCTCACCGCATGGCTTTTAGGTATTGCGCGGACATTTTGCTGCGGGCCCAGCGACTCCTCTTGCTGGCTGTTATAGAACAGTCTCGCGGGAGGCAGTCTGTGTTATAGACGGAGTCAAACCAATAGATATCTTGGCTAATGAGAGTAAGGAACGCTACATTTCCAAGGTTCCTGGTCGACTTATTTGGGTTCAGGTCTGAATTTCTACGTTGCATAAACCATAATTTTGATTGGTATGAGTGTAGCACTGATTTAACTTTAAACTCATATGTTTTCTAAGGCATTCACAATCACGAACGGTACTGTCAAATCTGGACTAGGCGGGGATTCGTGCTTCCACGTTTTCGGCCAGTTAGTTTGAGGGAATCAAGTTAGGTTGGATGAGAAGATGTCCGTTTGAGGCCTATGTGAAGGCAAAATTTGATATGTATTTTACTGATGCAAATGTCTGCCGAGGCATTTACATTGGTTGCATACCGATTGAGGCCTGGCTGATGACTGAGATGTAATCAGTTAGAGGGTCTAAAGACGACCTCTGGTAAAGCACATCAACTACGAAGTTAGTGACAATGCTACAAAAGGCAGAAAATAACACTCAAATCAATTAAGAAGCAGATTATGTAATTTTTTATGTTAAAATTCCCTCTTTTACTGTTATTTGAAAGAAACTTATTTTACAAAATAAAAGAAAATCATAAAAATTGGTGTATCTAGTCATGAGTAGATTTGAAAACAAATAAACATACCAGATTTTCATATTTTTTATCAATCTTCTCACACTCTCATTCACAAAAATATATATAGAACATTTTTACACTAAATGATAAACAAAAAATATGTAAGATTGTTTTTGTTATTGATGATTAGAATTTAAATAATAGAAGAAAAAAAGAAAACATAAAAAAGAACAACATAAAACATATAACCAAAAATATAGTTATATTTAGAATACTATTCCCAAGATGTCTTCGGTCTTTCTGATTGGAGAGAGCTGTATCACTGCATATTTTTAACCATATACTGCAATTTCTAGAATCTCCAATTAATTTTTATAATTTGAAGGGTAGGAAGAAAAACATAAAAATCAGAGTTTGCTTGAATTGCTTTTTTTTTAATTACTAACTATTATTTCTCTAAAGGTAATTTTTATAAAGAAATTTGGTTGTTGTTACTTTTAAAAAAAAAAAACAATAATAATAAAAATAGACGAAACAAATGAATGATTTTTGGGTACTTACTTATTAACGCCACCGCAGCTACAGCTTTATTTAAAAACAAAGTAGTCAATCGAATTTCGGTGGAAAATGAACAGTCTCTTTATTAATTTTAATAAATGGTTATTTATATTTATTTATTTTATAAATATAATTTAACCAAACTTAACCTACGCTCGCTTCGCTTGCTGACCTTGACTAATTAACACTGTAATTTTTTGAATATTTATTTAATAAATTCAGTAATTATTGCAATTATTTATTATTAGTCAAACAAATTTGAGTGTGGCAAATAAAATAAAATAACTAAAGTCAGTCTTCTTGAGCAGAACTGCACAAGTTTCTTTTTATTGCTACATTTTATATATTTTTCAAGTAATAACTTTATTTTTTCACAAGTTAACATTATTTTTCCTTTTAATTTTTTTATTATTTTGGAGCATAACAGAAATTTTGATTAATCTAATAATGTTTTGCTACTTATGATTTTCTAGATTGGATGATAGAAAGAATGAAACAGCAGCGATTGATGAGTTATTGAAGGTAAGATTAATGAGGTAATGAAGTTTTTAAATAATAAAATATACATATTAGCTAAGTATGAATTACGAGGAGTGTTTTTAATGTAAGGTCCATTTTGAATTTTCCGCCTATATGCATGATGTAAACAGATGGCACTTTCACAGCTATGTTATTTCAATAAATAGTAGGCTGTTAATAACAACATTATCTTATTTGTTTAGATGTATAATTCATTTTGAGAAGGGCGAACAAACATTCATGATGAAGAATGCAGAAGCCATTTTCTTTCTCTTCACCTTAAACAGTAGATTGCGTCACAAATGTTGACTACAAATTGAAAAAATGGTGTTACTGCAAGGTTTAAGTCACTAACAGCAGAATTTCTTGAAAAAAGACTGAAATACTATGAAAAATGTGTTAAAGTTGAAGGCAGCTATGTAAAAAAGTAGAAAACAAATTTTGTTTCTATGCTTAAGTAATAGAGTTTGTTCATCTTTTTCATTTTGTGTTTTTTTTTTCAAAATGGACCTTACTTTAAAAAATAAGTCAAATCTAATTCTACAAAAAAGTATATATATTTAACAATTTACTTACATCTACAGTTAGAAAATTATTTTTGTTCTGGGAAGACTGTGACAAACTTTTACGTATTTCTGATGGAGAGGAAGGACAAGAAGAAGACCGACGTTTTCTGAGAAGTTGAGGACTCATAGCAGTTTTCAAAATGTTTTTACTAGTAGCTTTCTTTAACTTAATTTTTTTCAACCTTAAAAATAAATGAAATAAAAATAACTGACTTGTATAAAATATTAGTAAACAAATATATCAAAAAATTTAATAAAAATATTGGATATGAAAACAAACTACATCAATTAAATTTTCAGAGGTGAGTTATGCCGAACACATAAGACAGAAGAAGAGTAATGAAAGTTAAGTGCTGATTTTCATTATTTAGGAAGGAGGAGCAAGAACAGAACATAAATAAATAACTAGTAATTATAGTTAAGGCATCTAAAATTTTAAACAATTACTACACAAATCATTATCATATAACAATATTAGATAACAATTGTTATCTAATCTATATAAATGCTATTTCTGAAAAGTTAATGTGTACTTTTCCAGATGATCATAATATTCTGAGATTTAAATTTCTCAATAAGAAAAAACTTTTTCTAACATGCAAGCTAAAATTTTTCATAATCTACTGACTAGAAAAACAGTATCTGTGTATCAGTATGTAAAGTTATTGAATAGCTGAAAAACATTATCTATGTCAACAGTTTTATAATGTATATTTTTTACATTCCAATAGAATTTAAACAGCCCATTCAATCTCCTGCATGCAATTCGATTTGTTGGATGCCAAATGTATGAAGGCCAGTTAATTTTCTAAATGCTTGCACAATGTCCAGCTAGGCGTAGCCGGTTGGAAAAATTTTAGTTCAACATAAACGACTGCAACTAAATTTTAGTTCTTCATACGATCTACCCTAGTGTTTCGTAAAACACAATGTTGGAATATAATGTTGTTCTGCAAGAATATTTTCATGCAAATTATTCGCTTTCAAAATGATCAAGTCCATCATATTTAATAATATTTCAAAAGATGTTTATTCATTTGTAAATTACTGTCTATTTCACTTAAACATGAGAATAATTTACTGTATTATTTAAAAGTTTGTTAATCCATACTTTCTTTTTACTTTTATTTAAAATTAAACATAAATGGAATAGAACAGCATTTTCTTGCTTTCACTTAAACATGGTGGTGACATAGCTTAACTTTTTACTTTGTAAACAAAGTTATAATGAAGCAGTATGGGATTTGCGAACATAATGTAGTGTTAGGATAAATACACCCTGTTTAGATGGACTGCATGCAGGAGAATGAATCAGCCACTTTAAACAGTTTACCATGTTTGGGATTTTGGGAATGTTTATGAAAACAAACTTTAAGTTGTAAAGAAAGCATCTCCACTTCATATAATATACCTCACGTAAATAAAAACAATTTCTTAATGAAGTTTTATTAAGTACTGTAAAAAGTATAATTAAATATTTTTATTTACACTATTTATTTTTTATTTTTTACATTTCAATAAATTACAGTTTTGACAATTCATAGCCAATTAACAGAGAATTAAATGTCATATTTAGTAGTTTTAATACTAAAATTTAATTTTTATTTATTTATTTTGAATCTTAAGTTATTTTTTACACTAATTTCAATTTTATGTTCTGTGGTAATCTTTAAACATCAAGTAATTACTAAACCCTAAATTCTCAGTTATCCACTTTATACATATCAATCAGTTTTTCTCAATAGGTTTTTTTTTACCTTTTATGAATGAATCTCTTAATTACTGAATTAAAACCAAAATATCTCAATAAATGGATTATCAACCTTGTTTATCTCTTACAAGAATTTATCACAGATATTTTTCATTACTTATTCAGCTTCATGTCAAACCTAACATTCCTAGGCTGGTAAAATAAACTTCTTTGTTTCTTATTTTACCAACTGACCTAATTTTCAACATCGCCTCACACAACACAAAGTAATACATAGTAATTTTAAATATATGAAAAGTAAATATAAAAAATGAAAACTTACTCTTGTCTATGAATTGTATTCACAAATGCAAATTCAACAAATGATAGAAAGATAAATGCAGTACATCCAAAAAACCATACATCATTTGTTTTAAAATGTAACCCAAGTGCAGAACATGAATTTGTTTTTGAAGTCAAAAGAATAAATGTAAGCATTGTACTAGCACCTAAAACAAATTAAGGATTCACTTAAATCATTCAATAATAATTATTTAGGTTTTGATTTTAAAAATTTGTTTGTCATTTCTATGTAGAATATTTTACAATTTTGGTATCTGCATTCTAATTTTACAAATACATATTTAATGGATACAGATACACATTTTAATGTAAAAATACATTAATGATTTTATTAATTGTTAGTTTTTAAACTCAGTTTTATAATTAGTAACACTTTCTTTTTTTTGAAAAACTACTATGAAAATTTGTAAGAGAATAAGTTCAGAAATGTATCCATATGTAGGACTAAGGGAAAGAACTGATATACTTATACAATTTTTCCCTTATTTAGCAGTCCATTTAAAATAATTTATTTATTAATAAATAAAAATTCATAAAAAAATTCAGGTTTGTAATAACTTATATAGAATATTGTATTTATAAATTTAAAATAACAATGAAAATAAGTTATCTACTCTTATCTAGTCCTATCTCGAATAGGACAGGAAAAAAATGGTTTTACAAATTGAATAACAGCTCTTCAACAGTTGCAGATATAGATCTGTAATATTGACCTTGAGTATAAAATTCATTGGAATCAGTATAGAAGTTTTTTAATTACATATGAATAAAGATAAGCTATATGTGACAGAAGGGTCAGAAAATTATCTTTTTTTGTTCTCACCACAATCACATACTTTTAAAAAGAAATAAAAAATTACCATTTAACACTATTAAATAAAGAAAAAATTATCTAAAAGGTGATATAAAGTAATTTGAAATCTACTGAATAGTTTTTATTTCATAAAGTTTTGAATTTGAGTATATATCATTTCTTTGCTGACAATAGTAACTGATTAATTTCAAGGTGCCTTGTATATCTGTAAACATATACATTACCATGGAGTAGAAAACATTGGACACAGTATCTGAATTTTATGATAAAGTTGGTCATAGTCATAAAGTATATCTATGCTTGCATATAAATTTTGGAAATATCCATAAGGCAAATTAATTACTACTACTACTACCACCACCACCACCACCACTACCACTACCACTACCACCACCAACTACCACTACCACTGCCACTGCCCCTACCACTACTACTACAACTACTACTATTGCTATTAGTAATTTTATATTTTTTAGAAATAAATAGATAGCCAATAGCCATTTATAAAGAAAATCTACTTTCTGTATAAATAAATTCTTTATCGCACCAGAACAGAATTATTTTTTCATAACAGCATGATAGTTAAACCTTCAATAAAATCCTATGGTTCCATAGCCAGTAGTATACTCTTACCAACCATTTAAAACATCTACTTATCGCTTTATTTATATTTAAGATTTTCTTTAACATAAGACTGATAAACCCTAATGATGATTTTTTTAAATAAAACTAATTAGGTAAAATTGAATCTTCTGAATAGTAGTCTTGATGAGTACAAGTGAAACCTACCCAAATAATTTCAATTAATGACTTAATTATTATTTTATTGATTTATTACTTACTACCTTCATATATTTGCTTTACTATTATTTACTTAATACCAAATGTTTGAAAAAGAACTCCGGGTTTTCAAGAACGAATAGTTTTTATTTTACATCACTCAATAATGTTTTACATGTAAACTTGAAGCGACAATAAATAAGTTTTAGTTTATTATTCTCAGTCACATAGCAGCTGTTTTAAACTTTACATAGCCAAAGTTGTTATGATCCCAGGTTCCAGTATCATGGCATTGCCACAAGAGAAAGTACAGAGAATATACCAGTTCACAAATGAAATCAGTGACTGTCATACAAAGAAATCATATATGAGTCCATTTTAGAAATTCTCCAAGAACAAAAGCATATGTAAGTGGTATGAACAGTTTTTGGAAAATGGAAGCATTTTGAAAAGGCATTCACCAGATATACCTAAAACAAGTGCCAAAAACAGAAAGAATTTGACTGTTTTCCAATAAAGTCTAGAATGTGATCAGTTTGTAGAGTTAGTCAACAAATAAACACAGTTACATGATAGTCATCCTAAAAGCATTTTCTATGATGTTCACAAGGGGTTGAAACTTTGTGCTTATAAACTACAGCCACTCCATGAAATTAAATCTAATAAGCCGCAAAGAGTTCAATTTGTAACACCCATGTTTAGAGTTCATTTCTATCAATGAAAACTATGTAAGCACATTTTATTTTCTGATGAAGTAACATTTCATGTTCCTGGAGTCATGAATGAAACACTATGATTGTCTAATATGGAGTTCAGAAAAAAAAAAAGAACTGGTAGCATTTGTCAGCAACTGTCCAAAACTGATATCTGGTGTGATATGATGAATAATCAAATTTTTGGACAATTTTTTTCCATGAGCAGGCTGTTTCAGGCATAGAGTACTTGGAAATGTTAGAAAATATTATTTCCATTGATTGGAAATATGAAAGGCCTAATTTTCCAATAGAAACCCTCCACATCATGCAGAAGTTGTGTGGACTGTGCTCAATTATAGGTTCCCAGAAGGCTGGATGGATACGGAGAGCAGTTCCCATCTTTTGGCCACTATGAAATCTGATTTGATACTGATGGATTACTTCTTTTTTTTTGGCTTGATGTTACTGCCAGAGAAGCTTGAAGCTTGTCCATGGGATATGTAAATGAAAATTTTGTAGTGTATGAAAAATGCCATGTCTGACCAGGATCTCTGGATGAAAGGCCGAGAAACTACCATTCCACCATGGAGGCTAACAGGCATCGTATATCAAGAAAAACCCAGTCACTCGATCACCTGCTCCAAAGAATAACAGTGACCATGGAAGTGATTTCTGCAATGCATGTTAGCCAGAGTGTGGAATGAGGTGAATTGTTAGTTTCATATTTGCAGGGTTGTAAACAGTGTTCATATTGAGTTACATTAAGAGGTAAATAAAAGACTTAAGACTTTGTACTTTAATGTAATAAAACATAAAACTGTAATTCTAAATGTAATAAATTTAATTTAAAACCATGGAGTTCTTTTTGGGACATCCATTATATTTGCTATTTTTATGCATTAACTGACTTTAACATTTCACTTTTTTATTATTATTAATTCTGTGATATAATTCTTATTCTGATCAAGGTTTTCTGGCAGTTTCCGTTGATACTACCAAGAAATTTTGCCATGTATTAGCAAACCTATATATATATATATATATATATATATATATATATATCTTTTGAAATAATCTTTTGATTAAAGTAAGAACCAATATGTTTTAAATTTAAATAATTCCAGTAAAGGCAGTGGAGTAGTATTGTTCATAAAAAATTTGCAGTTATTAGGAATGTTTTATGTTTTCTAAATATTAAGTTTTTTAATATTTGATTTATGTAATTATATAATTTGTGTGCCAACTGAAGATGCGGGATTCTGCGAATGTCAACTATTGGGATTAGTTTTTTAAGTTTTATTTGTTACTGTGTTTTGGTGATTAAGTTGTTACGTGATTCCAAATTGCACAACAATCTCTTGGAGTCGATTCTATTGCCAAAAATGAGAAAAAAGTTCACATAAACATCACTCAGAAAATGGTTCGTTAGCAAGTTTTGCCTCACAAAACATTTAGCCCTGCTTTCTGCTCCCTCTGTGAAATTAAACTGTACACAATGATATATTTATGTACTGTTCTGATTAAAATATTTATTTATTTATTTTCCATAACTATACTCACCAAGTAAGCACCTTGCAGGTATGGAGCTTGGCTCTAACCAAAATGTCATCCAAGAGAGTATAACCAATATAACACTTGGTACATAATAATCCATAATGTAAAATCCAAATTCACGCTGAAGTACAAAAGTAAGAACCAGTGAACTATAACTATATGCTAAAAAAAGAGAAATATAATAAGAAAGATGATAAAAAAAAATAGTTAATAAAAACATACATAAAGAGATAGAAAAATAAACATTAAGGCAATCAAATAATCTTTAAATCATTATATTATTTATACACAGTGAACATATATAAATAAAAACACAGTTTAAAAATATTCATATAAAATAATTAATAGACACAGCTACACACACAGCTACGATTATAATGTGGTAAAGTAATAATCTCAAACTGTAACATGTGTTACACGAAAAACAGAACAGAGCTTTTCACAGTGTTACATAGAAAACATAAAAGCACTTTACTGAATTACTTAATCTACTTTTATAAATCAATTCACTGCAACAAGTCGCAGTTGAACAAAAATCAACAACTTGAACATCTTACATAAAAACAAACGATGTACAATTGGCAGTCAAAATAATAATTAAAAAACAGCTACAAATAACATTCATAATGAAGAAATTCAATTTTAAATTACACACATTTTTAAACACATCTATAAACAAAAACTAAGATCTTTCAAAACTAATTAGAAAACCATCACCGCATCACTCAGAACTTCCAACAGGATTCTCTAAAAAAGCTGAACATGACAGAAAGCTAATGAAGACACAAAAAAGTTTTTCTTGTTTAAAAAATAAGATATAATAACATCTTTTCTAAAAAGTTTAAATCAAACATTTTCTTTTAAAGTTTGATTTATTCAGGATTTACAGGAACCAAACAGCAACAGTAATAATTGAAGAACATAAGAAAGAAGCCGTAATAAGAAAGGGAGTCCAACAAGGATGTTCCCTATCCCACCAAACAGCAACAGTAATAATTGAAGAACATAAGAAAGAAGCCGTAATAAGAAAGGGAGTCCGACAAGGATGCTCCCTATCCCAATTTCTTTTTAATCTTTACATAGAACTAGCAGTTAATGATGTTAAAGAACATTGGATTTAGATCCGGAGTAACAGTACAAGGTGAAAAGATAAAGATGCTACGATTTGCTGATGATATCGTAATTCTAGCTGAGAGTAAAAAAGGTTTAGAAGGAGCAACGAACGGCATGGATGAAGTCCTATGCAAGAACTACCGCATGAAAATAGAAAGAACTAAGTGAAAGTAATGAAATGTAGTAGAAATAATGAAGATGGACCACTGAATGTAAAAATAGGAAGAGAAAATATTATGGAGGTACAAGAATTTTGTTATTTGGGAAGAAGAATTACTAAAGATGGACGAAGCAGGAGCGATATAAAATGCCGAATAGCACAGGCAAAACGAGCCTTCAGTCAGAAATATAATTTGTTTACATCACAAATTAATTTAAATGTCAGGAAAAGATTTTTGAAAGTATATGTTTGGAGCGTAGTTGTATATGGAAGTGAAACTTGGATGATCGGAGTACCTGAGAAGAAAAGGTTAGAAGCTTTTGAAATGTGGTGCTATAGGAGAATGTTAAAAATCAGATAGGTGAAAAAAATGACAAATGAAGAGATGTTATGGCAAATAGATGATGAAAGAAACATTTGGAAAAATATAGTTAAAAGAAGAGACAGACTTATAGGCCACATATTAAGGCATCCTGGAATAGTCGCTTTAATATTGCAGACAGATAGAAGGAAAAAATTGTGCAGGCAGGCATCGTTTGGAGTAATTGTTAGGGATGTAGGATGTAGGGGATATACCAAAATGAAACAACTGCACTAGATAAGGAATCTTGGAGAGCTACATCAAACCAGTCAAGTTACTGAAGACAAAAAAAAATTATTCAGGATTTAAATTATATATCAAAAATGACAAAAACTTACTTATCAATTTTTTAACTGATTTAGTTTGGCTTAGAGAATACTTATATATTTTTATGTAGCACCTGGTTAAATACTGACTTCCTTTTTTAAGTGACAACAGCTTTGGTTTTCATATAATTATATGTAACAAGATTCTAACCAAAACAATTATGATTTTCATTGTTTGCAAACAATTACAATAACAAACTGATTTCCAGATTATATGAAAGACATATAAATACAAATCGTAACTGATCAACTGGATAGAAATGGCAAAGATGAAAGCAATCATTATACTATGAATATAAAAGTGATGCTACAATGGAAGTTAAAGATATGAAAATTGCAACCTATAGTATAGCATTTTCCATCGCATTAGATCTATAATGGAATTTTCTCCACAGAAAAAAGATTATTCATTATTGATGAAAACAGATGTTGGCTGAAAGTAAAGTAATTATAAGAAACATTCTGTAAACATTTTTAATATTCAAGGGACATTTAAATTAATCTCTGGTCAAATAATAAAAATAAAATAAATTGAAAAAAATTACTATAAACAAAGAAGTTATATATGTTCTTAAATTAGTTCTTGACATAGTTTCTGCCCAAATTCAATCACTTGTGGTGTGATACTAGTTTCTCTATTCCGTCTTCAAAGATTTGTGTCACTGAAGTACCCATCCTTTTACAGACTCCATCCATAAGTTCATCATTGCTTTTTAAGTATAGAGTTGGCAGCTCATTCCTCATTGGTGAACAGATGAAAATCAGATAGTGCCAAATCACTCCTGTAAGGGATGATAAAAAATCTACCATTTAAATATGTTTAGTACACCTTTAGTAGTATTAGCAGTGTGAGGCCGTGTACTGTCATGTAAAAAAAAACAATCCTCACTGTTTATTTTGTATTGCTCTCCAAAGCTTGGTCACTGTTTCATGGTAAACATTTACAGCTATTGTCATACCAGGCTTCATAAATTCTACCTCAAATTCCTTTATGGTCTTAAAACATCTTAGCCTTCTTTTTGTTGCCCAAATTGGATTGTTTGAACTTTTGGCTTTGGCAAGTGTGTGTATCTACTGTTTGGACTGTTCTCTGTCTTGATATTGATGAAACAAATCCATGTCTTGTCTCCAGTAACAATACCTTAAGAAATTCACTTCCTTTATTCTGATATTTGCTAAAGAAAAGTTAATGCTGTTCATATTCTTTTTTTTTTGTTTTGTGGGCAATTAATTTGTTTTGATACCCATCACAATACTTATAAAAACCCAATCTGAAACAATTCTGTAAAGAGTGAACCTTGAAATTTGAGGAAAATTTTCAACAAAGTTTAGTAACTGAGAAGCGACATTTATCATGAACAGCTTGTTCAATTTTTTTTAATTTTATCACTCACAACAGATTGCTCTTCCTCTTCCTTCCTTATCATAAACATTAGTTTGCCAAGAACGAAGTCCATACAACTTTCTACAGAATGGAGCTATATGTCATACATCAAGGGATCCACGGCTTTGATTAAAAGTTCCTTTGATGTATCATTTAAAGGAATTTGTGGTCATCAAAATCACCCAATTTAACCCAACCAGACCTTTTTCTTTTAGTTTTAAACAAGAATGTACACTACATGCCTTCAGATATTAAATGATTTGAAATAGAATATGAAATTGATGGTATTGACAGGGCAACCATTCCATTGAACAGCCACGACGTGTTAAGGTGTCTTGAGATGAGCAGAGGGCATTTTCAGCCCTTTAAGTAAATGCAAAATAATTACCCATATACACTCTACATTTCAAACAATATTTTTAAATTAAACACAAAAGAAATCATGAGTTTTATATGATCCATCTGGTACTTAGGAACATACAATATGTAGGAACAGAAAAATGCTTATAATAAAATTAGTAAAAGAGGTATAACTAAAATAATGTTAATTAAAAAAAATATAGATAATGCAGTATTATAAAGTCAGTTTTTCTTTTAGTTTCACGTATTTACAGTTTCACAATTAGTCCTGATTAATCTTTACAACCCAATGGGTTGGTCTATTGGTGAACTCATCATTGCAAATCAGCTGATTTCGAAGTTGAGGGTTCAAATCCCATTAACGGCAGTTAATTTTACATGGATCTGAATACTACATTGCAGATACCAGTGTTGTTTGGTGGTTGGGTTTAATTAACCACATTGGGAAGGCAATGGGGCAAACCACGCGCAAAATCTGCCAGGGAAATTCCAATGGCAAAAACATCATTGCCTATGAAATCATCAAGGGTTAAACAAGACTGAATGGCTAAATTTGATTTTTTTTTGAGACTTTACACATAATATGTATTTTTTATGCTACATTCCTATTTAAGAAAACTGTTCTGTTGTCTAAATTATTTATCTTGGGTTTAATCAACTTTTCTTATCTTTTTTTGTTATATATATCAAATATGATATTTATGACATGATAATTTACTGAAAAAGCTTAATGGAAATTCTTCTCTATTAGGAAAATTGGGAAGAGGAATAGGAATATGTACATTACAATATGAATAAGATAAAATTTTTTACCTATAAGACTGTGTAAACAAAGTAAACAAAGATGGTTTTTAGGTATTTTTTAAGGAGTGCTTTATAACAATGAGATAACCAAGATTGAAACTATTTCATTAATTATTAAAGTTTTGACTGATACAAAACCTTTTTTTGGGTACTTTACATACAGGAGAATACAGATGTTACTTAATAAAAAATAACTTTATTTAGAAAGAGATCGTACCTGTATGATCCAAATACCTGTATTTGTGAATATCTAGTAATTAATATGACATTATTTATTCTTAATCATTTCAAGTACACAATTTGGCATTGATTCAATAAGTGTACTTCGCATTTTTTATTTCTTCATCATGAAACTATACTGATATTATTGCTTTAATGAGATCAACTTTTATGGTACAATTCATTTTTTGACTATAACACAAAGATTTTCAATTGGGTTTAAACCTGGGTAATTGCCTGATCATGGGAGCACTTTACTGTTTCATTCCTCGAAACATTTTTCCACTTTTTTTGACATATGGCATAGCACCAAATCTTGTTGGAACACTCCGTTGCCATGTGGGAATTTGTTTTGAACTTTTTTCAAAATCCTTTCCTTCAGAATCTTGATATATCCATTGCTTTTCAATATACCATCTAGTGTAAATGATGAAGAGCCTTCAAATGTGAACCAACGCCAAAATATTTTTTTCTGGGGATATTCAACTAATTGTTGGATATGAGGAGCTGGTAATGTATTTTCATCTGATGCTTTTTTAACATATGGAACCCTTTGCCCTGAACATAAAAATGTGACTCATCACAAAACATTACATTTTTCCAGTCTTCTTTGTTCTAGTTAGAACCGGCTGAACTGAACAACACCAGAGTTCAGAGAAGGCAGGATTTGGATATGGCGGACTGCCACTTAGAAGATAACAAGTGATTGGAAGCATTGGAATGCCCCAATACTACACACATGATCAAGAAAAATACAAAGTCCAAAATAAAACCGAAGCAAATGACCTAAATTTCCACACACACTGTGAACTTGCCATGTAGACTGGTAAACAAAAAAATAAAAAATGGCCTGATGGACCAACACAAAATTCTGATCATGGGTCTGCAGGAAATAAGAAACATTGACCAGAACGCCATGGAATCTCAAGGATATAGGCTCTACAAAGGTATACCTGGGAAGAGAGTGATGAAGTATCCCACAGTTTGGAACAGGATTTTTGGTCAGCCTCAAGATAATAAACTCCGTACAGAAATTCAAGTCACAATCCCCAAGAATCTCAATACCCGCCCTAAAAGCATCTAATAAAGTCTACACCATAATAAACACCCAAGCTCCTACTAATAATAAAAACAAATCTCCAAAAACCCATAGAGAAACAGAAACGTTCTGGGACCTACTCGACCAAACCATAAATAGCATACCCAAAAATCACATTAAACAACTAATTGGAGCTTCAATGGTCAACTAGGCAGAGCAAGAAGATACTGTAACGTAACTGGAGAATGGTCCACCCAAAAGAGAACAAATGAAAATGGACAGAGACTCATCGATCTCTGCAGAAACCATAATCTAATTTTGAAATCCACATACTTGAAGAGGAAACCTCAAAAACCCAAAACTTGGAAACATTCTGACTACACTAAAGGAGAATGGCAATTAGATCATCACAAAGAAATCTACAATGTAAAAGTTCTCTGAGGAGTAGACACAAACTCAGATCAGTACATAGTCAAAATTAAATTAAATTCACTACCCAAAGGAAGAAACAAGACCAAATTCCTAAAACTAAAAGAAAAATAGATCCTACCCAACTAATAACAAAACGCAAATGAAAAAATAACGGATAAACTTGAATACATAGTCAACAACCTTAACAAGTCGTGTACAAAGAGTTAGAAATCATCACTGATACCTTATGTAAGAGGAGATTAGGCTTCTTTGGAGACACATCATAAGGATGCAAGATTTGAGACAGCTGGTACAGTACAATCTCAGCTCAAAAAACACCAAGACAGGATGCAGTTGGATCAGAGAATTAAGAGAGGATCTGAAGGAAATTGGCGTTACACCAGAGGACACTACAGACAAGATAGAATAAAATGAAAAAAAAAATAAGGACAAAAACACCTACTTCATATTCACAAGAAACTCACAATGTGAACATTTTCAACAGCAGAAAGGGCATGGAGATAGGAACATACGAAAAAGTACTAGGAGGCTGCAAGAACAAACAGTCCCTTCAAAGAAAATTTGATAATGGACTGACTAAAGTGATCCTATGCAGTCATAAAAGATGGGGAAAAAAACATAACATGTCAAAACTGAAAAATAAAAAGTTAAAATACAGATATAGTGTGCATGTTATTAGTTAATCTATGCTATATACAACATCCAACTTGATAAAATCATCAACATTTTGGTTGAACTACTTTTGTTACCCAATGATTTTTTGTACAATTATTTACTGTTGCTACAAATAACCTAAGTAAAAAGTACTGTTTAATACAGTTCAATAATTGTTAAAAATTATTCAACTCCAATTTTCTTATGTAAGAAATTCATGATTTTCAAATATAATAAAATATAACAAGATGAATACAATACAAGGTAAGATTTTACTTACTACACATTTGATGGCCTGATACTATATATTTGAGAGGATTGAAAGCTTTAAAAGCAGAACAAAAGCAACCTATTATATTTGATTGTAGACTAACATGCAGTAACAAATATAGATTAAGTTGTTCTTACAGTCGATATTAGAATATACTAGACCTAACACTGCATACAATGTATGTAATAGTTTACCTCAATATATAACACCATAACTACAAATATGGAGTGTTACTTGGTCTAAGTATTAAAAAAAAAAATTTTTTTTATTGATTTCAAGGAGATTTCTTGCAAGTGCTAAAATTAAATTTAAAAAAAATATTATTTAATATAATAGTAAAATCCTAAACTTCTCAAAATTATGTTGAACTGTTTGCTATCAGTAGGCCTTTACACTTCATCTGCAACCAGTAAAACAATTATTGCCACTAGGCTTAATAGAGCAACAACTCTGCCAAATGTCTGCAGACCCTACCTGAGTATTGTACAAATGTCACTAACAGTGACTGCAAAATCTTTCTTATAAGTACATTTAAAATACTGTATGAGAATATTTAATTAATCAACAATATCCTAATTTTATACACACATATATATATATATATATATATATATATATATATAAATGAATGTTTGTTTGTCTGTTTGTCGCATATGTGTTCCTATACCATTCATCCAATTGTGATGAAACATTAGTAAGTTGTTTGTGCACGCCTGTGAAGGTTTCTGAATTAGTTTGGATCCGCTAGGTGGTGCTGGGGTCAAGATATTTCAAAAATTTGTATTTATGGTCAGATTTGGTTCATATTCACAATATATATTAGTTATGTGAAAAGAAATATTTCTGCGAAAAATGGAGCCTTTAGGTGGCAATGGGGTTGAGATATTTAGAAAAATTGTATTTATGGACAGATTTTGGCTCATATTCAGAATATATATTAGTTACGAGAAAAGAAAAATTTTGCAAAATCTATACCTGCTACGTGGCGTTACTGTCGAGATATTTACAAAACAAACAAACAAATAGACTTTTTTATTCTTATTCGTATATATATATAAAAGGCAATGTTTTGCCTTTTATATATATGTGTCCGCTATAGACACATGTCCTATATGTCACATGTGACAAATGTCCTATATGTGTCCGCTATAGACTAAAAAACTGCTGGGCTAATTTACACGCAGGAAAAAGGGGAAAAAGAAAAAAAGGGAAATAGGGAAAATTGGAAAAAAGGGGAAAAGGAAAAAAAGAAAAAGTAGAACAGGGCAAAAGGAGAAAGGAAGTAGGGAAAAGGGGGAAATATAGTGAAAGTATGAAATGGTGGAAAGGGGAATAGGGAAATGGAGAAAAGAGGGAATGGGAAGAGTTGAAGGGATAAGGAATAAAGTGAAAGGTTAAATTTTGTGAATTCCATAATGTTCAGTTTTTTAATGTTTTATCAAACTTCCAATTATGTTCATTTATACACTCAAATCTAGCAATAGCGAAGCATTGCCGGGTCTGCAAGTATATATATATATATATATATGGGACAAAAAAAACATTCATTTGTCTTGTTTGTTTTGTCCCATATCCATTCCTATACCATTAACCTGATTATGATGAAACTTTGGTGAGTTGTTGTGTGCTAGCCCAAGAAGGTTTCTCTGAATTAGTTGAGACCCACTAGGTGGCGCTGGGGGTCGAGATATTTTGAAAAACTGTATTTATGGCCCGATTTGGCTCATATTCAGAACATGTGTTCTGAAAGAAATACCTCGAAAAAACGAGGAAATTTATACCTCGTAAAGAAATACAAGGAAAGAAATACCTCTGCAGAAAATGGACCCGCTGGATGGCGCTGGGGTAGAGATATTTGGAAAAAATGTATAATAGGGAGAAAGGGAAAAAGGGAAGAAGAGAAGAAGGGAAGAAAAAAAGGAAAAGTTAAATTTTGTGAAGTTCCATAATATTTAGTTTTTTAATGTTTTATCAAAATTTTAATTTGTGTTCATTTAATCTATATATATATATACTCAAATCTAGCAATAGTGTATCATTGCCGAGTCAGCTAGTTCTACAATATTTTACAATGATTCAATATTACCTTATTTACTTACAGTTATGTGGATTTACAGCAGCATGCTGAACACAACAATTTTCTTCACTGTTAAATAAATTCATATCGATAAGATAATATTCTGCAAGACTTGGATTATTATTAGGTAAAAGAGCTGCATCGTTTTTTTCCCACTCAAGTACTACATTGCTTGTATTATAACGCCCTAAAATAATTCAATATAATTAAAAAAAGAAACAATTAAAATTATAATTAATGATAGTACTTATTATAACTCTTTAAAGATAAATTTATTATAACTCTTTTTGTTAAAGATAAATATATTTTTGAAAATTCAAACAATTTATTAACAAATTCAAAATTAATTGAAAACTTAACCATCAAAACACAGTAAACAGATATGTAACTTACCAAATTAACACCAATAATCGATTTTCGTGGGATGTCACATCATCAGTTTGTATTCAATTCCTCTATAAATTTTACAATTTAGAATTTCCAGTATTTTCTAAATTTTAAAAAAAATAATTGATTCTGATGTAATTATAGAACTAAAGTTAGTTATCTGATTATTGTATTTTGAGATTAAGTTTTCAGTTAACTTTTAAATATATTTTATCTACTTTTATTTACTAAATACTTTGCTATAAAAATACCAATTAGAATATATCTATTGGAAAACAACTTTTTCAATTTCAATAACTTTACATAATCAACATTAAGTAAAGAAGATTCAGAAAATAAAAAACCTCTTTTAATAATAAAGAAGTGAAGTTTACTAAAATTTTATTTTTAAAGCATTTGTAGGAAGTTTATTCAATTAGTCTTCGTTTTAAAAAATTCTACATTAAGGTACAACTTAATCTGACATGACAGAAATAATTAGGAGAGTACAAATTAAGGCAATAAATTACATCAGTTTTTATATCTTTTTGTTTCTCTCCAAATTTTTATTAAAATAATTTTAAAAAAATCATATGTGTAATCATTTAATATATAAAAAAAATCAGCTCAAATAAATAATTGTTCCTACAAAAAAACTATATTTTTTTTTTAAATAAAATTTTTGTCGTTACAGGTGTTTTTTTACATATTTTTCTTATTATAAATTTTTACATAATTATTTAACTTTTTAAAATGAAAATTTCAGTAAAATATTTTATACAACCAATATTATGACTTTTAATAGAGTATCAATTGAAATTAATGTATGATTAAACTGGATACAATTCACAGTCATTCAATGGAAAAACTTTTGTGTAAATATGTATATATACAGATGTCCCAGGAAGTGTTGGCCAAATAAGGGATTGATCCATGACTTCAAAATAAACAAAAAAAGTTCATATGTACAATGCCTCATATCGCATAATTTTCCCTCTGTTCTCCAATTTATATTTTTTCAAAAAAAAGTTATCTCAATAATAGATTGAGATATTTTAATGAAATTTGGTGTACAAATACCCACTAACATCTACAACCAAATAAGTTTGAAAATTCGAAATGGCAGCTATTAAAATTGTTTAATCATTAATAGCTTCATAAATATTAGTTAAATTGGATTATGCTTTATTAAATAAAATATTGAGCCTCCTTTTTTGTGAATATAATGAGAACTCATTCATTCAAACAGGTTGTTAAACAACTGAAGTAGAGCTGAAATTTTTAAAGTGGAGCTCAAACAGCATGAAAATAGGCACAAAATTATCAGACTGCATAATTTTTTTATGCCAGAAATATTCATTTATCATAATGAAAAGTAGCAGGGTTGGTGTAACTGGGAATAGGACTAAGAAAAAATAGAGGATGAATAGATTTATTTAATTCAATTTAATTGTAACTGATTTAAAAAAATAAATTATTAAAAGCATTAATGAATCTGCAATAAAATTTTAGCTGTAATATATATTTTTTACATTGTTTATTTGTTTTCTCTAACTAGTTTACCAGTTACTGTCAGATCTGGGTGTGTGTATATGTGTACAGGCAAATGCAATTACTGCTACCAGCTTGCCCAGGCCTGACGTAGCTGCAGATGTAGTGCAGTGTAAATGTAAATATACGTAAACGTGTAGGAACAGACTTAGGCCAATCACTCCTGAGATGTGTAGTTAATTGAAACCATGAAGCTGGTGTAGCAGAATGGATTAAGGAAACAGACAGTTAACTGAGACTCAACCAGCAAAGAAAACAGGTATCCGCAGTCTAGAATTCAAATTCATATAAAAGCAACTGTCTTCTCAAGGACTCGAACCTTAGAACTCTCAGTTTTGAAAATCAACTGATTTTGTGATGCTAATTTACTGGACGGGTTATTTGTTTTATTTTATTATTTATTATATTACTGTAATATATTTTTATATTAATAACATTATTTTAACATATTTTTCGATTCTGTAGTAATGTACATTTTCATAAAATTAAAAAAAAATCACAGGTATATTATTAATTCAAATTTTAAATAAAAAAAGAAAATAAAGTTTTTTTATACCTGTTTCATCATCAGTTATGAACATCATAAAAATAAAATAAAAAATTAGTTTAATTATTAGTTATGAATTTTATTTTTTAAAGTAAAATATTTTTCCTTTCTATTGGTATCCTTTTTTTCAGTTAAATTAAGTGTTAAGTTTATAATTGTGATTCCTTTATCTAATCAGTGACTGGGTAAAGTCCAATCGCAATTTCTTGAGGAATTGTAAGAGGGATGCCCAGTGTATTAAGTTACTCCTTTGGATGAAGTGATCTGTTGCATTTTGCAGATGCTTCATTGGTAGACTGTCCTTTTCTTATTATTGATAGAGTTACAATTGAAATAGATTATGTGAATGTGTCTTTTATGTGAATTTGAATTCTTTTACCATTATTCACTTTTTTCCTATTAGTGTCTAGAGGTTTTTGCAAAATTATAACCGGATCCATGGTAAGGACATAGAAATCTTCAGAGGTACTAATCCTTAGACTGTATGGATTGCTGGCTCTATTAATAGAACCTGTTCAATATTTCAGTTTGGTAATCAAGTAAAGACGAAATAAAGTACTTAAATTTAATTTCACTTACAGCTATCCATAATTAAATGGCATCTCTGCTGATCAAAGGGAAACTTTCCTTGCATCATACGACATATTGTAGTAGTTTTTAACCTTTTAAACAACATAAAATTATTATATTAAAAATAAATATTTTTTCCTTATGTGCAAAGTCTCATAAATAAAATACAAATTATTTTTTAAATAAATAAAATATGCAAACCTTAAAGTTTTATGTACATTTATGAAAGAAAAAATTGATATTATATTAAATTTGAATGGATATTTGAATAAACTATAATTAAAGATTTTTTAGATCTTGTAGAAAAGAATACAACAGAGTGTAAAAAAACTGAATGGTTGTTTGACTTATATATTGTACATATATATTGCTGTAACACAAACAATATACAATTATGTATGTATATTTTGGTACCATAACTATCAGCGATTTGACACGAGATACTAATCTCTGCCAGAATAGGCATTTCAAAGAATAACTAACACCCTTTGCCAGATTTTTTTGAGTAAATGATGAAGTGATTTTCATTTTCCCTGTTTGCTAAGTCAATTACAATGTTGCATATCAGCAAGCTGAGCACACCAACTGCTTTTGATATCGAACTCTATAAATGACTAACTCTATATCTTCATTTAGTTCACCACATTATTGGGCATAAAATGATCATCACTAGTATCAGAGAGAGCAAATTGGACCCATTTGTACTTCAGATGCTTTAAATGTTTTATAATGAGAAAATAATTGATTAAATATACTGCTCTTGTTCACTAAGAGAAACTTATGCACTTCTGAGTTTTATTTTAAAATCTGAACCAGATTTCCTTTATGGAAAATAATTTATTAAAAAAAAAAATAATAATATTATAATTTTATTTGAAATTGTTTATCACTAATTTTAGCAGCAGACTTTTGAGAATGGTTGGATGATAATATCACAATATTATACAATATAAAATAAGAGATACATGTAACATAAAAATTCAATAAACTACTAAAAATAAAATTTAAGAGTTTTTATTTGTCATAAGAAAATAATTTTGAAGTTTTAATTGTTTAATTTATTATTTAAATATTATTAGTTTTATTTGGAGCACTTTAATATTGTAAAAATAATTTTAAAAACTTTCTCAAAAGTTTCAGTTCTGATTGGTCAGAACACATACATATATCACCTACATATATCGGTATATGTAGTGCTTTTAATCTAAAAGTGCTAGCAAAAAGGTGAGACCTCTAGTGACTATCTTAAAATCAAAGCATCTAAATACTAAATCTAACTGTTTCTTCTGTAATGAATCAAGATGTAATCGATGTTAACACAATCAAGTGTAATAAAAATCTTAACTAATTTCCATACATTCAGGAAAACTTTCTCAATCTGATCATAGAAAATACTAAAACTGTTGATGGTGTTAGACAAGATTAAACAAAATTTCTCTCTCTATGAATCATGAGACCTTGCTGATATTGAGGGGGCTTGAGTGTTCAGTGATACAGAGTAGCTGGACTGAAGGTGCAACCATATTGGAGAGGTATCTGTTGAGAGCCAAACTAAGGAATGTTTCCTGAAAGAGGGCAGCAGCTCTTTCAGTAGTTATTAAGGGCGTAGGTCAGAAGGACCTAAACGACCATATCAACATCTCACATCTTCTGAGTACTGCGCAGCTGAAAGAAATAGAAAACTACAGCCATTTTTTTTCCAAAAGAATATAGCTCTCTGCATTTTCATGCAACAAAGGTGGAGGCGCCTTCCTTGGTAAAATATTCCAGAGGTAAACTGGTCCCCCGTTCGGATCTCCAGGTGGGGACTACTAAGGACTACTAAGAAAATTAAAAAATAACATTTTACGAGTTGGTGCGTGGAATGTCAAAAGTTTAAAAAAGGTTGGTAGGTTAGAAAATTAAAGAGGGAAATTTTTAAGTTAAATGTAGATGTAGTAAGAATTAGTGAGGTTTGGTTGGAGGAGGAAAACAACTTTTGGTCAGGTGATTTTAGAATAAATATTTGACTCTGTGTCAAATAAAGGGGCATAGACAGGAGTAGGTTTTGTAATGAACAAGATAGGGAAGAGAGTAGAATATTTCAAAAAGCTTAGCAATAAAATTATTGTAATAACGATAAAATCAAAACCTAAGCAGACAATGATTGTTAACATCTATATGCCTACAAGTGCGCATGATGATGACGAGGTAGTGTGTATACAAAGAAATTGACAAAGCAATTAAACATATAAAAGCGGATGAAAATTTAATGATAGTTAGAGATTGGAATGCAAGCATTGAAAAAAGCAAGAAAGAAAGTATTGTGGGTAAATAAGGGCTGGGCAAAAGGAATGAAAGAGGGGGCTAACTTATCGAGTTTTGCACTAAGTATAATTCAGTAATCATCAACACCCAGTTTAAAAATCATAATAGAAGAATATACACATGGAAAAAGCCTGGTGATACTGCATGGTATCAGACAGATTATATCATGGTTAAACAAATGTTTAGAAATCAACTCGTTGACTGCAAAGCTTACCCTGGAGCAGATATTGATAGCAACCATAATTTAGTGATAATGAAATGTATACTGGGGTTTAAAAACCTGAAGAAAAGGTGTCAGATGAATCTGTGAAATTTAAAGAAGCTTGAGGAAGAGGATGTAAAGAAGATTTTTGAGGAGGACATCACAAGAGGCCCAAGTAAAAAAGATAAGGTAGAAAATATAGAAGAAGAATGGGAGAATGTAGAAAAGGAAATTCTTAAATCAGCAAAAGCGAACTTAGGTGGAATAAAGAGAACTGATAGAAAGCCTTGGATATCAGAGGATATATTGCAGTTGATGGATGAACATAGAAAGTATAAGAATGCTAGTGATGAAGAAGGTAAAAGGAACTATCAATAATTAAGAAATACTACAAACAGGAATTGCAAATTAGCAAAAGAAGAATGGATTAAAGAAAAGTGTCCAGAAGTGGAAAGATAAATGATCATTGGTAAAATAGACGGAGCATACAGGAAAGTTAAGGAGAATTTTGTGGTACATAAACTAAAATCTAATAAAGTGTTAAAAAAAGATGGTACACGATGAAAGAAAAGATTGATAGGTGGGTGGAATATATTGAAGAGTGATACAGAGGAAATGAATTAGAAACTGGTGTTATAGACGAAGAAGAAGAAGAAGTCGAAGAGGATGAAAAGCGAAATACAATACTGAGATCTGAATTTAATTGAGCATTAAAAGATTTGAATGGGATAGACGGGATGCCTGCAGAATTACTGTGCAGTGCATGAGAGGAAACGATAGATAAATTATACAAACTGGTGTGTAATATTTACGAAAAGGGGAAGTTCCGTCAGACTTAAAAAAAAAGAATGTTATTGTCATGGTACCAAAGAAAGCAGTTGCAGATAAATGTGAAGAATACAAAACAATTAGTTTTAAGTATTCTTGCATCAAAAATCTTAACTAGAATTCTGTACAGAGGAATTGACAGGAGAGTGGAAGAAGTGTTAGGAGAAGACCACTTTGGTTTCTGGAAAAGTATAGGGACAAGGAAATCAATTTTAGCACTCAGATTAATAGTAGGAGGAAGATTAAAGAAAAACAAACCAACATACATGGCATTTATATAGTTAGAAAAGACATTTGATAACAGAGACTGGAATAAAATGTTGAGCATTTAAAAAAATTAAGGGTTCAAGTATAAAGATAAAAGAACCAAACTGCAACAGTAGTAATTGAAGAACATAAGAAAGAAGCTGAAATAAAAAAGGGAGTCTGACGAGGATGTTTCCTAACC
Organism: Lycorma delicatula; assembly: GCF_047948215.1. Classification (NCBI taxonomy): domain Eukaryota; kingdom Metazoa; phylum Arthropoda; class Insecta; order Hemiptera; family Fulgoridae; genus Lycorma; species Lycorma delicatula. The sequence continues at coordinate 55,978,448 of NC_134463.1, forward strand.
CTGTAACTTTTTAATTTTTATATAGAACTAGCAGTTAATGATGTTAAAGAACAATTTAGATTCGAAGTAACAGTGCAAGGTGAAAAGATAAAGATGCTACGATTTGGTGATGATATAGTAATTCTAGCTGAGAGTAAAAGAGATTTAGAAGAAATAATGAATGGCATGGTGAAGTCCTACACAAGAACTACCGCATGAAAATAAACAAGAACAAAACAAAAGTAATGAAATATAGTACCAGTAATGTAGATGGGCCACTGAATATAAAAATAGGAAGAGAAAAGATTATGGAGGTCAAATAATTCTGTTATCTGGGAAGTAGAATTACTAAAAATGGATGAAGCAGGAGTGATATAAAATGACAAATAACATAGGCGAAAATGTGCTTTCAGTCATAAATATAATTTTTTTACATCAAAAATTAATTTAAACATCAGGAAAACATTTTGAAAGTATAGCTTGGAGTGTAGCTTTATATCACATCTGCAAGAACAAATGTTTTATCTTATTATCTTTTTATAAAAGATAATATAATACACATGAGAAAAGATAAAACGGATGTATTATGCATTAAAAAACATTTTATTTACAGATGCTATACATCAATAAAGAAAATGTGTTATAAGCATTTTACTTCTATCTGGCAGATCATTTAACGTATCATGTCTTTGTTTACATCATATGCATTACAGTTTGGTACGTTAGTAACCTTTTAAATATTGTATTAATATGACAACTTCCTGGCTCACAGTTTGTTATACTTTTTTATATTAAAAATAAAATATTTATTTTTAATTTAATTTTTTAAATATTTTAAGAGATATGACTACATTTATTATGTACACTTTAGTTACTTAATAAACAGTTTTACTTTAGATAATTTGGCTGTTTCTACATGGATTGTTATGCTGCCTAACTTAGTAACCTTGCTTATAAAAAATTTCAGTTTCTTGAAATCAGTTTATCTTTATTACTTAAAATAACTGGGTTTATATAATAATTTTATAGTTAATATGAAATTATACGGTCTTTCAACAAGGTGAAAATCTAGCAATATATGACCAGATTACTATCAGGCTTGCCATTCTAGAGTCAATGCTTTAATAAAAGCATTAAAAACCTAAGTATACTAGTAACAGGAATATTTTAAAAACAAATACTGATAGAACACATTTCTTTCTAATCAGTTTAAAAAAAAATCTAAAGTAATAAAAACAAAATAATAACCTTGTCGTAAAGATTACATCACCTTCTGGTAAAATATTAATAAGATGATCTTTATCAGAAGTCATACCCCTCATAACAAGACTATCTCTTTCATTAGCAAAATAAATATGTGGAGCCCATATATGTTCAAGTAACCATTTTTCACCGATAATTTCTCTGTGATTAGACAAATGACTGAATTTTAATCTTGTGTCTCGCCATCTTAACTGAAGTAGCATATGTACTTTAAATTGCTGTAACACATCATTTAAACATTACAAACTTTAATTAATAAATAATCAAACTTGCTCAATGTACATAAAAATTATGAAACAAACCTTAAAAACACGTTTAAAGTGACTTCATCTAAATCTTATTCAATTATAATTTTAAATTATCTTTACTTTATTTTCCAAAAAATCTGGTTAAGTCTGAATATAAAAAAAACAATCTATTTTTTATCTCATATAAGATAACTAAGGATTAAAATATTTAACCCACAAAAGCTTACTATCTTAAAAATGATTAACGTTATGATGAATTTTACTGCCATGAATTATCATTACCATAAAAATTTAAGAAAAATTTAATTGAAAGATTAGAAAATGACAAATCACGTTTGATAGTTTTAAAAGCACATAAGAATAACATAAAATTATAACACTGCACTGAAAAGCCAAGATATTATTCAACAGTACTTAAATTTAATATTGGCACTCATTTCTGAACCAAAGAAACCACTATGGGTAGATGTGTATTTTATACATATACATATGAAACTACTAAATTTACTAAAATAAGTATAATATGATCTTCTATAGCTTACCAAACTTGGGTAAGGAATTTCACTTTAATGTGCATTTTACTACATACAATAAGCAGCCAAAACATGAAAACAATATATGATGTTGGCACAATAAATACAAGGAAACAGATTTAGTATCAAATGAAAACCACCTGGAAGAAACTATTAAAACAGTCTTGAATCAGGATTCCAAATAGATCCTACATTGAAGCCTAGTTGCAAATCAATAAACAATAATTCACAAAGTTCTACAACATTCATAAAGTATATTTATATGTTTACAAAATTAATTTAAGTGCAAGAAATCCAACTGGTAGAGTAAGAATAACTTGTTTTACATTACTTCTTTAATTCCTGATTTTAAAAAAAATATATAAAATGTATTATTTTTTCAACTCATTTATATATTTCTTTGATTTTAATAAAGGGCAAAATTAAAAAGCAGTTTACTAAGTACCAAATTTGGTAGCTACAACATGTTATTAACCTCTAATCTGGCAGTAATTTCATAAAATAGAAATTTAAAGGAAAAACTGAAAATGCATTCTGAAGTCAGTTTCATTACGTTTTTTTACAGTATTTTATTTCACTTTCTTTAGTTTTATTTTTTGGCTTAAAACAATATTGCCTATAAAAAGAATTTTCACACACACACACACACACACACACACACACACACACACACACACACACACACACACACACACACACACACACACACACACACACACACACACACACACACACACACACACACACACACACACACACACACACACACACACACACACACACACACACACATATGCATATGCATATGCAGATATACATATCCATCTAATATAGAATTATCATCATTAGATTATTACATCATAAAGCCTATGTCTTGATAAAATTAAAAACAGGAATGATGAGAAATTAAAGAAACAGTTAACGAGTGTGAGTAAACATTTTCTGGAATGAAGAATATGTACATATTTCCCCTTTTTTCCAAGCAGAATAACAGAATGACATGTGGCTACAAATCACTATACTAAAAAAAAATCCAAAACTAAAAACAATGAACATGACAAAAAAATGAAAAATATCTTCAAATCATCCATGAATACAACATAATTTTTTATATAAAAAATATTTCACCTAAGTTGAAAAACCTAAACAGGAAACTAGAGGAACTTCCTATATAAAATTTAAAAAAATAATCATTGAAATAGGTCTATTTGGTGAAGGGTAAGCAAAGAAGATTTTAATGTTAAAAAAATTATATATAAATACATACAGGTTGAACTGAGAACTTCCTCTTCCTTTTTTTTGAAGTCAGCTAAAAATAAGTGAAATTCATTATGAAATTATAAGATTTTTAATTTAAATAAGTGAAATTATAAAATTTGTTATTTTATCAAAGAAACAATTTTTCACTTAAATGGATGTATTAATGAAAACCAAAATATATTCTGAGAAGTCATAAGATACACCATAATTTAATATTCTTTTTTTTTTAATAAAAATAATGTTACTGGACCTTTATTCTTTACTGAAAAACTATTATTATTGGTAATGTTTATCTTGAAAACAAAGATTTTTTCAGCAAGATAATGTGCCAACACAGTTTGATATAAATGTGTTTGCTGGCTTTGAATAAAAACATTCTAGATAACAGATAATTGAAGGATCAGTATCCTAGGTCGAAATACTAACATTTAATGATGCCACAAACTGATTTCTTCACGTTGGAATATTTCAAAACACAATATATTTACAAAAGTTATGTATTCAACTCACTTAAAGAATTTTAAATCTCCAGATACCTAGTGCAGGCTTTCTTGATTTAGATACACAGCAAGCATCCCAATTCATGTATTAAGTGTACTTATAGCCTGTTATATCTCTGGAATGCCTAGCCAGAATGCATAATTAATTAGAAATCCAATAAAAATGAAAGATGACAGACAAAGACAGAATTATGGAACCATAAGCATTAAATATAACTAGTTCTGCCTTGAACTGCCTACTTTCTATGCAAGAAGACAATGTATCAACGCCATCCTGACACACATTTTAATTCAGGAAAGAATTAAGCAGTTAGAACCATTAAAGCAGATATTAGATTATGTATGAAAAGAAATTAAATATATACTGGACTAATGATCATAAATGACTACTGATGTTTGTTAATGTAAAAAAAAAAAAAAAAAAAACAACTGGGATAAAGAATTCAGTAAATAAGGAGAAATAATTGAAATTAAAAATTTTTTATATAATTACTGTTCAAAACCACACCATTTTTCTAAAATAAAAATCCTATATACTATTAAAAATGATGTAGTATGTATGTATTGTTATTTTACAGCAATATAAATTGATTTCAATCATTCTAACATTATTTATTACTAATAAATTTCCTCTACACATAAAGTGTATATGAAAAAACCTTGGCAATAACACAGGTAACAAGAAATATAATTATTTAAGAGCTCAACAGACAGATACTGACATATTTAGGTTAAGGTTAGCTAGTTTACTGAATACAATGGTTACAATAATATGTAAGTTTCAGTTTTAATCTTGACCTGGGTAAGGTGACTTTTGTTACACTTAATTTTAATATATTATTGATATAATTAACTGAGATTTATTTTTAAGATAAAATCAATAATTTAATATTTAATAAAATTAAATTATTTTTTTAATAATAATATTGGTGAATTATGATATATTTATGAATATATCAATGTTTATTTTATAATGAATGATTATTTTATAATTTTCATTTTAAAGAATGCAAAACATTACAACAAATTAATAAAGGATCGCTGCTTGCTAAACTTGATAGAGTAGACTGTGTAAAAATAAAATTTGTAGGAAGAAAGTTTTAGATAAAATTTAAAAAAATGTTTATAATTATTTTTTTTTTGTTGTTGTTTATGAGGTATATAAAAAAATCTGATCTGGACATCACATGACTTCCTTGTACTCCTATTAAATTACATATACATAATTTTTAAAATGAAAAGTACATAAAATTTTTATTTCATTAACTTCTGATATTTTTTCATATTTTCTTTTTATTGTTATTATTGAATTATTATTTATTTAATCTTTTTTTACAATCAGAGGTTAATAATTATTAATAAATCAATATATTTAAATTTAAAAAAAAAGTTAAAAAAAGAAGGAGATGAAGTCAGATTTGAACTGATGTGCCTTCCCCTTGTAAGATCTAAATATTTCATTAATAAAAATTTTATTTGACTATAACTCTGGAACTAGTGAAAATAAGTACCACTCATGATATATTGTTAAAAAGCTCTCAATGAGGCCTTATTACTGCAGTTAGTTCAAAATCCTCATTTTTTGGATTTGGGCTTTTATGGAGACTTTTAGTCCAGTCAATTGCAATCAAAAGGGGAGATGCACGAGTACATGTTACAACAGTCCTAAATCCAAAATTTCAACATCCTACACCTAATCGTTTTTGAGTTATGCGAGATAAATATGTAAGTATTTACAGACATCATGCCAAAACTGATCAAAATGGATTCAAGGATGGACAAAATTGAAATTTCCATTGAAATCTGAAAACCAAAATTTTTCGCGATCACATACTTTCTTTACTTTGCACAAGGAAGTAAAAATTTTATTAAACAAAGTTATCAAAATTCATTTCTGATGAGAAAAACTTGAAACCTTTTAAAAAATTAAGTCAATGACTAACTTTTAGGTCTTATTTTTATAATTGAATCCGATTGTGAATGGCTAATCTGAAGTAAAATTAGTTCATGGGTTTTGGTCTCTCAGTCACACTTGGCATATTTCACAATACATTTTCACAATATATTTCTACAATCAGGTTCTAAATTTATTTAGTGAATTCATAAAATAATGAATATTAAGACTAAATAAAAAATTACTTACAAGACTTGGTGCATCAAGAGACTTCAAAAAGAATACATAGACTCGACATGAGACTATTAAAGGCCCACCATTAGGATTTAAGGGCCTTACCTGCAGATCATAATGATCTACATGGGTAAGTGTTTTAATAACATCTGTACTTGACAATAGATGTATTTTATTAGCTGTATTATTTAAAACATCAGCATGCCTGAAACAAAAATACTGAATTAAATAAACTTAGATTTAAAAAAAGAAAAAAAAGAAGAATAAAACAGGTGTTGGTTTATGTCATGGCTTAAATTAAAATATTCCAAAAGATTTCAGTTTTATTACAATTCAAACAAAAGTAAAAGATTATCTTTTTGACATGGTGGGTAAAAGTTTGTTTCCCAATAATAAGAAAATAATCAATAAAACAATAAGAAACAACAACAAATTTACAAGAAAACATTTATTAAAAAAAGGTAAATAAAAAATAAGTTATTACTACACATTTAATTCATATCAGATGAACTGTTCAAAATGTCATCTTTCTACTTTTATGCATTCATGACAGTTTAGCATATTTTTTCCAGTGAAGTTTGATTAAGATGTATAAAATTAATTGTTTTCAATTGATGGCTTGAGATGTTTCAGATCATTTTGATTTGCAGAAAATACTATTTCTGACAATTCCTGAAATAAATGAAAAATTGCAAGGTATCAAATTACATGAAATGGTGCCTATTCAATCATTTCTCATTGCCATTTTCATTCTGAAGCAGTTTATCAAGAAAGTTTCAAAACTGAAGAACATAGTGAGAAGATACTGTATCTTACTGTCAAATGTCAAACACGGAGTTATTTAAAAGCTCAGGAATAAGATCTCATAATGTCTCAAGATATGAATTACATGTTATGTTTTCATCAAAGAAAAAAGGCCCCAGACTTTTATGTGATCCCATACTAAACATTAGCTTTAAATTCATTAAATTTCTTCTCCTTAATCAAACGAGGATTTTCATCAAATCAGTAAAAACAATTATTACATTTACTTGGTCATTCAATTTGAATCATGGACCATATTGCTGTGTAGAAAAATGAGGATCTGCTTCACAAGATTTAATAAACTCCTTACAAAATATAAATCTCCCCTTTACTCAAGTAATTTTGGCCTATAAGACTTCTACTTAAATTCCTTAAGAATACTTGGTTAACTTATTCTAGGTGTTATACAAGTTATACGCAAAATAGTGTAAAATCAATACATATCCAATTTTTAAGAAACCTAATGAACTCTTGAGGCATTTATATTTTTATAAAGTGCTTTGTATTTATTGATTTTGGTGTTTTGATAGGATTAATACCCAAATTGAGTGGGCATTGAGGAATTAAGGAACCTTCATGTTACCTAAGCTGAGGTTTTAAAAGATTTTATTTGTAACATCAAATGTTTTTAACAGTTTAGTGAGTTGTTTGAAAAATTATAACAATATTTTACAATTGAACTGCAACAAAGTGTTACAAACAATTGAAAAATTGTTTCAGTATAAGAGTCCAGAGAGTTCATTTTGATAAACAAAATAAAATTACTTTATTAATGAATTACACAACTAAAAAGAGTGTACATTTGATTTTGTTTTTAAAATATAATTTCTTTTATTGTAGTTAACAATAAAAAAAATTAATTATAAATAGTAGAGTAAAATAATTACGTAGTCAAGGGTTGCTGATTTGAAGAAAACATCTAAAATGAAAAATAAACCTTTTAGTACAAAGTTAGTTTTATTTGCTAATAATTAGAAAGCAAACAGAAATAGATGCTATTGCCACTGCTGTACCACTAACTATTTCCTAAATAGTTTACCTGAAAGTAATTGTTCGGAATTTAGTTAAGTAAAGAAGTGTTATAAAACTTATTTTCAAGGGTTGTCTAATTTTCCAAAATGTCTTTTTCTCACTCTTGTTAATGATTAGTTGTATTACTATTTATATCTTTAAGTATGTTAAGATGGTATATTAATTATGTTAAATCTATCTAATACATTTAAATTATTTATTTACGTATTATTATATTTATGTACTTATGTATTATTTATATACTTATTTATGCAGTTGCAATTATTTATGTATTTATTAATTAATAGTTATGTACATCATCAATGAATGTTTGAAAAATAAATTTTATTATTTCCTATCTAATGAAAGCATTTCAGACTTTCTGGTTTGATAGCTCTCAATTTATCTGCAAAAACTGTTTGTTTGCCACCAATAATTTTAAATTTTATATTTAGATTATGGAAATGTTGGCAGGTTAGTTATGGAGAATTAGAAAATATTATATGGAATTCTTCATGAATGGCAGCAGTATGCACTTTTTATTTTTCTACTAACAAAAAAGTAAAATTTTTTTCTTGATTGTGTAATTAAAAGCCATTAGTCTAAATAAAAATAGACGAATAAAATGAACAATTACATAGCAAATTTTGTTAAGTGAATACTACCAATTAAAAATTGAAACTTCCCCAACTATTCCAGAATGTTATAGTATTTAAATCTGAATGCATGGCAAATTGACTTATCATGTTTATTAAAATAAATTGAAAAATATGAGAAAATGTTACAACAGTGTAGAATTACTAAAATTTATAAAGAAACATGTTTATAATTTTTCAACAATTAAAAAAGATGATATGTAATTGCATTAGTGTTGTTAACTACTACTGAAAAATAAGTTTTTTTATTAATATGTTAATTGAAGTTTTCAGAAAGTTAAATATTATCTCTTGTCAAATTTTTAATAAATTCTGGTTTCAACATAATCAAAAATACAACTAATGTAGAAAAAACATACATCATCCAACAATCTTACAACATTGTCACTTTCAAAACCACAAACAAAAGACATAAAATCTGAGTATGATTAGTTTCCAGATTCATATAAGAAATACAAGATTAATAAATAAGAAATTAAATTTGAATAAAAGTTTATTAATCTACAATACAAAGAAAGTGTACTTAAAATAGTTGGTGTACACCTACCCAGGAGTATGCAAACACATAAAAAAGTAACAAAAATACTAATACTATCAATTCATAGAAACTGGGCACATACAGTCAAAGATATTAATGACAAACTTACAAGAAAAAAAAACTTTTTTCTTTTAGCAACTAAAACCCAACACCCAGTTACAATTATGTAAGAGAGACACATTTTTTAAGATCATGAAAAGTGATAATTAAGTCTGATCATGATTCTATGTTGGAATCTTCTGTATGAAAGATAGAAATGCAACTTAAAGATAAAAATGGGTTTCACAGACTTATCAACAAACAAGCACAGCACAGATCAAATATATTACTCAACCACACACTGTAGTATCTCCTAAATATTTTAAGACTGGTGTCATTAATAGCAGCACAACTAGAGACTCAACTACTGCCAGCATATGCAACTCCCTCCAGAAAGTTGAGCGAATTGTATCCTCCCAACACTAAGGCTCCCAAAAGGCGCATTCCTGCTAGGTTGGAAGACTCTAGAAGCGAAAGGACTTCAGGAGAAGGAATGAAATGGAATCATGCCAAGAGAAAGAAGCTCATATGCAGCTAGTCTCCCTTGGCCAGCCCCAGTCAAATAATTCCTCGCTGGTCTAAAGGATTGGAATGCAGCAAATAATTCTGTCCATAAATAAAACAAAATAAATACAACCACTACTACTTGTAAATAAATAATTACCGCCCGATAAAAGAAAGACACAGCAGCAAGGGATTTTTGTTCAGGTTCTGCGATTAGTATGGAGATACAAATTCTTCTTCTATCCTTGCATTCCATTCCAACTCAACTAATGAGGGAGCTCAATAATTAATTACGAAAAGATTTTCAAAATTTCTGCATAAAGTAATCATTAAAAGTTAAATAATTTTTAAAAAGTGTTACCACATATTATCATGGTGACTAGCAAATTAAGTGTTAATTGAGTGCTGATTCAGGCAACATCCTGAAGTTATATTCTTATAACTTCTGGAAATTAAAATGTATGAAGGTAACTTTACCAACAACGAAAGCCAAATTTAATAAACTGTTTGCCAGCTGCATTATTATTATTGTTCATTAATTTATATACCAACAACAGGTTAGAAATCCAATAACAGTTATTGATGAATAATAATAATTAATATTTCAATATGAAGAATGCCATATCTGACCAGGACTCAAACATGGAACTGTGGATGAAAGACGAGAGATGCTACCACTCTATCATGAAGGTGATATTTAGTATTTAAAAAAAATAGTTTTCTTCTGTTGGGAAGAATGGCAAATGAGTTGAGTTCAAAAATATGAGAAATACAAATATCAGAATCTAAAAGTTCCCATACATATTTTTCCTTTCAAATTTAAACAACAAAAACAAATATTTATACAAATTGTATATATGTACGAACAATTTTTATAACATGAAATTATTGTGATTTAAAATGAATATCTGACACTGTGCAGCTTTGTTAGTTACATACATAATTTCAAGGATAATAATTGTTTGTGATTCCACATAATTTAATCTTAAATAACTGTATGAGCAACTACTACTACTAGTGTTAATATTCTCTTTAAAAAAGTAATTTAAATTGCAAATGATAATTCTTTGTTTTGAAAAAAAAAAACAGTCTTCAGATCATATAACAAGTACAAGATTAAGAAATAAGAAATGAAATGTGAATAAAAGTTTATTAATCTACAAAACAAAGAAGCGGTACTTTAAAAACTCTACAATTAAATAATGAATATAGTTCACAGAGAAATGAATATAAATGTACTTAATTTATTAAATTACACCACCTGTAATGTTAATTAAATTCGATAGAGAATGTAACATGTATAACAATGAATCAAAATAGTATTTGTAATTACTGTATAAATCAAAATGTACATTTAATACTGAGCAAATATACACCATCAATAAACATTAAATTAGTGAATAAAGTCAACTGGTTAGAGTTAATAACTTAAACAAAGATTTACAAATGTTGTATTTTAGATGTAGAAAAATGTTTTAATATTACAGAAAAACTAAAGAATATAGAAAAATCAAATCACAATTTTTATTTCTGCCTTTTTCTCTTTAAGTATATTACGAAAACTTGATAATGTATGTAAAATTCCCTTCTCATCCCCCACCTGCAAATTAAGCTCAATGGTGGAACAGCCATCTCTAAGCCCTCAAACATGCATAGTTTTCATTTAGACATTTCCTTACCTTCCTTACCTTCTAGGGTCTATCATTTTCTTCTACTTTAAGGAAATAAATCTTACTTAATCATGACTGATAATGATAGCCAGTTTTCATTTGTCATCCTTTGCAGAGTTTATAACTGGCTACTACAATTTAAAGTTTGATGCAATAAAAGTATGTTCAGAGTTGGGAATGAGTTATAGTGTAGTGATTATAATGGTAACGAGGAAAAAAATTATCCACAATTTTATATGTTTCAAGAAGACACCAAACACTCAATATAATCTGAACAAATTTTATATAAGGTAGTGTAACACTAAATATGATAATTATTTTTATTATTATTGATAACAAGTAAAATTATGAACTTGAAGGAAAGATTAAATGCTAAATTTACTTTATTTTGGTATTGTGACTCAAAATATTTAATATGAACTTTAGCAAGTACGATAAAATGAAGGAAAGGTACTCAGGAAGTTTTTTTAGTATTCTGGGATAATACAGATGAGAGTAAGAAAGAAGTAATGGAGATTGCCAAGAGAAATGTACTGGCCCAGATGTAGTAGCACATAAAGAGTGCTGATTACTTGAACTGGTAAAATCCTCTGAAAACCAGAGAATGAAATAATAAAGAGAGAATGGCAGGATTAACAAAAGGAAACTACTGTTCCATTGTAGTGGTGGGATGTTGTGAGAGAGCTCATACAAATGCTGAATGTTAGGAAGGTAGATGCATTTTTTAAAGGAGTCAGAAAATCTAATTTTACTTATAAGCTCTTTGACCATTAGGGCTATTGTGCAGCCACAGGGCAGAAAAGGAGTCCCTGGATTGGTCTGCAGGCATCCTGCTAACAGATACCAGAAATTCTCAAACTTACAATCTCAACATCATCCGTAGGAAGAACATAACATAACTATAGAATAGATCATGGAACAGAAGGGTTTAGATAAAGAAACAAGGTGAGTGGTGACAATAAATAATCTCCCAATCAGGGTAGATCACATTAATTTGTTATCTTGTGTGGACCCACTGGAAAAAACCATGAAAGAAATGGAGGTAGCTGATAATACAAGATCACAGATGAAATGTGATTTGAAGACCCATGGAAATATCATGAGGTGGATGAAATGATATATATATATATATATATATATATATATATATATACAAAAAAAAGAAGTTGCAAATTGTACTATAACAAAATAATCTAAAAGCCAGCATGCTAACCACTACTCCAACTGATTGGAAATTTATATTAAATAAGTAATCCTTGAGAAATTAAATTAATTTAATTAGGTTGCTGCTTTTCTTAAGTCTTTGTTAGTGGTTTAAAATCAAAGAAAAGAAATACATATTAATGTTCAGTAGAATTAGAAAAAGAATTGCAAGTCATTATATTGCAAGAAACAACAATAGTAATAAAGTTGTGTCCTAGTAATAAATGGGTATTGAAAAAAGAAGGACCTGAAAGCGATAAAAACAGCAGAATGATGCTGTCTAACCTCAAAGTAATCGAGAATAGTGCATCTTTATACCTTAGGTATATTATGAATCACAGCAAAAAAAAAGAGAAAAAAAACAGAAACAGATATTGTAAATTAGTAAATTAATGCATTTAATTTATGCCTTTAAAAAAACAATCAATACATACACTGCCTCAATTCAGTACAGCAACATTAGGTTTCTTTATATTCTATCAATAAATTTAAAAAAAATAATAATAAAAAGTTTTTAGCTATTTTCTGAACAGATAAACACGTCATAAATAACATGAAAAATTTAAGGAAATTGTTATCGCAAAAAAATAAAATTGTTTGTTAGGTACATTATTTTATTACAATGATAAGATAAATTTGTTTTATATATTACAATACGGTTAATAATAAGAGCTTAACTTAGAATATTATGAATAACAGTTTGATAAATAGAACATAAATTAAACTTCCATATCAAAGAAAAAAAAATTATGAAAAATATAAAATGCAAAACATAAGATACCACATAAATATTAGCGTAACTGAAAAAACAGCAAAGGTATTACTAAAAGTTACTTTTATTTTTTACCTAGAAATGTTTCAGGCTCTATTAATACATTTTGATGAGGATTTTAAAAGTACAAAATTATAAAAGATATTCTAAATGTTGCCAACCAGGAAACCTACTAAAATTTTGTTAATACACATAAAAAGTAATAAGTTAGAATAAATCAACAGAATACAACAAAGTAACAGGAGTGTTTTGTAGCTCCTAAAAAAGATCCAAAAATACCAGTGCAGAGTTAATGAATTACCATCGTCTGTGTTAGCTCATATTTACCAGTAAAATAATATAAAATATTTAAATTCAAATGAATGCATCAAATATAGAAATTTTGATTTTTAAAATCAAATTTTTTTTACACATCAACCTGATGTGTAGATTTATCTCATACCATTCATTTAACCTTTGCAATCATCCTAACTTCAAACTTTTATGACTACCTTTTACAAAAGACATATCATCTTCAATGTAGTGTAGTTCCCATCAGAATGGGGCAACAACTCACACTACCAGAACATTCATGGCAATTGTTCAAGATATGTTTCCAGTCCACATAATTTCCCAAGGTTAAGATAATCCACAGATGGCACATACTCCATATCTCTCTTTTTCTGTTTCGCCTCTGGACCACCGTAAAGTATTACTTCAGAGGAAGAATGAGAATGATATGTATGAATATAAATGAAGTGTAGTCTTGTACAGTCTCAGGTCGACCATTCCTGAGATGTATGGTTAATTGAAATTCAACCACCAAAGAACACCGGTATCCATGATCTAGTACTCAAATCCATATAAAAAACTGCCTTTACTAGGACTTGAACCTTAGAACTCTTGACTTTGAAACCAACTGATTTGCAATGATGAGTTCACCAGTAGACCAACCTGGTGGGATTGGGGGCATGCTTATCCAGATGAAAGCACTTCATCAATGCATTATGAAAGCATTATTGATCAATAATCAATGATTTTGCATCTCTAAACTTTTAATATATGATCAAAATAAAACTTTTTTTTTCTGTAATAAAGAGTAAACAAAGAATAGAAATAGAGTTTATAAAGCAACAACCATGCCATCCCTGAGATTGTGCGGTTGTAAAAGTATAAACTGAATTATAAATTGTTTGGCCAGACCTTTACTAGAGGTTTTATTTCTATTAAGAAATGTTCATTATATCTTGCCGTATTTATTTAAATTAAGCAAATATCAGTTTATAGTATACTAAATCAATTCAATATGAACATAAAACATGAATAATACATAAAAGTCTAAATTCATTGTTTTACATAATTTTTATAAGGTAATTTACAATTGGTGCTTGATGTATTTTTTTCTTAGAAAACTAAATATATTATTATTTTTTTTTAATAACAAAGCGTAATTTAGATTATGTGAAAGTAGTAAACCAATTCAATTGTTCAATCGCTGCAATGAAAGAAAATTATATGGACAGATGGAGAGTAGTAATTAGCTAAATTTTCAATTATAGTTTATTTCATTTTGCTGACTAATGCAAAACATACTATACTTCAACATTTCACTTGCACATAAATGAAAAAAGAGTTATTCATTCTATAAATGTAATTATAATTAAATTTTTATAAATATTGTAGTAATCTTGAAAATTATCATACATACAATAATACTAGTAATCTTTCATTATATGATGTCAAGACTGTGCAAATGTAATTGTTTTTTTCCAATCAGTTATAAAATACAATGTAAATTACTTGAACAGTAAAGCAAATGCATTATTACATTTTTAGTTATATATGTTGTAGGCAAATTGAAAAAAATCAGGTTTATGCAATGCACCTGGCAATTTGTAAATTATAATTTTAATCTAACCAAACTTAATCTATGTTCGCTAACCTTTGTTCTCTAGTTAAGTTAGCAAGCAAAGTGAGCGTAGTTTGGTTAGATTATATTTATAATTATAAGCAATAATGCAGATATATTATATTTCATTTTCCATTTAGCCGAGCACATTGCAATAAGCCTGATTTTTCAATTTGGGTTTGTGTACTGGGATGCTCTTAAAACATATACTGTAAGGTACATCCAATTTTCACAATTCAAACAGGTAATGTGATAGTGCATTGAGGCTAACTATTATATACATTAGGTACGCTGTAGATCAACCAGATTGTGGCTATTTGGAAACCATATCAGATGAGAACCAACCAGACTGATTGCTTTAAAATTTGTAGGATACATTCTTGTTATCCCGGGCATAGACCAAGACCATAGACTCCTTAGAGGTGTAGTTTTGAAGTAAAAATATTTATTAAAGAAAAAAAAAAGATTAATCCTTTTACTTCATTATTATATTATTTCTGTCACCATCGCAATAGAAATAATATGAATTTTTTTGGCATCAAAGGTACATGTACTTTAGTTTCTTTTTCAGGTTTTTATGAAGTCTGAATACTTTAATTGTTATTTATCAGTATTATTCTCCCAGCCATGAGGGTAACGAACAGGGTGGGGATCCAGGAGGATCTGTCCCTTACTAGATGGGAGTGGCGAGCAAGGCAAGCTCTGTAACCCTGGGTTGGCTCCAGGGCTCACTTGGGCTGACCTAGGCCATGGGGGTCTAAGTGGCTCCATCTCTTGGCTAGACTAGTATTCATATATATAATTAATTTAAAATTAATATACATATTAATTTGAAATTTAAACTTTTTGTAAAAAATACACTTTACTGAATTGAATAATAAAACATTTGTAAAAAACTTACTTCAGAACATTTTCAGTTATCTTTGTTTTCAATCAAGGATACTGTACTTTATTTGTTGTTTAGTTTATCTGAGGTTTTGCTAACCAAACCCCACAAACATTGACAACAACCTTGATATTCTACACATGCACAAAATTTTACTTCTTAACAGACTTGAACATTAGGAAATATACAAACATATAGCAATTTTTATACTAAATGAACAGATCCATTTTAAATTCAACACACTTTAATAGGGCCTGCCTAATAAAAAAGAAGAAAAATCGGCAATAACATCAGTAAATATTCACTAGCATTTTACCCCATTTATACAGGAAATAGACCCACCTACCATGCTGAGTCCGTATTTTGTTTAGCGTTGACCATGTCTTACGTAGCAAGTCAAAACCCGGCGGCCTTTGAATAGTACATGGGATTTGGTTATTCTGCTTTGTGGTCCATTCTCGACACCAGGCGTCAATTAGGTCAAATCCGTCCTCTGTGGCAGCAATTGCTGTTTTGATAGGTGGCTTTCTAGACCGAAGGCGACCCCGATTGGCATCCTCAATGTCCTCATGTATTGGCAGGTTTCGATTATCCATAATCTTCTTGTAAGAGAGTAGAAGAGCGTTCATACGGCGCAGGTTCGGGGGTGGTATGTGGCTCAATACCGGGAGCCATTCCACGGGAGTAGACCTGATAACCCCGGCAATCATTCTCATCGTGTCATTAAGTTGATCACCAATTCTATGAAAATAAGGGCTGTTAAGCCACACTGGTGCACAATATTCAGCAGCCGAGAAGACCAGGCTACGAGCCGATGTGCGCAAAGTAGAAGCCGATGCTCCCCACGTCATTCCACAGAGCTTATATATGATGTTGTTTCCCGCTCTCAATTTCCCTACAGCTTTCATTAGGTGCTCCTTAAATGAAAGCGTTCTATCAAGTGTCACCTAGGTATTTCGGTGTGCTATTGTGAAAGAGCCACGTATCCTCAAATAGAATTTTAAGCTCCCTATTAGCAAACTTGTTACTCAGATGGAAGCATGACACCTCTGTTTTACTAGCATTCGGTTGGAGGCGCCATCTCCAGAAGTAACTCCCCAGTTTCTCCAGGTCAGCCATCAGGACCTCCTCCAACTCTTCAAATGATTTACATTTTATTGTTAGCACCCAGTCATCGGCGTAGCCATGCTTTTTAGATCTCGTCTCTGGCATGTCCGCAACCTAGAGGCTGAAAAGGAGAGGCGCAAGTACCGACCCTTGTGGCAGGCCATTCTTGAGTTTCCTAGGTGAGCTTATATCGGATCCCATGATAACTTAGAACATTCTGTCGTTCAACATGTTATTAAGGAGGAGAACTGTTAGTTTGCATGGGATTACACCGAGGAACTTACAAATCACGCCTTCTCTCCAGACAGTATCGTAAACAGCTGATAAATCAACAAACGCAGCAGAGGTTTTAACATTTCTTTGGAACCCCGCTTTAATGTACGTTGTGAGCGAGAGAACCTGGTCGGTGCAACTTTGTTTTGGCCTAAAACCTGCTTGTTCAATCGGTATAACATCATATATCCTCTGACAGATTCTGTTGTAGATAAGCCTTTCTAGTAATTTACATGTCACTGATAGCAATGCTATAGGCCTATAGCTCTTAGGTAAGTTTGCTGGTTTCCCCTGTTTCAAAATGGCTACTACCTTCGATCGCTTGAACTCTCTAGGCACGCTACCGGTCTGCATTATGTCAGTGAAGAATCTGGCCAGCCAAAGTTTTGCGTATTTTCCGCACTTTAATAAAAATTCCGGATTGATACCATCGAACCCTGGTGCAACATCTTTGAGCGCCGACTCAATCTCTTCAAGCGTAAAAGGGCGAGCGTACTCAGTCTCTCCTGCCTTCCTCCTCAAGTTCCTTAGTTCGCGTTTTATCTCAACTGTGTGCGCCCTGTCTCTTGGTGCTCTGGATGTTGCCACTATGTGGGATGCCACGGTGTTTGGGAGACACCCGCTTCCTAATTTTCCTAACAGAGTCCATGCACGACGACTCGAAGCCTGAAAGTTCAGGCTTCCCACCGTTTCCGACCATTTCTGTTGTCTTGCAGCATCGAGGCTATGGAGAAGCTCGTCTGCCACCTCTTGATCGCCCGTCTCGAGGAAGCTTCGGTAGAGAACTTCGCTATTTTGGGACCTCCCTGAGATATATTCTCTGCGAAACCCTCTAGGGATGTACTTCTTAGCGGTACTTGTTACCGCTCCAATAAATCTGCTATAGTTTTTGCTGATCGGTGGTTTCCAGCCTAGGCATTTATCCAGATTCCTAGAAAAATTTTCCCAATTAGCCTTTTTGAAGTTCCATCTAGGGCAGGGTACAGAGATCACGAGAGAAATTCGACTACCTGCCTCTATAATAACTGGACGGTGCTGGCTGTGGGGAAAGTCGCAGAGATCTTTTCGGGTGACTAGCAGCGGCTGACCTTTGCTGTAATTCGAGGTGAAACATAGATCCGGGTTATACTCCCGCCTCCTAGCCGCTGATTTAGAAGTAAATCGGTCGTTAGCATCAAAGACAAGACTAAGATTCTCATCCTCAGCCCATCTCACCAGAGCCTCACCGTTCGCATCACAATCCTTATATTTCCATTGCTCATGGTGGGTATTAAAATCACACAAGTAGACCGCAGGATGAGGTCGTATTTGGATTACCGACGTTGGCCACGATACAGCTGGTGGTTTATAGATATTGGACACTGTTATACCTCCGATTTTAACTACAACATTATGAATCTCTCCATTTTTTCATTTGTAGAACGTCGTAATGTGTGCCATTAGGTTCTTGTTCGACGTAAAGCATCATAGCCACATAAAAAACCTTTTCTAATTCCGTATGCTGTTCTGTTCAATGGCGGATCGTAGCTATAATTAGTGGTGGGGGAGGGGGGGTGCTGCACAAGAAAATTTTTTCTGAGCCTTTTCAAGGCCACAGTTAAAGTTTTCTGTAAAATAAAAGAACCGAAAAAATGTATCAATACAATAGCTGGAAGCAGGATGATAATTTGGTTCCACATTTTATCACATTCAAAAATATGGTACACGGTTTGTGACATTGCACTTAAAAACTGTATTCGGTTTAACCGAAAAAAATAATATAATGTCAATACAGATAATATTTTTTAGTATTATTATAACTTAATAAAATGTCCGCTTAAAAACTCCATACTCCAACGTTACTTAATTTAAATTTTTATGTACACAGAAACAAATACATAATTAGTTTTTACTAATTATCTTCTCTTTCGCCCTTCCAGCGTGTTTTTTGAACAGATTTGGCAAAGAGCCTTTTGCTTCCGTCATCTTTTGATCACTACTGAAAAAAAAAACAACTAAACCACTTTTATATTCTTTCTATGTGCACATAGTTTCCTATGTGTACATTCGCAGAACAGCTAAACACCACGCCGTTGGAAATGTGAAGCGCACAGTTCCATACTAAGATTTTTGTAGCTTTTTCATAAACTGGGGGATGGGTAGTGACATTAAGCTTAAGGATTATGTATTATACAAGTATAAAGAAAGAATTAAAGAAAAAAGGACTCATATTAAATGTTATCGATAATATAAAGTTTAAATATGGGATGCTGCAGTTCCACAGTGCCTATACGCGACCCGCCACTGGTTTTGTTGTATCGTCTTCGTCTACATGCCATTCTTCTTCTTCGTCTTCCTCATTAGGTTGCTTTTCTCTTGTTAAAACTTCAATAATATCATCGTAGTTAATAATTTCGTTCTCTCGTCACTGCATATACACTCGTTCACGTCATTCGTATCTAATAACGCTGCACTTTCCATGTTCAGCTCACTCAAATCGTTTAAAATTTCCAATATCTTCAGGATCAGGATTATGCGTCTCATCCGCATCGCTACTGCTACACGCGCCATGAATTTCTGTAGACGTTTCCAGCCCTTACTTATTGTCGCGGATAATATTTCATTCCGGCCACGGCTACGTTCTAAACTGCGTCACTAATTTTAATTTTTTAAATTAAATTAGGCAATGTTACATTAGCGTCTTCTTTTTCTTCTACAATTAAAGATAAAAATTTCTTCCGGTACCGCCTCTTTAATAATTCTATAACCCCTTGATGAAGGGGTCAACAGTGTTACACTAGGCAATAGAAACTGAGCCTTAAAGTTATTTCTGCAAGCTCGTAGTAAGAAAGATGACACAAAGTATCGATCGTCTAGGAATAGCATAGCTTTTTAGGTATTTTCTTATTTGTCGTTTTACTTTAGAAACGAATTCGTGATGAAACCATTCTTTAAATAACGAAGAACTCATCCATGCATTTTTTCTGCTGTACAATACACTGGTAATGTCTTTTTATTGATGTTTTTCAGCGCTCTCGGATTTTTAGACTATCCTACTAAAAAAGTGGTAATTTACGAGTACCACTTGCATTACAGCAGGCAGCTATCCGGTCTTTTGATTTCTTATATCCTGGAGCAGCGTGTTCATCACGAACGGCCATCGTTTTATTGGGCAGCAACTTATATACAAGCCCCGTCTCATTGACTTTTTTTCTTCATCTATGAATTCTTTTTTATGAAGTTCATAAATTTTTCCGCTGCGGCGTGGTCTGCAGATAATTTTTCACCAAATTTGACCAACAATTTATGTTTTACCAACGATGTAATCATCCTTCACTTGCTGTAAAGTAGTACTGCTGCTGCCAGAACCGTTCGGTGAAACGATTTTTCCATTCAGAATAATAATGGCTTTTTCTTTTAACAGAGGTCCACCGATAAATGTTCCATTTTCTTGAAGGAACCGCATCCAAAGCGCCTCGTCTAGTAAATCTAAGACAAGTTTTTTAAGGTGCACCTCCACTGAAGAGCCACTTGACTGGCCTTGCTGCGTGCAATAAGCTTCGATCTGTTAACGGGTTTTACCAGATCTTTAACCGTTGTTTCACCAACACCAAAACCTAATGCCACTGATTTTACCGATTGACCTTTATCTAATTGTTCTAACACTTTCAGTTTAATTTCAATCGAAACTACCACACGTTTTCTTTTACAACTCATAATTGCAAGTACAAATAAAAAGTAAACTGTACGGAATTTTAAAGGTTACCTGAAACTAAAAAAATTGCAGCTATCGGTACGTAAGAAACATTACATTATACTGAGTAGACATAAAAATAGACGAAAATAAAAAGGAATCTTAAAAATTACTGTACTGTATTGAATTTAAACTAAAATTTAATGTACGCGTACTAAATAACTTACGCACTGTAAGTCCGTTACTTAAAAGACGGTTATTTTTCGCAATCGCTATAATATGTACGTACTGTATAATATAACTTTTCACTATATAGACGGCACTTTACATCATACCATTCAAAACTATACCGATGTGATGATTTATGCAAGATTATAACGCAGTTATTCATCATACTGAAAAGGTTTATAAATAAAACCGCTTAACGCTGTGCTTCCCAAACTTTTCCGAGTCGCGGCGCCCTTTTTCAATTAAAATTTTTCCATGGCGCCTTATCCTAAGTATGACTATTCGTAAGTAAGAAGTAAAAATAAATAAAACTCGTGTATGTTCATTATTTTTTTCTTCATTAACATTAAATTAATAATTAATATAAATGTCTTGGTTCAATTAATTATGAAGGTTTTACAATATTTCGCGGCGCCCTGTGAAGAGACCACGGCTGCCCGGTGCGCCGCGGCGCACAGTTTGGGAATCACTGGGTTAATGTATCGATGTTGTGAAATTAATGCTAGAGTTAACAGCGTAAATTGTCTGTTTATGTTTAGGCTAGCTGAGGAAATAAACGAGTCAGACACGATGTCATACAGTAGTGTATAAAGTCTACTTGTGTAACGCATTTTACACTTCATACAAATGTTTCCTCTGCATGCAGGCCTAATTATTATCCCACATAACCAATACAGTACTGTACTTGTGTAGGAGCTAATTACATTAAATCATACAAATAAAATTATAAAAAATAAGTTGGAAAATTAATTATTTTATAAAAAATTAGAGGGTCGTTAAACAGCAATTTTAAAGGGTTCGGTGGTTAACCCGAAAAGTCGGTTAAACGGGGGACGGATAACAGGGGGACTACTGTATATATCATCTATAGCCAAGATGATCTGAGATATAAGTATGAAGGTAGTGAGAAAAATACGTGGATGTATAATTCAAATATCGCCTAGACATTCATCAGTCAATAATGATATCGTTCCTGGAAACAGTAACTATATTTTCTCTTACGTACTGGCTAAACCTTCCGCAAACAAGTCGATCGTGAAAGGTTATTGTGAATGTCGAATTGTCGACCGATCGACAAGTCGACTTTCAGTCGGAAATGAATGAGGTCTGCTGCTTACAAAATCACTAATTTATTTATTTTTTAATTTTAGTATTATGATCTCGGATATGCTGTACACGTATTTTTAATGTATTTAACAAAATAAATAGGAAGAATGAAAGTTAAAAAAAAAACCAAACCCTTACCAGGAATCGAACCAGAGACATATAATCTAAAAGTAGTACGCTAATAATACTGTAATAACTAGCTGACCTTCAATTCTTACTTCTGTTATAGACCCGTACCGATCATTTATACGTTACAGATTTCTCATCCTATCTGTACGGTTGCTGACCGTGGAAGGTGGTCCGGTCCGGATCGATGAATTGCAACTATAAATGCCTCCGACTGTTAGATATTGGTTTTAAGGTAAGGTAAAAGTCGAAAGGTCAAAGAATGATGTTAAATTTATATTTTATAAATAATTTTTTTGCAACATACATTATAAAACATTAACGCTCTAAAAAATAGAGTTTTATTTCGACATCTTTCAGCCAACTGGCAAATATGATGCGATTCTCAATAATCGATACCTGTTAATCTTTAACGGTAATTGTTCATTTCAACATAACTGTTAGAATCCATACAAACTAATTGTTGTCTTAAATATCTGATAAGTGATTATATTTCATTATAAAAGAAGTCTCTAAGAAAATAAAATTATTTTTAACAATTTCAAAAAAAAAGAGGTACTCTGTAAGCGAGTAGCATAAAAAAGTAGGTGGAATTATTGGTCCCAAGTTTGAAAAATACATGTCAAACGCGACTCAAGCGATGTGATGCGAGCTTAAAAATTCTCATAAACTTTGTTCAGCTCGTCTTCTTTTGACTTTTAAAGAAATAAAAATTTTTACAAAATTTTCTCTGGTTCTGAAACAATAAAAATATATAATCTAAACTATTAAGTCAGGACAACTAAAAAAAAATCCTTGATTGCGCGCTAGTATCGATTGTAAGGCATTCTGCGCTTCCGCCCTCAACCACCATATTTCTCCTATTACGGTTAATAACTTAAACACATTCGTACGTCAATATATCATATAAAAATGCGCAAAAAAAGAGCTGCTACTATTATTACTATTACACCAATAAAGCTAGACATTATCAATTATGTTTACTGTAATTAACTTCAGTATTATGTCGTCGAATTAAACTAACAAATCATGCCAGTGGTTACCGGCCAGTGTCGGATTTTGATAGCCGGCACGTCAAGTTGGAAAAACCAGCGTCTCTGACGTCACACCCACCTTCTATTCATCATTGAACACTCGATTCTTCCACTGTTCCCGTACTTAAATTCTCAATCTACCGTTTCTTCTCGTGATTCTTCTACGTTTTTGTGCGTTTATCAAGTTTTTTTATCTTACTAAAGAATTTCTGAGTAGTTTAAAATATTTTGCAATCAAATTATTTTTCTGGGCATTATCATCGCGAATTACTTTAAAAAATATCCCCATGTCAAAATTTTTCATTACTTTTTTTTAAATGACTAACCAATCTGGTCGCTTTTTAAAATAAAATTTGAAAACTATGTAAATATTACAAATAAGATAACATGAAACTCATAAATAGTAAGTAAAAAATAAAGTATACAAAAAAAAAAAAGGAAAAAAGAAAATTGTGGCGCGCAACAAATACAGGTGTTTAAAAAGCGTCGCAACCTTATGGCTTCCGTGGCGCGAGTGGTAGCGTTTCGGCCTTTCATCCGGAGGTCCCGGGTTCGAATCCCGGTCAGGCATGGAATTTTTCACACACGCTACAAATCACTCATCTCATCCTCTTAAGAATGCCTAACGGTGGATCCGGAGGTTAAAAAAAGCTCTTAAACACGTTGTAACGTTTGCTGAGGAATAGTAGCAACACATCATTCAATTTCATTTGCTAGCTATTCAGGAATGGTGTGAGGATGACTTTTGCAAGCAGCATCCTTAAGGTATCCCACACGAAAAAGACAGAAGGGGATAATTCAGGAGGCAGAAGGGACCACAACTCCTTCGAAATCACTTTTTCATGAAAAAGTCATAGTGTTATTGGTTGTATGAGCCGTAACATTGTCTTGCTGAAACCACGACTACTCTAGCCGGTCTGCAGGTATAGGGTTTACAAATTTTTCTACACCATACATCTACATACACCATCTGTATGTAGCGCTCACTGTTCACTGTGCCATGAAAAAAATCTCATAAAGATTCGCCTACGCAACACTGCACATCAAATACCCACTTTTTATCCGTGCAGAGGAGACTCGTACAACTGATGCGGATTTCCGTGCATCAAACAAGTGAATTCTGAATTCGTCAGATCAAAACCAATCATCGAGTTCTACCCAATCTGGTATTACAGAACATGAACCATTGACAGAAAGCTACACATTTTCCAGGTAACAACTCGTGAACAACACGAATTCTGTTCGGATGCATCTCTAAACACTTGTGCAATGTCGTGTGGGCATTACCAACGAAGTGCCGAGTTAGATACAATATCTGCCAGACTTACTTATCTACCGCCTACCTACCAGATTGGCTAGATAGGCGTCACACAGATTTCTTGGGAATTACACAATATGCAGCTTGCGATCAACTTTTCTGGTGTTAACACTTCGGTCGACCACTTTTGGCTGCATTTGCTACATTCCCTGCCTCTTGAAACTTGTCATACAGTCGCTTGATGGAGGACTTGTTTGGTGCATCACCAATACTTTTCTATGAAGGCATTCTGGGTCTGGGCAAAACTGACACATCTAATATATTGACAGACAATGAATATTTTCTGCTGCATTGTGTAATCTATTTTCCTCAATTCAACTTGCTACAAAAGGAAACATTCTTCAATAAGGTTGTGTCACCTTTTGAACACACTGTATATCGTCTGTTTATTCCTACTGAACTGACTACCCTTGTGGAATACCATATACTATTTTGTGAACCAGCTTCTTTAAAAATGTGAAGATACTGGGGAGAAACCGTAGAGCCATATAATTCTGTACTGCATTACACGGAATCTCCCTCTGTTAACACTAACCTTAGTATAGCAAGCGTCCCATATACCTGTCTGTGTGTCAACACATGCCTCTGTATCACATTATTTAAGATATTTCTTAAATAAGAGCTATAAGATACTCTTTTTAAGGGCTAAAATTTAAAAAAATGTATTCTTAATAAACAGAAATTATTTTAGTTGAGAAACTTGTAGTTTATCAATAATGAAGCAGAAAATTCATTGTTTAATGATAAGAGACCGAATACAATTTTTAATTTATCTTTCTATGAAAGTTTTCAATCATGATAACATTAAACGGTTACCCCCTCTATTAAATTGTGTCCATGGCAAGGGGATATCCTTTTTGATTGATTAAAAATCTATATCGAGGGTTATTCAATTGCTAGGCAGCGCGCATTACGTCGTAATGGACAATGTTTCAATGGTTATTCTCTTTTTGAGGTAACTTTACTCTTTCGACTGGGATTGCCCAAAACTACAATGCACAGCTTTTAATCTAGACTTTAATTAACGGATACTTTTTTTTCATAGTAAATGTACATATTAGATAACTGAGAAACTTGGTTTATCGAAAATTGCACTGAAACTTTATTGTTGAATAACATAGGAGACCTATCTTTCTGTAAAAGTTTTCTATTGTATATGAATACTAAACAGTTATTTATTTGAGTGGTTAGAGTTTCATGCAGCTAGGCTTATAGGCTTATGCGTTTTTTATGGTAAACTTTTATCTTATTTAATTGTACATAAGGGGACGTGTTTAAGCCATGGTGGGCAATCCTAGTAGAGAGTTTGAGTGGTTTGACCTGTTTTTTTTTTCATTTTCAATAAAGATCTTCTAAAACGATACAACAATAGTTTTAGTCAACAAGAATTTTTATTTTATAGAAACAAAAACAATGGAATGTTTCGTAAAGAATATTTTGTTTATTATTATTATTCATTTGTAATTCATCTTTTATTTCTATTGTTTGGGCTTTTAAAAATTAATTTTCGGTATCTAACAATGATGATTGATTAAAATAAAAATTTTCATAAGAGTTTTAGAGGACGTCGGTCAGTTGTGTCCGCCTGAAAAAGAACCAGGTTAATTGCGTCCCTCATAGTACATTTCACCCAGTAAACACCATCCCTCGTAGGAAATTTTACCTTGTTATTCCGAAAAATTGATCATAACAATGAGTATAGATAATAAGTAATAGGTATAGTAATAAGTAAAAGTCGTGTGAAATGAACTAGTTGAGTTAATCCCGTGCTAGATGAACTGCCATTACCGCACTAGCCGTGTGAACTGTACTATACGAGTTAATCCGGTGTTAGACGAACAGCAATTGCCACACTAGTCGTGGTAACTGTACTAGACCAGCTAGACGAGTTAATCCCGTGTTAGACGAACAAAAATTGCCGCACTAGCCGAGTTAATCCCGAGCTAGTCGAGTAAACTGTCGTTAACCGTGTAAACTGCACTAGCCGATCTACACCACTTAATACCGGATTAGACAAGCAAACTGTAGATTGTAACGTGATGAGATTGTTATGTGTCAAATCTAAATTATTCCGAAAATCTAGAAATAATAAATAAAATTTTTTATCGGTATAAATATATTTTTTTAATCTTTTGATAAATCTCAAATGGTAGGAAATTTTCTTTTTTCATAAATTTTCAGTGTTACTGTGTAATTATAAGTCTGGTCAGTATTGATTCTGCTCTCTCCCAAGAATTTTTATAATTAAAAAAAATAGATTAAATTTGTAAAACAAAGTAATAAAATGGAAAATATTATTGGAACTTAATTTAAAATAACTTGGAATGGAACGGTGTTATATTTCTTATAAAATTTTTACTTGTGACTTAAATATACAACAACGCAGATAGTTATTGAAAAAAATAAATCATCAAGATCAGAAGAACTCCTAATTAAAAAACGATATCTAATGAATTATTTTTTACTTTTATAAAAACAATATGAGAAGCTAAAATCTCGTGCGCCGAAATACTTTGGAGCTACAATTTTTTGGAAGAAATTTTTCAGAAAATTGTTGATAAGATCCAAGCAGGGATGCGATCCTCCTCGTGCTGTGGTTCTGGATAGGTTGAAGAAATTCAACTGAACAGATAAACTCAACGGATCAGAACCATAGTTTTAACTAAAATTACACTCAATTTCCCAACAGACTAAAATAAACCATACATTATGGAACTTTCGGAAGAATTACTTCAGGTGGTTATCGGAAATAAAAATCGACCGTTACAATCAGCAATGTAGCTGGGCCTAAGGATTCTGGTGAGTCCAAAGCCTTCTGGAATCCCAAAACCAAAATTAGAATCACAAGTGCTTTTGAAAACTCTTAACATATATTATCTTTTAAAAAAGATAAAGGAGCGTTAAAAAAATTCATAAAAGTACCAGAAAGTACTAGCTGAATGAAATAAAATAAGGAGAGGAATACGGTAAAAAGAATGTTGAATAAAAAACAGATTGTTTTCAGGAACTAAGCATAAAAATATAACGAACAAAAATCTGATTAATCCAAGTCACATTTGAAAATAACAGATATTTTCAAGTACAGAAAACATGGTGATATTATAAATCAATAGCAATAATTATTAATTTTATACTTTTGAAAAAATACTCACAACAAAAACATAATAAAAAAATAGAATCTAACTCATCTGGAAATAAAAAAAGTTTTTTAATAAATGCCAAAAGTGTTACGGCAGTCAGACAAAGTTATATATTCTTACACAACTGTCCAAAGAGGACTTTAATGTATTTAGGGTGTATGCATGTAAGTTTATTCCTCCGTAGCAGCTCAACGGCTGAACCGATTTATATGTATGACCCCGCGCTGGAATCCTTACGTTACTGGGAGTGTCATAGGATATGTATATTTAAATACATTTAAAAAATTATACTATATACAAAATTGTCACCCGCATGCGGTTTAATTACACTATTAGTATACCATCCTGCATTAAAGAGCAATATTTTTTCGACAATCGTGTTTTTTATATTTATCTCTTATTCCTATTATTATTTTATTTCAATTTATTTTTAAAAAAATTTCTAAGTTTTTTCACTTCATTCATTTTAAACCTCTATTTGCATTTTTATAATAAAATAATTCAAAAACATTCACTTAGTCAGCCACGTCATTGTTCACTGACATATTAAAAAAGAAAATATCGTAATAAATTTTAATGTTATTGATTTAATTTTTTTTGTTTAATTAAATATAAAATTACTTGTTTAATATATTCAAATCTTATCTTTTTAAATTTTGAAAGAAGTTCAAATAACAGCAATAACCAACATTTTTATTAATATTAACATCACAATTTCGAAAAATGTTTTCGACTTTTTAAAAATTTGAAGGTTCATGCATCAGGAGGCTATTTTTTAATTATTTAGAATATTCACTAAAATAGATTATTTTTTAATTGAGAGCTTTAATTGAGTGATTTTATTGTTTAACAAAATACTTTTTGAGCATTACATATTTGAAATTGCGTAAAAACTTTGGAAGCTCCCTCAAACTTAAGAGGAAGCGTTCGGTTGAAATAAAATAAATAAAAAAAATAATCCTGAAGTGATAATAAATTTAAAAAAAATAACTTTTTAAAATTGTTTAAAATTACAAAGATACAGTTATACTTCTAAATAAATAAAACTGTAATTTCCTAGGAAGGAGTGAAAATTTTTGGTTAATTATTTTCTCAAGAATAACAACAGAGTAAAGGGCTATCAAAAAATTAAGATTTTTTTACATTTTAAATGCAATGGATAACTTGCGAGGTGGATTTAAATTTAAAATAACTAAAAAAAACAAAAAACGTTTTGTTACCACAGACCATTGTAATGGAAGGGGAAAATTTATCGTAGTTTAAAGGTTTACTGATGCAAAAAACCCCATTAATTCCGTTTCTGAAGCAAGCTATAACTAAAAAAAGAAAAATATATATAGTCTTTTTCGGGAGAGGAGGTGAATATCAAATAAAAACTTTTGGTAATTTGTAATTTTGATTAAAAAATCTTCAACTTTTGTTAAGAAAAGTTTTTTGCTAAAGTATCTCACACAAGACTTGAAATCTTTTTTTTGCAAAATCACCCCCTCCTTTTTTCAATTTTAATAAAAAATTAATAGTCTTTCTCCGTGAAAGTAGTACCTCTTTAACACGTTTGAAGAAAATCGGTCAAAGGGGTCAAGTTATAAGACCAATATACAAACGTACGTGTATATACGCACAAACCTCCGTCTGAAAAAATAGATCTTTTAGACTTGGGCGGATTGGAGTAAATAATTTTTGCAATATTTACAAATTAATTCTTTTGTTTTGCTAAAAAAAAAAATTAAATGTCTCCTTAAGGCACAAAACTTAAAAAAGTATTTTTTTCGAATTTTTTAACCGATATTATAAATCATTAATGGATTTAACATCTATCTTGGTCAGTTTTCAAAAAAATTCGCCACGACATGACAAATAATATCGGAGCCCTTCTATATGGCAGCTACTATTACAAAATAATAAATATATACAAGTTGATTTTGCCTTTCCGTCTAGATAGTAGAAAGGAAAATAAAAGAAGAAAGAGCTATCTCTAAAAGGAAAATATTGTAATCGGTCCAATTTGGACATATGCGGTTCTCACCGAATAATCTTGACGTTTTAACATCCTAAGGAACACAAAAAACCCGGACGAAATTTTCCAGGTATTAATGTTCGTATGTACATGACATTATCATCTACAGAATGTTGATACAGGTGTTGGCCTCTAAATCACCTTATATCTCCAGAACTACTGAACCTATTTTGACCAAACTTGGTCAGATTACTTGTATACAAGGGGCATTGATGCCAATAAATTTTCAACTTAAAAGCTCAAGGGAGGGAGGCTGTACAGCAAGGTCACCCTCAGTATCTCGAGATTTCGCCTAATTAAGGTCATATTTTTCTTAGGCACATTTCTTAACAATTAAAAAATAACAATATTTGCAAAAACGTTTTTCAAATTTTTGTTTTGCACCCCACTCCAAAAAATGCTGTTGTAGTCGTCTATTATGTTGTAACGTTACAGATGAGCGGTAGAATTAAATAAATGAATAATAATTAAAGTTTAAAAAAACAACTCGATGTGGCTGGGTTTTTAACTCGATCACTCGATTGACTCGGTACCTGGTGCGTTAAGCCTCGCGGCTACACAAATCTGCCGACCATACAAGCGAAATCTGTTCTATGAATGTTGTGAAATTAGTTAGTGCCGACCGTCGCCGCTAGTAACACCACACTCGCGCGAATTAAATACCGTATTCGCGGGCGCGCTTTAGTTAGAACCATTGAATTAAATAAACGGAAAAATATATTTAAATAAAATGATAAAATATTTTTAATTAAGCTGTATGTGTGTAAACTGTGCATCAAAAACAATCCACAATTGAAGGAATATCCCGGAACGCGGCTCCAGCCGCGTGACGAGAAAATCCTAGTCAGTTTTTTTTTTTTTTTGTTAAACTATCACTCCTTTATTACAGCGTCGTGATAGTAGACAAATATTGTGAGCTATTATTTAACTCGTAATTCTAAAGGAAGCTAGAGTTCAAACTGTTTTTTTGTTGTTTTTGTTTAATTTTTTCAAATTAATATTTTTTATTAAATTAATATTTCAACAATATTAGTTTTCTTCTTAAACTGATTTTGTTCATTACTCGCAGCTCAAGTTCATGTGTTAACGGCTGATAAAATAGGAGAAAGGTAAATTATAGTAATTAAAATAATAAAAGTGTTTATAACAGAAGCTAAAAGTAATCATTAACCTAGATTTGTTCACTGCATAATCATTGAACCGGCTGATAAGAACAATAATGCCATATAATATTTAAATAATTGCTACCTACCATTCAACTGCATTTAAACGATCGATTATTTCCAAGATAAGACTTAGTAACAAGTTTGTATTTAATTAACCATATATTAACGACTGATTATTTTCATAAAAAGGTGAAAACACGTAATTTGTTTTTTAAATCTAGATTTCTTTTCTGCTTTTACAAAAGGGAAAGATATTTTCAAAACTTTTATCGAAATTCTATCGCTTTAAGATAAATTAATATGAAAAAAAGATAATTTTCATATTTAATTTTCTTTCATAACTTCTAAATTTTTATCTATTTTGTATCAACACAATTTGAATCACTTCTCTTAACAGATACACGTTTATAAAAAAAAAGCGAAAATAATTTTTTTCCTCCGAAGGTTAGTTTTTTATCTTAAAAATTATACTTGCTTCAATGAACAAAGGATTAAGATATCGAGTAGGCCTACCTTTACTTTACACAACAGCTGTAAAATCATAAAATATATTTTGCAAACAACCATAACAAACACAAATAGATTCAACTTTAAAACAAACCATGTAAAATTGTTTATCAATTAGCACTAATTACCAAAGTAGTCATTAGTGCAAATTCACTTCTTTTTAAAATATTTTTAATTTTTTTTTCATTGTAAAAAAAAAACAAAAAAAAAACAGCGGCTACGATAATGTTATAGAATATTAAAAGCGTTACAATTGTTGTATTTAAGCATACATTTTTTTTTTAAAGAACACGGATTGTTTTTCTACAGAATAGTTGCACAGATGACTCAAATAATAGACCACGTTCACTGGCATAGCAAAGTCACGTCTTGAAGAGCTGAGTAATTCTAAGTAAAATTGATTGGTTAACCGCCTTTAATGCAAACCAACCTTCAATCAGGAGTCACACGTAATGATGGGTGAAGGTGAATTAACTTACCGTTCCCATGGGATAGGCAGAATGATTCGTGAGGATATTATTTCCATAATTACACATATCTGGTGGAGGGCTTTAATATTAACATCGTGTTGTCATTGCGGGTATAAAGAACTACAAATACTGTATGTATTTGATACCAAATATGAATATGAATGGTTAATGATAATTTAACGTTTAAATGCAAACTGAAACATTTATTTATAGTTATTTTATGATAAGTATTTTAAGTTGTCAATATACGTCCGAAAAAAAAATTAATAATTAAAAATTTTATTCAGATAGAAATGAATATGAGTAATATTTACTTATTCCAAACTCATTTACAAGCGTCTTGGGCCTTTTATCCGGAGGTCCCGGGTTCGAAACCCGGTCAGGCATGACATTTTCACACGTTACTTGTCATTCATCTCATCCTCTGAAGCAATACCTAAGATGGTCCCGGAGGTTAAATTAAAGAAAAGAAAAAAAAATCCCTTTCGCCTTCTGCAGAAGGCGCAGGTAGATTTCACCGGTGCTAAGTAGGGAATAAAAAAGATTTCCATCTTAAAATTAAGAAAAATTAAAAATTTACTCAATACGATAATAGTTGTAAGTGAAAAAAAATTCACATGTTTAGCATACGTCAAGCCCCATCTTCTTATAATTCCAGCAACATTTTGGTCATCCCTTTCCGTAAGGGTTGGTCATATCTAAAGTTGTTTCAGACAAATGTTTTAGGTAATGTTTAGAGGACTAACGACCACTTTAAGCCGATTCGATATGCCTATTAAGGGAGGTATGATTTTTTTGTCTGCGAAACCCCATTTTTTCAATCCCCTGAGCCAATAATTGGTGATATCAAAAAACTTTACTTAGATAAGTCTTAGGTAATTATACAAAGAATAGTAGTAACTTAAAAGAATTCGACAGTTTATTTAATAAGAAGGTTTAGCGACTTTGTTTTTTTTTGAAGCCCCCATTTCCACCCCGATGGTCCGATTTTGCCTATTAACGAACTCGACCGAGATTTTGGGTCGTTATATTTTATGCATTATATTCGTCGTTACATTTAAAATTTTTGGAAATATGTAACATTAAGTGTAGATTATTACGCGTATTAGTACGTTGAATTTTAAGCTGTTTTAATATTAGATAAAACTGATTTACCATTAACTAATGGTGTCTTTTATTATTTAATTGGCGTTGGTTAGAATTTTGACTTGCAGATCATACAAACCAATGTTCTACTGGAGAAAATAATAAAAAAGGTAATGTTTAAAGGAGGTTAATGTTAAGGTGTATATGTTTAGGTTGATATTAGTGTTAGGTAATATTTAGAAGACTAACGACCACTTCAAACCGATTCGATACTGTGCCTATTAAGGGAGGTATGATTTTTTTGTCTTCGAAACCCCATTTTTTCCACCCCCTGGGCCAGTGGTTGGTGATATCAAAAAACTTTATTTAGATAAGTTTTAGACCCTTATCCAAAGAATAGTAGGAACTTTAAAGAATTTGATAGTTTACTTCATAAGAAAGTATACGACAAGCCCCATCTTCTTACAATTCCAGCAACATTTCGGAAACCCCTTTAGGCTCGCTGAAGGCGGAGATAGATTTCACCGGTGCTAAGTAGGGGATAAAAAAGATTTCCACCTTAAAATTAAGAAAAACTTCAAATTTACTCAATACGACAATGGTTGCACGTGAAAAAAGTTTCACATGTTACGGGTCCCAAAAATTACAGTGGAGCTTCTTCTTTTAGAAGAGCTAAAATCTGGGCGAAATCTTTCGCTAGCTGTAACTCGAAAACAAAGCGTTTCCAGACCTATGTGAACATTATTTTAACCAGTAAAACATGTTCTGAAAGTTTCTCTCTTTCTTCGTGGGACACCCGGTATATACAGAAATTCAGCAGGAAAGAAAACTAATTTGGGAACTGATTCTAGAGCTTGAAATAAGGGAAATGGTCATACAAACATGTCCGAATACGCTTTGTTATCAAGTACTGCTTTAGAGGATGAGATGACTGATTTGTAGCGTGAGTGAAAATGCCATTCTTGACCGGGATTCGAACCCGGGACCTCTAGAAAGGCCGAGACACGCTACCCCCACTCGCGCCATGGAGGCCATCTTGTAAATGAACTTGGGAAAAGTAAATATTACACATACTCATTTCTTTCTGAATCAAAGTTTAAATTAAAAAATATTTGATAAATTTTTTCCAGACGTAAATCCCCAACAAAATAAAATAACTACAAAAAATATATACAGATTCGCAGTTAAACGTAAAAAGAACAATAAATGTAAAAGAAAAACATATCTCACAAACAAAAGAAAAAAATCACCTATATCAGTCTTAATATCGAAAATAAAAAATTTAAAAAAAATAAAAGAAAAAATAGAGAGCGTAGTAGTCATAACGAAAATATTCACTAAATTTTAAACAAATATATTAGTTTCATAAATTATCAATTGAAAAGGAATTATTAACTACAATGAACTAGCAGATTTAAATAATGTAATTCTGTCAACCATAAAAAGAAAGAATTTTTTCTAAATCCATAAATTTAATTTGACGGGATAACAAAGCCAACATCGCATCACACAACAATGCAAAGCGTATCGAAAGAACAAATAGATGTTATTACACGATTGGG
The DNA here is from genome assembly GCF_047948215.1 of Lycorma delicatula. NCBI lineage: Eukaryota > Metazoa > Arthropoda > Insecta > Hemiptera > Fulgoridae > Lycorma > Lycorma delicatula. Next base: position 56,013,144 of record NC_134463.1, read on the forward strand.
CTACCGTAAAATCAGTTTGCGCTGCTCATAAAAATCACACTGAATCTTTTGTGAATTTTAAATCTAATCTACATTTTCCATATTAATCGGATTTAAGCGCCGTGAAATTTTCACTTTTTTCCCCAATTAAAGAGGGATACACCACGGAAGGTTGCAATGAGGTTTGTATATCAAGGAAAGACTGTCATGACTCTTCATGACATGAATGAGAAAACTGTTGTAAGATGGAGCCGTAAATAGCGACCGTGTGGAAAAATAAATTTAAGTTTTTGAAGCAAATAAAATGTACTTTTATGCCGTATTTATTTATAAGAAAATATTTATTACATTTCAGCCACACTCGTACAATTACCTAACTTATTTATTTGTGATAAGTAATGAAAAAGAATTTTCCAGTGAAATAAAAACACTTTTCAATTAAAAACTCCTTTATCCTACAGCCTTTTTATTATATATAAAAACAAATTATATTACTATAAACAATACCATAGTATAATTACTTCATGAAATTTCACACTGCATAAGACAACAGTTTATTATGAAATAATGTCGTTCTACGGATCTTTATGACCGTGATGTATTTATAAAACAATATAAGGTATAAGAAACACCGGTAAGTTTTTCTCCGAGAATAATGTTCACTATACGCTGTATTCCTTGTGGAGAACGAATGGTCGACTTTGCATATTAATATACAACAATAAGTTAACTGATATAGGCTACGGGAAACCACTTTACTTCTCATTTACCCTTTAAATCTAGCACGGGATGCTTCTTATTCTTATAAACATGGCTATGTAATTTATGGAAGCGACCTATAACTCATAATTAGGTCTTCTGCAACCGTTAAAAGTTTATAGAACACAAATATAGGCTTCAATAAATATATTTGTAAAATTTCTTGTGTTATAATTATGATATTAGTATTTTAAATGTAAAAATAATTACAACTAAAACACAGGGTACGATCAATTTAAAACAAAAGAAATGGATGTCTTTAAAATAATGATGAGAGAACGAAAAGCCTGAACAGAGAAAGTAATGATATATAGGAGCAAATAATATACTATACGATATCGTGGAAGATTCCATCAAAAGCAGTTAACGTGATCTACATACTTCACAAATGGATGATTAAGATTTCCTAACATTTTTTCGACGAAAAGAAAGAAACAGTAACTGTAATTAATTAAGAGCAGTGATTAACTGACTGTCTATGTAGGCGTTTAAACTAATTTACCACTTTAATTAGAGAATAGTATAAATTAAAAAAAGAAATCTATACGTAATAATGCATAATACACATCGAGTATGGAATATATAAATTGCCACTTAATGGATATAAAAAAGGAGCTGAATGGATCAAGGGAAAATGTTTTTAGAATTTTGAATAGAGCAGCATCAAATGAAATTTAAAAAAAAATAGATGTTATTAAAGTCCTTATTAATTATTTAAAATACAAAGGCATGAAATAATATTAAATAGATAAAGATAAAAACTATAAGAAATAACTGGAAAAAGGAAATCATAATTTATAAGGCGTTAATGAACATTACTTAAGAACATATTAATGTACACGTTGAAAAGAAGAGGGGATATGCTGAAATCCAAGAAGGTAGATGTGAAGGGCACAAAACATTCAAGGAAATTGTCGTCAGAAGAGAAAGACCCTCTTTCGGGATCGCTGGAAGACCTGACAAGGCAGTTGGCGTGTGCGGTCTGCAGGCTGAAACAGAATTATGGTGCTGGGCTGTCCAAATACTTATGGAAACATGAGAAAGAATTAGACACTATTCGAGTTGGATTGAGGGCGGTGACGGAGAGGTCACCGGCGCTGACGGTGATAACTCAAGAGACGCAAACCAATATTCCTAGAGAAAGAGACATGAATAACATCCTGCAGAAGATGTAACAGATGAGGAACTTATCAGTCTTACGAGAATGAAATGACCGTCAACGATATTTCAGAAAGCTATTCAAACTGGTAAATTGTCACATCATGAAGAAGACATTTGCTATATTCGTGACTTAGCAGGCAGGCAGTTGAGTGCAGACAGACAAAGAAGAGTAGATATTAAGCCGGCTGATATTGCGAAAGAAGTATCAACAATGATGAGTGGGGACATTGAGTTCGTTCAGAGATGTAGATCTACGATTTATTATGATTCGGTGGAAGATGAGGTCAAGTCGCTGAATTTGATATTGAAATCACTGAAAAGAATTAAGGAGGGTTCACCAGAATCAGTATTTGTTCTCCCTGGCGAGAAGATGGGTGCATATATTAAGAAAATATTATATTTATACAGAAACGAAGACGGGCATGTGAAGGTGACGACCTCAGAGACAGACGCCAAGCAACAGAAACAACTGCGGCCAGTTATCGAGAGAACGACACCGGTGGTTTCCGATAGCAGAACCGTTGTAGTGAAGGCAGCGGATAAGACACGCTGATTCTTTTAAGACAACACTGAAGCAAACAGTAAATAGAGAAGAAGTTGGAGAAATGTTGTCTTTGCGCAAAGGTAATAACGATGAGCTACGAATAAGAGTCAAGGGCGCAGAAAAAGCGGAGGAGTTCAGAACGGTCCTCCGAAATAAAATGGCAGACCTTCAAATTGATTTGATGTCGAAGAACAACCGGAGGATGGTGGTCCAACTGAAGGATGTAGTCATTGATACGACGGAACAGGAAGTGTCGGATGCGGTAGCGCAAGTCATAGGAGGCGAAGAGGATTTTAAGATTGCATCAGTTCGATAGGCGTCTGGCGATACTAAAAATGTCACTATTATAACAATCTACAGGGCGGCGTAGAAGCTAACGCACCAAATATTGCGAGTAGGATGGTTCATTGTCGTGCGTTGATAACAGAACCCATCGAGAGATGTTATAGATGTTGGAGTCAAGGGCATGTGTCTGCGGGCTGCAAGGGTGTGGACAGAACCAAGGTATGTTTCAATTGTGGCAAGTCGGACCATTGGCATACCCAGTGTGAGGACCGGGTAGCATGTTGTTTATGGGGTAAGGAGGGTCACCGAGCTGTGAATTGTAGGGATTCATAATGAAAGTGAGCAGATCAATAATAATTGTATTAGACGATCAATGGACGTCACATGGGAAACAGTGAGGAAGAATAATATTGATATCATCTTATCTTTGGAGCCCAACAAAGTGTCAATTATGAAAGATAACTGGATACTTGATGAAAACTCGGTGGCAGCGATTGGTTTCCCATGTTCTGGGTTTCCGATGGTAAGAAGGGGTAGAGGCAGTGGTTTCGTCTGGGCCGATATTGGAGACATTGTGGTGTTCTCTTATTATCAGTCACCCAATCAAGAAATAGAGGATTTCACCCGTTTCCTAGACGAACTTGGAGAGGAGATCTAAAGAAGAAGAGGCACGAGCGTGTTAGTGGCTGGGAACTTTAATGCAAAGTCTCCTAAATTTGCAGGTAACATGCGTAGCATAGAGGAACACATTTAAGTGAAACAGTTCAAGCACTAAGATTGGAGTGTATTAATCAACAAGGAGCAACTTTTATACGGGGTGAATCGCAGTCTGCAATCGATCTTCCATTCGTAAACGAGGAGTATGTGTTGAGGTATACCAAATGGCAGATTTTAGAGGAGGAAGGAATCTTTTTCCTCCTGGATAAACAAATGGAGGACCATTTGTTTATTACATAGGAGGTAGTGATTTTTTTAAATTATGTCCGTAACATACCTCGTATGGTATTTTTAAGAAAAGTTAAAAGTACGAGTTAATCAATGTTGGAAGAAGTCTTGTTCTGATTATTTTTATACTCGATCACATCGAACGATCATTATTAGTGCTATTTGCAAAAAAAAAAAAAAAATTTGACTAGACTACTGAATAACAGCTGTTAGAAGATCAATATTGTTTTCTAATTTTGTTCTTGATAACATTAATTTGAGTAAAAAAAAAATCATTGATAAAATTTACTCGTTCTAACGCTCCAAAAAAAATCCAGAATGATTATAAAGTTGCAGTTAAATCGTTATTTTAATACAATTATAAAACAACCTTCCAGTAAATAGTTTTGAAAAATAAAACCACTACCATGAATTACTAATAAAATTGTTTAGATGGTTAAATTATAAATTTAATTAATTATACGTATTATTATTACTAGCTGAAGTAAATCATAAAATCTTGGGTACTTACGCATTAACGCCACCGCAGCTACAGCTTTATTTAAAAACAAAGTAGTCAATCCGACTTCGGTGGAAAATGGGCCGATATAGAGTTTAACATAAATAAATAAATATTTATTTTATAAATATAATTTAACCAAACTTAACTAATTAACACGTAATTTTTTGAGTATTTATTTAATAAATTCAGTAAATACAATTAATTATTATTTAAATAATAAAGTTGCAATAATTATTGAATTTATTAAATAAATACTCAAAAAATTACGGTGTTAATTAGTCAAGGTTATCGAGCGAAACAAGCGTAGGTTAAGTTTGGTTAAATTATATTTATAAAATAAATAAATATAAATAACCATTTATATTCTGTTTTGAATCTGTTTCGGCCCATTTTCCGCTAAAATCCGATTGACTACTTCGTTTTTAAATAAAGCTGTAGCGGCGGTGGCGTTAATACGTAAGTACCAAATCTTGTATTAAATTAAGATAAAGGAAGAGAATTTCATGAAAAAAAATCTATTAAACACTGAAAAAAAAAATACACCGTGAAGTAACAAATTTACAAATCGTATAACAGAAACGTACAAATAAAATGGTTAAAATCAAAGACGTAATATTTTAACTTAATAAAATACAACTAAATGTGTGATATCTGTTTTTAATAAATGTATATTTTTTACTATCAACCTGCCGTATATTAGAGAGTATTTACGAATTACTTTTAAGTAATGTAAATATAAAAAAAAAAAACATATGACGTGTTTTATGAATAATTAATATACCATAAAACCATCTGACGTTTTCCGGGTTTCTTGTTATTTTTAATGAAACAATAGAGTTGTGTAGCTTTATAATCAAACTACTAATGAATTTATTGTATTTATTTTTTAACAAACATAACTATACGTTCACATATTATACTACATCATAAAGTAATACTGTTTATTTTGTTTTTAATAATAAACCTATTTATGTAATTCATCGATAAAAAAAAATTAAAACTGCCAGTTCTATTTGTTGCCGCTACTACCCACAAAACAAAACACAAGCTACAAGTTATTTTAGGTTATAATGCTTAAAATAGTCATAAAACATACAACTATTGAATTATATAACATAATGTTAAGAGTCAATTCGGTCATATAAATAAGCTTTTACTAGGTTAAACATGCCGTCTTGTTGAATAATTCCAGGTTAAATATTATTTAGTTTTTACCGCTAATATGTCAAGTCGAATAATAGCCCGGTATTGTTCACGGTCGAAGATAATATTTTACACGTTACAATTACTATAAAATTTAACTACTAGTGTCGTTTAAACAATATAATATAAAAAAAGTTTTATATATGGCCTTTTGTTACAAGTTATGGAAACAATACTCCAGTGCAGTAGGAAATGTTATAATTTTATTAAAGCAATTTGAATATAACACTATTATAAGAACATTTACTTTGCTGTAAATTACAGAACATTTTTATAATAGCGACTTATTGTTAAATACAATAATAAATATTATATAAAAAATCATATGACTACTTACATTGCAATAGTCGTTATCACTAATGAAGTGTAAAGACCTACATGCATAATACACCATATCATGGTCAAACACATGTGCTAATACGAACATGGTAAATAACACTTGCGCACTGATATCGTTTGAACAATGCTGTCTTTCATTCAATGCAATAAATCTCCCGTACAAACAAAATATTTCCCTTTCATTACAATAAATTCCCTTATAAAGTAAATACGATATTTTAACATTTCTAAATTCATTAATACAAAATTAAAAATTTCCGTTTGATAATTAATTTAGAAATATACAGAAATAGACGATTTAAAGGGGTTTTTAAAGTTAAACGAATAAAAACACCAGGTAAAAATATTCTTTTATGAAACCTTACGAAGTTACATCTTTCATCAATATCCCAGGATTTTTAATAATTGTTTTTAATAATTTAAAAATAGCCAACCTCCGTGGCGCGAATAGTAGCGTCTCAGCCATTCATCCGGAGGTCTTAAACCCATCAGGCAAGGCATTTTCACACGTTACATAACTGTCATTTCATCTCATCCTCTGAAGGAGTACCTAACGGTGATCACAGAGGTTTAAAAAATGGAAAAGAAGATAAAAGATGAACGATTGACTAGGTTAAACCTGTAATATTTCTAGTTATTTATTTTATGTAAGCTGTCGTAGTAAATAAGCATTACCCTACTTTACAATTCCAATGCTAACATTTATCTTCTTCCGCTGCTTTGTAATTTTTCATGTAACACAGTGCGTGGTAGACTTCTTTTATTGTGGGAGGGTTGATGTTTTCTGGTGGTGTTATTGGGGTGTTGGTGTGAAATTTAGGTATTTAATCGGTTTTTCGCAATTTAGGAGTTTGTTGAAATATTTAGCTAGGATTTCCATGTTGTCTTTATTGTTATGGGCCAGTTTACAGTTTCATTCTTTATTAGCAAGGTTGGGGTTTGCATTTTTGGAACCAAATTTTTGAAAGTTTTGTAGTAGTTTTTCAACTGTGTTTTATTGAATTCTTCTTCTATTGACTAAAGTGTATCTTTATGGTGTTGTCTTTGTTGTGTATGTTTATGGTGTTGTGCAGATGAAATTTGAAGATATATTCAGTAATAAAAATAATGATAGGTAAGTTTAGATATAATATATACATTGCAAATAATTCTTACGTACTTGGAATTTTGAGATCGCTCGAAGACTGAGAATGGTGACCGATCTGCGGCGTTCCCCCCTCCCATACTGCACATTAAGGGAACTTGGACTAGCTGCTTCCCCCACCCAACGCCACTTAGGCGTTTTCCCCACCCAATGCCTCTCAATGTGTGTAATCTTCAAGTGAGTAATTAATAACAGATTTCTAGAGTTTTCGAAATTCGACCTTAAAAGGGACGAAGAAAGGTAAAAATATGTTGCATCTTCCTCCAATTATTTGGCTAATAAAACATAAAACAAAAAAAAATTGTTTAAATGTGTCATCTCCTATTGGTACTTGTCGTGTAACACTAAGAACCGGTCAAAATACGTTTTTACCTGTACGAAGGATGATTAAACCAGGCATAACTACTATTTTTAAGATAAGACCGACTATTTTGAAACTCGCATTCTTCGGATCAATCAAAATTTTGGATCCTGTTTCTCTGAAGAAATTAAAATACACTGATTAGTTTTAATATCTTAGTATTAATTGAAAAGTTTAAATGAAATATATATATATTTATAAAAGCTGAAAGGGAAAATATTACAGCAAAACACTACTGAGATATTACAAATGTTTGCTAGTACTGAATATTAAAAACTTGATATTAAAGTTATATAAACGAATCATTATTTACATATTTAATTTTTAGATATTTAAATTACTCGATATTAATATAATTTTTTCTTGGGTTGGAATCCGGGACAGGTATGACGTTTTTTCATACGCTACCAAATTTCACCGGGCTAATGACCATAGATATTGCTCTTTCATAAAAAAAATTAAACTAATACAATTAAATGAATTTTAATAATTAACACGAATGTTTATTTTTTCTATAACAATACTATATTATATATTAATTAGTTCTTTTATGTATCCAAAGCGGTTAATAAAGTAATAATTTTCTTAAATCTATTTTCCATGACATTTTTAAAATGATTTATAAATAAATTATATGTATTTGAATGTTGAAATACCATCGAAACTTAACTGCAACTTTTCTTTTTTATTTATGTTTATTCAAATAATTAAATACTGTTTTTTCAATTGCATTAATTGTAATGCAATGTAACTAAACATTTTCTTAAACTTACAAATATATATAACGATACTGAATACGATATTAAAGTAATTTACACATATAATATATAAGATTTACCCGTATAATATATAAGTTCATAACGATGTCTATAATAGAAACAAATAAGACGGAATTAGTAAAACGTTGAGAAATTATAGTATAGTGGTTAACATTTAACTTTTCATTTAAATCTATCCTTTTGTAACATTTTCATGAAAAATTATTATCATTAATTTTTTTCCAAAATCACTTGTTTTAGTTTTTCAGGTACTAATCAAACTCTAAATGTGAGATGATTTGAATTTAAATTTATTTTAAAGTTGATATTCTTTAATATACAGATACGTCTTAGCTTAAGAAAATCAAAAAATATTAATTTTTTTTTTTTCTAAGTAGCTTCTGACCATTCATTACCGACGATTGTTATTCTACATTCCAGCATACTGCTTCTTAGAGATATACATTTTTTTAGGCTTTTTCCATCATTTCCATATTCGCACATGTAAGAATAACATTAGTACCTGAAAAAACTAAAGTGATTTTGGTAAAATTGGTGCATCAGTGTGGTCTTGCCAGGTTTAAAGTTGTACCAACATATTAGATAAAAACCTTTTTAGCAGATGAAATTTGAAGATATATTCAGTAATAAAAATAATGATAGGTAAGTCTAGATATAATATATACATTGCAAATAATTCTTACGTACTTGGAATTTTGAGATCGCTCGAAGACTGAGAATAGTGACCGATCTGCGGCGTTCCCCCCTCCCATACTGCACATTAAGGGAACTTGGACTAGCTGCTTCCCCCACCCAACGCCACTTAGGCGTTTTCCCCACCCAATGCCTCTCAGGCGTTCCCCCACCCAATGTATGTCAGGTGCTTTCCCCCACCCAACGCCTCTCAGACATTACCCCCACCCAAAACCTCAGACATTAACCCCACCCAACGCCTCCGAGGCGTTCCCCCCACCCAACACCTCTCAGGCGTCCGAGAGGTGGTCTTAACTGTTCAAAAATTCCGGGATAATTCGTAATTTCTTGAAATCCATTTTAGGAGTACTGGAGTTGAATAAACAATATGTTTCAAATGGCCCCACACGTAGAAGTCAAGAGGGTTTAGTACAAGTAGAAGTCAAAAACACTGTAGTAAGCTCATCCCAACATTATCAGCCCATATTTTAACCTTGACTCTACAAAAGTATAATACAGTGATAAATAAACTCAATATTAGTTGTGAGGACGTTAAATCTCACAAACTTACTCAAAAAAGTAATTTACTGACCTGGAACTTCTTCAAAAGGGGCACTTTCTTATCAATTACCAAAACTTTCAGCACCTGATTTCCTTACACGATAATATAGTAGCCCATACTGTGATGGTAGAAATTCTTTGTTGAATTTACTAGAACATCATCACAATCCTTAAACCACTATATTACAACTATGTCTTGGTTATACTATGCACTGTTTTGTTTTATGCAAGTGAGCTTATACTTAATTCCTCTTTTTCGTTTCTAATTTCAACTTACACTTTACTCTCTTTCTTTCTGTTTAGCCTCCGGAACCACTGTAAGGTATTACTTCAGAGGATGATATGTATGAATGTAAATGAAGTGTAGTCCTGTACAGTCTCAGGTCGACAGTTCCTGAGATGTGTGCTTAATTGAAATCCAACAACCAAAGAACACCACCAGTATCCAAGATCTAGCATTCAAATTTGTATAAAAGTAACAAAGTGACATCAGAACATCAGTTGATTTGCAATCATGAGTTAACCATTACACCAGCCCGGTGAGCTTAACCTTGACTCTACAAAAGCATAATACATATTTACTTATTGTAATATATCTGTGATATAAAAATTTGTTGTGAAATTCTTCCAAATTTGTAACTTGTAAATTTTTTTTTAATAAAAACTTTAATTTACTTTAAATTAATAGTTTTTTCTTTACTTTAATCCTGTTAATTACAAATTCTTATATAACTTCTAAAACACAAAGTTGACTATAAAACTGTAACATGGTTGTGCTGGTTCATATGAACATGCAGAGGCTGTTCATATGAACATACATGGTCTTGTTAGCTGAAGATTTAGGACTATGTAAACTTTTAATAAATGGCAAACAAGATTTTAGTCATTTTTGGGGCAACCTTAAGCAATTGGTGCTTTTGTTTATCAATTTAGATGCACGCTTTGCATTTGAAACTAAACTGACATTCTGCAATACCTTACACCTCTTTTGTACTGCTGAGAACACAACGTGTTCAAGTGTATCATATGCATGTTCAAAGATGATGATGCTCTCACAGTGAATATTATGCAAGCCGACCAAATTACAAGCAGCATGTATACGTAAAGTTGGAACCTGTAATTTGCTTATGTCTATACAGTATATAAATGCATGTTCATATCCATCACATCAACACAGCTAAAATAAATTTAGTTAAAATAGTTTTTAACTAGGTTTCATTGAGTATTGTGGAGATAAAAAAGTAGAGAATCACTGATTTAAATGATTTAATTTGTTTAAATAGGCAATAATAACTCATTAGCTCATTAGGGACGTTTAAAATGAAAGTAAAGAGCTTTTTTTTTATGATCATGTCAAAACATATTTTATTAGAAAATAAGTTTTATTAGAAGGTAAATTATATGAAAAATTTTCTAAACTCACAAATTGGAACAAAGTATTAACTCTATAAATAAAATAACAGAATACTCCAATAAATTTGAATGTGGCATAAACAGGATACAAGTGGACTCATCAGACGGTAGTTGTGAAAATGATAAGTAGACATTTGTTCCAATAAATATAGATTAATAAACCTTTTCTTCTAATTTGTATTTAATAATACATTATACACATCACATTCAAAGTGCATAGATGTACTACTTCATGGATAAAAAAGGAACTGTGCCAGCATTTGGCTGGATAGATCAAGGAAACCATGGTAAAACCTTGATTATAAAAATTAACAAAAATATAATAATAATAAACAATAATAAGAGTAATGTAAAATAATAATAACAGCAACATCACAAAATTTATATTTAATTATACATATTATATAGCTATATATTTTCCAGCACCATAATTTAAATTCATTTTTCTAATATATTACTACATTGATAAAAAAGGAATTCTGCCATCATTTAGCTGGATAGTTCAAGGGGAAACCAAGGTAAAAGTTTTATCAGAGCAGCATCATAGTTTATTATAAAGATTTTATATCAGTCTGACAATAATTTAAGTTAATTTTTCTATAAAAACAACAGCCATATATATATAGAACAGTAATACATTAACAACAGATGAGGATAACGGCAATCAAATACACAAAAAATAATTGGATAAGTATTTAATATTTTATTGTTTCAAATAAAGTTTACTTAAGCCACGGAAAGTAAAACTAACTGTTCTGGCATTTACCCTATTGGACCAAGGGAAACCGTGGTAAAACCTTGGTCAGAACAGCTTACAATATTTGATGTCTGTATTATGCTGCAGTATTAAAGGTATATACATAGTAAAATAAATTTACTGGCGATACATTCACTGTATACTATTTATATTTTATTAGCTTTTAAAAAATAAAATTTGCTGAATTTTTATTGTTACATCTTCAATATCGTAAACCCTTCAAATCCTGTAAAAAAAAAAAAAAATTTTAAGATAAAACTTTTAATAAAATACTGTACTATGATATCCTGACATACTGCACACAAACTCAACAATAAATGACAGATTTAAATGATAGATAAAAGGATGCTAGGTCTTGGCAAGATTAGAACTAGGGATCACAAAAGAAAAAATAACAAAAATCTAATTTAAAAAAAAGAACATTTATCTTAATCAAAAATTAATATCACTTTACCGACATAAAATAATCTCATTCAATTTGGAACTCTCTTGCATTGATAAATACAAAACTGGATGATTAAGAGTAATTATCAAAAGAGTAACTCAGTTTTGTAACTCTACTTGTAATTTATTAAGGGACAGTACAAATCAAACAAATTCCATTTCAGAAACATGTTGAACATAAATCTATCACAAACACACTGACAAAATATTAAAAGGAAAAGTTAAAACAGAACCACTTGTTTAAAAACGTTATATGTGTTGTATCTACACTTAAAAAAAACTTATTTTTGTGGAAAATAAAGAGCTGAAAATTTACAACTGGGAATGTGAAGTAAATAATAATTAATAATTCTGTTGATAATAAATACAGAATTTGCATGTTGACATTACTTAGTTCCTTTTTTGAGCTTAGTGAACTTTAAACAAAAATTAAATCATAGAATAATTTTCATAGAAATAAATCAAAGAAGGTGATAAAATGAATTTAAATAATAAAAATAAAAGTCTATAAAGTTAAATAAAAGTCACCACTGTTATGATGTTACCTATCTTAAAAGTGGTCTGGAAACCCCTTATATGTAATAAAATAGTTTATTTAGTGCGTTATGTCAGTTTGTATAATATGTTGTATTTGTCAGATTTAGTGCACTTTTAATTTCCAATCTGTTCCATCATATTTGCAATTAACAATAACACGCTATATGTTCAGTATCCTGTTTTGATTAATATCTTTGTTCATTAGTTTTGAACCTGTAATAGGTGATTTACAAAGTTTGATCATAATGTTAAACGTAATGTTTTTTAAATAAGTGGTTCTGTTTTAACTTTTCCTTTTAATATTTTGTCAGTGTGTTTGTGATAGATTTATGTTCAACTTGTTTCTGATGTATAATTAGTTTTAAATAAGTTTCTTTACTATTTAGACAAAACAAATTTTCATATTTCCCCCTTATCATAAAAAAATTATTATTTATCAATTTTTCAAAATAAAACAGAATAACTTAATAATTTATAATTCATTTAACATGACAGAACAAAAAAAAAATTTGGAACTGAGAAAAAGTAGGTCAATTAGAATGTATTTTTTGAATCTTAAAAACGAATTTTTGGATTTTTCTCATCACCCTCAGATTTTTAGTTATCACCTTTCAAATTATTAAAATAATATGTTTTAATGTAAGAGATATAGCATTTAATACCAATTGAAGATGTGGATACTGTGAAAACCAATCATTGGAAATTATTATGGTAAATATTGAAAAGAATAAAATGCATGTCATATGAAAAGTATTTCATCGGCCTTAAACCCACACTGAACATACTAGCCCAAAAATATCAGAAGAATATTGCTTTTAATGATTTAAATAGTTCTCCTTTTCCCAATAAAAAAAAAATTATCGGTTTCTCCCAAAAAAAAAATTATCAGTTTCTCCCATCACAATGAAATGTGAAAATCATTACTGTGTTGCATATTACAGAAGTAGATTTTAGACATGTTTTTGTCCAATTCAAATGAATTGGACAAATAACATTTCATGATACAATTTCATACTATTTAAAAATTCAAATTAATAGTTCTGTAATATTTTTAAATCAGTTGTATTAAGCAGATTAGATGATTTTTTAAAAATAAATGTTAACACTGATGAACTATTGGAACCAGTTTATTTTATATGGCTAATGGTATTTAAATTTGGCCTTACTTCAAACCCTTCAATTTCTCGTTGGTATTCTCTGAGACATTTTAAATGTTGTTTGACCATCAGGTTATATTTGGTGGTTTTCCATCTTATTCACGACTAAAAATTAAAAAAAAATTTTTGCCCTTATTAACATGTTATACTGAAGTCTATAAAAACCTGACATATGAGATAAAAGGAACACCTTATCACAAATACAAACAATAACAGTTGATATGTCTAATATATAAATTTCAATTCTCAAAGTATAAGAATGACTGACATATCTTTATGAAAATTTTTTTTCAGTAAGCTTTGAAAGCTTTGATGTCGGCTAGCCATTGAATGGTGTTTTTTGAAGGTCAAAAGAATATTGAGGTTTAATTACTAGATTGAGCGATAATTAGAATTTTGTGAAATCATCTACATTACACTTCAGAAGAATGAAAATAATTAATGAATTGTTTTCACACTAAAAAAGAAAAGAATAATGTTTTCAATCTGAACTTGTCTGCAAATTAGAATAAAACATAGATGAATGGCTTTTAAGGTAAAAAATCTTCAGCTAAGGTAAGAAAAAATAGCAAATCAATTTGTGTTGTAACAGGCAACTCACTTCAATACTTGCGATGCCATCCAGAAGGATATTTTTGATCTGAAAAAGAGATAGGAAAATTTTAAGTAATCTATAGGATGATAAATATAATGTCTTGGAACAAACTTCAACAAGATTTTACAGAAATTAAGTAAAACAATGACTGTACCTTGATATTTAGTAAATACACTAAGTATGTCACTTTCACATGGAAATATAAACAAATGACAAAAACATTGCAATAGGTAAAAAAATAGATGGTTAGCAAAGTAAGCAGAAGCGGCAAATCTTTGAGGCAATGACAATAATTTATTCTTCCACATTTGAGTGAAGGAAGTCCATATTAGCTGTGTTATTACCTGGATTAATCATGAAGATATAGAAATCTACATCGAATAATAATTAAGAGACAAGACTGAGAATGAGCAATATTAAAACGCAACAATTTCAGCAAGACATCAATCTAATAACCTCTCTCATGGAATCGCATAGTTAATCATTGCCCTGAAATACATACTTTTACAAGTTAAATGTATTTTGTTATTTTAAGAATAAATACTTATAATTCTGTATGATTGTCTATACTTACATACAGTATTATTGCAGTACGATGTAAGAGTATTTGTCCATTTCTTGGCTGGTTTAATGCAATTCTCAATTCCTTTCTGTTCTGTGCGAATCTTTTTATCTTGATTTATTTACTATATCCTACGTCCTCAGATTTCTGTTTTATATAATTCTTTACCTTCATCTGCAGTTTTTACTTTATACACTTCTCTACACATTATCAAATTAACTAAAACTAGATAGATGTCTTACTATATGACCTACCAACCTAGTTAGTTTTTCTAAAAGAGGCTGACACAAATTTCCAGGATCTATTTCTCTGCATTACCATGTTTCTAAAGCCTTTATTCTTTTCTACGCTTTTTTTATTATTGTTGTATTGCTGTCATTAATCGTTACTATCACCATAAATACTTTCAAAAATTATTAGATCCACAGTTGATAAAACAAGATTTATTTTTCTGCATGAAAACTCTCCTCGTCTGTTCAGTCATCTACCTTATTTTGTCTATCCATTATAAATTTATGACTTAAACAACAAAAATTTGTGATATGTTGTGTTCCACTCATGAATATTTAATTCTTTATTATACTACTCGGTTTTTTTCTTTTTATTTTCAAAATGAATTTCCATCCAAGCAGTTAATCCATGCTCTTTACTACTTCTTTTGATTCCCTTTTGGTCTTTGACAAAAGAACAAGATTACCGATGATGCTTAACTTTTTTATTTTTTCTCCTTCAATGTATTTAAAATTTTTTTTATTAGTTCATATGGCAGTTTTATGTAAAAGTAGAAATGTAATAGGGAACAAAGTAGACTTTTATCTGAATTAGAGCTCATCTTTCTTCATCTTCTACTACATCCAGATATGGGTATTAATGATGTCATATTATCTAACTTATTCCATAAAAAAATGTTACAGATAATGAAATCTTCCCAATCCTTTGATCGGTTACTGCAGTTCTCCATTAGTTTCTGTTCTGTGTCTACCTATTAGCCCAAACACTTCTTTTTCTTCTTCCTACAACATGAAATTATGTTTTTCATAAATTAAAAATCCTTGCTTCTACTTATCTGATTTTGAATATCTTAATACGTGTCCCATCAGTTCAGTACTTTTTACAAAATTTTTCCGTAAACCTCTCTCTTAAACAATTTATCTCAAAACCTTTCCATTTCATATACTACAGACTAAATTTTCAACATTCTTTTGTAACCTCAAATCTCAAAACCTCTACCTTTTGTTTTTATGGCATCAATCATACTTGATTGACTGTCATATTATGCTACACTCTGTATAAATAATTTTAAGTCTTTTTAATACTTAAATCCACGTTTTAGGTTCTTTCTTCATCAATCTATCATTTGTAAATTTATTACCTAAATAACAAAATTTTTTAACTGGTATGCTGGGTACCCTTGCCTCATTGTGTAATCCTCTATTCTGTTACCATTTTTAATCTGTTTAATTTCAAAATTGAATTGCTGTCCTGCAATCTGTCCATAATTCGTCATTTCATCTAACCGATTCCCAGTTTCAGCTAAGATAATGTCATCTGTGTATCTTAAACATTTTACAGTTTTTATGCCCTCAATTTTTCTTTAGGTTTTTTTTTAATTGCTTCTTCCACAACTAATTTAAAAGTACAGAGGAGACAAGGTACACCATTCCCTTACTTCTTTCTGTTTTTATGATTTTTACTTCTTAATTTTCTTTACTTTATTACAACTACTGGATACTCATAAAAATAAAAAATAATCTTTCTTTTTCTATATTTTCCTATCATCTTCTGTCATATTTTTTATATCATCTTCTTTTATGATCTTTAAATAAGGATTTTTGGGTTGCTAGTTTATATGTTGCATAAAATTTTGTTAACCTAGCTCTCTTTTTATTTTTGAGTTTGACCATATTCTCTAATTATTTTCCCTTTTTGTTCTTTTAATGTTACAATTTCCAGTCCCTTGTTATTTAATTTTATATATAATTTTTTTAATCCTTCGTTTTTTAATGTATAATTTCATCTTCTGTTGAAGAGGTCTTGTAAATTCCACACTAATCTTGTAGGCTTGAGCTTTAAATCTATCCTGATGTTTATAATTCTTTTGCTTGTGGTAATGTATGTTTTTTTCCTACATTTCAATCCTGTTCTTATGTTTATATTTTAGTGTTTATTTAATGATAATGATCCTACAACAAAAAAAAGAAGCAATTTAATTTTTTCTGATAACATTAAACATTATTTTTTTATGTGATATATTGAAGTACACTAGATACATTGAAATCAAGACTTGACACAGATTACTTGATAAATTGAACTTTAAACAATACATTTATCATTTAAAATGACCCAAATTACCATAATTATATAGATTTCAGATATTTATACTTTGAGTTTAAGAACAATGTTATACATGATAATGTAATTAGGTTGTTGAAATTACACTGAGCAAATTTCTTTCTTTTTCTTATTTTCTTACCTTTATTATGACTACAATTACTATTATTATTATTAAGCAACTTGTTTAATATATTTAGTTTGCTTGGCATTACACCCACCACCACCTCATTCGGTCACCCTAAAGCATAAATTCGAATGTCTGTACCATAAACATTTACTGAGCCTTGAAACAGTTTAGCGACCAGTGTCCTAACTAGCTCCTAGAGCTAACCTAAAAGCGTGGTACCATACAATACTCGTGTGTCTCACCGCCCACTTGTCATATAGCTCCTAAAGCTAACCTAAAAGCGTGGTACCATACAATACTCGTGTGTCTCACCGCCCACTTGTCATATATCACAAAAATGGGTAGGCGCACCCCATCAACTACTAAAACATATATGACTATCAATAATTAAATTTATCTTGTAACGACATCAATTCGCTGCCACGCCCTGGCTGCTGAATGCCAGTAAGTACCTGTCCACTATTAAAGCGCTTGGAGCCTTAATCTGGCCGGTAGCCAGCCATATCTCTCCGTTAGCTTCCTACAGTAGTGGGGTAGGAGTCTTTTCCCTTACGTAAACTACTGATGTCAGTTGAACAAAGTTACCGCATCAAAGAACTCCCACACGGTCCAACAATGCGGCTCTCGCCACATTGACTCACCGCTTTGTGACTTTTGAGAAGGCCCTATATTTGCGTATTAATGTTAGATTGGCCACTGATGATTTGCTAATGGACAACTAATATACCGGGCAAGAGCACTGAAGATGCCATACTAAAGGTGATGGATATAGCTTCCTCTAGTCCATGTAAATATGTATTAGGGATTTTTCTGGACATATACGAAGCATTTAACAACTTATGATGGCCCTCTGCCCTGTTTTAGATGCAGAAGCATAAGTGAACACGAAATGAACTAGAAGTGCTCTCAAGTTATTTCAGACATCGGACAGTCTCCCTGCGTGATGGCGGCTCAGAGGTTCGTAAGACCTTAACTAAAGAATGTCCTGAAGGCAGGGTTATGAGTCCGTTTCTTTGGATCATAGAATTTGATTCGATGTTGCATTTAAGGTTGCTATGTGGTTGTCGTGCTGTCGCTTATGCTGACGACGCGCTGCTACTGATTGAAGGGGATTTACGTTACGAAGTCGAGTTCCCGAGCTGCTCGTGCTTGTGAGACACTCCGACTTTGAAGTTACCAACATAAGATGATTTTCAGTCCAGAGAAAACCACAATGATGTTGCTTAAGAGCTGATTGGCTACTTCCTAACGAATCCGGGTTCAGATGGCTGGTCTCCCCATTTGGTACATTACGACCCAAAAATACCTGGGTCTCATCTTTGATGAGAATTTTCGATTCAAGGAACATCTACAGTATGTAGCAAGAAAGCCGCTGATGCCTTTTATGGAATTCGTAGTCATTCATCCCGATTGGGGGTTGAATTATCGTACCATGCGTATCCTTTGCAAAGGTGTCAGCGAAGCTATTATGCTGTATGCTGCGCCTGTCTGGGCTCACTGTATGACCTTTAGGTATTGCGCACACATTTACCTGCGGGACCAGTGGCTCCTCTTGCTGGCTGTTATAAGCGGTGGTTATAGAACAATCTCGCGGGAGGCAGTCTGGGTTACAGCGGTAATCAAACCAATAGATATATTGGCTAATGAGCATAAGGAACGCTTCATTTCCAATGTAAATAACCTACTGACGTCAGAATGAAAGCAGGAGATTGAACACAGAGGCCTTGCAACTTGGCAGGTCAGGTGGGACGAATTCCCCACAGGTCGCTACTCGCATGGTATATTTCCTAGTGTCTGATTTAGGTGCGATTGAATGGGTCTACCCCAATCGGTATATCACACATAGTTTCTCCCCGGGCATGGTGCCTTTTGAGCGAGTTTGACTATGCTTTGTTTGGTGGCTTCGAGTCAATGCCCGGATTGTGGGACTGATGATACAGTGGACGACGTCCTCTACGACTGTCTCCGATACGAAGTCGAATGTCCATGAGCTGTTACGGAACTTGAGAGAATACATTCCTTTCTGGAACTCCATATTAACAGGATGATTCGCGAGTAGTGGTCTGTAGTGGCTGGTATTCTTCACGCCCTAGCGGTATGTAAATCTTCAGAGGGACTTTAATCGAGGTACTCGATCGTGGTAGGATCCCGGGTGGCTAGTGTTCCGGCTTAGGCATTGGATTTGTTGGAAGTAGGCGCATTGGCATCGTGCCACGGTTATATTGGTATTGTTTGTGATTCGATTTGTGGCTCCCGCTGGTAGGGTTGGTGGTGGCCGCGCCGCCGGGGTATGTTAACTCGTGCGACCGGGGTGTGGCTTCCCTCCGACGGTGGCGGTTCTCATCATGATTTGTTAATACCATGCTTTGACCGGGAGGCGGAGCGGGGTTTGTCCCCGGCTCTTGCACGGACCGGAATGAGGTTGTGTTCCCCTTGTTAGGTGCCCTAAATTGGTCGACTTATTTGGGTGTAGGTCTGAATTTCTAAATTCAGACAATTTATGCATAAGACATAATTTTGATTGGTATGAGGGTAGCGCTGATTTCACTTTAACTCGTTTGTTTTCTAAGGCATTCACAGTTACGAAAGTGTTGTCAAATCTGGACTAGGCGAGGGGTTCGCGCTTCCGTGATTTCGGTCAGTTAGTTTGAGGGAATCAAGTTATGTTGCATGTGAAGATGTCCGATTGAATCCTACGTGAAGGCGAAATTTGAGATATATTTTACTGATGCAAATGTCTGCCGAGGCATTTACATCCGTGGAATCCCGACCGAGGCCTGGCTCAGTCGGATCAGTTAGAGGGTCTAAAGACGACCTCCGGTAAAGCCCCTCAGGGCTTCGAACGGAGGGGGTTGGTGTGACGACCAGTAACATTACATTTTAGGTGTCTTCCCCTTACGAAGTTGGGATGATTACTCATCCTTTATACTTAATACGGGGGTTACGACTGTATGATAATTTGTCTGCATCCTTGATAATCAAAAATTTCGTGTAGCGCACAGAAATGTTAAAATTTTGAATGTCCATCCAACTTTCTACGGTTGAAAAAGACGCTGGGCTCGGTCTTCTAGCTGCGGTCGTGTGTAACCGTGAACTAACAGAAGACAGTGGCTCCTTTTGCAGTAAACAGTAAAGCCTGGGACGTGACTCCTTTTGCAAATGTCAGTCCCAAAAATCCGTTCAGTACCAGATTACACAGTAAGGGGCCAAGAACGGAGCTGTGCGGGCTTCCCCTGGTGACGGATTTTTCCACAACTAGGTGCGCATCCTTAAACAGAGCCGTGCGATCAGACAAATAGTCACATACTACGACCTTCAGGGCTACGGGAACATTGCCCTTCGCAATGTTCCCGTAGAACACAAAACTCGAACACAAGGAAGGAAATGCTGCCTCTATGTCAATAAAAATTGCCAAAACATATTTACAGTTGGCGCTTTCCACCCCGGCAAGAGCGTTTAAGATTCAATCCTCGGTGCTAACCCCTTTCAAGAACCCATGCTGGCCTCGATTTTGAAGCGAGTTCATATCGATGTTTTCCCAGAGCCGTTACACAACCAGCCTTTCTAGCAACTTGACAATTACCGGCAAGAGGCTGATGAGTCGAAAACTGCTGACATCACTCGGATCCTTTCCTGATTTTAAGAGCACCCTCACCAAAGCCACCTTCCAACAAGTCGGAAAGCAACCCCAGCTTAGGCACCCGACAACAGTCTGCCAAGCGGCTCTCTTATGACAGACAACAGATGATAGAAAATATCTGGGTCAAGTTGGTCAATCCCTGGTGACCCCCCCCCCCGGGGTTTAATGTATTGTAAAAATGCTAATCATTAGCATGGTTTATGAATCGAATAACGAATTCATGAGATGCTATTTTATTATTTTTTTGTTTATTAAACAGCAGGTAATAGTTTATTAGTGATGTTAAGTTGAGATGGATTGTTAGCCTTGACCAAAACACTGTAAATAAATAAAATATATTTCTTATTTAAAAAATCTATAAATGTGTTGATGATGGAACGGAACGGAATGGAACGCAAGGATTGCGGGAGTTGTTTTCTCCCTACTAATTGCAGAACTTGGACAAATGTCTCATGCTGTTTTGTCTTCTATTTTATCTGGCGGGTTATTATTTGTTTAGTGGCGGTTATATATTTTATTTATAGACGGATTTGGTATTTGCGTTCCGTTCCTTTTTGCCAATGAGAAATAATTGACTGGGGCTGATACAAGGAGACTAAGCGTGTATTTGTTTTCTATCCTGGCAATATTCCCCTTCGGTCCGTCCTCTAAAGTCCTTTGCTAGAGCCTTTCGGTCTAACAGGAATTTGCCTTCCGTGGGGGCCCTAATGTTTGGAGGACTAGACACACGCGTGTTCGGGTAGTGTTTGGGGGGATTGCGTGGCTACCGTCATAGTGCTGGTTCACCTGAAACAGGTATAAAAAGAAGGCATGTTCTATATTGCAAGAAAGACATAACAGACCTCGTTAAGGACAATATGACAAACCTGTCATGTTTCAACCTACACATTAAATTATCATAAAATTTAATTTTTATGAAGCGCGGCAAAATCGCTCTTAACCCTTCCGTTCGCGCGCGCGCGTGCAAAAAAATCAAAACCTTATAATGTTGAAAAATATTAATTAGGATGGTACGGGCTTATAGATTCAGATGTTTTCAAGAAAAGTTGAAAGTTAACTTTTCTTGAGTTCCCAGAACTTAACTTTTGTTTTAAGGCTATTTTCCCCCCTGAGATTTCCAGCTGTCTTGCCGAAGCGTGTGAATAGGACGACGACGGACCTTTCCTCGTTGACCCTGATTCTCCATATATCAAGCCACGGCTCCACGAAATTCAGTTGCCGTTGGAGTCTCTCGACCGCGTAATCCATATTTCGGGATGTGTAGTAATATGTCGTATCATCGGCGTATAAAGCGGTGTTGACGCCTTCCCACAACGGCATTTCGTTTGTATAAGCAGTGTACAAAATCGGCGAAAGGACTGCCCCCTGGGGTACCCCAGCGATTATCACCCTGGTGGTTGATAAGGATGCCCTAACCCATACTGCAAACTGTTCCCAGAAGGTAAGAACGTATTAGTTTGACATGGTGGCCAGGAACCGTCCTATGAGCAAATTTACTTAGTAGGCCGTCGTGCCAAACTTTATGGAAGGCTTTTTTTCCGTAGGGGAGGAAAAAGCTCTGCCAGCCGCCACCAGGCCCGTTCTGACGGCAAGTGTGGGGCTCTCACCCGCTAAAATACCTCCGCCTCTAGCCACGCAGGGGACAGACCTAATCCACATGATATATACACAGCTCCTGCACAATCACACGGGCGCTCTTGTCACCGAATAGAATAGCCAGAGCGACGTCCCCAGGAGGGTCATCGACGAACGACAATTCCGAGGAGCCCCCGCCGCACACCCCTAAGGCTGGCCGCTCACAGCCGTCTGGCATCGGTTGCTCAGCCTCAGATCAACTGCAGTTGACCTGAGCCTGCCTGCCCCTCTCCACTGTTGCGTTGTTTTGAATTATGGCTGACACCGCAGTCGTTACTCTCGTTCAAGCATCTCAGTCATCTAACATCCCACTTATGGCATTCTGCTAACAGTATCACGTCAATTTATAGGTCATCGGCCAGACGGCAACGACCAGAAGAAGACTCTGCCGTCTTGCCTGCTACAGAAGGCGCGTTCCACTGCAACAGTCGCAAAGTTTGCCTAGCCATATCGGCTGAGTAAGGTCATGAGGAATTGAATCAAGGACTGGAGTAGGTCCTTATAGATTTCGCCTGTAACAGGCGGGGTAATACAGCCAAAATTTCGGGCAGGACATCCTTTATTGCCATCCTCGAAAGAAAGTCGCTCGAAAAGACGCCGCTTCTTACAGTAAGTTACATTATTTTACAGTAGCTAAAAGCCACTTATTTTACAGTAAACTTGTGATCCAGGTTATATATATCCCTAGTGGCTGGCGTTCTTTTAAGTGCCACAAGGATTTAAGTTCCCACCCCGTAGGGAGCTGCTAAGTGTGGAAGGCGATAACCTTCAAGTGCAGAACGTTCTGAACTTGCCAGAAATCGTCTTCGCTGCCTAACTGAGAGTCAAGTGCTCTTTGCGACAGTAAACTTGTGGTCCAGGTTATAGATACCCCTGATGGCTGGCGTTCTTTTAAGTGCCACAAGGATTTAAGTTCCTTAGGGAGCTGCTAAGGTGGAAGACGATAACCTGCAAGTGCAGAACGTTCTGAACTTGCCAGAAATCGTCTTCGCTGCCTAACTGAGAGTCAAGTGCTCTTTGCGACAGTAAACTTGTGGTCCAGGTTATAGATACCCCTGATGGCTGGCGTTCTTTTAAGTGCCACAAGGATTTAAGTTCCTTAGGGAGCTGCTAAGGTGGAAGACGATAACCTGCAAGTGCAGAACGTTCTGAACTTGCCAGAAATCGTCTTCGCTGCCTAACTGAGAGTCAAGTGCTCTTTGCGACAGTAAACTTGTGGTCCAGGTTATACATAACCCTGATGGCTGGCCTTCTTTTAATTGCCACAAGGATTTAAGTTCCCACCCCGTAGGGAGCTGCTAAGTGTGGAAGGCGATAACCTTCAAGTGCAGAACGTTCTGAACTTGCCAGAAATCGTCTTCGCTGCCTAACTGAGAGTCAAGTGCTCTTTGCGACAGTAAACTTGTGGTCCAGGTTATAGATACCCCTGATGGCTGGCGTTCTTTTAAGTGCCACAAGGATTTAAGTTCCTTAGGGAGCTGCTAAGGTGGAAGACGATAACCTGCAAGTGCAGAACGTTCTGAACTTGCCAGAAATCGTCTTCGCTGCCTAACTGAGAGTCAAGTGCTCTTTGCGACAGTAAACTTGTGGTCCAGGTTATAGATACCCCTGATGGCTGGCGTTCTTTTAAGTGCCACAAGGATTTAAGTTCCTTAGGGAGCTGCTAAGGTGGAAGACGATAACCTGCAAGTGCAGAACGTTCTGAACTTGCCAGAAATCGTCTTCGCTGCCTAACTGAGAGTCAAGTGCTCTTTGCGACAGTAAACTTGTGGTCCAGGTTATACATAACCCTGATGGCTGGCGTTCTTTTAAGTGCCACATGGATTTAAGTTCCCACCCCTTAGGGAGCTGCTAAGGTGGAAGACGATAACCTTCAAGTGCAGAACGTTCTGAACTTGCCAGAAATCGTCTTCGCTGCCTAACTGAGAGTCAAGTGCTCTTTGCGACAGTAAACTTGTGGTCCAGGTTATAAATACCCCTGGTGGCTGGCGTTCTTTTAAGTGCCACAAGGATTTAAGTTCCCACCCCGTAGGGAGCTGCTAAGTGTGGAAGGCGATAACCTTCAAGTGCAGAACGTTCTGAACTTGCCAGAAATCGTCTTCGCTGCCTAACTGAGAGTCAAGTGCTCTTTGCGACAGTAAACTTGTGGTCCAGGTTATAAATACCCCTGGTGGCTGGCGTTCTTTTAAGTGCCACAAGGATTTAAGTTCCCACCCCGTAGGGAGCTGCTAAGTGTGGAAGGCGATAACCTTCAAGTGCAGAACGTTCTGAACTTGCCAGAAATCGTCTTCGCTGCCTAACTGCAGCCTTGCTGAGACTTAAGTACTCTTTGCGACAGTAAACTTGTGGTCCAGGTTATAGATACCCCTGTTGGCTGGCGTTCTTTTAAGTGCTACAAGGATTTAAGTTCCCACCCCGTAGGGAGCTGCTAAGTGTGGAGGGCGATAACCTTCAAGTGCAGAACGTTCTGAACTTGCCAGAAATCGTCTTCGGTGCCTAACTGCAGACTTACTGAGAGTCCAGTGCTCTTTGCGGCCAGGCGCCCGCGGACTAAGTCGGATATGGATCTCGCCAACGTGGGCCACTCCCTAGGGCAGTTCATCATTATGAGCGGGATTTTTTCCCCGCTTTTCGACCGGAAGTTGTGAAGAAGCCGACCTCGGTTGTGGTTGGCTCCATGGACTCGATGTCCATGATTACTAACGCCTCGCGCTTGGCACTCTTCTGGGCTCCCAACATTTGAAACTCTCCTCTACAGGAAATTTCCTGTAGGAAATTTCCTTACAGGAAAGCCAGTGGTTAAACCTGCAAAAGTTTATCAGTGAATGACTAAATAAAATTTAAGTAAAAATTATATAATTAATACTAATCACTACTTAATCTATTAAATAGTTGTAAAGTAATAGAATTACTTTGTTGTAAGCCTAAAAATTAAATTTACATACATAATTGTTAAAGACTGGTGAAACATGACGGGTTTGTCTTGTCCTTAACGTGATCTTATATATATTTCTTGATATATAGAATATACATTCTTTTTATATCTGTTTCAGGTGAACCAGCACAATGACAGTGGCCACGCGATCCTCCCATAGCATTCCCGGACACATGTGTGTCTGGAAGCTTCCTCTAAACACTAAGGCTCCCGCAGAAGACAAATTCCCGAAGGGGAATATTGCTAAGATACAAATTACATACACGTTTAGTCTCCCCGTATCAGCCTGTCAATTATTTCTCATTGGTATAAAGGATCGGAACGCAAATACCTAATCCGTCTACAAATAAAATACATAACGGCAACTAAACAAATAATAACCCACCAGATAAAATGGAAAGACATAGCAGCAAGGGACATTTATCCAAGTTCTGCAATTAGTAGGGAGAAAACAGCTCCCGCTATCCTTGCGTTCTGCTCCGTTCCATCATCAACATATTCATAAATTTTTAAGTAAGAAAAATATTTTATTTATTTACAATGTTTTGGTCAAGGCTAACAATCCATCTCAACTTAACATCACTAATAAACTATTACCTGCTGTTTAACAAACAAAAAAATAATAAAATAGTATTTCATGAATTCGTTATTCAATTCAGAAAAAATAGTATTGATTAGCATTTTTACACTATATTAAACATCGGGGGACACCAGGGATTGACCAACTTGACCCAGATAATCTCTATCATCTGCTGCCTGCCTCAAGAGAGCTGCCTAGCAGCCTGTTCTCGGGTGCCTAAGCTGGGGTTGCTTTCCGACTTGTTGGAAGGTGGCTTTGGTGAGGGTGCTCTTAAAATCAGGAAAGGCTCCGAGTGATGTCAACAGTTATCGACCCATCAGTATCTTGCCGGTAATTGGCAAGTTGCTAGAATGGCTGGTTGTGGAACGGCTCTGGAAAAACATCGATATGAACTCGCTTCTAAATTTAGGCCAGTATGGGTTCTTGAAAGGGGTTGGCACCAAGGATTGTATCTTAAATGGTCTTTCCAAGGTGGAAAGCGCCATCTGTAAAAATATTTTGGCAATTTTTATTGACATTCCTTCCTTGTGTTGGAGTTTTGTCTTCTACGAGTTGGAACGGCGCAATGTTTCCACAGCCGTGAAGACGTACGTGACTACTTGTCCAATCGCACGGCTCTGTTTAAGGATGCGCACCTAGTTGTGGAAAAGTCACCAGGGGAAGCCCGCAGGGCTCCGTTCTCGGTCTCTTGCTGTGGAACCTGGTATTCCATAGATTTTTGGGACTAAGATTCGCAAAAGGGGTCACGTCCCAGGCTTTCGCCGATGACTCTCACCTGTTTGTTCGTGGCAACTCACGACCGCAGCTAGAAGACCAAGCGCAAGCGGTTTTGTCAACCGCAGAGAGCTGGATAGACATTCAAAATTTAAATTTCTGTGCCCAATACGAAGTTTATGATTCTCAAGGATGCAGACAAATTATCATACAATCGTAACGCCCGTATTAAGTATAAAGGCTGTGTAATCAGCCGAGTTCATAAGTACCTACGTGTTTTGTTTGATGAGATATTGCTGTTTAGCAACCAAATTAGGAAAGTAGCGGCGAATGCCGTCTCTGTGATGCACAAGCTTAGGAGGATTGTTCGAAAGGATTACGAGCTGTCGGGCCGTCATTTGTAAATGGTGTATCGAGGTGTCTTCGGACCTATGACCTCTTACGCGGCGTTTGTTAGGGCGCGTAAGTTGGAAAGAAATCGAGCACTTATTCAAAATTTAAGGAGAACCCAGCGCAGAGCCTTAATTGTAGCACTGGTGTTTTTAAAAGGACCTCCTACGAGGCTACCACTGTATTGGGAAAGGCTCTCCCAATCGATTTAGTGCTGAAAGTTCGGGAGGCCATTTGGAAATTGCGAAGAGGCAGGGAGGCCATGGTATTTGGGATGCGGTTTCGAGTCGGGCCAGTACCGGAGCAAATTGATCTCAATGCACCGGTTCTAAATTTCATATAGTTGCCCATCTCCCACCTGTGGAGGAGGCTTTACAGCTTCGCGATGAAAGCATGGCAGCAAGAATGGCATGCCACGACTAAGGGAAGGTCCTTGTATAGATTTATGCAGAATCTGGGGGGACTGTATACTTCTTCTTTGTTTTTAAGGGCAACGGGAGCGCGACTGCTCTCCAACCATGTAAATTTAAACCAATATTTGTTTAGGTTCCGCTTGGCAGCTGATGACCTGTGCGTCTTCGGGAAGGTCCTGTCGAACGAATACATGATGTTCGACTGCCCAGCTCTTGGGGGCCAGAACTCAGTCTACCCTGGGGCTTAGAGGTCAAGGGGAAAGTTGGCCACTCACAAGCGGCTAGTCAATGTGGCGAGAGCCGCATTGTCGGACTGTGTGGGAGTTCTTTTATGCGGTTGCTTTGTTCAACTGACATCAGTAGTTTACCTAAGGGAAAAGACTCCTACTGCACTGCTGTAGAAAGGTAACCAAGCGATATGGATGCATACCAGCTAGGTTAAGGCTCCAAGCGGTTTAGTGGTGGACAGATACTTGCTGTCACTCAGCAGCCTAGGCGTGGCAGCGAATTGCTGTCTTCGATGAGATAAATTTAATTATTGATATCATATGCTTTACTAGGTGACGGGGTGTGCCTGCCCATTTTGTGATGCATGACAAGTGGGTGGTGGGACATGAAAGCGAGTGTTGTACTGTATCACCCTTATTTCGCTCATGCTTTTTGGTTAGCTCTAGGAGCTAGTTAGGACACTGGTCGCTAAACTGTTTCGAAGCTCAGTAGTCGTTTATGGCACAAATATTCAATCTTATGCTTTAGGGCAACTGAATGGGGTGGTGGTGGGATAAATTCCAAGCAAACCAATAATCACTACTTAATCTATAAAATAGTTCTAAAGTAATATTACTTTCGTAAGACTAAAAATAACATTTACATTCATAACTAATGGATAAACACTGGTAAAAAGAGAACCGTATTTAAAATAAATTTAGGTAATTAAAGTAGTATTTAGATAAAAATTTATAACCCTATTTATACTTATTTGAATGTTAAAGAATAGTTTTTTAATAAAAGTTTATAACACTAGTAATAACTTCTTTAAAATAGAATAAATGTAAACTATGCTAAAACTTATCCGGTTTAACTGTTAAGTCAAACTAAAGATAAAATGCTGTTGCTGGCTGGACTGGGCGTCTTAACGGAATGTTGGTGATGACACTGGAACTGGTTGTCAGGTACACACACACAACATAGAGCACTAGAAAAATGTTCTTTCACAACCACTGCTAGACATTGGGTCATGTTGATGAAAAATGTTAATTCTTGATTTTCCATCGGTTTTGCTTTCTCATAACTACTCCCTTTTTATAATATAATGGTACTCAAAATATTATTTCATATTTTCTAGCTGTGCTCCTGCAAAAATTTTAAATGGAATGAGTAACATTGTTATAATCATTTTAAAGAGCATTGAAATAACATTCTTTTTATGTAAAAAAAAAACAAATTGTGTTTAACACCTGTAACCAAAATGTTATAAATTTAATTTTTTTCACATGTAGTTTCAAAATTGATCTACAGTACCTGTTAAATAACTGCCCAATAGAGAGACAAAAAATAGCGAATCGCCTTTCTCAAATAACCTATTTTTTCAGAATGACTAACACACCTCTCAAGCACCCTTACTTCATTTTATGACAACCCTTACCAAACTGAAGTTATTTAATTTTTTTTTCAACTTGTTTAAAAAATGGCGATACTGTATCCCAAGGATTAGTCATGCCAAAAAAAAAAATAGTTACTTTTCATTAGTTAACATTTTAAAAGTTATTTTAAGTATTTAAATAAATGGTATTAACCACTTAATCGACTGACCAAATTAATATTGTTATATTTATACTTAAAAATAAGCTAAAGTTTGGCTATTGAAAGAGGTTATTTAACATAAGAAGAGGTTATGTTAAGTAACCTCCCTTTCTTAACTACATATCCTTCTAAATAGTAAACTCCAGTCTCTATTAATACCAGTTTTCCTACAGATAGATAATGATAATATGAAAGCTTTCAAGATGCACAGAGTGTAATGTAAATTCAGTTAAGTTCAACAGAGTTACTTATATCCATATTCATTTATTTTTTGTTGCGGTATAAGCTGAGTATTCTTTGGTGTGTATGTACAGAAGGAATGGAAAACGTGACTTTATCTAGATGAGCTCTTCAGTACCCGGTAGAGCTCTTTATTTAATCAAAGAATACTTTGATTAATTTATTTTACAGTAGTAAAATAAAGTCCCTGGATAGGATTAACGGGCAAAGGCTTTCCCTCAAATCACACAAATATCAGTCGCAATTACTCTTCTGGTCTTCACCACGCATGAGGTACATCCAAAGAGAAACCAAACTTTAACAAAATTATTTTATTAGTTGTTTAATCGGATTTATCCTCTCAGAGCAGACTCCCCCATTGTTAACAACTCTTATAATTTCTTTTTATTGCAATGAACTCTGGTAATTCTATTGTGAATAACAAGCAAAGCCCACAGCAAAAAGGCAAATCCACAATTGTATATAATTACCGTAATGTTTTATTTGTAACAACAAACTGTCACTATTGGAATAATGGGTATCAATACGTCATAGAATATCAAATACTTATTTTCTTTTTTGATAAACGGGTTAAAATCACTTATCAAGTGGACATAAAGCTAAAACCTATGAAATATCTTGGAAAAAACAGGTTTGAAGATAAAGAGACAAAATGATAACGTAATGAATGAGAAATGAATTGACAACAGACAAGATGAAAAAATCTACCTAAAAAGTGTTCTTCAAAGTCTCTAGTTCAGGAATGGTCATTCTATTCACAATTTATTGGTAGATTGAACAATTTTATCCAGGATGACAGTAGCATGTGAACAATTGATGATTTGCTTTAACCGGTGAAAGAGATAGTTGTAATTATTTATATTTCCTCTTAATGTTACAGAATCACCCTAAAACAACAGATCACAAAGAAAACCTTCCCTCATCCATCCCCAGAAATGTGTAATTTATAGAAGAATCAGATTAAAACATAAATTCTTTAACCAGATTCACTGTGTAATATTCTGTCTAGGTAATACCTGTTATTAATAGGAAACTACAAAAAATGTAGAATTAAGGAAAAAAAGGAAAGAAGCAGTAAACGGTTTTAACTATTCAGCTTTACCATAATTGCTGATATCTCCTCATGAGACAAAGTTAACGGCTGCCTGAGATACCCTTTCCCAACCTATTGCATTCTATTAATTATAATTTGTATACGTATGCATACAGAAGTAAAATTATTATTGTGTTTTTTTTCTTTTGTAAATAATTTATAAACAGATATTCAAATAATATTATTTAATTTACTGTACAATCCTTGGCATGGAACAAATTTAAGAAGCTCTTTTTCCAGTATTATTATATAAAATAATGTTATTAAAATCATAATAAGGAAAACTCTTCTCTTTTTTATCTGTCATTTTAAAATTTATACCTCATGTAATATTATGAATTGAGACTATCATTATAAATTATTATAACATTAAGAATTGGAAATTATTAATCCTTTGTTTCTTAACTTACTTTTATTCTTAATTATTTCTGTGATCTCAGCTCTTCTTTATAGTAGGTCAGTATCACACATCCAGTAAATTATGATCCTGTAGATTATCATTAATTGAGAGACAAATTATTAATAAGATTCTGTAAAAAAAAAAAAAAAAACAATAATTTCAAACTTTTTTTTGAACAGGTGAATTGTGTCTTTAAGCATAACACAATTACTCTTAAAGAAACAGTAACCACATTTGTAACTTGTCATGTTGATTACTAGTCACAAGTAAAACTGTAAAAAACAACTGGAATATCAAGATTTTATAATAAAAATCTAAATGTGTGCAGAATGATTGCTAAAACTGGGTCAACTGTGGCCAGTACATAAATTAAGTAAATAAATAAATCTTTCATTCTGATAGATGCATAATATATGATATAGATCACATCAGGAATGGTTGGACATGTTTTACTTCATGGGTGAATAAAGTACTCTCCCAACATTTACCTGGATGGATCATCTGGTAAAATAATGATGAAGATACTAAATAAAAAAAGAATACAAAATAAATGACAGTTCAAAGACATTAATGAAAAATTATTTGAGTACATACTTATTTACAAAGTTGAATAAAGAAAATTCAGGGTTTTTTCAAATTCTTTAATAAGTGTAATTAAAAATTTATCAATAATAATATCGCTTTTAAATATATTACTTGGGGAGATATTTTAAACGGTTTAATAATTAATTAAAAACACAATTGGAAGTGTAATTTTTTAATCGCTTTGTATTCATTTTTCTTAATAAAAGTATAATCACATTTTGGCAAACTGAAGTATTTGTTGTGTTATGTGAAAACAAACTGTTATCTAGTTAGATAACAGAAGATCACAGAAAAGATAGGTGAGTATTGTTGTAAAAAACACTATTGAAAAATCATACAAAAGAGAAAATTTTAACAAACTTCCAGTGGGGTATAAAAATACTAGAAAATGAAGATATTAGAGTTTAATTGTAAACTGTCAGTTTGAGAAAACAGATAAAAAAGAGAAAAGAGTGGCAGAAGGTGAAAGAGAGACAAAACAAAAAGGAAAATAATACTGCATCTATATAAATAAAATATAATCTTCGTTTTGTGTATGCTCTAAATTAAAAAATTGTGTGTGCTCAAAAATTACTTAACCGATTTCACTGACAATTTCACAGTTTAAAAGATAACACAATTTATAATTAAAGTCACAAGTTATATATAAGACTACATTTATGATATATACAATGACATTAATTTTGGCAAGAGAAATTTTGTTATTTATTTATACATTTTTTCTTATGATTTATATAGTAGTGAGATTGGTGAGGTTTGAACTGTGGTATACATTCCAGCAATAGCAATACATTGCCGGGTCCACTAATATAAAACAAAAATCATTAAAAAAAATTATATTTTATTTTTAATTAAAAAATAATAAATATTAAAAAAGTAATAAAATAAAAAAAAGGAGAAGTTCTCGGTCAGTTTCCTTAGCGATTTGATAGTGTTCAGAAGACTTGCAAAAGGTACAACGAAATACCCACATATTTACCTGTCAAATGACTGTGGAACAAAATAACTAATTATATAAAAAGAATTATGACTAAAGTAGTGCAATTTATAAATCATGTTATTTGCTATTATGGACAATGCATCCAACATTTTTAACGTGGATGTCTATAGAGACCATTTCATTGACCATTTGAAATTTATTTACTCCAAAACATTCCTTTTCCATGATTTTATTCATGAAACACATTATTTATTTACTCATTAACACATTAATACATGAAACACATTGTTATTTATTTTACTCTTAAGAGGACTAAAGTTGTCGTGAAGCCAACAAAAAGAGGGTTTATTTGATCAGTCACTAACATATGTTGCAAGTTTGGTAAAACACTTCTTTAACAGTATTTCAAAAAATAAACTGCAGGTATAAAGACAAACATAATCTCTTATAACATTCCTTCTCATATACCTTGCATAATCTGAAGCTCAATAAATTGAGAAAAAATCTAAATGCTAGTAAATTGAGTAAAAATTAAACTTAAAATAAAAACATACTGTTGCATAAATATCTTGGTAGTAATATAACTAATTCTCTAAAATACTTTACAAATAAAAACTATTGTGTCATTAAAACTTCTCAACAATAAGAAATAAAAAATTAACACTTTTGTGAAAGAGGTGTCAGTATAATCAATCTTAAGTTACAATTAAATTATACACTTACTTGAAATCATTAAGTTTTCTTCAACACTTGATGTTTTGTAGGTAATATTTTTATAATTTTTGTTCAGTTTGAAACCAGTTTTCCATTTTTCTTTATTATTTTATTTATTAATTTATTATCTATACTTTTTTTTAATCGTCTCATGACAATTATTTAAAATATCACAGTTGTCCATAGCTGAAACAAACTAAAAATATTCTGAACAAAAATTAGTATAAAATAATTAATATGGAATCAATTAAACCTGAAATATAAATACATACAAACAAATACCCAATAAATTTCCCCACAGGTTAACGCAACTTAAATTCATTAAAACTAAGTTAATTCTAGTAAAAAAAATTTTGTACCCTAACCAGAAAAAAATCACACATGTTTATACCCTACTGGACACGATCGCGACTTAAAACTAACACTTAACCTAATAAATAAAATACATGTAAAAACTGAAAAAATACACATATACAACTATACTTAAACAAAACCTACAAAGGGGCCTACTGGGAGGAACGCGATATTTTTCTTAAAACTAACATACATATATTTATTCTAACATGCACATATTAACAAAAATAAATAAATTAAACGCTGATGTACCTGTAAAAAAATACATATACTGAAAAAAAGAGTTACAAAGTAAGTAGTTTTCCTTCCAATTAATGTTGCATTACATTACTAGAGTAATAATTACTTAAGTCACGTTAACACTGTTCAAGTGATCCACACTTTTTAACCTATGTAGTAAATGACTGGTGTCGTACCTGTAACAAAAGAAAAAACGAATTGTGTTAAGATGTATTTTTTGTAATACTTTTAATATTTTTTAAAATAATTTAATTAAAAGAACAGATCTGCACAACCAGTCTCAATGTAGTAGTATAATCAATTAGTACAAATAATAATTCATTTGTATTCTGTGCAATTTTTTTAACTTTAATAATAATAACTTCACCCTATAACTTAAACAGTTTCAAAGATTCCAGTTTTTATGTTCCTCTAAAGTTTTGTTTTTTGTATTCTATTTGTCTTAGTATATAACATAATAACGTAATTCATCTCTTTATAAGACTTACTACAGATCATACACCTTACTTTGTCTTAAGACCTCTTTTCTAATATTTTATCGCTTTAGCTAATTTTCAATATCTGAAAAGATATTCTAACAGTAGAATATATTATAATATTCTATATTTTATAACAGTAGAATATTTTCTTTTGTTTCTGTTCAATATTTATAGAAATGAAATATCAGTGGAAGAAGAAGAGATAATATACGCAGATGATCAGGTAATAATTGCAAAAAGTAAAGTACAGATATAACATATATATATATATATATATATATATAGAGAGAGAGAGAGAGAGAGAGAGAGAATGAATGAGAATGTGTGTTAGTTAACAATCAAAGGGAAAACAACTGAAACAAGTTGTAATAAGTTCTTAAGAGTTTTAAGTATTTAGTAAGTATTATTACAAGCAAAATCACACAGAGAAAGTAAAAACCAGGTTAGGGCAAGGAAAGCTGACATGCTGGAAATTAAGCACTCTGATAAGAAAGAAAAATATCCACATGGAGTTAAGAAAGATTAGTTAATTATTATATGATCAGACTGTTAATACTATGATAAAAGAAAAAATTGAGCAACTTATTTTGAAAGCTTTGAGATTTAGGTATGAAAGAAAGATCAAAATAATCAATATAGATGTATTTACAAAAATCAAGGAAAAAAGAAATACAATAAAGTCTGTTAGGAAAAGGAAAGCTAATCGGTGATAGGGCAAAAAAGCTCTGAAACAAAAAAAGATGGCTGGAAAAAGAAGCTGATGAAGAAGAAATCGGATGTAAATTGAATTAAGGGTAAACGAGATTACAAGAATAAGAAGAGAAAAGTAGCACATAACAGAGAAAAACAAAAAAAAACATTTCCATTGTCTCATTCTATCACTGATAATGACAATGATCTATAATTTCAAATTATATGATGATAACGATATATGACATTGACATATAATTTCTTTTTTTCCATGAAAATGACAAGTGAAACAGATTTGTTCCTTCCCTAATATGACTGACACTGGAATACTAGTCATAACTGGATTATGCCATTTCTGATGATGTCTTCTGTTTCGGTAAGTTAATATTTTATAAGTATAAGCTTCAGCTTGCATTTAAGATAGTTCTTTTATACCTTGAGGAAAACAAATTTTTTATACAGCATATCTTTGAGCCGGTTAAAACAAAGTTATCGATTATTAATTTTCTATTCTTATTCAAGATAAAAATAATCTGATCTCTCAAAAAATTGCAAATTAGGTCGGTATCTACTACCTAAATAGGGTACGGGTAGGTTTATTCGTCTTATTTCATCATTATTCATCAACGGGTAGATTATCACTTTCTCATTATCCACATATTAACACAACATGACAAAAGTTAACAATAAGAGATAAAGCCTTATCGGTCATTGTTGTCAGGGTGGGGAGTCTATTCAATACTAATACGACTATGAATACCGGATTCACCAACCTTTTTACGATTAGTCATTAAAAATACAGTTTCTGTTACATTTAGAAAGTTCATTATTAATATTATAAATTGCTAGTTCTTTGATTCATTTAGTTCGATGCTAGTACGTTTCAGAGAAAATCACAGTAAATATAGTTGTATTGAAGTTTCTCTATAATCATTTCAGGTTGTTTTGGAAAGGCAAAATTCATTTTAAATAAACTGTAATTCTGGCATCTTTTTTTTCTTCACCTGGTTCTGCATTTCCACATTCGCTGAAATGGAATGCGGAACCACATTATTAAGTCGATTATAAAATGTCAAACGTATAAAATTAGGAAGTATTACATAATGAAGACAGAAAGAATATTCTTGTTTTTAATCGACTTTGTTTATAATTAACTTTTGTAAAAAAAGTTAAAGCGTTTAAAAGGCTGATTTGGATAACAAGACCAATTTATCAATAAAAAAAAACTATAGATGAAATAACATCGATTTTAAGAGTCATGTCTAACACATACGCTTTGACTTTTAATAATAGAAGTACGAATAAAAATTATAAATATAAAACAATACAAAGATTACATGGCAAATTTGAAGAAGCATCAGAATTTTCTAGCCATCGCTTCACTGAATGCTTTTACTGCCACGTGATCTGAATACCGTATTTTACATTAATGATACAGTAAAAATTACCTTAATTTTTTAGCCCTCTTGCTTTTGCGGTCTTATAGTTGCAGCCCTGCTAATAACAACCAGGTCGATTCGTCTTCTTTTTTTCATTTTTATAATCAAAGTCTACCGGTAAACGAACAACAAACTGCTTTATCATCTGCCAGAACATCAGCGGTATCCACCGGCATAGACTTGCGTCGGTAGATACAGATGCTGAAGAACTGCAAAATAAGACCGCTGTAACGCAGAACCTATTCTTTAAATCTGAAATTTCAAATCAGGGTTTGCTCTTATTATTTATTTCCATGAATAACCATGGAAATAATTACAGTTATCAATAACGTCACGATTTCATTCTGCATCCGCTAAATTTTCATTCATTTACACGTACGACTATTTCATTTAAAATAATAAAAAAAACTATTTAAAATTTTTATTAAGTATCTTTAATTAATAGTTTTAATTAGTTTTTTATCAAATTCATCGAACCGATATGAGCTTATCCTGATTCGAACTAAAACACACAAAAAAAAAATAAACAATATTTCTGAAGTTGAAGATGATGACTGCACATCCACTGCTCACTGCTGATCGGGTAAAAGGGACAGGGTGGACATTCCCCTCCTTAATGATAACGTATATATTTTACACTTAATATATTTTATAATTAAATAATATTAAGAAACTTTTATATCCCTTATAAAAATTAAAAATAAAATTATTTTTTATGATTAAAAAAAAAAGTTGAATAAAATTAAAAAAGCTACTGCAGTTGATAAAAAAATTTTTAATTCATAATTTAAAAAAAATACTTCTTAAAACTTCAACCAAATTTATCATTAACTTAATTCTGTAACAAAATTAAATTTTCATTTAGTAATTAAACTGTACAAAAAATAATAATAATAATAATAATAATAGTAGTAAAAGAAATACAAAAATTAAAATTTTGAAAAATTAGGTAATATTTTTATTTTGGGTGGGTATTTGGGAGGACTGCTGCCGAAGTTGAAGTGACGAACTGAAGAACGCTGATGAAAGTTGACTGCAATTCGCTGGATAAGGACAAGGGCCAAGGTGGATTGTCCCCCCATTAATTAAAAATTTGTAAATTACTTCCTTAATTAAATCGATTAATATAGCAAGAATTTAAAAAAATACAAAATTACAACCCTTAAAGAAACTACACAACCCTTAAAGAAATAAAAAACATGTTAAATAATCTATACGTTTAATTTTATAGATTTCTTAAACTAAAATAAAAAAAATAATTTTCATTAACGTATTAATACAAAGAAAACTTATCTTTAAATAACAAAAATAATTTTGAAAAATGGGTTTATTTCCCCCCCCCCCTGCGGGTGGGCAATTGGAAAGGCTGCTGCTGCAGAAGCTGGAATTACACCTGAAAAGACACAACATAAAAATACATATGGGTGTTAACATTAGTAACACCCATCTTATACCATTCGCGTCATCCACATTAACGAATTGACCCCGTATCGAAGGACGGCCGGTGACCGACACGGGTGATCGCGTTCACACGTACGCGTCGCGCACTCGCTTATTGAATTAACAACATATTTATGCTTATTACACTAATGCTTAATATAATGGATGTTCCAAAAATGGCTTCGGGTTTTTAATTGATATTAACTAAAACTACAGAGATTTTTTTTTCAGGCAAACTTTTATATATACAAAGTTGTGTTCTCCAAAAAACTAACCACGGCCGCGATTTAGCAAGAACAGCGTGTAGAAATCACACAAATTTATTTTGAAAACGGTCAGTTCATGAAAGAAACATATATCGTAAAATCGTAATTTTTTCGGAGCTTCTGATCGTCCTACAGAACAAGCAGTTGGAAATTTTGTAAACAATTTGAAAACGCTGTGTCTGTTCTCAACTACACTCAGGGAGGCCAAAAGCTGCACATTCTGCTGAAAGCATCGATTTTGTTCGAGAACGTATCGCAAATGAGCATAAACATCAATTTCAGAGCTATCTAAAGAATTATGCATTCCTCGGATCAATTTATGAGAATCTTACTCAAGGATTTGCATTTACACGCATACAAAATTCAGCTGACACAAGAGTTAATGGTGGTGGACGATCAGCAATGCAGAAATTTTGTTACTTGGTTAATTAAAAAAAAAAGCAATGATGATGCTCGTTTCTCATTAAACGCATCTGATGCATTCAATGACGCATCTGATGTTTCTGTCGCATTTGATGGGGAAGAAAACCTTAGAATGATTCACGAAGGACCTTCTAATAAGGTGATAAGGATAAACTTATGCGCAAAAATGTTCAGTTTTGTGAGTTTTAAAATCCGGAAGAATCATCGGCTCAAGGCAATCAAGCCAATAGTAATACTTCAGTTTTAAATAAAGAACCCAAAATATTTCACAGAGTTTAATTTTTATATGCAAACAAGGTCTTAAAGCCATTTTTAGAACACTATACATATTTTAACATATCAGCAAGTAAAGCTACCGATTAAACTCTATAAGCGGAGCTTATACATAAATTTAATATTCTCTGCTAAGCAAGAGAATATTTTGATTTCACCATGTATCCTGCCGAGCAGAACACATCTCTGATAGCTGATAGTCAATATTTTCTGCAAGACAGAGATCTGTCTTGTCTACAGATTTGTTTTCCAGTATTATATTTTAAAACCGGTGACCCTGCAGTACAGAGTGAATCTTTTTTATAGCTGATATTGTATAATTTCCTTCAAGGTAGAAAATATGTACCCTGCAAAGCAAAGCACATCTGTTGCAGATGATAATATATCAATCCCTGCACGGCAGAGATGTGACCCTGCAGAGCAGAGAATGATGATGCTAATACTGTGATGTACAGTACACAACTCTATAATGGTTACTGGTTTAATTTAATATCGAATTGTAACCTTACAATTCATTCAAACTAGAGCATACAACCGGTAGAATATTTATACCATTTTTAGCAGATAAGAATGCCTTTAGATAAAAAACTATAGCAAATAACTTTAACAAAGCCGATTAAATTTAATACACGATTATGTTACATATGAATCCATAACACAATCGTTGAGGCTTATTGTATTATGCAGATGTTCAATGCACTAATAGAGAAAAAATTATTCTATGAAACCGATGTACTGACATCGTCATGTAAAGTTATTTATTTGACGGTTTGCAAATGAAGAAATGAAAACCTGAATACAAATAGCCATTAATTATTGTTAAGTGAAAAAGCCAAAGTTTGAAATCGTAGTTGTATTTAGCGAATAATAATTAATTATAAGAAACAGCAGTTTAACCGATTCCCATAAAAATGGAAGACTGCAATGAATATGACAGCGTGATGAGAATGAAATTAGAAGTAGAACAAGTTATAAATAGGAAAAAATCTATAAATTTTACTGGCTAAATTGAGTTTGCAACAGCTGTTATAAAACAGATGGATTTAGCTTTTTGGAACTTTCTGATAAATTTAATTTTATGAATTTTTATGATTAGACAAGTGCGGTACAAATAAAAATAAGATTTGTATGTTTTTATCTTTCATCTCGGTCATTCTAGAAGTTTCCACGTACAGCTTCATGCATCGCCCTCTTTTTTTAACCTTGTTTTCAAATGATAATACAGTATGAATTATTAGGGGTTAATGAAAAACTTTTATTAGAATTTTAAGAAATAAAATTATGAAACAAATTATAAAACAAATGAATTCTATCTCAAAATAACTACACAATCTTTTTATCTGAATAAATTTTAAATGTTTTTAGAAAGGTATTTTGGTTCTAGAGTTTTTGCTCGGCTTACTCAAGGCAAAATAGGTTAAACAATGAAGAAAAAGTTTTTCTATCGAATTCATGGTACAAAACACCCGGATAGAAGTAAAATATAATTGAATATATAAAGGAAGCGATAAAACAGAATAATAAATCTATTTCCAAATAAAGTGGACGATCCATATAATAACAATAATATTAATTTATTTGATTTAAACAATATGTGTTTGTTTACAGACACTGGACAATAAAATTAAAACAAATCTCTAAATTCACAAATAAATTATACATCTACACCAGCAACATATTTAAAATAACTTTTGGTCAATATATTTTAACATCTACACTAATGGGACCGGGTGGGATAAAATTATTTACTTTTTATTTTTTCTCAAACCATTAACAGGCTTAAGCCCGTACTTGAACTGATGAATTCTGTTGCTTAAGAAAAACGATTGGGATTGAACCTAGAAACTTCTGGTTGAAAAGCATTAATTTTTAATTTGTTATGCTCTGTCCCAAAGCAGTACTAACAAATAAAAGAGAATCGGAAAATAGAAAGACTTCATAGTGAAAATATTAAAACGGATCATAAAATATGAAAAAATAACAATAATAATTTATATTATGAAAATTTGAACTGTGATAGATGAAACTAAACGAATCAGAAAATATTTGTTTTCTTATTTTAAAATACTGACTTCATTAAAAGATTCTATTATAAATATTTTATAAAACATTAATTCAAAGATGAAAAAATTAATAAAAACAGTAAACTTCTCAAGAAGTTTCTTATAATATAATTAATTATTATATTATCATAACCTCAAACAATCAGATAAATTCTTTGAATATGTTGTAGTTATCAAATAAATTCATCAGTGGTTATACTAAAATTTTATCTATACTTAAATATTTAATAACAACATGAATATTGTACATAAAAATCCCATTATCCATTACAAACACATATAAAGTTAAAGTATAATATAAGAAGAATATAAGGTAGTAAAAAAACCATTACCATTTTAAATACATATAACCCATTATAAACACATATTGTGATAATTAGTGTTAAAGTTAATAGTTAGTCATTGTTAGTAGTTAGTACATTAATTGTCAGTAATACTACAATACTGCATTTAAGTAATACTACATTTTTTTATGTACATATTAATGTTGCTATATTTCAGCAAAAAAAAAAGTTTTAAGCATTAACATATTGAAAATGTATGTTTACAACTTTCAATCTGATTGGAAGGTTGAGATAATAATAATTATTATATATATATATATATATATATATATATATATATATATGCCTGTCATTAATGAATATCAAACTGAGAATGGCATGATAAATCATAATTATTCAAAGAATAAATATGAAGACTATAAAAATCTTAATTTAGAAAATTAAAAAAAAAAAATATTGTATAGAAAGGGTACATAAGATATTTATCTAGAAAAATATATGAAATTAAAAATCTAAAAAATTGTGAAAATAAAAGGAGCTGTTATATTTGGCCATGGAATAATAAACGTAAATTAAAATATGATCATATAAAAATGACTATTCAAAATTTTACTAAGGGTAAATAAAAAAATTAAATCGTAAAATTGTGTATATAAATGACGAAAAATTATTTCACGATTCTCAAGGACATGGGATAGTCATCCATCAAAAAATGTTTGGAAATTTGTGTTGCTGGGGAAAAATGAAAAATTCTGAATAAACAGGACAGATGTTTATAACCTGCAGAAATGATGATAACGATCAAAGAATCTGATACTGGAAAAAAGAAAGGAAAATTTAAGAAAAATTTCAGGATCCAAATATATAAATAATCAAAATATCTTAAAATCATATGAAGAACTGCAGGGCTTATATGGAAACTTAAAAAAAAACATAATGGACAACCAATTAAAAAAAATCTTTGATTAAATTTCTAAAATTAAAAAGAAAAATAGCAGGTTTCATGAAAATGAGAAAGATCTAAAAGAATTAAATGTTAAAGAAGAAAAATTTTATACCGATATACTTTTAGAAATAAAAAACAATTTCAATAGTTTTCAGGAAAAACAAAGAGGAAAATGGGGAAGAAAATTTTCCCACAAAGAAAGAGATGAAGTCAAAGAATGAAAAAAATAATGGCTGAAAAGGAAAGAAAATTCAGAGAAGATTTTTTTTAATGCGATACATAGACGGTCCAAACGAAAAAGAAACAAGGGAGAGTTTACTGAAATGTTAACTTTTTACCATGAATTCCCTTTTATACAGATTTTATCTTTTTATTATTTATTAAATATAATCTGATTAAAATTATTTATTTTCCAATAGAATTCATATAATAAGAGAAAATCAGACATAAAACAAAAGTCAGGCAATATATTTCTATAATCGATTTGTTTGACAAAATAATTTTTAAGAATTATAGGAATAAAGAAAAAAGGAAAATGAAAAAAAGGATTATTATATCCTTTTAAAAAGGATAAGGAAAAAGAAAGGATTATGGAAAAAAATCATGAGGTTAGTTTATGAGAGTTTACATATTGTGACAGATATGCAATAAAAGCTTCTGTTTCCACATTTCCAGAAATATAGAGATGAAAGAAACTAAATGTAAACATTAAATTATATTTCATTAAATTAATTATATAATAATTTAATTAGTTAATTAAAAGAAAATATAATTCTTTTATCGAGATTAAAATCTCTTGAGATATAAATGAAAAATATAATAGCTTAGAGCATAAATAATGTTAATGTGGTGTAATTGCTGCATGTTTCTTTCTCTTAAACGATTTAAATCTTTAAATATGAATTATGATATATTTATGTATATAGTTTCTATAAGCTTTCGAAAAAGCACATATATATTAATGAATGATTTGTTTTTATTTACGATGAAGAAACAGTTATATCTTCTCATTTTTATCTTTGTCTGAAATTACATCCTGTTTATTCAATATAGAATTTTTCAAAGTAATACTTGGAAAAAGTAAACTCTTGGGACATTGTATTTGATAGAATCTTCGATAAAGTGTAATCTATTCTGAAAGTTATGTTATATTCAGGTTTCCGTTAATTAAAAGTTATAGAAATTTTGAAAAAAAGGTTAGATGAATGATAGGAAACTAGTAAATAACATTATTAGTATGTTTATAAAGCTACTATTATTTAAAATTATTAAAAAAAGTACTCGTGAATAAAATCAATAAATACTTATATAAAAAAGAAGAAATAACAGAAAACAATGGTTTATGTTATGCCCAAATAAAAATAAAAATAATTTTTATTTATTTTATTTATTTAAAATTACAAGAGGTCATCTAAACTCAAATAAAGACATTCAAATTACTGCTTATAAAATAGCATAAATTCTACCAGTCTTTTTCAATAATTGATGTAAATAAGCAGCAATTTCATTTTGCTGTAACAAATTTAAAAATTCAAATGTAAATATAACGATATGAAACATTCAGTTTCAAGGTGAGTTACAAGTTTGTAGGCAAAATTTCAATTGCCTACAATGAATAATCTTGGATTATGTAAGTTAGCAGCCAATTTCATTCTGTTTCAACCATTGTAACAACTCTACTGTAAATAAAGATATGAAACATTCAGTTTCACATCAAATAAGATTGTGAGCAAAATTTCAATTGACTACAATGAATAATCTTGGATTATGCAAGTTAGCAGCCAATTTCATTCTGTTGCAACCATTGTAACAACTCTACTGTAAATAAAGACATGAAACATTCAGTTTCACATCAAATAAGATTGT
Source organism: Lycorma delicatula (assembly GCF_047948215.1). NCBI lineage: Eukaryota > Metazoa > Arthropoda > Insecta > Hemiptera > Fulgoridae > Lycorma > Lycorma delicatula. Next base: position 56,057,149 of record NC_134463.1, read on the forward strand.
AAGCAAAATTTGAATTGCCTACAATGAATAATCCTGGATTATGTAAGTTAGCAGCCAATTTCATTCTGCTCCTCACGTTTTATCAATGCTACTGTAAATAAATATATGAAACATTCAGTTTCACATCAAATAAGATTTAGAAAAAAATACAATTCCCTGCAATGAATAATCTTTTTTTATGTAAGGTAGCAGCCAGTTTCATTCTGCTGCAGTCATAACAACTATACTGTAAATTAAGATATGAAACATTCAGTTTCACATTAATTAAAATGGAAAGCAAAATTTCACAGTCTACAATGAATAATCTTTCATTATGTAAGGTATCAGGCATTTAATTGCAACAGCTTTTTTATAATTTAATAAAAATATAGAAAAAAAAATCTTATTGAATTAAAGAATATAAATATTCCTAAGAAACTGAAAATGTTGATGCATAAAAATGTTTAATTACATTACTATAATACAAAAAAAAAGGAATGAGTATGTCACCATGAAAGCATGGAACATTGTGGAAAAACTATTTTTATCAAACATATTAAATTAATTTCAAATATAACAAAAAATATATCATCTCATAACTCTATCAATACATATTTGTATAAAAAATAAATAAAATATTAAATGAATATTTAATGCATCAGTGCATTTTATAATTTTGGGCAAATGTATTGCCACGTTGTCTATTAAAACGCAGTAACCATTTACGTTAAACTTTTAGTTAAATAATTCAATTTAAAATACTTAAAACTATAAAATAACATTATTCATCGCATAAATATGTTGTGTTCAATAAGCTTACCTAACTTTACCTTAAAATCCTCTTCAGTTTTACATTTTATTTTAAAGTGCGACGGATACAACGTTAACGGTTCGGTAGTTGACGACGAAGAGACGTATGGTAACCGATAACGTCGAATACATGATCGTGTTATCACCCGTTTAACTTTCTTCTTTTTCTTAATTGCATTTATAATCTCTAATTTTAATCAGTGAATAATTTTAATTTCTTTTATTTATTTATTAATATAATTTAATATCTATTTTATAATAAATTAAAAAATAATTCAATCTCTATTTTTATAGAAATATTCATCAATAAAAAAAATGTGATCACTGCAGCTGTATATAGATTTTATTAGATCATATGTTTTGGGCAAAGATAGGTTAGGTGAAATTAAAATCTATTGTAACGAGCAAAAAGATTGAAAGAACGTTTAAAAAATAAATGGTTGTACCAGTATTTTAAGAAAATCTTGTAACGGTTTTAAGGTTATTAATAATTAAACATACCTAATTACAATTTAACCAAATTATTATTAAATTTTAAAACTGAAAGGTAAGTCTACGTTCACGAACGTTTTTTAACAGTTTTATTTTTAGTTTTACTGTGTGTTGTTTTAATAAAGATAGATAATATAAAAACAATAATCAAATGTAAGCAGTAGATTGTACTAAAGGTTAAAAAAAAAATATTAGAATTTGTACCCGGCTTTGTTCATCAACTGTGTTGTACTTTCTTTTACGGGAACAATATTATTCTGTTAATGAAGTTAAAGATGATTTTTCTGCATTCCGTTCAACGCGTACATAAATATGTGCTTAAAACAATTTCCAGTGTGTATTTTTTATCTTATAATTTCTTTTTATATTTATAACTTATACTGACGTGATGTATATAATGTATTTTTATATTTCGATGAGAATAAAGATTTATTTATTTGTTTACATGTGTAAGTCTTTATTAATTGATAAATTTTACTAAATATTCATAAACAGATTTTAATAAGAATTTTTACTCGGCTTCGCACGGTGAGTTCATAAATAAAATTATGCTGTCTCGTTTTAATAGACAACTTTTTTTTTAAATCGTTAGCATTATATTATTGATTATTTATTTACAATTTTTTTTAAAGTTAGCCGGGAATCAAACCAGAGACGTTTCGGTTTAATAACCGAGCACGATTCCATCGAGTCTGTCTTTTAATCTTTGTGTTTATAACAGCATATATTATATGAAATCGATTATATATAAAATTAAAAATCTTTACTCATTTAAGAAATTAAAAAATCGCTACAGTACTACTTTCGTATCAAAGTAACGTTTTTATAAAAATTACCGTTAATTTTATGGGGACTATTATACAGAATCCTAACAAAATATGGCAATCCTTAAATAACTTTTCAACAGTTAAACATAGAAAAGTTAAATTTAGCGAATTCTAGTAATTTAAAATGATCTAGTTTTTTTTGTTATGAACCACTTCACCTTAAGTCAGCAGAGGACTCCCATGGAAGAGCTACTCAAATGTTTAAATAGAAAGGTTATGACACATAATTTTAAAGGGCATTGAAAAACAGAAATGTTAATGTAAAACCATCAGGCTACGTCAACTCTAATTAAAATTGCGGTCATCGAATGTTTTTTAGATTTTATTACAAAAATGATCTGCAGTACCTGTTACATAGCTGTTCAACAATCAAACACCAAAAAATAAATGTATAAAATAAAATTTAGCAAACGTTCCAACCTGAAAACGATGTATATTTCGGTATTAGATTACCATACACGCACGCTCTAAAAAACAAAAATCTTGGGGTAAAACATTTCGGGCTCCGACAACCCTATAAAAATGGTGGCCATTTAATACTTTCACAATTAGTTTATAATACATCTACAATAAATCTCAAATATTGTTCTCAAAACGAATAAAAAAAATAATAAATAAATTAAGAATACGCTTTTATTAAAAGGTGCACTAAAAAAAGGAAAATAATTTCACTTTCATGTTAATTCAAGAATAAATATTTATATAACATCTTCGATTAAATTCAAATAATATTTTATATTGAAAATGGTCTATAAATCTGTTTTCTATTCGCAATAGTGAATGTACTTTTACGTGAACATTTATTTATAATTCATTTTACATCTTATATCACCAATAATAAAAGCCTAGGGGCGTCCTTAATTATATTTAATATACATTTCAGTCATAATTTGCTATGTAATACAATGAAAGCGCTCTCCATGCTTTTAATATTCGTGATAAAAATGTAATTTCTAAGAAAAATGAAGCTTATATCAGATTTAAATTAAAAAAACAACCCTGATTGGTGGGTTATATAGTTGTGATTTTAAATTTTAGTTAACTTTGTTGCAAAAAAAATTGGTTGATATGAAAATTACGAAGAAAAGTATCGCTATCGTGCTAAAACTGACCCATTTAGATACACTTATTTTTCTGACTCAAAAGAACGCCGATTCTGGAAAATCGCTTACATAAAGTATGCCTGTGTTGGGATTTATAACGATTACTTGGTGAAGTGAATAAGAAAAGTATTTATTTTTTCTGGTCCGTTTTTCAGTAAATAATTCGGCTTCGTGTTGAAAAAAAAATTTAATATTTTTTGGTTTTTATAAATTTTTGAGTATTTACCGTCCTGAAGAGTATTTTCTGTAAAATACACATAAATACTTTTTAGTATCTGTAAATACTTAAAAAGGAAGCGAATAATAGCTTTTTTCTTCTTATAATTACTACAACAATTTTAACAGATCGATCTAAAAAGTAGAATCAAGTACTGCGCGTTGTAAAATGGATGAGTTATGCGTAATCGCAAAAATTACATAGATCGTAGATCCTTTCGGCGCTAGCAGATATAAAGAATATCTTTGCTTCAAACAAAATCGGTTGAATATCTATGTAATCGGTTTCTGTGTGAGGTAAATAAAGGAAAGGGTGAAGGATTAAATTGTTATCAGAAGATGAAAATATTTCTTGATCCGGGGTTTCAAAGCGGCATCAGCAAAGATTGTGGCTTACATAGAACGATCGTCTGTAAAACAGTCGACTATGTTCTGCAAAGGTTAACGGAAAAAGCTCCCGATTGGATCCATTTTCCGCGAACTGCCGCTGAAATCGACGCGAAACAAAAATAGAATACGCTGTTCAAAATGCCTTGTATAATCGTTCTAGTTGATTTCACCGACGTAAAAATAAAAAGTCCGACTAACTATTTATCAAGTTTTTGGTTTATTTTTTGATAGCCGCCTTACTTTGGTCAAACAGATGAAAGAATTAGAAACAAAATGTTCCAAACTTTTAGATATGCCGCGAGTTCTTAGCAACACCAATTGGGGAGCCGATCGGTCATGTACGATACGTTTTTATTATTCCTTATTTCGGTATCCTTTATATTACGGTTGTGTCGCCTACTCTTCAGCGCGTCATACCGTGTTTAAAATGCCGGATGCTGTACCTGATGCTTTCCTTCGGCTTGCCAAAAATGCATTTAGATCCAGCCCTGTCGCAAGCTTACTTGCTGACTGTGGTGAGCTATCACTTTGGGATAGACGGGACCAGCTTTTGGTTTCTTATTTTTCCTGCCTCAAGAACAGCCAAATCACCCGGCTTTTGACACGATTCTTTGGAATCCTAATTTGCGAAGGTACGAGGATCATCCATGTTGTACTGCGCATGTACGTGTTTGTACTCGACGTCTACCGCAGCATATAAATATCGGCACATCTATCTTTCCAACTTATCCGTGCGCATATCCTCCGTGGGGAATCAACCTTACAAATTTTACGTTTGAATTTACGATTTACAATAAACAATCAACACCACCTAACGTCTTAGCAAACGTTTCCACCAGCAAATGTTTCATTATATTCTCTCCAAGATAAACCCTGACGCAATAGTATAGTCTGATGGATCGATAGGAAGGAATAGTAGGTCGATAGGAAGAGTTGGTAAAGAAGAATTTTGAGGAGAACATCGCAAGAGGTCTGAGTAAAACTGATACGGTAGAAAATATAGAAGAAAAACGGGAGAATGTTCTTAAATCAGCAGAAACAAACTTAGGCGGAACAAAGAGAACCGGTAGAAAACCTTGGTTATCAGAGGATATATTGCGGTTGATGGATGAACGTAAAAAGTATAAGAATGCTGGTGACGAAGAACTTCTAAAAATTTGCTTTTGAACACTTCACAATTGAAATTAAAAAAAAAGTTTTATTTTTGAAACAATATACAATTACAATTTTTTTATATAAATACCAATTTTAAGTAGCGTTATAGGAAACTAAATACAAATAATGAAAAATCTATAACATCATCAGAAATTGTCCGTAACCAGCATAGCATTGCACGGTATGATTTTAAAAACTTGTTGAAATAAGAATTTGAATATTTGAAATAATGAACTGAATACAGATAACTGCACCGAATTATACATATTACTTTTCGTGTATTGCTAGTAATTAATAAATAACTGTCTTGTATTTGTATAAATCATCGTAATAAGTTTTGCTATTTCAGTGGTAAATTAATTACTACTAAATCTCCAAGAAGGAATGTTACACATATGTTAAATAATAATAATCTTAATTCCACAGAATAAACAGATTACATGTGAAAATAGAATTATTTACAGTTAAAAAATGTTTAATACATAAGCTTAGTAGACATACAACCAAGCAATATAAAATGAGAAGTAAAATAATAAACGTAAACAATTATCACATAATCTTGTTCAACTAGATACCCCCTATAGTAATACTCTATTGCAGGTTACTATCGAAATATTTTCAGCGAATAAAATAATAAACTAATCAATTATTACAAGTGTGGATTTCTAAGTGGATTTCAAAATTAATTGCACAATACAAGTCTTGCAGTACTAAAATTTTCAGCTAGTGACAAGATTATATGTACATACATACTGATTAAATAACTCAGAACCATAAATACATACAAGAATACAGTGATAAAATTTAAAATGAAATTAATCCTAGATAAAATTGAAAGAAAAATAATAAAAATATGAAACTTTTAGTCATCAATTCCACCCAGAATCACAGGTCAACCAATAAATAAAACTCTCTACATCTTCAATTGACAATAACCGATCATAAATTGATGGTGAAAACCTTTTAGTCTTCTATGGATTTAAATTCCCTTGGTAAGCGATTAAATATTTTTAGACCTAAGAAAGAACATTTAAATTACTCAATTCTTGTCCTAGGAGGAACTACACTATCCGCTTGCCGCAAAGGCTTTGTAACCAAAGTACCAAGAATCCTATCTTGTTTACAGCCTTCATAATACGTCATTGGTATTCTATAGAAATACATACGATGCAGTGGTAAGATCTTAAAGCCTCTGAATAATGGGAAGGATTCAGTTCATCTACTTTTACCCAATATTATATGTACTGCATGCTTCTGAGCAATATAAACAGATCAAAAAACACTGTAGTAAGCTCCACCCCAACATATCACCCCAAACTTTAACCTTGACTCTACAAAAGCATAATGCAGTGATAAATAAACTGTGTATTACTTGTGAGAGCACTAAATCTTATAAACTTACTCAAAAAAGTAATTTACTGACCTGGAAATTCTTCAAAAGGGGCACTACCATATCAATCACCAAAACTTTCAGCACCTGTTTTCCTTACATGATAATGTACTAGCCCCTTACTGTGATGATAGAAATTCTTTGTTGAATTTACTAGAACACCATCACAATCCTTAAACCGTTATATTATAACTATATCTCGGTTATACTAAGTACTGTTTTGTTTTATGCAAGCGGGCTTATACTTCATTCCTCTCTTTCGTTTCTAATTTCAACTTACATTTTACTCTCTTTTTTTCTGTTTAGTCTCCAGATCCATTGTAAGGTATTACTTCAGAGGATGAATGAGGATGATATGTATGAATGTAAATGAAGTGTAGTCTTGTACAGTCTCAGGTCGACAGTTCCTGAGATGTGTGCTTAATTGAAACCCAACCACCAAAGAACACCGGTATCCATGGTCTAGTATTCAAATCCATATAAAAGTAAGTGCCTTTACTAGAAAAATTCTTCCTAATTTGTAACTTGTACAATTTTTTTTAAATAAAAATACTTTAATTTACTTTAAATTAATACGTTCTTTCTTTACTTTAATCCTGTTCATTACAAATTTTTATATAACCTACTTCTAAAACACAAACCTGTCTATAAAACTGTAACATGGTTGTACTGGATCATATCAACATGCAGAGCCTGTAGACATACATACATTTGTCAGCTGAAGATTTATGATTATGTAAATTTTTAATAAGTGGTAAACCAGATTTTAGTCATTTTTGGTGCTTTTGTTTATCAATTTAGATGCACATTTTGCATTTGAAACTAAACTGAGATTCTGCAATTCCTTGCACCTCTTTCGTACTGCTGAGAACACAATGTGTTCAAATGTACCATATGCATGTTCAAAAATGCTGCTCTCATAGTGAATATTATACAAGTAGACCAAATTATAAGGACCATGTATACATAAAGTTGGAAAGTGTAATTTGCTCATGTTTATACACTATATACATGCATGTTCATACCCCGTCACATCAACACAGCTAAAATATTTTTAACTAGGTTTCATCGAGTTGTTGTTGGGGGGTTGCAAAATATTCATTATATATTTTTTTTATTTATACTTTTTGGAGGTTGTGGAGATAAAAAAGATAGAGAATCATTGGATTAAATGATTTAAATTGGTTTAAATAGGCAATAATAACTCATCAGCTCATTAGGGACTTCTAAAACAAAAGTAAAGAGCATTTTCTTACTGACCATGTCAAAGCAAAATTTATTAAAAAATACTTTTATTAAAATGTAAAATACATGAAAAATTTTCTAAACCAACAAATTGGAACAATGTATTCACTCTATAAATAAAATAACAGAATACTCCAATAAATTTGAATGTGGCATAAACAGGATACAGCTGGACTCATCAGATGGTAGTTGTGTAAATGATTAGCAGACGTTTGTGTTCTAGTATTTATTCCGATAAATATAGATTAATAAACCATTTCTTCTAATTTGTTTTTAATAATACATTATACACATCGCATTTGAAGTGCATACATATACTACTTCATGGATAAAAAAGGAACTGTGCAGGCATTTGGCTGTATAGATCAAGGGAAACCATGGTAAAACTTTGATAAAAAATTAACAAAAATATAATAATAATAATAATAAACAATAATAAAAGTAACATAAAATAATAATAATAATAATAGCAACATCACAAAATTTACAGTTAATTATACATATTATATAGTTATATATTTTCAGCACCATATCTTAAATTCATTTTTCTAATATATTACTACACTGATAAAAAAGGAATTCTTCCAGCATTTAGCTGGATAGATCAGGGGAAACCATGGTAAAATTTTGATCAGAGCAGCATCATAGTTTATTATAAAGATTTTATATCAATCTGACAATAAGTTGAGTTCATTCTTCTGTTAAACAACAGAAATATATATAAAACAGTAATACATTAACAACTAACAGTTGAGGATTAAGGCAATCAAATACGCAAAAAATAATTAGTTAAGTATTTAATAATATTTTATTGTTTAAAATATAAGGAAATTTATTTAAGACACGGAAAGTAAAACTAACTGTTCGGGCATTTACCCTACTGGACCAAGGGAAACCGTGGTAAAACCTTGGTCAGAAGAGCTTACAATATTTTATGTCTGTAATATGCTACAGTATTAAAGGCATATACATAGTAAAAGAAATTTATTGGCGATACGTTCACTGTATTTTATTTATACATTTAATGAGCTTTTAAACAATAAAATTTGATGAATTTTAATCGTTACTTCTTGAATATCATACATCCTTTATATCCTGTAACAAAAAAATGAAATTTTAAGATGAACATTTAATAAAATACTGTATTATGATAGCCTGACATACTAAACACAAACTCAAGGATTTATATCGCAGATAAAAGGATACTAGGTCTTGGCAAGAATCGAACTAGGGATCACAAAAGAAGAAATAACAAAAATTTAATTCAAATCCATTTTAAAAAAAAATTTCCTTTTTTTTATACATTAATATCACTTTACTAACATAAATTAATCTCATTCAATTTGGAACTGTCTTGCATTGATTAATATAAGATTGGTTGATTAAGAACAATTATCAAAAGAATAACTCAGTTTTATAACTCAACTTGTAATTTATTAAGGGACAGTACTAATCAAACAAATTCCACTAAACATTTTATTATAACCGTTTTAGTTACGCTTAAAAAAAACTTGTTTTTGTGGAAATTAAAGAGTTGAAAATTTACAACTGGGAGTGTAAAGTAAATGATAATTAATAATTCAGTTGATAATAAATACAGAATTTGCATGTTGACATTAATTAGTTCCTTTTTTGAACTTAGTGAACTCAAGACAAAAAATAAATCTTGACATCATAGAAGGTGATAAAATGAATTTAAATAAAAGAAAATAAAAGTCTAAAAAGTTAAGTAAAAGTCACCACTGTTATGATGTTACCTATCTTAAAAGTGGTCTGGAACCCCCTTAATATGTAGTCAAATAGTTTATTTAGTCTGCATTATGTCACTTTGTATAATATGTTGTATTTGTTAAAATTAGTGCAATTTTAAATTCCATTCTGTTCCATCATATTTGCAATTACAATAACATTCTATTTATTAAGTTTCCTGTTACGGTTAATATCTTTGTTCATTAGTTTTGAACCTGTAATACGTGATTTTCAACGTTTGATCCTGATGTTAAATGTAATGTTTTTTAAACAAGTGGTCCTGTTTTAACTTTTTGATATCTTGTCAGCATGTTTGTGATAGATTTATGTTCAACATGTTTATGATGTTTAAGAAATTTTGAATGTTTCTTTACTGTTTAGGCAAAACAAATTTTCATATTTTCTCCTTATCATAAAAAATTATTATTTATTGGTTTTTCAAAATAAAACAGAATAACTTAATAATTTATAAATCATTTAACACAACAGAACAAAAAAAAATTTGGAACTGAGATAAAAGTAGGTGAATTAGAATGTATTTTTATGCTGAATCTTAAAATGAAATCAGTTTTTCTTCATCACCCTCAGATTTTTAGTTATGACTTTTCAAATATTGAGAAACTTCTTAAATAACACAAGCCTGCAAAATTTGGGTTGTGTAATGTTTTCTTAACATTTTAATGACTGATTTCTATGTATTTTTTAGCACTGAATCAGAAAATAACCTTCACTTTTTTCCATCACGTCTGAATTTTTTGCAAATCGCAAATTTCAAAATTTGTAAAATGTTGAAAAATTGTGAAACTGTGATACTATAACATAGACATAAAACGTTTTTTAATAATAAATTCACTTTCTTGGCTTATACTGTGCATTCTTATAACTAAACTGTTGAATGGTCAGAAGAGGTGGGTCAGGAAGTGGTTTGGGTTGATGGCGATGAGATGGTGAGCTCGGTTGACAGGTTGTGACAAGACTTAACAACATGTAACATGTTTATTGGCAGCTATCTGCACCACTCATGCACTATGCATCTACTATCAGTGCTGTTTCAACCATCAGTGAGCTCAAATCAAGTTTTTTCCATCCTCCATGATTATAAATGTGTTTTTGTTAACGGAAAACATAGTTTCAGGCCATAAAGCAAATTTCTGTTTTCAAAAAAGCTTCAACAGAGTGCAAAAATTCTGCAGATTCTTTTTCTTAATTTGTAGCGAGTTAATGGTGGAAAAAAGATATAAAAAGTTTCTTTCGACAAGCGTACCTCACATAATTCGGAGTGAAAATAAGAGATCAAGACAAAACTTGAGCATCCCATTATGTTTGCTACCCATGTGTTTAAGGACTTAGATGGTGGTCAAAGGGTGAAAAAGAAGTGTTCAGATTTCGAGTTCCAATGGTATGGTAGGAGCCAGAGCCATGAAATCACACCAATGATTTTTACTTCTGTTTGACTGGTGTTCACAGTTTTAATTTGAAGAATAAAAAAAGAATCATCTATCCAAATATGCCATTTGCTTTACACCCGGTTCCTTATGGTCTAGACGTACCAGTGTCAATTCCACCAGAAAATTTACCTGAAATAGATGGTTCCATAACTGATTTAAATTAAGATAACATTGAAGAGTACAAATCTGGAGATAGCTGCACACCATAGCTTTATTCACAGTCTATGTATACATCTGATCAAAGAAAATTCAGAATTGCTTGGTTTGATGCTTAAAGAGAAGAACCTGCTAGCAGTCAGCACCTCGTTTTCCTGATTCACGTACAGAAAAAAGGATTTTCTACCATATGTTTTGGAAGAAGGAAAATTAGTCTTCTGCACTGATATAGTGAACTTTAATTTATGTAACATTCCTTACAAAAGTAGTGGTTGGAGAGTGTTCATAGATTCATCCAAAAGAAGCTTCAAAGTTATCTTTCCTCACAATGTGAATACGTGTCCGTCAATACCAGTCAAACGTTCTGTCCATTTGAAAGAGGATTACAATGATTTGGAATTCATTTTCAATAAAATTAAATGATTGTGTTTGTGTTAAGGATTACGTGCGACAATCTCAAAATAATATCGATGCTCTTACAACAGCAAGGAGGATACACAAAGTTTCCTTGTTTTATGTGTGAGTAGGGTAGCAAAGACAATGAAAATGATTGGATAAGGAAAGATTGGTCAAATAGAACTTCATTAGAACCTGGAACCAAAATTTGCTCTGAAAAGTTTTCATATATCTTAATAAAGTTCTTCTTCAATCTCTGCATATCAAGTTAAGGTTGATGAAGCAATTTGTCAACGCCTTACCAAAAGAAGGTAAATGTTTTAAATATATCTGTGACAAATTTACAGTCCATCAACCGCCAAACTAAGAGAGGGTGTGTTTACTTGCCCTGACATTAGAAAACTTCTTAAAGATGGTAATTTTGAGAAACAAATGAAAGTTGCAGATAAAGAAACCTGTGGAACCTTTAAAGATGTAGTAATCAAGTCTCCGGGCAATAAGAAGAATTTGAACTTCAAATCAATCATTGAAAACTTGCTGTAGAAGTACAAAAATTTAGGATGTTCCATGAGCTTGAAGTTTCACTTCCTAAATTCACTTGTGGACTAGGACTATTTTCCTAAAAAGCTGGGTGTCGTTAGTGAAGCGATGGGTGAGAGATTTCATCAGGACATGAAAGAAATTGAAAGAAGGTATCAAGGAAAGTATTACTACGATGATGGCAGACTATTGCTCGATGTTATACAGGGATGAACCCTACAGGGAACATAGAAGGAAAAGTGCCAAGCAAAGTGTAAGCCATCCAAATAAACTTCGACACATGGAATAGAAATGTAAGTATTTTACATACTTCATTATTAAGGGAGGGTGAATAGAAGGAATAGTGTATACTTCATCATTAACAGTGTGGGTGATGAGGGGGGTGAGGGGGGAATATTTTCCAAAGGCATGAGTTACCTCATAAAAATGAATTAAATAAACAAATAAAAATAAATTAATTTAAAATGAACTATAATAGAAATTAGGCGTATTTTGTGGAAATTTTCATTAGAAACAAAGGGTCAGTGACTGCCCTACCAACCTCTTCAACCACTCGACTGTTCAACTATAAGAATGCATAGTATAAGCCATAAAAGTGAATATATTACAATAATTTATTATTAAAAAAAAGTTTTATATCTATTTTCTTGTATCACATTTTCACAATTTTTCAACTTTTTACAAATCTTGAAATTCACGATTTGCAAAAAAGGCCGATGTAATGGGAAAAAAGAAGGTTATTTTCGGATTCAGTGGTAGAAAATACATAAGAATCAATTATTAAAAACTAAAAACATAACTCATCGCTGGCTTGTGTAATAGAATACAAAAATAATTATAATTACAATTAAAATAGGAATTAGTGAGGTTCGGTGGGAAGAGGAAGGCGACTTTTGGTCAGGCGATTTTCGAATAATTAACTCAGCTTCAAATAATGGGTAGGCAGGAGTAGGTTTGATAATGAACAAGAAGATAGGGAAGAGAGTAGAGTATTTCAAAACGCATAGCGATAGAATCATTGTAATAAGGATAAAATCAAAACCTAAACCGACAACGATTGTTAACGTCTATATGCCTACAAGCGCCCATGATGATGATGAGGTAGAGTGTGTATACGAAGAAATTTATGAAGCAATTAAACATGTAAAAGGAGATGAAAATTTAATAATAGTTGGAGATTGGAATGCAAGCATTGGAAAAGGCAAGGAAGGAAATATAGTAGGTGAATACGGACTGGGCAAAAGGAATGAAAGAGGGGACCGACTTATAGAGTTTTGCACGAAGTATAATTTAGTAATTGCCAACACCCAATTTAAAAATCATAATAGAAGAATATACACTTGGAAAAATCCAGGCGATACTGCAAGGTATAAGATAGATCATATCATGGTTAAGCAAAGATTTAGGAATCAACTCGTTGACTGCAAAACATACCCGGGAGCAGACATTGATAGCGACCATAGTTTGGTGTTAATGAAATGTAGATTGGGGTTTAAAAACCTGAAGAAAAGGTGTCAGATGAATCGGTGGAATTTAGAGAAGCTTGAGGAAGAGGAGGTAAAGAAGATTTTGAGGAGGACATCGCAAGAGGTCTGAGTAAAAAAGATAAGGTAGAAAATGTAGAAGAAGAATGGGAGAATGTTAAAAGGGAAATTCTTAAATCAGCAGAAGCAAACTTAGGCGGAATAAAGAGAACTGGCAGAAAACCTTGGGTTTCAGACGATATATTGCAGCTGATGGATGAACGTATAAAATATAATAATGCTAGTGATGAAGAAAGTTAAAGGAACTATCGGCAATTAAGAAATGCTATTAACAGGAAGTGCAAACTGGCGAAAGAAGAGTGGATTAAAGAAAAGTGTTCAGAAGTGGAAAGAGAAATGAAGATTGGTAAAATAGACGGAGCATACAGGAAAGTTAAGGAAAATTTTGGGGTACATAAATTAAAATCTAATAATGTGTTAAACAAAGATGGTACACCAATATATAATACGAAAGGTAAAATCGATAGATGGGTGGAATATATTGAAGAGTTATACGGAGGAAATGAATTAGAAAATGGTGTTATAGAGGAAGAAGAGGAAGTTGAGGAGGATGAAATGGGAGAAACAATACTGAGATCTGAATTTAAGACAGCATTAAACGATTTAAATGGCAGAAAGGCTCCTGGAATAGACGGAATACCTGTCGAATTACTGCGCAGTGCAGGTGAGGAAGCGATTGATAGATTATACAAACTGGTGTGTAATATTTATGAAAAAGGGGAATTTCCGTCAGACTTAAAAAAAAATGTTATAGTCATGATACCAAAGAAAGCAGGGGTAGATAAATGTGAAGAATACAGAACAATTAGTTTAACTAGTCATGCATCAAAAATCTTAACTAGAATCGTATACAGAAGAATTGAGAGGAGAGTGGAAGAAGTGTTAGGAGAAGACCAATTTGGTTTCAGGAAAAGAATAGGGACAAGGGAAGCAATTTTAGGCCTCAGATTAATAGTAGAAGGAAGATTAAAGAAAAACAAACCATTATACTTGGCGTTTATAGACCTAGAAAAGGCATTCGATAACGTAGACTGGAATAAAATGTTCAGCATTTAAAAAAAATTAGGGTTCAAATACAGAGATAGAAGAACAATTGCTAACATGTACTGGAACCAAACAGCAACAGTAATAATCGAAGAACATAAGAAAGGGAGTCCGACAAGGATGTTCCCTATCTCCGTTACTTTTTAATCTTTTTAATCTAGCAGTTAATGATGTTAAAGAACAATTTAGATTCACAGTAACAGTACAAGGTGAAAAGATAAGGATGCTACGATTTGCTGATGATATAGTAATTCTAGCCGACAGTAAAAAGGATTTAGAAGAAACAATGAACGGCATAGATGGAGTCCTCCGCAAGAACTATCGCGTGAAAATAAACAAGAACAAAACAAAAGTAATGAAATGTAGTAGAAATAACAAAGATGGACCACTGAATGTGAAAATAGGAGTAGAATAGATTATGGAGGTAGAAGAATTTTGTTATTTGGGAAGTAGAATTACTAAAGATGGACGAAGCAGGAGCGATATAAAATGCCGAATAGCACAAGCGAAACGAGCCTTCAGTAAGAAATATAATTTGTTTACATCAAAAATTAATTTAAATGTCAGGAAAAAATTTTTGAAAGTATATGTTTGGAGTGTCGCTTTATATGGAAGTGAAGCTTGGACGATCGGAGTATCTGAGAAGAAAAGATTAGAAGCTTTTGAAATGCGGTGCTATAGGCGAATGTTAAAAATCAGATGGGTGGATAAAGTGACAAATGAAGAGGTATTGCGGCAAATAGATGAAGAAAGAAGCGTTTGGAAAAATTTAGCCAAAAGAAGAGACAGACTTATAGGCCACATACTAAGGCATCCTGGAATAGTCGCTTTAATATTGGAAGGACAGGTAGAAGGAAAAAATTGTGTAGGCAGGCCACGTTTGGAATATGTAAAACAAATTGTTAGGGATGTAGGATGTAGAGGGTATACTGAAATGAAGCGACTAGCGCTAGATAGGGAATCTTGGAGAGCTGCATCAAACCAGTCAAATGACTGAAGACAAAAAAAAAAGAATTAAAATTACTACATTTATTTTGCAGACATTTACTTTTATCTTTTTTTTTTCTTACTTTCCTTTTGTGTTCGGTGAAGTCTTCTCTTTTTATTATCCAGAAGTAGTCACTCTTCATAAATTCACCCCATCTGCCTCGTCACCCAAGTTTAAAGTTCAATAACGCACCAAATGGTAATGAATAGCGAGATATGAAAAGGCGATTGCTTCTTTTTATTGCTTTAAATATTATCTATCGCCTTTCTTATTTTGATTACATTGTTACTGGATTAATCTCTGATGGCGTTGAATGGTAAATGAATAGCGAGATACGGAAAGGCGATTGCTTCCATTGTTCTCCCCATTGTAAATGTATTGGGTGGATGTACATTTAAAAACAAATGTAAACATGGTTCTCTATTGCCAATCACCGTTAGATATATTGTATGCGGCCCATCTAATTGTGGTAGAACAAATGTAGTTTTTAATCTTTCAGTTCAAGAAAACGGTGTTCGTTTTCAAAACTTGTACATTTTCTCAAAATCGCTTCATCAACCTCTCTATAGAATGTTGTCAAATTTAACGATGATGAATTCTGAAACGGGCTATTATGAATATACTGAAAACGATCAAGTCCTTCAACCAGAGGCGATTGAACGGCATTCAAAAATGATTTTTGATGATGTAATAGAGAGAAACAAAATAACATCGGTGCTTATTTTGCACGGGGACGTCGTAATAAAATTGATTGTTTTTATCTAACACAAACATATACCAAAATACCAAAACAACTCGTACGTGACAATTGCAATTTTTTAATTTTATTCAAACAAGACAATTTAAATTTAAAACACATTTACGATGATCATGTAAACGTCGACATGTCTTTTGATGATTTTAAATCGATGTGCGATCAAGTTTGAAATGCAAACCGATATAATTTTCTAGCCATCGACAAAAAAAGGGTAAAAATAAAGGTCGATATGGAAACAATATCGATAAATTCATCGTTATTGAACGTAACGTTTAACATAACGTATAAAGTAATGTTTAACATTCTAACGTAACGTATAAGTTAATAAAATGATCGTTTTTAAGTTCCTTTTTTGTCTTTATAGAGCAATGAAAAAGGAGAAACAAATGATTGAAATTGATAAACTTAATAAAAATTTTAAACATAAACATGCAGCCTTTATAATGGGTTTGGCCGAAGAAGAAGCTTTATAATATAACGTAACGTACAATGACAACAGATATCAAGCCGATGATAATGTTGTAATTTGTGGTCGATTGTGTTTGAAATTTTTATCGGAATAAATTGTACATTTTAATTTTTATTTTTCTCATTTTAGACATGTCGTGTTTATTGTCGATCGATGGAAACGATTCGTCGATTAAAAAAAACATTTTTTTTCCTCCGATAGAACTTTCAAAAGGCCAATACGAATCGGGCTTAAAACGTGTTGACATTAACAATTGTTGACGACACGGGCTTAAGACGTGTTGGCCGTCGATGACGGCCAACACGATTCCAAATGTTGAAGAAAACAAAAATAATAAATTGTGTTTTGCGTTCGACAAGGACGTTAAAAAAGATGAAAATAACAATTATGAATTTACAAAGAAAAATTACATAATACCGACGGGTAGTTATGAAATTGAAGATGTCGGTGAATATATACAAAATGAAATGAAGAAAATTAAAAAATCAATCGCGTTAAAGGCGAATACCAATACGTTACAATGTGCAATTAAAAGCACCGTGTGGATAGATTTTTCAGAACAGATTCAAGTATTGGCAATCTGGGCTATGGGGCGAGAATTTGCAAACTAAATCAAACACATCATTCAGATCGAATAATAAATATCGCTTCTGTAAATGTAATACGTGTAAAATGTAATATTATTTCGGGCGGATATAAAAACGAGAAACAAGATTGCATTTTGTATGATTTCCCACTGAGTGTCGATCTGGTGAAACAATTGAAAAATGTCCATTTTATATTACACTCGTACCGGTAGATGAAAAAGAAATTACCAACTTGATAATAAAATTGACCGATGAAAACGATCAGTTGTTAAATTTACGCGGCGAACGAGTAAGCATGTCGTTGGTATTGAGAGAATGCGAATAAGTTGTTGCAATTTGATTTTTATTTTATTTTTATTAGAAATGCCATGTAAAAGTGACTGTGATGACGATGTTAAATATAAACTAACAGAGGAAAGCATTAAGAAATTAAAATCTCTAGGATTTGAAATTGTCGGTAGAAAATTAAAAAGCACCAATAAGTTGTTGAAATGAAAAATAATTTATTTTTATATAGAGATGAATTATTTAAAGTCGCGTCTACTGACGAATCGTTAACATATAAACACACCCCGTTTGAAAACAACTTTAAAACGGATGATAAAATTATAATAATAATAAATCAACCGGAGGAGTATACCGTTCCGGGCTACAGTTGTCTACGTATTCGTGGGAAACTTGTTGGTGAAAACAATAAAAAATCAACAACACCAGAATTGGTTAATTTTGGCGGGGCCTTTCTATTCGATGAGATTGTTTACAAAATAACGGTCAAGAGGTGGCCAGCACGAAGAACGTAGCCGTGACCTCTATTATGAAAAATGTAATTTTAATGACAAACAATTCGATTCTATTGTTGGAACAAGCCGGGCGGGTTACTGGTTCAAATAAAATTAATATAGACGACGATGGGGCGTTTTAATAATTATAAAACAACAAGCAAGAATTGTTATTGAAACGAACTAGTGATGATGTAAACGCTATACTGACCACGGTTTCAGATCATAAATCTAGACTAGAAATAACAGATGTTGCATGGCTTGTACCATATTTAAAAGGTATCGCGTCAATATCGGTTGGAATTGGCCAAATTGAGAGAAAAAAATGACGAATTGCGCATACCGTTTTGCAGTTAGGAAATTCATCAGAATCCAATAGTGCCACAGACAAAATCTACGGTTTGGAATGTAAAAACATCATCACAATTGGACAAATCTAGATCGTTATTGTAGACTTTCAAACCGATAGATTTTAAAGCTACTAAAAATGCATCGGAATTTGATTCGTGCAACGTTAAAAATATTAAAGTATTTATAAATTCAAACTGTTATCCGTACGAAGATTTAGAGGGAAATTAATATTGAAGTTGAAGAGAATTTTAAACCAAATACAATCGCGTATTGTTTATTAATATATGAAAATGTAGCGGCTTACTCGCCGTTAACCGGCAAAGTAATAAAACAACCTTCATAAGTAGAAATTATTTTATTTGTTATTTTTAATGTAATGAATAATTTACTCATATACGGGATCGATCTTCTTTAATGTATTGAATAACTTACTCGAGTTCTGGATCAATCTTTTAACGTGTTGATTTATTGAAGAAAACAGTCGTGTTTTGGTGTGCTTTTTGTAGTAGATAGACGCTTTCGTGGTGAAAATTTAACTGGAAAGTGGCGGTGCTCTCCGTGAAAAAAAACCTCAGGTTCTAGATCAGTGACTTGTGCTCAGAACTGGTCGGCCACATCCAAAGGCTGAGGTTTCTATACTACTACAATCGCTGTGAAAACATGTTTTATATTAAAATTAATTGAAGTATATTAGTTCATTCCTAGTCAAGAACATTTGCGGAGATGTATGCATTATCAAAACAGCTTTTTAATACTCGTACGACAGATCAATAACAGAAAGTAAAATTAAAAATTGTAGATACAGTTTTTTACTCTTTTAGTCCTTTAAACAAATAACCGCTCTCCTAATAATAACAACATGACTTCCTTGTACGCCTATTAAATTACATTTACACAAGAAAAGTACATAAAATTTTATTTCATTAAAAACTGCTGATATTTTTTTCACTTTGTTGTTTCTTTTTTATTATTATTATTAGTCATCGTAATTTTTTTTTACAGTGAGAGGTTAATTATTAATAAATCAATATATTTAAATAAAAAAAGAAAGGTTAAAAAAGGAGATGAAGTCTGATTCGAATCGATGTGCCTACGCCTAAAATCCAAATATTTCATTAATTAAAATTTTACTTGACTATAACTACGGAACCGATGAAATAAGTACCGCTTATTACATATCGTTGAAATGCTCTCAATGAGGGCTTATAACTGCGGTTAAGAAAAAGTAAAAATCCAAATTTGCCTGGATTTTGGGCTTTTTTGGACACTTTTGGTTTAGTCGATTGCAACCAAAAGGAAAGGTGCACAATTTATGTTTGAACAGTCGTATATACAAAATTTCAACATACTACGGCTAATCGTTTTTGAGTTATACGAGATATGTTCGTGCAGACGTCACGCCGAAACTAGTCAAAATGAATTCAGGGATGGTCAAAATGGATATTTCCGTTGAAATCTGAAAAGCGAAATTTCTCGCGATTACAATACTTCCTTTGCTTTATAAAAGGAAGTAACAACAAACGCTCCAAAAATAATCTTAAAAACAAAATTTACTTTAAAAAAAAAAAATGTATTTCTAGACTGATTTTAGAATAAAAGAAATCAGATAAATAACTTTTGTCGTTCTAGGATATTCTAACAAAAATATTTCCGTAGTATCTCAGCGTTTTTCCGTTGGTCTCGTGTTCGATCCCGGTAGGCGTGACATTTTTTCATGCGCTAAGAATTTTCATTTCCATATTCTCTCTTACAAGTTGCAAAAGCTTCTGTGGTGAATTAATCGGACCTTTTCTGTTTTCCTCCCGCAATGTTTTTTTTTAACTTACGTATTACCTTTTAGTAATCGCTCAAACAAGAGAAATTATAAATATAATCTAACCAAACTTAACCAACGCTCGCTAGTCAAGGTTAGCGAGCGTACGTTAAGTTTGGTTAGATTATAATTATAAGCCCACCGAGTTGGTCTAGTGGTGAACGCGTCTTCCCAAATCAGCTGATTTGGAAGTCGAGAGTTCCAGCGTTCAATTCCTTGTAAAGTCAGTTATTTTTACACAGTTGAGTACTAGATCGTGGACACCGGTGTTCTTTGGCGGTTGGGTTTCAATTAACCACACATCTCAGGAACGATCGAACTGAGACTGTAAAAGACTACACTTCATTTACACTCATACATATCATCCTCTGAAGTATTATCTGAAAGGTAATTATCGGAGGCTAATCAGGAAAAAGAAAGAAAAGATTATAATTATAAGCGATAATGCTTATAATGTACCTCTCTCGGGTACATTTGGAAGATCAACGTTTGAATAAAATCGACACAGACTAATTACAGGCAGCGACACCAATGTCTAGTAATGCTGTACCAAATAACCAGACATGACCGATTACTAATACGTAATACGTAACGCAAAAAAACCGTTGAGGGGAAAACAGAAAAGGCCCCCGATCGGTTCATCATAAACAAAAAGTAAATGCGGTTTTAAAATATGTAAACTCACTTAAACCTTCGACTCGCTCGGCGATAAAATTCTATTAATGTTTGCACAATATTCTATATTTCCGCTAGGACTTTTAGCACCGAGTCTTCCTGAACGCAAAGGAACGCAAGATGTATATCCCGCTATTAATCGCAAAATACGGTCAATAGTCTCTTGTTGCCGAGCCTTTCTTGATATAGGGCGGCTATTTGTTTATTAAAGTCGGTTACATATCGGTTTTGTTTACGGACGGAGTTGTGGATCGCGTTCCCATCCCTACAGGTATTAAATCGTATACGGGCTCAAATTAATTAGTTGTAATCGCACAAAATTCACGATAGACGACGGAAAGCAAAAATAATACTGGACAATGTCGTTTAATCGGTGCTTAATAACCGGCTAGATACGGAATTATATGAACGCGAACAGTGTGGACGTGTTGTACTAGTACAACGAGGCCGACTATATTGATATCGTTTAAATACAAAACGACTTGATACATTAATAACTTCAATATTACTGCTAAATTAATTAATTAATAACTATTCTCTATTCTTGACTGTTAAAGGAAGAGTACCGAAAATTCTTTTGAGCGGTTTTTTTGGTTTTCAGATTTTGAGTAATTTATATAAAATTTATAAATTTAATTAAGCATTCCGATTCTGCCCGACAGTAGAAATTCAATAAGTTTATTTTTTATCATTTTTTATGTCGAATGTGATGTAGGCGGTAAATAAATTTATTTTTATCGGTGTAATAATGCGTTATATAAGTGACGTCATTATAAAATGAAAACAGATATGTTTAAATTTCATATTAATTATTTAAATGTATTAATACGTAATAATCCTAAGGTAAATTTATTAAATACTAGAAGACACGACGCTGCTTCGCTATTGCTAGATTTGAGAATATTTATAGCTTAAATGAACATAATTAAAAGTTTGATAAAACATTAAGGAACTTCACAAAATTTAACCTTTTCCTTTCCCCTTCTTCCCTTTTTTCCCGCGCGTAGATCGGTCCAGTAGTTTTTTAGTCTATAGCGGACATATGAACATTGCCTTACATATATATATATATATATATATAGAAAAAGAAAGTCTGTTTGTATATTTGTTTCGTAAATATCACGACACCGGCGCCACCTAGCGGGTATAGTTTTTGAATAAAGTTTTCTTTTCACGTAACTAATGTATATTTTGAATATGAGCCAGATCGGTCCAAAAATACAATTTTTCTAAATATCTCAACCACAGTTTTACGCTATCGGATGAACGGTTTAGGAAGGCATAAGAAACACACAGACAGACAAACATTCATTTTTATATATATAGATAAAAGCCTTTTCTCGTACGCCGAAATATTGCGTCGAATTATATTAAGAGTTTCGTTGTATATTCTTATTTTTACTTCCTTGAACGAACTAAAGAAAGTATTGTGATCGCGAAAAATTTCGGTTTGCAGATTTCAACGGAAATGTCCATTTTGACTATCCTTAAATCCAGGTTGCCTAGTTTCGACGTGACGTCTGTACGTACGTATGTATATATGTATAAACGTATATCGCATAACTCGAAAACGATTAGCGGTAGTATGTTGAAATTTTGGATGTAGGATTGTTGTAACATCTAGTTGTGTCTCCCCTTTTTACTGCAATCGACTTAACCAAAAGTATCCAAAAAAACCTAAAATCCAAGGAAATTTTGGATTTTAGACTTTTTCTTAACCGTAGTAATAAGGTTTTATCGAGAGCTTTTCAACGATATATCATAAGTGGTATTTGTTTACAACGGTTTCAGAGTTATGGCCAAATGAAATCTTAATTAAAGAAATATTTGGATCTGTAAGGGGAAGGCACATCGGTTCGAGTCAGACTTCATCTCCTTTTATTTTTTTTAACTTTTTTTAAAATTAAATATATTGATTTATTTATTAACTCCCGATTTAAAAAAAAAATTACAATAAATAAATTATTCAATAATAACAATAAAAAGAATCTTAAGTTATTAGTGAAATAGAATTTTATGTACTTTTAAAAATGCGTATGTGTAATTTAATAGGCATTATTACATATGTGAATGTGTAATCAAATCTCCCAAAATAAAAAAATTGTGAAGGTTTCGACGAGAGTTTGCCGTCGGTTGAAAACATCAAAAAATCGAAAATCAAAATTCAACAATTTATTTATTTATAGTTCTTCAAAAAGATATCGTTCTAATTAAAAAAAGTACAGATATGTATAAAAGACGAGATAATAATTTTTACGCCTTAAATCGAAAATGCAAAAACTTTTGCCGGCCCGATTTCATACTTTAAACAACTTCATAAATCGTAATAATTAATGATCCCTAAGCGAGTGTTCTACTTCCTGACTTGTTTTTCAAAGGTGATAATTCACAATGCAAATCATACGAGCGATCATTCTCTATTTCTAATCCTAATTAGTCATTTATAAGAAGTTGTACGGTATAAAATAATTTGATGCAATTCGGAAGTATCATGCAAAATAATGTGCATCTTATTTTATATATTTTTTTCGAATTTTTCTTGAAAATATACTTAACATTTTTATCTCTTAATTTTTAACAATGTTTAAAGTTAATGAAAAAAAATTTGATTATTATTTTTAATTCATGACAGTATCAAATGATTCAATCTTTGAAAATAATTAATCGGCTAAAAAAAAAAATATTAACGGTTCGTAATTTTCTTTGTTTCAAAAATTAATTCAATTCCAGAAAAAAATGTTGTATAATTTGAAAATAGCAAAACAAAACGTAAATTTCGTACACAAAATTGAAATATAATTAATAATTAATATTTATTCAGTAAGTTAACATTTTCCAAGCTAATTAATACACAATTAGAGGCGGTACTGGAAGTTATGATACTTTAGAGTGAAGGTGACATTAGAAATGATTTCATCACTTTGAATTTTCAAAATATCAAGGAACCGTTTTATTAAAGGTAAAAATACATACGATTAATATTATGTGACATTTTAACCGTTAGGAATATATGATAAACGTATAAATAGAAACCTACAAATGATAATTAGTTCGCATAATAAGGTGTGTAACATTCACTTTAAATTGTCACATCGACCCGTACTGCCCCTGATATTGATGTTTTTATTGAAATCAGAAATTGATTATTGTTCTTTATAGAATATTTTCCCCGTAACGGACAAAGTTGAACTTACTGTTGAGATCGCAGTGCATTTACGTAGAACAATAAGTGATAATGGTAAGCGTAAAATATTGAAGTTTCGTTCAAATTCGTTCTTAAAAGTACGAAATCGGGCCGGCAAGAGTTTTTGCATTTTCGATTTTTAATGTTTTCAATTTACGGCATAACAATTATTATGTCGCCTTTTATACATAACTGTACGTTTTTAATTAGGACAATATCTTTTTGAAGTGCTATAATTAAATAAATTGTTGAATTTGGATTTTCGATGTTTTCAATCGACAACAAACTCTCATCGAAACCTTAACAATTTTATTGTTTTGGGAGTTTTGATATCATCTGTATTTTGTTTTTTGTGCATTCGTTAAATTGAAACTGTTTTTATTTTTATGTTTATAATAATTCCGGTATCTGTCGTGCATTTGCTAATAACTTTTCGTCGATTGTATTCAGTTATCTAATAAAAAAGCAAATTTGTTCTAAAACTAAAACGTAAACGTTTTTGGAATTTCGTGGCCAACTTTTTTTTGCTATAAATGAATCATTAGCTTTAATCCAATTTTGATCGTGCTAGTATGATCGTCCTTCTTCATTGACTGCCCGTGATGAAAATTGCACTTAACTTTATATTTTTTCCCGAATAGTTTGTTAGCATCATTAGACGCTATCTTATTCCTTTAGTTTCAGTTATTTTGCGTAAACATACTCCGTCGTTTTCGAATAATTTTGTTTAAGTGATCAACAGTTTTCCTAAAGAATGAATTTCCATTCTACGTATTAAATCTGTTTCCATATTCAGCAAAGCTATCTTCGACATGCGTTTTTTTCACTAAAATTATGAATTAAATCTTGGAGACTTAAACTGTTATTTTTCTTTAAACTCTTCCTTTTAATATCTGTAAAAAAAGTAATATGAAAAATAACACGGTCACAGCTGATATATCGATTTGGGTAATAATATTATACTGTATATTAATTGTAATTGTTATTATTGTATTGTATATTGAAATATTTATAGGAAAAAACACGTGTGCCTGATAATCAAACCCACGGTGTTTGATTTGGAGATGGGGGAGTTATGTTACCGTAAACTCCTGACGCACTGCATTCCATAAGCCACGTGTGCTTCATATCACTTAATATTTAGAAATCTACCGATGCAACTGCATCCAAAGTGTACAGAATAATTATTCAGTTCTGAATAGACTCTCATCGAGTAAAGTTCTATTGCAGTACTCGTTCGATGCACTTCATCGTCCTGCTTAACTTATCATTAACATATACGCAAAATTATGTGGAAAGTTAATTATTTACAGTTGAAGTATACCGATTGTAATAATGTTAATTATAAAAATAAAGTTCACATTTAATTTATTAATAATTATTAATCTTTAATTGTAAAGTTGTTTTACGATAAATTAGAATTCAATAAGTTATTAATGAAATAAAATTTTATGTACTTTTCAATTTTAAAAAATGCGTTTATGTAATTTAATAGTCGAACAAGGAAGTCATGTAGTGCCCACATCGGTTTTTTCTTTAATAGTTTACATCACAAGAACAATTTACCCGACTTTGATAAATAAACTATTAAACTAAATAAATAAACTATTAAAATAAATATAATTTTCATTAATTCAAATGGTGGTAAAGATATCTTTCAAGGAAAAAGAAGCCTTGAAGAAATGTTATTGCATTTATTAGAAAGAATACGACCGGTTTAAATACATTAGCAAAGAAAGATATAAAGCAACTAACAAACAATACCGTTAAAAAAAGAAGTGAAACCGTAAGAGAACCAATAAAGACATAAATCATTTAACATTGTGTCATCTCTATATACAAAATA
The DNA here is from genome assembly GCF_047948215.1 of Lycorma delicatula. Classification (NCBI taxonomy): domain Eukaryota; kingdom Metazoa; phylum Arthropoda; class Insecta; order Hemiptera; family Fulgoridae; genus Lycorma; species Lycorma delicatula. The sequence goes on from NC_134463.1 coordinate 56,083,082, forward strand.
ACGACAGCTGTCCAGTATATTACTAATAACAAGTCAAGGTTGATGTTTTGTATCTCATGTAACAAGTGTTCATACGTTTTAATATATATATATATATATATTTGTGCAGAGAGAGAGACAGATGTTAGTGAGTAAGCAGACTGTGATTTAACGATTTATTATAAATAACTAACAAATCTGTTCACTTCTTTTATTCCTCTTTTGTTTTTTTGTCTATGCGATCTAAGTGTGCGTCCATTATGTTTGAATACATACATATACACACACACACGCGCGCATAGTAAAGCAAATAAAATGTTTACACTGCATGGAAAGAAGTATCTCAATAATTTTAATTTTAATTAAATATTTTTTCTTTTATTAAAATAGGAATGCAAGATGCAAGTTAATTTAATTTGAATTAGAATTTTTATTTTTAAATATAACCTTTACTTAAAATAAATTTAATTAACTTTTTTTAAATTATTTTCTATAACATATCAATTACTTAGCTTTGAAATTAGTGCATTCAACGCTGGTTTACGAAGTGGTCACGTACAAGACTTTTTGTTATATAGTTTTTCTATACATTATCACTTCTTGAAATCTTTACATATAATAGCGTTTGTTTTGACTATTATCCGTTTTAATAAAACTTTATTTTTTCTAGGACAAGTAGCAGTGTAATTATAAAATGAATTTTAGACTATATATCTTAGTTTTGTAATTGCTCATGAACTCTCTTTAATATATATACATAACTTTTGTACGAACAAATATAACAAAAAAATTTCAATAAAAAAAAACCTTTTTTCAAGCATACTAAGGAATATAGAATGAGAAATGAAACGGTTCCCTGTATTCACAAAACACGTTTTATATATTGATATACCGATTCAAAGAGTTTAATTAATAACGTTCGCCAAATGGTTTGTTTAATTAATAAACATCATTACTTTCAGACTCCGGACGGTGGACGGGGGATTGGGACAGGCCACCACTTGGTCGCTGGACGAACTAATGTATTGTTATTAAAAAATTGTGATTGATTTAAGCCGATAATTAGTAAATTAAAATTTTTAGTTTAACCTTTTATTTATATTATTTGTATATCCTGTCTGTATATAGGGTTTTTTCATTTTCAACGCAAAAAGTAAAATTTCTATAAAATAAAAAATACGTCTAATATCAACCAATCGTGTTCTATTTCGAAGCTTACAATGTTACATTATGTCCAAAAATCAATATCAATCGTACGGCCTCCACGGCTTTGCATGGCATAACCAAAGTCTATATCAAAATTTTGCATAATTCGATCACTAAATCAGATTGAATTCCATAAATAATAAAACGAATATTTGCTTTGAAATCATCAAATGTTAGTGGTTTTTACTATAGACTTGCTACAAAACAACCCCCACAAAAATAACTCTAAAGTAGTCAAATCAATGCTTCATATATAAAAGTAATCTGACCGAATTTGTTCAAAATCGGTCCAGTAGTTTTGGAGATATAAAGTAATTTAGGGGCCGACCCCAAACACATCCGAAAAATTTACATCCAGCTTTTTGGTTTATTCGGTTCCTTAGGTATCAAAACGTCAAGATCCAGTGAAAACCGCGTATTCCCAAATCGGACCGATTACAATACTTTCTCTTCTATACCTATAGCGCTATCTAAACGGGAAAGTAAAAATGGAGATGTATATGATTTGTTAGATTTCTTTGAAAAAACAATATCATAGATATTCCTGACGGTGTGGTAGCATCTCTGCCTTTCACCTTCAGGTTCCGGGTTTTAATTAAGTGCTAAGTTTTTTAACACAGTGTTTGTCAGTCAGATCTTGTGATAACGGCCTTAAAAGCGGTGTAAACGCTTCCTGTTGGCGCGTTAAAATATCGACTTTTTTGAAATATAAATTTTCCTTTGTTATTTATTAATTAGCTTTTATCTCGATTAATTTTGAATTATTACTCTTCCATTTTATATGAGAATAAAGTTAACGCGTCAAATTAAAACAGATAAACACGCAGGGTCAGCCCTAGCGTTTTTGCCGCCGTAGGCAAACCCCAAAAATTCCGCCCGCCAAGCTTAAAAAAAATTAAAAATTAAAAAAAACAGAATTATAAAAAAACCATGTTAGCCAGAAAAATGGCATATAACTGAATTAAGACAATAATACTAATACGATTTACGGAAAATTGTTTTATCGAGAAAAAAAATTACTTTTTTAACGAGTTAACAACTAAAACTAGTACCTACTATTTTCAGAGATAATTTAAATATTCTTTTTAAAAAATAAACAAAACTATTAATAAATAGTAAATAATATTATTTTCTAGATTCAAGTAATCGAAATATATTTTTTGAGTTGTGTTTATTTTTTTACTAAAAAATTAATTTTGCCACCGTAGGCAGTCGCCTACCTTGCCTAACGTAAAAAAATAAGAATTTTACCGTTTATCGAAAAACAAACAGAATTTTTCCAAACATAGTTTACAGAAATATACGAAGAAAAAAAACAACTTTTTTTCAGAACTTTGATACGTTTGCTAACTTAGTGGTATTACAGATACTGCAATTGAAAATAACTCATTGTTTGAAAACCTACTTAGATATACGCTGTCACTAATTTGAGTATAAATTAAATTGTAGTCTCTGTTCTACATTTCACTGTATCACCGACTTGGACGTGCATAAATCAACAAACAAAATCACAAAACAGAATAAACATTTGTAAACATTCTCGTGGAAAATGAATTCTTACATAAAGTTACCGACCCGCCGTGCAAATCCTAACTTTAAACTTTAAATATGAAAAAGTTTGTACGATCCACTTCTCAATAAGAAATAACATTGCTAATTGTATAAATATTATTCCCATTAATAGTAACATCTCTGTAGTACATTATGTAAAATGTTTGGACCGTCTAATTAAGTAGCAAATTTTCATGAGACGACTAAACCGATTTCATTACAGCGAGTCAAATCACACTGTGTTTCTTTCAAGCGTTTTAATGAAATGCTAACCTTGCATCATCGTTATCATTTATTACGTTTATAAATACCCTATCTAAAATATAATACTATGTTTTATGATTATTTGAAAAAGTAAAAAAAAAAAATGTGCGTCTCAATTCTTTGATTACTGATGAACACATGTACACGCGGAGTTCTATCAAGACGGAAATTAGATTTGATTAAATAATAGAAAGCTTCATCACCTCTTTGTGCGCTATCGGTATATCACTTTAGTTTTGAAGGTACAGTTTTATTTAATTTATTGTAAATATATTATTTACGCTATATTTTTAAAAAAATTCAGATTAAGTTTAAAACGATATGTTTAATGATAAATTAATAAAATATTTTTTTTTATAGTAACAAATGTTTTAATAAATAAAAAAGTTGTTCAATAGCCGATGATAAATATGATAATTAGTAAAAATGTATCGATATACGCTGAAAGAGGACTATTTTGTAAAGAGGAATTTTAGAGGTAATAATTTTTTCGTTTAATTTTTTTTAGTAGCTGGACACATCAAATAAGAGATTTGTCAGTCGGTGACTAATGCGACGATGTTGTGATGGTGAGAGAGGGGTTACAAACGCAGGTGGCTACCTTCGCTCTGATTGGCTACCGTAGGCCAGTACTACACCACGCGATACAATTTAAATACAACCGTGTAACGGTCAATATTGCTATGCGAGTAACATTGTTAGTAGTCCTATTTCTTATGTAGACATCCGGTATAATTAAATTAAATTAAGATTAGTCTATTATTTTATACTAACTACATTTTATAAAAATTATAACTAATCTCCTTTAATTTTAATAAACATATTAAAAATATTACGATAGTTTATCCGTTTTGTAAAGTAAAATTTTAATATTAAATAATAACAGATAAATTTTTCCGGTTTTATTTACAATACGACCTCGTAATATCCTACACGTATATTTTAAGGAATATGAGGTTGATGAAATTAATGAGATATTTAAAAATTAAGCCAAATTCTTGCCGAGAATCAAACCCGGGACCAGCATATTTAGAAGCTAACAAATATATCAACTGGTCGGCCAGTTTTTAATACGATAGAATGTTATAAAATGAAATAAAGCATTAAAGGATAAAAAAGTAATCGGTAAAACTTGTAATTAACTCGATTAAATTTAAGGTTCTAATACATAGAAGTAAGACGGCCAGATAAATACAACATTGCGTTAGACGCTATAAAAAAAACCTACATTCCTACATTTATGTAATCCTTTTATGTTTATAAGTACAAAAAATATAATGTTATTTAATACTTCAACAAGCATCGAGACAACTAAATAGTGTGCCGACTGACCTCGTTAGGTGGGATCTTTCGTCCGGAAGGTCCCGGTTTCGAATCTCAGGCGCGGTTGGAATTTTTAATTTAATTTAATATAATGTATATTATAGAATCGTTGAATTATTTATCAAAATATGAGTTTATATTGTAGCGTGTAAAGCATGTGTTTATTGAAGGCTGTTCTAACGCTCTACGATTAGTCTGTCGGCGAGAAACCGGCGACAGAAGGGCGGTGTTGTCTCCATAATAAAGCGGCTACCAACGGTTAATAATCGTCCATATTATGTTTGTTAATTCTTCTTATATATATTAATATCTAATACGTTTTTTTTATTTTTTTATTTGAATCGACAATATACCGACATCCAGTTCATTTACTTTTATTTTTAAATTTTAATAAAACGTATAAAAAAGCCAATTCTGACCGGAATTCGAACCCGGTAGTACTTAGTACTACATTTTAACTACAGTAAAAATTTTTTTTTTTTTTACTGTTTACGCTCGTAAATACAAGTAATAACATTATAATTTATCATTCTGCTAACATTTAAATATTTTAAAATGTGAGATTTAATATTTCACTAGCGAATAAAATGAAATACAAAATACTGTAAAAATTTAGTATGAAAACGTATACTTATTTAGAGAACACAATTATAAAAGTAAGAGTCGCTCTTGGAAAGTAACAGTAAAATCACAGTTAGTATCATCACCCCTTGTCTTAAACAGTAGTCTACCTCAGACAGCGCTAGAATTCTCTCGCTCATGCTCTCACTCTCTCTTTGGTGCGTGTGGGTGCCCGCAAATTATGAGGGGTCGAAAGATCATTTAATTCCTTACTAAACATGCACTGCAACAATAATTTCGTTATCGGACCTTCAGCATATTTATACCGATCGTAGTTCTGTTAAATATTATAAGGAATAAATATAGCCAAATCAAACTTAATTTTAATCTGACATATTTTTTATGAACCGTGTACCGATTAAATTATTTCATAAAATAAAAAAAATTATATTTCTCACTGCGACAGGAGAGCAATCCCATTTAGATATTTCTAAACGTTCAAGTTCATCGACGCATTGAATTTATAAACTTTTATTTAAGAAAATATCTTCCCGTAAATGATGTTTTTAAAAACAACAATAAAAAATGTAAACTATAAATTTTATATTTTAATTTATGTAATTATATATACATATACCTACACAAAATGATACAGAAAGAAAAAGAAATAATTTGGGAACCGATTCTAGAGCTTGAAATTAAGAAGAGAAGTTCTAAAAACATAAGTCCGAAAGCAGTTTGTTATAGAGTTACGGCTAGCGAATTCGCTAAGTAAAATTAGGAGGGAGCCGTTTCCCGTTAGATTCTTTATGTAGCTGATGTACTAACCTTTTGAAAACGAAAATGATATGAGGTCGTACAAATAACACCTTCACTTTTTTCACCGCAAGGAAGGCTGTATATACCGAGCATCATTACTATCAAAGAAAGTAATTCTTAATAGTGATACCTATACTGCAGACGGTTTACATTTACCACAACCATAAATAAGAAAGAATGCGACAAATTAATGGGCTCTTTCTTCAGGAAACGATGTATTACACACAGTCTCCAGTCTATGTGGAATGTACAGTAATTAAGCCTATATCAAAATAACTATTTATTTTTTAAAAGCACTTTTACAAAATTAATAACAAATGTTATCGTAATCTTTTTTTCATAAAACGAACAACAGTTTTGTAGAAAAAATCGAACTAGCGAGTTAAAAAATAAAGATTATACATTTAAAGTAGTAAAATTACGGTGAATTACTTGTAAAATGCGTACGAGTAATTCCAGCAAAAACTTTTCTTTACAGTTTGATAATGATTTTTTTATTTAAAATTGTTTGTGAATTACAAAATTAGTTTTAATGAACGAAAGAAAAAAAAAATCAAGGAAAAAAGAGGTTTATATTGCTGTATTAGTAATACACTAAGAAAAATGAACCGCTGCTTCTCTACCTTTGAAGTGTTGTGTCGGGTTACATGAAAACAGTGTGGTTTGATTAAGATCTTTTTTTAGTAGTATCTTTGTAAATGAAAAAATAAAAATATCTAAAAAAAAATAATTTCTCTAGACTATTGTACAGTTTAATTAAAAAGTTGTAGTGGCATGAATCTGACTTGATTTTAGAATAACATTTTGTAGGTTAGGAAAGCAATATTATTTTATAAATTGTAAATATTGCTCGGGATTGAAATCAGTAAAACTAGAAATTAATTTATCACCACATCGATGGTACAGGCGTACTTGTCGAAGATTCGAGTTCGATTCTCGGTTTGGATCCAGGAAGTGTGTAACGAATCGGCCCCTGACTGATGACATGCGATTAAAGAGTTTAAATTATCTAAAATAATTGTTTTTAACACATTAATCGTACTTTACTTATCCCACGAGTTCAATTCGTTTAAGTTGTGCAGTAATTTTTATTTCTTTGTTATGATACAAATATAAAACGATTATTTCTAAATTTATCACATGAAGCCGACTACCGTATTTCAAAGTAGATCCCAGCCCGTCTATAATACAAATACGCGCACGAACACGAACTCGCAGACATATTTAGCACCGATTTAATTCAAAAATTATACTTAGAGATCACAAAGTAACTTATAAAATTTTTCGCGTCTCATTGAATTTTTGTAACGGATTTTGTCACCTCGGTAACGCAAAAGATAAACCGAGTGATATATTGAAAGTCACGAGTTTGATTCTCGATTCGGACACCGGATCACAATTTTTTTTAGCCAGGTTTCACATATTAAAAAAAAAGAGTAAACTAAAGGTTTCAGGTTCATTTCTCGGTTTAGAATTAGTATTTTTCTCAATAATTACATCTACGTATAATTATTATGAGACAACAAAAAACTAATTAAACAAATAAAATCAGCCGGTGAAAACAAACTAAAATTACATATTTCTAAACTGTTTAATTATTTTGTTAGATCGTTATTAAAAATCACATGTTCTTTTTATTACTATTCTTTTAAGTTTATCAGCAAGTTAATGTAGTTAATACTTCAGCATATATCAACTAATCAACTAATTAGGTTAAAATTTATTTAAACCTAATTAAAAAAAAAACACTTATATATTGAAATCGCTTATATATTGAATAACTAAGGTTCGATATTATGGGCTTCGACACCAGCTTACATCTATGTTGCTTATACGTGTATTTAAAATATAAAATAAATGAATAAAAATTATAAAGAAGTAAAATCAAAAAACCTGAGGGCGTGAGAAACAAATGAACAGAGCCATTTATTTTATTCAGTGTGTTGTAACTCGTAAATAAATATTACAGTTAAAATGTGCTTTACGCAATACGTGTACGGGTTGGCAGTTATAGTTTAACCTATAACAGCTTGGACGTCTCATAGCAAAATGTTTGAGATATGGAGGTCCGAATAATCGACGTTTTAATAAACATTAATCTCAGATTATATTTAATTTGAATCACAAATTATTTCTGAATTTTGTTACAAGAAAATCTCTCTGATAATTCGAGTACTTAAATCAAGCAATGATTTATGTAAATTTTACGGATAAATAAAATATGTAGGTCCGGTTAATCAGGAGATCGGATGTATAAGATCAGTGATCATTTTACTAACTGTATTATAGAAATTAAAAAATTACCATAAACAAAAAGGTTATTTAAGATTTGTCAAAGTTCTCTTAGATTTGTCATCGCTTTTAAGTCGCAAAATGTTTGAGATATGGAGGTCCGAATAATCAACGTTTTAATAAACATTAATCTCAGATTATATTTAATTTGAATCACAAATTATTTTTGAATTTTGTTACAAGAAAATCTCTCTGATAATTCGAGTACTTAAATCAAGCAATGATTTATGTAAATTTTACGGATAAATAAAATATGTAGGTCCGGTTAATCAGGAGATCGGATGTATAAGATCAGTGATCATTTTACTAACTGTATTATACAAATTAAAAAATTAACATAAACAAAAAAGTTATTAAGTATGATTTTTTAAACTTTTTAACACTACTACATAAACGACTAAATCATTAGTACAACCATATTGTTGAATGAGAATTTAAGACTGACTTTTTTTTTTTTTTTTTTTTCATCTTCCTTACTGGTTAGAAGATTTATTATGTAAAAGTATTGAATAAGTCAAATGCAACGGAGTAAAATAAGAGATGCCGATTTTGGCAGGTAAAGAGTCAACGGGGAGGAAAAAAATCAGTATAAATGGCAACATAGCATTTGTCAATCACAAAATGTTAGAATTGTTTCATATACAAGCTCCCTCCCTATTAAGAATAGTATTCTCTGTATAGTAACCGAAGCGCGCGCGCACAATTTTAATTATATATAAATACTGAAATATACTGTTCTATATAAATATAATTTTTTTTTCTCACTCAAAATTTGTTATAGCAAAACCTTTGTAATTACAAAAATTAAATCAGATAAAATTTTCAAATTTTTGAGAGAGAGAGCACTATTTAAAAAATACACTATTCAAAAAATATCACTATTTACAAATATTCACTATTTCCTTCGCTATTTAAAAATATTTTCTTGAGTGACAGAACAATGATAAGTTCGTCAAACTACCTATCCTCTTAAATCTATTCATTTATGAATATTTAACGACACGAATGAGATCGGTGAACAAACGGTAAGCTACTTGGGAATCGAACTCAGTAGCTCCAGTAAATCAGAGTATATTTTTGATAACGATACCGATGCAAATTTTTTCTTGCGTAGCACGTTTCATTCTCGTTACCCGACTTAAAACTTGTTAATATATCTAAAATGAAATATTAAATTCGATACTTAAAAACTCTCTTTTTCTTCGTGAAATACATTTTGCTTATATGAGACAGTTAATTTGATACACAATATATTTTACTTTCCTTCTTAATTAATGGTCGAATAACCTAATATATATAACAAATATATAACGTGATTCGTTTTATTTATTTTTTCGACACAGTTTCACTGCTATTTAGATACATTATTAAGATAAATAATTATTAATTTATTTCGTAAAAATAAACAAGTGTAAACTGGATTCTAACATTTTTAATTAATAAATATTTTTAAAATGGAATATTGAGTAGATACTAATTTAGTAAATACAATGACAGTAGTTGTGTGTAAATAACGAACAGAATAAAGACGGTTTATCGGGTGTTACATCGCACTCAATAATCTCAAAGGGGAGGTTTAATAAAATATTTTGTGTATGTGTTTATGTGAAATTTTATTTAAGGTGTATTTACATTATACTGAAGTGCTTTCTTGTTCAGTAATTCTAATCTTTATACGAAAGAATTTTTGTTCAAAATATTGCTTAATTTACTCGTATTTTATTTGAATAATATAAACAAAGAATAAAATAACTGCAAATAATTGTTTAAAAAATTCTAATATTAGAAAAGCAAATAAAACTTACCTTAATCAGTAATAAGGAATATACCAATAGAGATGTACAATGGATGCGTTGATTAGGTTACGTTAAACAACACTGTTCGCTAGAGGCTTTAAAGGTACGGTGAATTGAGTAATTATGTCCGACAATTTCCCGCCAATAACTGCAAGACTAAACAACTGCCTGTATTTCTTTAGTTTACCATCATGACGTTTGTCTTCCTTCCCCCCCCCCCCCCTACTCTAACGACCGTCGCCCGTAAGACACAACAACCACACTTTTAAACAATCAATTTTTTTTTAACATTAGACCATCCATTATGCGTTGTCTAATACTAAATTACTGTTGTTATTTTTAAAATTTATTATCAATCTTGCGGAACTTATATTAATGAGAATAAATTTTCACTTACACTATAAATGTACGTATTACTCTAATAGCCAACCAGACACAAAGGGGTTACATCGAGATGTTCCGGATTCGTTACTCGGTTAGGATCTGGAAAATTTATAATAGCGCATTCTCTAATTACTTTAATAGTTATCAGCTCAAAAAGAAAAATAACAAAGCCACATCTGTTATGACAGATTATAAAAACTACAAATGGTACGTAAAGAACAAAGATTAGTATTAAATCAGAATTTCTAAGTTATCATATCTAGCCGATTTCGGTACTTTACTGTTAAGCCCGTCTGCAATATCAAAATCAAATGGATATTGTACACCCACAGATCTATTTATTAATACACTTTATTACACGTGTAAATCCTAATTTAATTTTATTTAAATTTTTTAAAATATATTTCGTCGTTCTTAAATAATACATGGCTCTCGATGAATGAAACAATCAAAAAAATAAACTGAAAGTTCATTAAATAATATGGAATTAAATTTAGTCGGATTTCGGATTTTGTTGGATTTTTTTAATCTATTTTGTCATCTCCGTAACAGAAAAACCGAATGATGTACTGAGGGTTTTGGGTCCGATTCTTGGCTTGAACGATTGCTGACATGTTTAATGTTTTTCTGGGTATTATCAATTAAAAAAAACGTTACCCTTAGGCTGAAAATCTAATCTTCTCAGATTGGCGAAAAGTATTTCTCAGCTTGTAGCGTAATATGCTTATCCGGGTATCAGTTTTATTCATCACATTAAGACCGTGTAAATGAAAATAAAAAAAGTTAAAAAAATTCAATAAAGTCGAATTCGAACCGATGTGCCTTCCCCTTGTAAGATCCAAATATTTCATTAATTAAAATTTCTTTTGGCTATAATTCTGGAACCGATGAAAATAAATATCACTTATGACATATCGTTAAAAATCTCTCATTGAGGGCTTATTACTGCAGTTAAGAAAAAGTTTAAAATTCAAATTTTTTGGACTTTATTGGTTCAGTCGACTGCAATCAAAAGGAGAGGTGCACAACTAGATGTTACAACAGTCCTAAATCCACAATTTCAACATCCTATGGCTAATCGTATTTGATTTATGCGAGATACATACATACGTATGTACAGACGTCACGCCGAACTAGTCAAAATGGATATTTCTGTTGAAATTTGAAAACAGGAATTTTTCGTGATCACAATACTTTCTTTATTTCGTACATGGAAGTAAAAATGCCTAACAATTTAAATAAAAAGATGGCTTCTTAACAAAGATAGAGTGAAAAAAAAAATTACTAACCGATAACTTTGCTCATAATTTTGATTGTGAGAGGGAGTTTATATAGAAATGGCACAAGATAGCGTTAGTTGCTATGAGTGCATTCGACGCTCTCCTCCTTCGACCTGGTTCGTCAAAACAACTGGTGTGTCAACTAGGTGCTACGTTGATAAAAAATTATATTTGATTATAATATTATTAGCTCCTTTCATTATATACGGCGATATAGTGAAAATAAACAAAACTTATATAGGATATTATGTGATATTTTCTTTCTGATAACTTATTAATCTAATGTAAGTGTTATTTACGATTAACGTTGTCAAATACAGTAATAATATGTATTTCTTTACGATATGTAGTACCGTGTTTAAAACCGTATCAAATTTTGTTTACTATCAAATGTTATGAGAATCTAAACGACGAATTCTACATGTAACTAGGTAAGTTCTTTGAATAACAGTATTTTGTATTAAGAAAAATATTACGCTATTAAATATTGCGATTAATTACAAGTATTAGCAGGAATTATGGTAGTTTAATGAACTAAACGTTTTTATCATTTGCACAATTTGTAAGGCTTTAAAAAATATTTTTTTTTAACTTAGCCAAACATATTTTTATTCCTGTTATTTTAATTTAAATTAAATAAAATTTATTATAGATAATTTTATAAAAACAATTTGCTTTCAAAAAAGTACCGATAACTAGAATACGGTTGCGGATTCTTTGGTAAACTAAACTTTCTATTTATATGTGCTCTAATAATTGCTGCTTATTAGTAAATTCGTGTATCAATATTTATTGAAGTTCTAATCTAACTTTTTTTAAAGTTACGTTTCTGTTAATAACGAAATCTTTTGCCTGTCTGCATTTCGTGATTAATAAATTAGGTATGTATTTTAGAAAGGTAAATTGTCTGTATTGTTCAGTACGAAATAGTTTACAAATTGTTGGCACTTTTTTAACTTATATTAATGTATTCTGCAGATCAAAACGGTCGGATTTTATTTTAGATGGTCAGATTTATTATTAATTTTTTTATTCGACAAAAGTTTAGCCGATATTTTTATTGTGATCTCTTTTTATTAATCGTGATAACTTACGATTGTACAATATAATAAATGAAAGCGACTTTTAAAATTAACCTGTTTGTATTAGCTAAAGAACATCGCCAACGGTACATGAACGGGTAATGGTAAGGCTTTCAGTTATTTAATTTTATCTAATATTCAATTTATATATATAATTTCAACAGCACATGTTATCGTGACGTTACATAAAAACACATTCGCGTGCGTGTTTTTATAATCCTTTTTACTTCCTTGCACGAAGTAAAGTATTGAGATCGCAAAAAATTTCGGTTTTCAGATTTCAACGGAAATATCCATTTTGAACATCCCTGAATCCATTTTGATAGTTTCGGCGTGACGTCTGTACAAATACGTACCTACGTATTACGACTCGAAAACGATTATGTACGACTCAAAACGTAGCATGTTGATATAGGACTGTTGTAAAATCTAGTTGTGCACCTTCCTTTTTGACTGCAATCGACTGAACCAAAAGTGTTCAACAAAGCCCAAAATCCAAAAACATTTTGATTTTGGACTTTTTCTTAACTGCAGTAATAAGCCCTCAACGATATATCGTAAGAGATTTTCAACTGTAATAATCATAAGGAGTACTTATTTTCAGTGGTTCCATAGTTATAGCCAAATAAAATTTTAATTAATGAAATATTTGGAGCTTATAAAGGAAGGCACATCGGTTTGAATAAGACTTCATCTCCTTTTGTTTTTTAATTATAATTATTTTTTAATAATTATTAACCCGTGATTGTAAAAAAAAATTACAATAAATAATTATTCAATAATAAAAAAAAATCAGAAGTTATTACTGACATAAAATTTTAAGTACTTTTAAAAATGTGTATGTGTAATTTAATAGGCACCATTACATATGCGAATATGTAACAGATTTGGTGAAACATCTGATTTCTTAATACTAATTGAAAATTATAATTTAGAATCGTATTATTTTTGGATTTTCTATTTTAATTTTATTTAATTATTCTGAATTTCCGTTTAATTTTATCTACATTAAAGTTAACTACAGAGTGACTGAAAAATAGACTCTCACAAGAACAACATATACACTGAAGCATACATGCCCGATCTTTAATAAATTGCAAAATATTTTCTTATATTTTAGTTCATTACTCCTCTGATACTGTCAGACAATATTCTCTCTTAGTCGGAGTCGATCATTTCGTTTATTTGTTTTTTGTTGCCGACCATTTAATCGCTCTTTGGTTTGATATAATTCTTCTGGTCTTAATTTGCGTACACGTTCTCCAGTTTTCAAATTTTCTCTCTCTTTATATTCATCATCCGCTCTTAAACTTTTTCTTCCTCTTTATATTTATCATCTTCTCGTAATCTTTTTATCCTTTCTTTGTTTGCATCATTTTCTTCCCTTTTTTTAACTTTTTTAGTCTAAATATATTAATTTATTAATAATTTATTAACCTCTGATTATAAAAAATAAAATACAATAAATAATAATTCAATTATAACAATAAAAAAATACGATAAAAAAGTTATTAGTGAAATAATATTTTATGTACTTTTAAAAATGCGTATATGTAATTTAATAGATGTACAAGGAAGTCATGTGGTGTCCACATTAGATTTTGTTTTGATAAATATTACTAATATTACTTACTTTGATAAATATTATTATTTTAATTTAAAGCAGAAATTTTAAAAATCGAAGTGTAATTAACAATAAAAATGTAATATCGCTGCGTCGGTGTCACAGAAAGCGTGCTTGCTTACTACATCTTACATCAAAGGTCTTGGGTACAATTCCAGATTTGTATCTGGACAATTTTCCACAATTAAACTAAAGTTTTCAATAGCTAATCATCTTAAAAGAAAAAATTTGGTATGGACACCACTTGACTTCCTTGCACGCTTATTAAATTATATTATACACATTTTTTTAAGTGAAAAGTACATAAAATATTATTTCAGCAAAACTACCGATATTTTTCCATTTTATTTATTTTTTGTTGAATAATGAATAATTATTTATTGCAATTTTTTTTTACGATCAGTATTTTTTTTTGTTATCAGTATCGTAGCATCGGTTAAAAATCATTATTGTATGCATTATGAACGTAAAGTACAATAAAAGTGTTCATGCAGCCCGTTTACCTCGTTTTATTGTTAACACGATTCTTCCGTCATGGAAAATATGATTGCTTATAACTCGACCATGAAGGCATTAACAGAAAAACGGTTTTCATCATTGAAATCACGCGTCATACGTCCAACTTTCTATTTAAAAAAGTTTGATTCAATATGGCGGACAAAATTTAAAAACAGATTAAAACAAAATCAGATCAAAACAAAAACAGATTAAAACAGACTTAAACAAAATTTAAGGCAGATTTTTTAAAATTATGTAGAACTCCATTTCTTTCCGTTTCCAAATACCTCTCAGATACGCAGTATAAAGCTATTCCCGTACTGAAATATCAGCCGGTTTATAGAAAAGAACATGTCCTGAATGATCGACTGATTCATCAACGTCCAGTAAAAGTACTGAAAAACTGACGAAAATTTGAATTTTGTTCTTCTTACGGTGTTCCATTTCAGTAAAATGAATTTCTTGAAATTCCCAGTATATAGAGTTAAAACGGAGTAACAATGAAACTTAGTATTTTTTTTTTATTTTTTTTTTTATTTTTAGTAACAAATGAAGATATCAACTTGGTCTTTGCCGTATGTAATTCTCATTTAAATATTTAAAAACAAGTTTCTTCATTTTTTGAAAATCAAGTAAAAAAAGCATATTTGAGCAATCCTTGCAAATTTTCCCCCTTTCCGACTATATTAAACGAGATACGTATTCGCTAGATTGGGGCTTACAAAATACTCTTTCAGATATATATCGAAAAAACAGTTTCGGGATTTTTTAAGGGGTGCAACGGCTTTACAATATATACGAAATTTTTTCTAAAATATTTGTTTTATAAAGATTGATTATTGAAATTGATAGATTAATTTGTACGGGTGTTTAATAATGTTACTTTCTTTATCATTAAATTCAATATTAGCAGTGTTGAGTAAGTCCGCTCAAAACTTATGTTCCCAATTAATTGCATTATTACGAATTATATTGTTATTATGTTTTGTATTTTCATTCATTATACCGCTATTCATAGCAGATAACAATCTCTTGTTCATCTAATTAACAAATGATTGTTAAATATATATTTAATTAACATATGTTCCTGAAGATGGAAACAATATTTACCGAAAGTGCTAGAATATAATCTCGACTAATAATTGTTGTTAAGCGGAAATTATAATTTATAGAAACCTTTTATAAACTAATATGCTTAAGAGGGTGCCGACTATTTTGAAACCCGCATTCTTCAGTTCGCTTAAAGTTTCGAGTCCTGTGCTGACCAAACTGTTGCTGGGAAGAAATTACAAAACACTGATATTTCTTACAAATTGTGTAGGCTTTTTTTTCAAATTAAATAAAATTAAATTAAAATTATCATCGGTGGCTAATCGATTCTTTTCGACTACGATTAAAGAAGACTGTATAAACTGTATCAACTGTATAAATGAAGGACACAAAGAACGATCTAATTTTGTCTGACATATTTCGGAAATAAAAATTAAGATAGTTCCATCATTATAACGAGCATAGTTACTCGATAATTGTCCGATTCCCGGCAAGTTCTGACATTTTTTCATTTATCATTTTATCTTAATGATAAATGATAATTATATCATATATTTAATCTTCATTGTTAAATATATATATTCTAGGAAGTTTTTAGTAGTATAATAAAAATAATTTAAACATATTTTTCACTCGTATTCCAGTTCATGCGGTGAACGTGTTGTTTACTACTACTTTGACCTTGCGCCAAAGTGCAAATGTTTTTTTGCGTTTTTAGTAGTACGTAAGTCCCAAGCAACCTTTCAATCTCTCCCTGTTTCTGTCTGTCAGTGGGTGTGAGTGAAATATTTTTAATAAATTACATCCTAGCAGTTTTTTTTTTGTCTTCAGTCATTTGACTGGTTTGATGCAGCTCTCCAAGATTCCCTATCTAGTGCTAGTCGTTTCATTTCAGTATACCCTCTACATCCTACATCCCTAACAATTTGTTTTACATATTCCAAACGTGGCCTGCCTACACAATTTTTTCCTTCAACCTGCCCTTCCAATATTAAAGCGACTATTCCAGGATGCCTTAGTATGTGGCCTATAAGTCTGTCTCTTCTTTTAACTATATTTTTCCAAACGCTTCTTTCTTCATCTATTTGCCGCAATACCTCTTCATTTGTCATTTTATCCGCCCGTCTGATTTTTATCATTCTCCTATAGCACCGCAATTCAAAAGCTTCTAATCTTTTCTTCTCAGATACTCCGATCGTCCAAGCTTCACTTCCATATAAAGCGACACTCCAAACATATACTTTCAAAAATTTTTTCCTGACATTTAAATTAATTTTTGATGTAAACAAATTATATTTCTTACTGAAGGCTCGTTTCGCTTGTGCTATTCGGCATTTTATATCGCTCCTGCTTCGTCCATCTTTAGTAATTCTACTTCCCAAATAACAAAATTCTTCTACCTCCATAATCTTTTCTCCTCCTATTTTCACATTCAGCGGTCCACTTTGTTATTTCTACTACATTTCATTACTTTTGTTTTGTTCTTGTTTATTTTCATGCGATAGTTCTTGCGTAGGACTTCATCTATGCCGTATATTGTTTCTTCTAAATCCTTTTTACTCTCGGCTAGAATTACTATATCATCAGCAAATCGTAGCATCTTTATCTTTTCACCTTGTACTGTTACTCCGAATCTAAATTGTTCTAGCAGTAAACATAATTATTTATAAAAAATTAAATTTTCTACTTACCGGTTTATGTATTCCTCGACGTTGTTTACATTCGCAGGATGCGAATATTTTTTTGGAAATACATTGAGTAAATTGAAATACATAGTAGAAAGCATTACTAGTTAAATTATAAAAATTTTAGTGAGGTATGTTTATCGCCTAGTTACTTGATAAACGTAATACAAAATTATATGCAGCTATTATTCTTTGATGTTAATTTTGAATATTTTTTTAATTTAATTTCAACAAAAACTTTCCGGTATATATATATATATATATATATTTAATTTCTTCACGAGAGTGAAGATAAAAGAAAATCGAAATTTCAGTGAAAAAATAGTAATCATTTTTACAGTATAACACACACATATTATTATTATTATTTTTTTATTTTTAATAGTTATTATTTTCAAAAGTATTATAGTAAATCATTTTTATGATGTTAAAGTAGTTTGCACATTATTTAAATTTCGTAATCTTTATTAAATATTTTATAATTTATAATGAATCTTGATAACAAAAAATAAATTAAAAATAATTTGATACATGTTATTACGTTACTTGTTTGATGGTGTCGGCATGTCAAGCGTAATCACAAATAATGTCGTACATTACAAATAACGATGCGTCAGTAGTTTGTACGTGATTCGCAATACTGTATTTATTATTTTGTTACGGCTCTAAAATGGTTACTGATGTAAGAAATATTTATTTTCTTTGTGTTATTGGTTTACTACTTTAAACAGCGTTTCTCAACCTTTAAAGTATTTGCGACCCAAATTTCAATCATAATTTTCATCACCACTCTCATACAGTAAATATGTATTTTGAGTATTTTGACATGAAAGCTACACACGACCTTAATTACATAAACCTTACAAATTGCCAAGAATAAGTAAGTTTACTGATATTTGCCGACTCCGATCCGCCCGCTGCATTGACAAAACCAGAATCGATGCCTCTCTATTGCTCTCAGTCATACGTCCGCCATATTGGATATTTTCGCGACTTCGCGATAAGTTCCGATTCGTCTCGAAAATTCTGGAACGTCTGCGCAAACGTGTATAAATGCTGCACCTCGTTCGATTCCAGCCGGTCTCGGTCGAGTCGATCCTTATATCGCTATTCGAATCTATCGTGAATGCGTATGTTGTAATTTGCGAATTAATTGCGATTAACGATATAAAATATTCACGGCGGTAAATTTATACAGAATCACGGATAAATTTTTAAGCGGGCGTAAGCGAGCATTAGACGATATTGAAGCATCAACAGGTGCACAGAGGAGGGTGGTTCTGAAAATAAAATCAAAAAATATTCTCAAGAAATCTTAAATTTTGGATTTACTAGTACTGAAGTAAATAAAAAAGAAAAGCCGTGCGTGTCATTTGCTCAAATGGTTTTCAGCAGTCAGCATGACACCTAATAAACTTAAACGACATTTGGAAACGCTTCATAGCGAGTGCGGTAACAAACCCCGAGAATTATTCGGATTAAAATTAAAATCATGAAAAACAATATCGTTGTAAAAAATGCCATGTGAAAAAAAGCCGTACTTGTCTCTTACAAAGTTTCATGTAAAGCCTCACACCATCGGTGAAAACTTACAATCACAGTCCATACCTCTATCAAATTACTCTTTTGCCCGTCGAATCGGCGATGTAGCTGAAGATGTACAGCATCAGCTTTTCGGGAAGTCGCGTGACTAAACGTTTTTCAATTCAGCTTGATGAGACAACAGATAGCGATAAATAGCAGAAAGTATTTCGTTGACTATGTTGCGATTTTGTGATGGTATGTCAACGGTAGAAGAACACCTTTAATGCAAACCGATAGAACTCGAAGCAACAGCGCTCGCATTATTTGCTATTTTAAATGATATTATAAACGAGGCAAACGTAGAGTAGAAAAATTGCGTCGGAATATGCACCGATGGTGCTCCTTCAGTGTCTCTAAGATTCCAAAGCACTTACGAAACAAAATCTCCACAGCGTGTCTGAATATATTGAATGATCCGCAGAGAAGCTCTGGTTTCCAAAGAAATGATTCGCGGTCTGAATATTGTGCTAACCCCTAAAATCAAGAATCTTTTCTGCACTTCGTAAAGACACGGCCGCAGTACATTCACAGCGTTACTATTTCATTGCGGGTCAATATGTTTATCACACGGGAAATTTTTTCAACGTGTTTATGAATTAAGAGATAAAATCACTATTTTTGTAGAAGAGGAAAACCGACCGGAAGCCGAGAAGTTTCGAGATAGTTTATTTACGATGGAACTGACCTACTCGGTCGATATATTTGAGGAATTAAATACCTTGAATCTTCAGTTCCACGGAGGAAATACACATATGTTTGGTACGAGTGATAAATTTAATGTTTTTGTAGAAAATTGGAATAGCGGAGCAGAAATTTAAAGTAAAAAGTTCTAGAAATATTTGTAAATGCGAATGAACGTGTTAAAATTTACAGGGACGAAGAAAAAATTTAAAAGTTGTTTTTGTAACCGTTGAAAATCATTTAGCCGTGCCGACAAAGAATTTTAAAAAGTTTTTCTTGCTGATGAAAACTCGATAGCAAGTTACGAGTAGCTTAGGGATCCGTTCCAAAATACTACCTAAGGGCTTTCAAATGCCGAAGAAATCTTCATAGTCTTCGTAGAAAGTGGCGTAAGCAAAAGACAATCTATTAAAAATCGCTGTTTGAATTTTGTTAGGGGTAGATGGATTTTGTACAAAAAACAAGAGCGTTTCGTGTACGGTTACCGTTTTCAACACCCTACCTTAGCGAAACCGGATTTTCTGCGGTGGCTGCTTTGAAGGCAAAATATAAATCTCGGCTAAATATAGAAAAAAGAAGAGTGTTTGTTTCGAATATTAAACCTTCCTTTAAAAAACTTAACTCTGCCAGACGGGCCCAAGGGAGTCGCTAATAATTATTAAACTAGTTATAAATGTATTATATCAGTGTAAATGTATATTTTATTATTTATTATGTAAGAATGTATTTTATTTTGCTTTCCTTTCGGCAAATTAATACATTTTTTTAATAATATTTTCTTTTCGATATGCTCGCGCTCTTATTTAATGTTATCAGGCCCCCCTACGAAGCGCGCTCCACAGCTTGAGAAACAATGCAATAAACCGCTTCCGTTTCGAAATGCAAGTTAGGTCAACGGTTAAAAATTCGTTGTTGTATTATGTTCGGGATAAGGGCTATCCTAGCTGCTGTTTGTAGCAGTGAGTTTTACTGCAACGCGTGTGATTGTATTAGTGCAGTAATGTACCGGGTGAGTCGATTTGTTACTCCTTACCGGTATTTTTTTAATACGTTATTGTCTATCGCGGTTTGTCAGCATCGATATAACCTAAAATATAGCTGCCGTGTAATTAATTAATAAATAACCTCGATTCAGTCGGTGCGAAACGAAAACATCAGATAAAAAATGAATTATTTTTACAGTATTTATTGTTATTTACTTTTATTAGGCTATTAACTCAAATTACAAGATAATGGTTATTGATTGTACTGAAAAGCGGCCTATGAACAACAGACCGCTTTTTCACATATTAATATCGATTAACCAAAACGATCTTAAAAGTAATTCAATCATTTGGACTTAATATTGTAAGTCCAAATCTTTTACGTAATGTACACAACGGAAATGTTACTATTAATGAGAATAATATTCACGTAATTAGCAATTTTTGTCTTCCTGAGCGGTGGATCGCGCAAATTTTATCCGTATTTTAAGTTAGGATTTGTTTGGTGCGGTTCGTAACTTTACGTAATAATTCAGTTTCCACGAGGAGGTTTAAAAAGGTTTATTCTGTTTTGTGTTCTTTATATTTTGTTATTAATGCACGTCTAATTTGCTACATTCAGTAGAACGTATACTATAAACTAATTTATTTACTCTCAAACCTGTAAAAGTGTATACCTATGTTTCAAGCGATAAGACTAATTTTTAACGATATCACTAAGTAAGCGATCGTATAAAATTCATGAAAAAATGTTTTTCTGAGTATTTTTGTAAAAAATGTTTGGAAAAATTTATTCTGTTCTCTGATAAATTATAAAATTAATATTTTTATCTGAGATAATTTAAAGTAATGACTTATTTTCATGGAAAAATAAATAATAATAATAATAATAATGGTTAAAAATTAATCTGGATAAAAACAAATTAATAAATAACAAAAGAAAATTGATATTTTAACATGCCAACGAAATTAATTATAAACACCACTTCCCTATGTACGTTATCTGACTGAGGAACACGGTTAAAAAAAATGACTTAGGACCTATGATTAAAAAAGAATTTCCTAAATACATTTTTTATTCTGATAAATTTATTAAACTGAAATGGCAGATGTGCTCCTCTGCAGATAAAAAAAAACTGTCTAGCATTTGTGTGGATCCCATAGATTTACAATAAAAGTTGAATTTTATTCAGACAGATTCCAGTTCAATTCTCTATTCTTGGCGATAAATAAATTACTTTTTAAATTACGAATAATGTATTATAGATTTCATTAGTATCAGCGGTTCGGTAGCGAATCTAGCTGCAGGACATGATGTCATTGATGTAATATTTATATAAAAAATTTAATATTTATATTATCGTTCGATAATTTTTTGGCGTATTTCTCACAATGTGATCGTTTAAGATTTCAGAGTCGATTTTCGGTTGACGTTCATCGTTTATCGGGTTTATCATTTGAGTAATATATTTGCAAGGTTTCTTTGCGTTACCTTATACGTTCAGATTTATTATTAAAATACTCAATTTTTTATTTTGAAATTACATTATTCGAAATAAATGTATTTTTTATAGTTCTTTTTCATTTTGATATTAAACAGTTGTTTAATTTTTTTGGTAAACCTACTGTCTTTCTTCCTAATGAAATCGACTGTGCGTGGGGTTGTCCATTTTTAAGCGGTTGCTTTTTACGGGATATCATAAATGTATAAGCGTAATCTCTTATGTATTCTGTCAGTGTGGTAGTGAAAGTTTTCACCGAGTCGGCTATATTATCCGAGTTATTAGAGTAAATGCTGATCTATATTTCTTGTTCTAAATTCGATTTTAAATTTTCATAATTAAGTTTAGTTACGTTAGTGATGGTCGAATTACTTTTAAGCTTGTTTGGTTTGTCGACATTAGTATGCACTGAAGTGGAAAAGCGATCTGTTTTTTCCGTTTTCAAAACGGTATTTATGTTGTTACTTTTAAGGAAAATACGGTCGATACATGAAATATTTCCAATTTGAACCGTATTGTGTTTATTTATCTAGGATTTAAAACCATTTATATGTAAGGCGGTTAAATATTCATTTGTCGGTTTATTGTCGTCTAAAATATTTATATTCATATCGTGAACAAGAATTTTTATTTATAAATAAATACGACGTGTGACAGTGGTTTTACTAGTAAGTTTTATAAAAGGGATAAGCTAGATCAAAGAC
Source organism: Lycorma delicatula (assembly GCF_047948215.1). Taxonomy (NCBI): domain Eukaryota; kingdom Metazoa; phylum Arthropoda; class Insecta; order Hemiptera; family Fulgoridae; genus Lycorma; species Lycorma delicatula. The sequence continues at coordinate 56,105,930 of NC_134463.1, forward strand.
AGTTATATTCAGTTTGTTCAATTGAGTAGAGTATTATTAACAACCGAAATGGAATTGGAATGGTGGGGGAGAGGTGAAATAAAAAAGAGAGGGAATTTCGTGAGTATATATATATATGGTTTTAAAGGAGAAGCGACGATGATGTAGTCTCACGTAAAGTTGTATGTGTACAAATTAATAGTTATTTTTTATTTTTTAATAAATGTAAGAATTTTGAAGTTTATTTAAACCAAAATATTTCAAAATGTGGCAGATTTTAACTACGCATTTAAACGAAACAAAATGTTAACAGCAATAAATATTTACTGCTATTCAAATGCAAACCTTAATCGTTGGAATCTAAATAAATTTAAATAAAATTAATTATTAATTAGCTTTAAAAATAACTAATTTATTGCTTTATTGATTTTTTTTTCTATTTCGTTTATTTTTCTAAAATATTTAATTCTTTTGTTTTGTAATTTTGAACATATTGTTTCGTTTAATACTGATTAAAATCTATCGCATTTTCAAATATTTTTTTTAATAAACTTCCAAATTCTTTTGTTTGCGTTATGTTTCTGTGCAGTTTATTCGTACTGTTTTACTCGAAATCAAATTCTCTACAGATTTTGTTTAAAACCTTAATGTGTTTATCCCCGTTTTAACAATGTTATTTTAAACCAAACGTAAAATAGTGTTTTTTTTTCAACTACAATCTTTTGTTTTTTTACACCAAATTTCTCAAAAACACAGTTTCTCAAAAAAACAATTCTAAGACCTACGTTTTTCAACTTTTCAGGTCAGATTTCATATAAAACTACAACTTCTCCCTTAATTTGGATCCCAGTATTACAGTCTAGCTTAATTTTATGGAAGGCACAGAAAGCAGGGCGAAATCTTTCGCCAACCGACATTCGTTAACGAAGCGTTTCCGAACATATATTAGTATAAATTTTATTTTCACCGGTATTTCACGTCCTACATATTTGTTATATACTTGGTGAATCACTCTGTATTAAACAGATAACCGATATGTGGAATGCTAGAACCACGTTGAATGTTTTCCTTTAAATACAATATTCTGGAAGTGTATTTTTCTTAATTTGAGACCGGTAAGCCGAGTTGTTTTGTGCCTACAGTGTTAGAACAAGTCCTGAAAGTTTGTTATATTTTTCGTGAATATCTGTACATTCCTGTCTTTTTAATTTCTCTAACGTTTATTTTCTTCTGCTACTTTTTCGATTAAATTTCCTGATATCTCAAAAAGTAAAGAAAATTCAATTTCAATCCCACACTCACCATGTAAACCGAAACTAGAACCGTAATTTTCTTCGAAAATTCTGTAAAAAATAGATGTGTTTGAAATCCAAATTAATTATTTAAATACAAACGCGTGAAATAATGTTAAAGTATAATATACATTAAATATAAAAGATTACTACAAAATGATTTAAAATTTCCGTATTAAAGATTACTTTGAGCGCATCTTTTAGTACACGTTGAACGGGAAACAGATAAATCGTGTTTTTTTGTTGTTTTTTTAATTAATATTATCTAAAAATTTATTAACGTTCCCGTAAAAAAAAGTCTCTTATTCTATTTTAAATACATCGGTTGGAAGATTTTTCAAATGATTTGGAAATTTATTAAAACGATAGCATAAGAAGATCCTTTCTCGTAAATATAGTATCGAGTTATAAACGAAAACAGTTCCGTTGTCCGGTTTGGTAAAGGTAGATATTGTTATTTTTAAAAGTATAAGTGACCACTTTTTTTAACAAAAATTAGACGTTCATAAAGATTGCAGAAAAAAATTAGCTATATGGATTAACAGATTTAAAATCTAAAACTCAGTTTTCGATCCTTCGATTAGCATCTTTTCTCATCGTAAAATTTTATTAGTCGATTGTTCTGACTCCTTTATTTTTTCTAAATGTATTTAACACTTGAATTAATAATTAAGAGCATTCTGTACCTACCCGTTCAGAAAAAGAAAACACGTCAGACGGACTTTTTAATATTATGATGGAGATATTAAAATATTTCCAAACTTTTTTAACCGATTTGGGTGAAATAAAATTGATTTTGCAATGAAATTATTGGGTTATTAGATTTGATTTCTAAATTGTATTAAATTTATCTTGAAATTATTCATTTACTATCAAACTTAACAAAGTTTGCGAATAATTTTCGTTAGATATAATGAAAAAAATCAAAGTTTTAAAAAGAAATTTGAACAATATAGACTTTAAAAAATGTATTTTTGAGAACCGCAGAGTTGAACATTTATAAAACCAAAAGAGGCTTCACAAAAAAAGAGCTAAGAAACAACCTTAAAGTATCACATAAATGAAAGAAAGCCACCAGTTTAAACATTTTTTTTAAAGTTTAGAAGAAACTAAAAACCAAAGGAGACAAAGTACAAAAGAAAACTTAAAACAGCTGATCCGACTATAATGTAAACGAAAACTAAAATAAGTAAAAGAAACATAAAACCAGAAACGGCAGAACGATAACGATAGCGGAAGGGTGGAATTAAGTGACATTCGAGGCTTAACGCAGGTACCGAGTCGACCGGTTGATCGAGTTCGAAACCCGGGCACACCAAGTTACTTTTTTACACTTTAAGTATTATTCATTTATTTAATTCTACCGCTCACCTGTGTCGTCAAAACATAGCAGAAGACTAAAACAGAATTTTTTGGAGGTTGGTGTGGATTTTTGAAAAAAAAATTTTTTTTAAATATTATTTTTTAATCGTTAACAATTATTTTTAACAATCATATGACCTTAATTAGGCGAAAACTCCAGATACTGAAAGTGACCTAGCTCTACAGCCGCGACTCCTACGGAGCACAGTTGAAAGTCCATTGTCAGCTAAATATTAGTTGATATTTTGTGCGGACTCGGCATGCTGATATGTTTCACGCGATGAATAAGGCGACAGGAAACATTTCAGTCCTCACATTTCTTAGTAAATGCGGCACGGAATGTTTGTTATTCTTGAGGATGGCTCTACCAGTTTTAGAAATAACTCGTGATTCATGTCAGGTCATCTAAAAATTTATGCTTTTATGGAATTTAATCATACATACGAATGCATAATCATATTTGCTGTACAATGTTACATCAAATATTATTGGAAACGTCAATGATCGATATTTTATGAAACAACATGGCATTTACAATCAGTATTAGTAATATTTATTAAATTAAGAAAAACTGACTACGTATGTTTTGAAAATTCAGTTGTGTTGAATACAAAGATTCTTTCAAAAATGTAATTTTCGGTCATTCAGTAAAGTTTTAAAAATTTTATATATATACTCAGCATCAGGAATGCTAAATATAATATTCCACGCAATGTAACATCTTTTACATAAAATACGGGCAGTAAATGTCTACCGATGAAGTACATATCTTCTAATTAAAAAAAATTTAACATTTTTTGGTTTTTATAAATTTTTGAGTATTTACCGTCCTGCAGAGTATTTTCTGTAAAATACACATAAATACTTTTTAGTATCTGTAAATACTTAAAAACGAAGCGAATAATAGATTTTTTCTTCTTATAATTACTACAAAAATTTTAACAGATCGATCTAAAAAGTAGAATCAAGTGCTGAGCGTTGTAAAATGGATGAGTTATGCGTAATCGCAAAAATTACATAGATCGTAGATCCTTTCGGCGCTAGCAGATATAAAGAATATATTTGCTTCAAACAAAATCGGTTGAATATCTATGTAATCGGTTTCTGTCTGAGGTAAATAAAGGAAAGGGTGAAGGATTAAATTGTTATCAGAAGATGAAAATATTTCTTGATCCGGGGTTTCAAAGCGGCATCAGCAAAGATTGTGGCTTACATAGAACGATCGTCTGTAAAACAGTCGATCGGAAAAGGTTCTGCAAAGGTTAACGGAAAAAGCTCCCGATTGGATCCATTTTCCGCGAACTGCCGCTGAAATCGACGCGAAACAAAAATAGAATACGATGATCAAAATGCCTTGTGTAATCGTTCTAGTTGATTTCACCGACGTAAAAATAAAAAGTCCGACTAACTATTTATCAAGTTTTTGGTTTATTTTTTGATAGCCGCCTTACTTTGGTCAAACACATGAAAGAATTAAAAACAAAATGTTCCAAACTTTTATATAAGCCGCGAGTTATTAGCAATACTAATTGGTGAGCCGATCGGTCATGTACGATACGTTTTTATTATTCCTTATTTCGGTATCCTTTATATTACGGTTGTGTCGCCTACTCTTCAGCGCGTCATACCGTGTTTAAAATGCCGGATGCTGTACCTGATGCTTTCCTTCGGCTTGCCAAAAATGCATTTAGATCCAGCCCTGTCGCAAGCTTACTTGCTGACTGTGGTGAGCTATCACTTTGGGATAAACGGGACCAGCTTTTGGTTTCTTATTTTTCCTGCCTCAAGAACAGCCAAATCACCCGGCTTTTGACACGATTCTTTGGAATCCTAATTTGCGAAGGTACGAGGATCATCCACGTTGTACTGCACATGTACGTGTTTGTACTCGACGTCTACCGCACCATATAAATATCGGCACATCTATCTTTCCAACTTATCCGTGCTCATATCCTCCGTAGGGAATCAACCTTACAAATTTTACGTTTGACCTTACGATTTACAATAAACAATCGACACCACCTAACGTCTTCCAGCAAACGTTTCATTATATGCTCTCCAAGATAAACCCTGACGCAATAGTATAGTCTGATGGATTGATACAGAACGATACCGTTGTATGCGCATTTGTTGTCAATGATAGAACTTATATATTTGGGCTACCTGGTATTATGAATATGTTTACTGCTGAACTATAAGCTATAAATAAGACTGTGAATATCATTAACCCTAAGTACCGAAATATCCTTATTTGTAGCGAGTCGTGAAGTGAGTGCACTCCAAACTTTAGAAAATGTTTACTCTAAACATCCCTTGGTCGTTGAAATCTATAACGCAATCGGTGAGTCGAACCATCGCAACAAACAAAGAAGTTTCTGTTGGGATTCCTTGCCACGTGGGAATGAACGTGCAGATTCCGCTACTAAAGACGCATGCAATTAACCTCCCTTCACCACTCGTGCTGCTGCTTCTGACTTTATTAATTGTATAAAACAGTCTCTTCGAGCAAAGCGGCAAGGAGACTGGATGGCTACCGTTGGTAACTAACTCCGGCACATTAAGGATTCTGTGTTGCCATAGGACTCTGCAGAAAAATCGTCCTGAGGAAGTGGTCCTCTGCCGATTGCGGATAGGACATACGAGAGTTTCTCACGGTTATCTGATATCAGCAGTAAACGCACCAATATGCATACGATGCAACTGCCTCATGACTGTGCGCCAGATCCGTGTGGATTATATCCGTTATGCGACCTTGCGTCGTAAATTTAAATCGCCCAGGAACATTCGTCGAATCCCGGGTAACGATAAAGAAGTTGAGGACCGGGTATTTTTATTACTTAGAAGTTTGGTATATTAGATACCTTTTAATACTGTTACGAATTTCGTTAAAAAATTTTATTTTTTTGTTATCCGAGAAGGAGCCTTTTACAATCCTCTTTGTTTGTTAAATTTATTATTTTTATTTTTGGTTTATATATATATATATATGAGTTGTTCTTTTTTTATATTATTTACCTTTAAATTTTATCCCGGATAGTAGTTTAAATTAATTTTTTAGTAAAAAAAAAAAATAAATGCTGATAAGTTTGGAGTATATTAATGACCAAAGAAGTTTTATAATAACCATTTTAAAACGGTTACTTTTTAATTAAAAAAAAAAAAGAGTTAAAATAGTTTGAAATGTGATAATTAGGATACATTTTTGTTGTTAGCGTACAACTTTTTTTCTAGATAAAGTAAATCATGTAGAATATCAAATCATAATAGTAGAGTGATGATTTTCTGCCTTCGACACCGAAATAATTTTATTTTTTTTTAATTTATCCGTTATAATCTAAAATATATATTTTAAATACATTCACTTGTGTATATACAGTATTTGGATATAAAATTAATGAACATAATATTAATTTTTTTTTGGCTAAAGTAGATTAATTTTTACTAAAAGAAATTAAAATTCAGTATTTAATGTATTGTAATATATTTCGTATGATGCAGACTGGATTTATTTTCCCGAAAGTAGAGAAGAAATAAAAGAAGCACAAGAAAAGGAATTAACTTATTTTAAAATCCATACGCTTATAAGGAGAGTGTACAATTTATACTCGTGCAAATTCATGAAATTTTGAAATTAACGTTCTGTGTTAGGGTTATTGTTGTAATTTTAATCAAAAAGAAATAACCCGTGACATATTTCGCTTCAGTGACACATTTTGAAATATTCCGTTCACGGACGCAAATTGGAAAAACTAGTGCATCAACTTCATTACTTATAAAATAAAATAACTTTTAAAAAAGTTAAAACATTAAATTCATTTAAAGTAAAAAGGTATGGTAATCGAATATTTAATGTTTTTAAATATTTCTGTTTGGAGAGTAAAAATATAAAGTGAATGCGCATCCAGAGAGAAAACGAATTTCTCATACAAACAGACGCCCTTTAACATTAGAGTATGCAATTCATTTACATAAGTCATTTAGTAAAACAATGACAGCCAACTTATATTCGTAATTCCTAATTCATTCTGAGTTACGGGACGATACGATGTCACGTAGTTATATAATTACCAAAAGGTAAAATATTTCATTATACAATAGCAATATTTTGAGAACATTATATTTCCCTGCACGATCTCATTTATATGCTGGCAGGGGCGAAAATCTTATAAAAATCAATTACGTTTATAGATATTATACATTAGATGGTAGGATACATAGATATTCATACACATCTTTTTAAAATACATATCTTTTTAAAATTCATCAGTGTAATAAAAGAAAAGTTTTGTAGCTACGAAGAACTGCCACGGTTTACGTTGAAAAATGTATTAATTATTTGTTTTGATTATTCCAATTTGTATTGAGAATGTAATTGTTTTACATCAATACACCTTCCCGAGTAAACGATGTAAGTAGCTGCGTACAGTTGTCATAAAAGAATATGCTATTGTATTTAGTCGATCTATTGAACTTCCTCTGTACAACGATCAACAAATTTCTGACAATGTTTTCTAGCATTTATATAATTCATATTATTTACTCAATTTTTTTAAAAACTGTACATAATTCAATATATTACATTTTTTAACATATATTTCTTTCTAGAAGTTTATAATTTTAAATATTCATACTGTCATATACTTTTGCTGAAATTGTTATCGGATATATTTATTTGAATTAATAGTGTAAACTGATAAGGCATTAATCCGCTTTGGGAGATAGTGTCTGCTAATAATCTTGAGTTAATATTGAAGTAGAATTATGGCCTTTGCGCTGAGATCCAGGGCGTTTTTTCAACTCTGTTGGCTTAACTTTATTAATAATAAGCACGTCACAGAAGTATGCGGTAGTTATTATTCGTTGATTTTTTTAGATGATCGACAAAAAACGAGGTGTTTGCATACCAAAAGATTGTCATCATGATTTATTCTTCCGATGTTCGGTTTCGGAAATTTTTGCCCCGTGAATTCTTACGCTTTTACTTTATGCTGTCTTCTTGATTCCCGTTCATAATGATGAATTCATGTCTCGTCACACGTTAGACTGCAGTGCAAAAAACAGCTGTACTGTTGTTTCAGTTCCGTGCTCGTGCGAAGTCTTGTCTCCTTATGACATACACAGCACAGAAATAAGGAAATAAGGACTGTCAAAGTTTGGATGACAATGAAGTAAGTATATTATTCAGATTACTCTAGTCACGGTAACATGTGTTATATGCACAAATGAAGCGCATTCACTCATTACTTTACTTGCATTTATAGATCGTGCAAAAACAATCAAACCAACTTATAAAACCTTTCGGATGAAGTTTTGTATTATATAATTTTCATTGGATTACATGTGATGTTATCCATGATAATTAAAAGTGAGAGTTATACGTCGAACAATTTCTTTAAATACAGAGAAAGAAGATATTTTGCCTGAAATTTTTTTTACATAATTTCTCCCTCCTTCTCTCTCTCTCAACCATGTTTTGCCACTTTCCATCCTCTATTATATGACATTATAAATGGTATTAATGGTATCATTTCACATGTATCAATAGCCACAGGTATTGATAATTTTTAACACCAATTCGGGAGCCGATCGGTCATGTATGATACGTTTTTATTATTCCTTAGTTCAGTCCCGTTTATATTATGGTTGTGACGCCTACTCTTCAGCGCGTCATACCGTGTTTAAAATGCTGGATGCTGTACATCATGCTTTCCTTCGGCTTGCCAAAGGTGCATTTAGATCCAGGCCTGTCGCAAGCTTACTTCTTGACTGCGGTGAGCTATTACTTTGGGATAGACGGGACCAAATTTTGGTTTCTTATTTTTCCCGTTTCAAAGGACAGCCAAATCACCCGGCTTCTGACACAGTTCTTGGGAATACTAATTTACGAAGGTATGAGGACCATCCACTTTGTACTGCACATATATGTATACTCGACGTCTACTGCACCTTATAAATATTGACACACCTATTTTTCCAACGTATCCGTGTTCATATCCTCCGTGGGGAATCAACCTTACAAATTTTATGTTTGACCTTACGATTTACAATAAACAATCAACACCACCCAATGTCTTCCAGCAAACGTTTCATTATATTCTCTCTAAGATAAACCCTGACGCAGTAGTATACACTGATGGATCAAAACAGAACGATACCATTGTTTGCGCATTTGTTGTCAATTATAGAACTTATATGTTTGGTCTACTTGGTGTTATGAGTGTGTTTACTGTTGAACTATATGTTATAAATAAGACTGTGAATATCATTAACCCTAAGTACCGAAATATCCTTATTTGTAGCGAATCGTGTAGTGCACTCCAAGCTTTAGAAGATTTTTACTCTAGACATCCCTTGGTCACTGAAATCTATAACGCAGTCGGTGAGTCGAACCATCGCAACATATAAAGAAGTTTCTGTTGGGATTCCTAGCCTGGTAGGAATTCCAGGTAATGAACGTGCCGATTCCGCTGCCAAAGACGCATGCAATTAACCTCCTTTTATCACTAGTGCTGCTGTTATAGATTATTAATTGTATAAAACAGTCTCTTCGAGCGAAGTGGCAAGGGGACTGGACGGCTACCGTTGATTACTAACTCCGGCACATTAAGGATTCTGTGTTGCCATAGGATTCATGCTGAAAAATCGGACATATGACAGTTATTCACGGTTATCTGATGTCAGCAGTAAACGCACCAATATGCATAAGATGCAACTGCCTCATGACTGTGTGCCACATCCTTGTGGATTACATCCGTTATGCGACCTTGCGTCGTAAATTTAAATTGCCCAGGAACATTCGTCGAATCCTGCGTAGCGATAAAGTAGTTAAGGACCGGGTATTTTTATTACTTAGAAGTTTAGTATATTAGATACATTTTAATAGTGCTACAAATTTCGTTAAAAATTTGTATTTTTTTGTTATCCGAGAAGGAGCCTTTCACACTCCTCTTTGTTTGTTAAATTTATTATTTTTATTTTTGTATATATTATATATACAAATACGTATATATATATATATATATATATACGTATAATAGTTCTTTTTTGATATTATTTATCTTTAAATTTTATCTGTGATAGTAGTTTAAATTAATTTTTTAGTAAAAAAAAAAACAAATAAATGCTGATAAGTTTGGAGTATATCAGTGACCAAAGAAGTTTTAAAATAACAATTTTAAAACAGTTACTTTTTAAATAAAAAAAAGAGTTTAAAATGTGTTATTTTTCTGGTTACCGTATACATTTTTTTTTCTAGATAAAGTACATCATCGAAAATGTCAAATCATAATAGAAGAGTACATGATTTTAAGCGCTTGACACCGAAATAATATTTTTTTTTAAATTTATCCGTTATAATCTAAAATATCTATTTTAAATAATTCACTTGTGTATATAGAGTATTTGGATATAAAATTAATGAACATACCTATTAGTTTTTTTTCTAAGTAGATTAATTTTTACTAAAACAAATTAAAATTCATTATTTAATTTACTGAACTATATTTCATGTGATGCAGATTGGATTTATTTCCCCAAAAGTAGAGAGAAGAAATAAAAGAAGCACAAAAAAAGGGATTAACTTATTTGAAAATCCATACACTTATAGGAAGAGTGTACAATTTATACTCGTGCACATTCATGAAATTTTAAAATTGATATTCTGTGTTAGGGTTATTGTTTTCATTATAATCATAAAGAAATAACCCGAGACATACTTCCCTTCAGTGACACATTTTTAAATATTCCGTTCATTGACGCAATTTTGAAAAACTAGTGCATTAACATTATTACTTATAAAATAAAATAACTTTGAGAAAGTTAAAACACTAAATTCATTTAAAGTAAAAGGGTATGGTAATCAAATATTTAAACTTCTTAAATATTTCTTTCTGTTTGGAGAGTAAGAACATAAAGTGAATGCGTATCGAGGGAGAAAACGAATTTCTCATTCAAACAGATGCCCTTTAACGTTATAGTATGTAATTGATTAACATAAGTCATTTAGTAAAACAATGACAGCCAACTTATATGCGTAACTCCTAATTTATTCTGAGTTACGGGCCGATGACACGTAGTTAGTAAAAATTGCATGATATAATAGCAATATTTTGAGAACATTATATTTCCCTGCACGATCTCATTTATATGCTGGGAGGGGGGAAAATCTTATAAAAATCAATTACTTTCATAGATATTATACATTAGATTGTAGTATACATACGAGGGCTATTCAGAAAGTAAGGAACGTTTCCACCTGACGCCGCCAGGCGCATGCCAATCGCGTATATATTGGTGTGCTCGGCACCTCAGTGCTCGGCGACTCCTCCGGAGAAGGGGGCGCATTGCTCCCTCCATACAGTTATTGCCCCGTTGTGGCGTATTCCTGCTAGCCTATGAAGCGTTAGCACCGAAAGGACTTCAGTGGACCGTCTGAAGAGGAATTACGTCGGGAGGACAGATTTCATAAGCCTAGCCTTCCGCGGTCGGCCCATAAAATGGGTTTGATAACGCTGGTTTAACAACGGATTGGAATGCAATTAAATCCGTCCTTAAAAACACAAAATATTAAATAAGACAAAAATTGAAAAATTAGACCCTTCACCTAAAATAAACCTTTTAAAAACACGCCCGTTAAAATCATCCAGCAGCAAGGGACTCTGTCCAGGTTCTGCGATCTGTAGGGAGAATCTATAAACTCCCGCCAACTTTGCATTCCATTCCGGCACCTCAGTCAGCGTCCAGCCGTGACAACGGGAACATTTTCGCACTGCCCGTTTTTTTATATACAAATTTGAAATGTGTGCTGCAGTCGAAAATCCCGCCAGTTGTGAGGTGCGGTCTGCGATTCGTTTTTTGTTGGCAAAAAACTTAAAACCAATAGAAATTCATCGGGAATTGTGTGAAGTGTTTGGGAACAACGTAATGAGTGAAAGTTCTGTCAGGAAGTGGTGGATTCAGTTTAAAAATGGCATGAACAAACGTTCACGATAAAGAAAGAGTGGACGTCCGAGCATTGTGACTGACGATCTGGTCTCCAAAGTTGACGAAAAGATTCGTGAAAACCGCCGTTTCACAATAACTGAGCTTTCTCTATGTTTTCCAAAAGTTTCACGGACTTTATTGTTTGAAATTGTTTCACAGAAGCGAGGCTACCACAAATTTTGTGGAAGATGGGTGCGTCACTGAGTGGTTGAGTTCACAGGCGGCAGAATTCTATGACACAGGAATTTCAAAGCTTGTCCACCAATATGATAAGTGCCTGAATTTGTATGGTGATTATGTTGAAAAGTAGTATTTTAATCCCTCTTTCACGTGTATATAATAAAAAATCTTTCTTGTACTTTGTTTTTTAAAATTCCAAAATGTTCCTTACTTTCTGAATAGCCCTCGTACATAGATATTATATTTAAACTTCATCAGTGTAATGAAAGATGGAAGTTTTGTAGCAACGAAGAACTGCCACGGTTTACGTTGAAAGAAGTATTAATTATTGATTATTTGTATTGATTATTCCAATTTGTATTGACAATGTAATTGTTTAACATCAATACACCTTACCGAGTAAACGATGTAATTCTGCATACTGTAGTCATAAACGAATATGCTGTTGTATTTAGTCGATCTATTGAACTTCCTCTTTATAACGATAAACAGATTTCTGACAATATTTTTTTCTAGCATTTACATAATGCATATTATTTACTCTTAAATTTTGTACAGGCTGTACATAAATTAATATATTACATTTTTTAACATACATTTCTTTCTAGAAGTTTTAAATTTTAAAACTTCATATGATCATATGAAATTGCTATCGGATATATTTATTTGAATTAATAGTGTAAAACATTAATCCGCATCGGGGGATGGTGTCTGCTTATAATCTGGAGTTAATACTGAAGTAGAATTTTGGCCTTTGCGTTGAAATCCAGAGCGTTTTTTCAACTCTGTTGGCTTAACTTTGTTAATAAGTACGTCACAGAAGTATGCGGTAGTTATTTTTCCTTGATTTTTTTAGATGATCGACAAAAAAACGAGATTTTTGCATAACAAAAGACTGCCATCATGATTTCTTCTTCTTATGTTTGGTTTCGGAAATTTTTGCCCCGTGAATTCTTAGGCTTTTGTTTTATGCTCTCTTCTTAATTCCCGTTCATAATGATGAATTCATGTCTCGTCACACGTTAAACTGTTGTGCAATAAAGCATAACTTTCCTGTTGATGCTGTTGTTTCAGTTCCGTGCACATACGAAGTCTTGCCTCGTATGGGGAACTTATCTTACGCTTGTTTTACGTTACTCCAGCTTGTCGGGATAATATTATGAACTGTACTGAAACCTCTTTTTTCTATTTAACCTTTGCGACAACCGTTAGGTATTGCTTCAGAGGATGAAATGAGTGACAAGTAGCATGTGAAAATGCCATACCTGACTGGGATTCGAATTCTGGACCTCCGGATGAAAGGCCGAGACGCTACCACTTGCGCTACGGAGGCCTACTTCAATGTACTGAAACTTGTGGTCTTTCAGTTATAATCTGAACCGTAATTCGTTTGTCTTCTTACAGGAGAAAAACTATCTGAGTTTCAAGCACTGGTGTTGAAACTTCAGTTGAATGTCCCGAACGGTGCTGGCCAGTCACTGAAGTTCGACCGCTTGTAAAAAAATGAGCGGTTCATACAACTTTGTCCGTACGTTTTGGTAGTTCGAGAGAAAATGTTCATACGTTTTTTATCTTCGGAAAGAAAAAATCTGACAACTCAGTTGTAGGTTTTCCCGTCACTCAGATAAAGCCGCGTTTCGAGAAAGTCCTACAACTGTGGGTTGTTCTTGATACACGGGTTACACACGCGTACACATACAACTTAATTTAAAATATTTATAATTTTATATAAACATAATATTTTTTTCAATTTTTCAGTGCTTAAACATAGTCAAACCTTCTTATAAATAGCATTTTTCAATAAATTTGATTATTTCCCGCTTGTTTTCTTTTCCTTCTTAATACATGTATATTTTGTTTTAATACAGTATTTAAAATAATATTTCAGTTTATCTTAATTTCTACGTTGAAGAAGAACAATAATTAAGGTAGGTAATAAACAGAACGGATAAAACTTCTTTCACCTGCGCTACCGTCCAATGTGAACCTTAGTCTCCCGTTCGATACACCTCCAAACATCTCTGTCTTTTACTTCTATCCAAAACTGTTAGACATCCAGGACTCGCAGATCCCTCTGTACATCCTCCATCCATCTTCAAGGCCATTCTACATTTTTCATTCCGAACATTTTCCTTCTGATGATGGCGTTAAGCATTCTATCACACTCCATCTTTGCCACACGTCCCAACAATCTTATAGTGCGTGCCTTGATGTCTCGCACTAAATCCTCTTCACCGATATAGAGGGTTATCTCTTCATTATTCCTTATACGCCACCTGTCCTCGGTTCTTACAGGTCCCACAATTCTTCTTAAGATCTTTCTTTCAAAAACCAGTAGGGATGTCTCATCTCTTTTAGTTAACATCCAGGCCTCTGACCCGTAGGCTTTATAAGTACCCTGTACAGCTTCAGAATTGTATTGCGTGTTACAAACTTTGACCTGAAGAGTACTTTAAAATAATAAATAATAATAATAATATTTATATATGTGTTAAATATGTTATTCGTTAAGCAAATTAGTATATATTTAATATTGTTAAAGTCAGAATTGTTTTATTACATCGAATCGATAAATGAATATTGTTGATCTTTTTCAGACGGATTTAAACATTAGTTCGCTTCTCCCGAGACAGTAAACATACCTAGTCTTACTAAGTTCTTCCGCATAAAAACTTCCTTTAACTACTTTCCCCTTTCCGTCTTTAAGAACACATGTTATAGGCTGTGTCATTTTCAATTTGCATCTTGTAAAAACCTCATTCGTCCAGTTCGGAAGGTATCCTTTTGCAAACGTCCTTTTATACTTACTTATCCTTACCTGATCTCCTACGTTTAACTTACCGACGACTGCACGCTTTCGGTTTTTTCGTGCAGCCGTTGATATATTTAGCAATACTTCGCGTTCGTTTTTATAAGAAACGTCTTTCGGTTTGTAACCGATAGTCCTGTGCATCCTATTGTCGTATGCATCCTATTGTTATATCTATCGATTAATTTGTTTAATAAAATTACCCATCGATAGTTCCCCTATTCGGTAAATTTTCGCCACTTGTTAAACTTGACGCTTTTTTATCGGAATACGTTGAATAATGATTACTGTTAAACTTAGAAAGCAAAGCCTTCATTTTCATTTGTTTCCGAATGAATGTGTACTACCATAGAAATCAACTTGTACATGATATAAATATAACAGGAAAAAAGAAAAAACACAAAATAAATTCTAATAAAACACTTTATTTCTAAACTGTATTCCTTTTAACAATAAAAAACTAAATAATACTGCCATTCATTTAATTCAGAACGTAATTCATTAAGTGAAATTAAATGTTCAAGTTTTAACTCCACTACACCGTTCTTTACACCTAAATATGTACGTCTGTTTAATATACTAATTTTTGATCTTGGAAATCTACTTTTAAGGATGACGGTTAGATGTTCGAGTGAAATTATTCTTCCGCCCGTAATATAACCGATGATCCAAGACTTGCTAATAAAGTCCTCTCCATCTGCCGACGACAATGACGATACGGATGAACAATCTAACGATGTTTTATCCATTTCCTCTCCTTCGCTAGACGAGGATTCGATTCTAAACAGCGGCATCTAACGGATCTCACTGCACTATGGCACCTGAAACAATAAACGCAACATAAATAAGTTGAAGAATTATACTTTGCTTGTTTTATTATATACCGCTAAATAAGATCTTATCTCTTACACACCTTTTACCGTGTACACGGTTGTTCACTATTGGACAGTTCGGAGATAACCTTTTGTGCTCGTCCAATGGAATTTCATCAGTGCCCCACTCGAAAACCTCTACATGACAATCGAGACAAGCAACACTGTCCACTATGCCGGTAAAATAAAAACAGGCTTTCACCATAGATTCCGCTTTTGGAAAGTGTTTTTTCCAGCAATGGAAGGTGCTCATCAATAATTCTTCACAAACTATACTTTCTTTAAAAAGTCTACAACAGCTATACAATTCATCAGCAATTTTACACTGTTAAATATTTTATGATTAATTGCACAATGTAATAAAATAGGTTTACTGGACATACGACTATTCCATTCGCATTCCTTACTTGATATTAATTTCTTTCCGTTTTCACCGCGGATTAATCCACATTCGTTAAGAAGCTTAAGAGGAAGTACGTTCAATCTCTTGCTTAGTGTTGCAAACGAGACAAACATTTTTCAAGTTAATACTGCTAAGACGTTTACAGACTCCATAAAGTTTTAGGTCAAATTCTATGTTTTCCAGTAACTTTTTAAACGCTTGCAATCTGCTGTTTAATTCGTCTATCGTATAATTGTTCGTTTGCGACATCGATCTGAAACAACCAATAAAACAAAATCACATATATACCCTAACGATTTATTCCGAACAATGAAAGTTACTACTTCATTTTTTAATTAAATTACCTTCATTCACGAATTCTATTCGTTAATACGACACGCTTTCTACAAAATGGTCATTGTTTTCCTTAAAACTTGGAGTGAGCATAAATAATTTTAATGCATATGGTCTACATGAACAATGTCCGCACGGTATAAACACTATCGTGATATCTTCTTGTAAACATATTTTACATACTATTCGTCTATTAACTAGCTCTTCGCTAAGATCTATGCAATTTTCATCTTCATCGTCGATACCCTTTTCCGGTGATACATTCTGAATAATGAAAATCACAACTTCATTTCGCTTCTGACACGGGTAAACATTGTATAACCCATCGGCTATTTTAAAGTAGTACTGAAAAGAAACAAAAAAAACAAAAATGGTAGAATAAAACACATATTCTATTCACAAAAAAAAAAAACATTTATTATAAAATATAATTAATTCATTACAAATTAAACATTTGATAGAAAGAACTATTTTTTTCGAACATGAATTGCAAATTGGATGTCCACAAGGATTTGTAACAAATTTTATACTATTTATCTTACAGAATTTACACAGTAACAAGTTTTTTCTTTTTAATATCGGATTATCCCCTATAACATTTTTATACCCTGCATCAATCACTACGTTTATTAAGCTTGACGTTTTACTTCAAAAGGATGATAGTATTCGGCAATGGATGACATTACATTTCCCTTCAATTCACAAAAAAAATTTCATTTGTTTTTACCTCAGGAGAAGGCTGGGTCAGCTCCATTGTGACTCTTTCGATGTCGGACACTACTGTATTTAATCCTTGTGCTATAGCTAAGAAGGTGCTAAACGTGGGTCCGTTCTAGAAAAAAAAACTTCTATGACATTACTAGTAAATAAATAAACAAATAAATATAAACTGAATCTGTAAATGTTAATTACCAATTTATCAACTTTGGTGTCAACCTTAAAATGCGTTGTAACTATGCCTGGTGAGGTAGAAGTTGAAGTTGATGGTAACTCTGCAACATGCCATTCTGCTAGTTCTGCAGCCGATCCCATCCATCAGACATCCATTGAACTTGCTCGTCACCAATTGATTCTGAACTACTATCATTTGTAGCGTTTCTACAGCACTTTCATCGTCGTTAACATCAGAGTCAAAAACCAGTCTTCTTCTAACGGATGGGCTGTACTCGGGCTAACGTGGTGAATAATTAGTATTTGGTATAGAGGGATCTGAACTGTTGCTGCTGCTGCTGATGCTATTGGAAGAATCATCATCGAGAACCTATATACATCAACGAGAATATATATATTTTTAATTTCGTTAAATTGAAAGAGTTTGAAGTATCTAATATGATTTGTTAACTTATATCAACCTTCAAAACTGGTAGTATTTTAAAAGCTGCTGTAAGATACATGTTCAGTTCTCTTTTCTGCCAGAGACGTCATTTTTATTATTGCTGCATTATCAGATTTGTATATGTAACTTATTTTACAGTACTGAATAAACAAAATTTAAAGTAAAAAAAAAATTAAATAGTTTTTCACTATCTTAAAACAAAACTCTGATATAATAATTTTTGCAAATGAATTGATTGTTTTCATCTGTGAACAAAAAAAAAGTTGTGATTTAGATATTAATAAACCACATAACACTTTTTTTTAGATTTATGTTTTGGTGTTCCAAAAAAAATGGTTGTGTGCTCTAGATAATTTATCAAATAATCACACAGAATCTTTCCAAAATCTTTTAAGAAAAACTAGTTAGGTAGTTAACCCATGAATGATTGATAGAATAGATGAAATATTAGGATAATAGTGGGGGCCTAATTTTACTAAACATGTACCAAAAAGCCATTCCATTAATTCCCAAGAAATGGTTGATAGCCAGCATCCTGCCAACCACCTTTTGGAGTTGGGGTGGTGCCTGACAATTCCCATTACACTTATCCAAGTAAAAAGTGATGAAGGAAAAGGAAAAATTAAAGGCATAAAGGAAGTGAATGATCAAACCTCATGAGAGAAGATGTTTTGCCTAATTCAAGACATCTGATTTGAAACTATTTTTTTAAGGAGGGCACAACTTCAGACATCTAACTATTTAAAAGTTTTCATCAAAAAAAAAATTACTACTTGTTTATACTTTGCCACTTGTGTACCTCTTGAAGAGGTAAGTAAGAGCATTAGTTCATTCTTCTACCATTTTAGCAATTAACATGGTAAGTGGTGATTAAAAAAAACAACTTTTCTGAATAAAAGTTATTTTTCAACAAATGGTTCAATGACTTAACTTAATTATTTATAAGGTAAAGAATATTTCTTAGTAAGTCTCAGAAGCAGCTCATTGAATACGTGAAAAAAATACCAAAATAGTGTAAAAAATCACTAGAATTAAACAAACAACCTGTTAATTACTTTTTAAAGGAATATTTATGTACCAATTTCAATAATTAGCAATAGATAATCAAAGAAGAAATAAAATTTCAATAATCATATATAATTTGTGGTTTAGTAAGTTAGTTACAATAGCAGTGGGTTGTATTTCCGTGGAAGTAACAATTTAATCAAATTTTGGAAAAAATATCAGTTCTGTTACATGAAATTTATTTAAAAAATCTGATGTGGGCACCACATGAATTCCTTATATGCCTATTAAATTGCATATATTTCATTTGAAAGTGAGATACGATTCTCCAATTCTTTAATAAAATGGATAGTTACACAATTGCTAAAATATTAGTTTTTATTAACATCAAATATTGATACAATTATTAATTCAACAATCTTACCTGGAATATTAGTATAGAGTAAAAGTTTCTTTATTACTCTTTAAAGATCGTGAATTTTCAGTAGGTCTCACATCTTGTCTATACTTTGGTTTCAAAAGAATGGCATTCAAACTTTTAGGTAAAATTGCAGAATAATTAACAATGTTTGTTCCGTCAGTGTATAGTATGGATATAGGCTATGGATATAGGCCACATCATATTATTGTTGTGAAAGACACTGAATTGTTGTCATTGTTGAAAGTATTTTTTATAAACAAGAAATGATTTTATTAAATAGCTCTGAATCACATCTATCTTGTAATTTTCTTAAAGTCTTCCTTTAATTCATGTCGTCAATTTTTATTTCTTCATAGACATAAATATCTCTTGAAGCTACAGTTGCAATACCTTTTGTACGTGCTTCTTTTCCCTAAGTTTAAATGTTCGCAGTATTATTTATTAATTCTATTACACTTGCATATTCGAACAAAAAGTCATTCTATCAGGGTGTTCAAAATACAGCCAATTTTTGTAAAAAAAATAAAACAACATAGCATTCTAATGCATTTATATAATTCTTTTATCCCAAATAAACATAACGATAATTAACGGAATAGACATGATCCATCACATTCTGTTTTCACTACTGAGAAATTTTCTCTTGAAGCATCATACATTTTTTTGTTTCCTTGGCTTTTGTCAATGCTTCCACAGGTACTACTTCGTTTTTCCTCTTTAGCCTCCAGGAATTACTGTCAAATATTACTTCAAAGGATGATATGTATGAGTGTAAGTGAAGTGTAGTCTTGTATAGTCTTAGGTTGACCATTTCTGAGATGTGTGATTAATTGAAACCCAACTTAAACAAAGAACACCGTTATCCACGATCTAGTATTCAAATCTATATAAAAGTAACTGCCTTTACCAGCACTTGAATGTTGAAACTCATGACTTTGAAATCAGCTAATTTGTGAAGACGTGTTCACCATTAGACAATTCCGGTGTGTTTAACTCTAATACCAGACACAAAATCATCATTTTCCATAACTAAATTTCATTCAAACTTGACTGCATTGTCAAATATATAAATTCATTTGAATCTACTAGAAATATCTAAATTTCTACGCCCATACATCTTAAATAAGTATACAAGTTATGTTTAGAATGTTTAGAACACCTGGGATCTCAAAGTTTACGCTGAAAACGCTAGAAATTACACATGGTGGTCAATTAGTTTCCGCTAATAGAGTCATGGAATTAGTGCGTTCACTATTAGGACGCACTTTGTGTACAGATAATTTTTATACAAGTGTGCAACTGGCTCACCAGCTAAATGACAGCCAGACACATCTAGTTGGTACTCTTAATTTTGTTTCACATCGCTCAAGTAGCTGTGTGGTATAAGTGAGAACATGTTGGATCTGTAACCATGCACACATCAGGTCGAATCCGAATTCATATACATATATTATTTTTAATTTATACATATTGATTTATTAATTATTTTTAACCTCTGATTGTAAAAATTTTTGGATTAAAATTAAAAGTACTTAAGATCTTATTTCACCAATAACTTCTGATTTTTTTTTCATAATTTTGTTTTGTATTGTTATTATTGAATTATTATTTCTTGGTAGAAATTTTTTACAATTAGAGGTTAATAATTATTAATAAATCAATATATTTAAATAAAATATAAAACAATATATATATATATATATATATATATATATATGAAGTCGATGTGCTTTCCCCTTGTAAGAGCCAAATATTTCATTAATTAAAATTTAATTTGTGTGTGTGTGTGTTGTACTGTTCAACAATCCTATGAACTATTGTAGTGATAACTATGATTCTAGAGTGATGGATTGGTGATAAATACCACATGCAATGAAGTTGAGATTAGAACTTATTCAATACCCTCCATACTAACTAGATTTGGGACCCTACAATCTTCACTTCTTTTCACAAATAAAAATGGTTATTAAGAGTATTCCTTTCACCATGGATAATGAACTGAAGAACAAAGTGAGTCAAGGATCAAAGAAAGACCACCAGCATTCTTCATTGACAGAATGAGAAATTGGTGCAAAGTTTTTTTTGCAATAAGTACTTTTATGACATACTTATTCCATTAGACTATCTCTTTTCATTTGCAAGTTTTGAGCAACTATGTATTACATTTCAGCAGCCCTTTGTGTATACAAAGGGCATGTGTGTATATTTTTTTGTAATGTCTGCTTAAGTATCATTGTCTTGATAATACAGAACAACAATCATCAATAAATCCTGAAAATTTGCAAACAAAATTTACAATACAATATAACAACAGATAACATAATGACTGGTTCTTCTTCTCAGAATTATAAAATAAAATATTACTAAATATTATACATTTAACATTATGTAATTTAAAACAATGCTAACAATAATAACAAAAATATTTTCACAAAAATGAAAATGAACAACATTTTGAAAAAAGTGATAAAAATAAAGGGAATTCATAAATATTTTTTCACAATGTAACTAATGATATTAAAACAAACGGAGGTGTTATAGTGAAATTAAAAAAAATAAAAATAAATAAACTGTTTAATAACAAGCAAAACATTTTTATGAATACTATGCAAATATATTATATTTTTCATATAATGATGCTACAGTACTTTCAAAATTAAATTCATTTGCATAAACAGATTAGAAATAATTGTAATGCTAATTTATTTTACATAACTAATTAAAAAAACTGAATATAATTAATTATACTTGTTTATTTACTTAAGTGTTCTGGTTGAACTTCTACTTCTAGTTGACTGAAATATAATTACAAAATTTGTACAATGAGTAATTATGACTAAAAAAACCTCATCAGGATAACTGGTTATTTAACAATCAATTACATACATATGCTTATTCAAATTAGAAATGCTAAACTATTTTTTACTATGTTACACAATTGCTGTTTTATTTTATCTTGGTATATTATCTTTGAACGTTTAAACATATTTAACCACCTGCAATTAATATAGCTTCAATCAGTAGACCATTTCTCAGTTTCTTATTAATAGTTTCATAATTTTTTTAAAGTAAAATAAGAGTATAAACAAGAAATTAAAACAGTTTTAAATAAATTATTACACTTTACAGCACAGTTATAAAAACTTTACCCAGCCAGTCACCATAGTGTGAGTGGTAGCATCTCACCCTTTCATCCAGAGGTCGTGGGTTTGAATCCCAGTTGGGCATGGCATTTGCACACACTACAAAAATTTCATTTATTTCATCCTCTGAAGTATGACCTAATGGTAGTCCTGGAGGTTAAAAAAAATGAAAAAGTCTTAAACCAAGATTCTTCAAAGATCTTAAGAAGTTTAAAAAAGAAAATCATTCCTCTGAAATCCTAAAGAATTAAGAGCAAAAGCAAACTCAGGAAAAGTTTTTATAACTTTCACATTAAAATAAACATTAAATAAATAAAGTGTACTGTAGATTTAAAATTTATATTTTTACTTTCCCAGCTATAGCTCTATTGCTGTTATGTAGCAGAAGCTAGTAAAGTATAGAGATTAGTCCAAAATTTTTTATGTTGGGTTTTTTATGAATTTTGATTTTTCATGATCTCCTGAGTGATTTCTGGAAGATGTATGTATGTACATGTGTACTGGCTTGAATTTTGATTAATATCTCCAGACTGGCTCAACATAATTTTTTTCAAAAATGACTCAAAATTTATATATTATATGTCTATATGGCATTACATTTTAGGCAAACTTAAGAACAGGCAGGGTGTAGTTTTGCCACTGAATTTTTATATAGCTAACGCTATACAAAAATGAAGTTAACATTATATGCAAACTGATCTTTAGTGTGATGAAAGTACTTTATAAAGTTATTTAAAATTTCAAAGTTTTAAGTCAACTGGATTTAGGGGAGGGGAATATTCAACATAATTTCTAAACAATTTTTGCCCCAAATCTTGAAAACACGACCAAAAAAGTTGAAGTTTGGTACAAATATTTGGCAATTTATATGCTACCTTTGGACTGATTTTGACTCCATCAGAAAAGGGAATCACAGTACCCATATTTTCCCCCTTGTAATAGCTATACAGGTGTCCTGGAAGGTGTTGATTAAACATAAGGGACTGATTCAGGATATCAAAATAAAAAAGTAAATAAAAGTTTGCTTGCTTCCTTTTACATTGTCTGCCAATTTGTTTACTTTTAATAAAAATGTTTATCTTTAGAACAGATAAAGGCTCTAATGTAGTTTGTTTTATATATGTACCCAAAAACATCTACAAATAAATTATTTTGAAAATTTTACCTTTGAAATTAAAAAAATGGTGGCCATTAAAATTTTTTAATTATTAATTAATAGTTCTATATATTTTTTATCAAATTATGTTTTATTAGATAAAACAAATTAGATGTTTTATTAGATAAAAGATAAGCTTTTTATTGTGAACATAATTACCATCTCATTTATTGAAATTGATTGACCAGCAGTTGAGATATAGCTAGACTTATCATATTGGGTCCAACCCAGGATATTAATTTTAACATTTAGCAGATGTTTTAACAGTAGATACTGAATCAACTCCTTTCTGCAGACCAAATGTTCCCCATAATTGAAAAAACTCTCTTAACTGTCAACCATTTTAGAAATAGTGCAATATGAAATATCACTCTTTTGAAACACCTTAAAAATTGCTTTCCACTTCTCTTCAGTAGTATATCTGATACTTTTTTTGAACTTGAACCAAAAACTACCCTTTTGTTTTGAATTATCTCTCTCTTTTTCCTGTTTAGCCTCTGGGAATTACCATTCAAGTATTACTTCAAAGGATGAATGAGAAAGGTATGTATGAATGTAAATGAAGTGTAGTCCTCTACAGTCTCAGGTTGACCATTTCTGAGATGTGTGATTAATTAAACTCCTACCACCAAAGAACACTGGTATCCACGATCTGGTATTCAAATCCGTATAAAAGTAACTGCCTTTAGTAGGACTTGAATGCTGGAACTCTTGACTTCCAAATCAGCTGATTTAGGAAGACGCATTCACCAATAGACCAATCTGGTAGATCAAGGTTTTGTATTACCCGGTTCAACAATGTACGTTCATCAAATAGGTCATCAATATTTATGGGATCTTTTATAATTTCATTAACAACTTGTTCACTCTTCTAAATCAGACCAGGCAATTTCAGTTCATAAATTTATCCACTGAAACTTACTAACTTTATCAAAACTGGTTCAAAACAGTGCTCCAAGATCGGCCGAAATTCGCCATGAGCCGGCTGAAAGCAGTTACGGCTCTTGCAGCTTCCTCAGGTATGCGTCCACCATTCTGAGGAGGTATTGAGGCACATGGAACGAATATTCCAGGGCCCGAATTAAATCGCTCCACCGTGCAGAGTTGAAAGCGTTTTTAACGTCCAACGTAACAAGAAGGACCACGCGTCGCGAAAAATGATTGGGGTCTTCTGCTCGCTGCACTGCCTCAACAACCTCTTGAACTGCGTCTAGGGTTGACCGACCCTGCCGTAAACCATACTGGTTGGGTGACAGGCCATCTGCCTGATTCATCGCTGCAACCAGTCTTTTCTTTAACAGCTTCTCCAGTACCTTCGCAGCTATGTCGACATGCGCAATGGGCGGTAGGAGGAAGATAAGAAGGAGGTTAGCACAAGACGCGCGGTCTTCCTCCTGGCGCTAAATGATCCAGCCTTCAGATAAAAATGTCTAGAAGAAGACGGAGCCTGCAGCGCCCCATAAGTTTGAGCACCTCGGCCGGTATACCGTCGGGACCAGTGGCTTTTTTACCTTTTAGCGACAGTAGGACTCCCTCCAGCTCCACCATCAAGAAGGGCGAAAAGTCACCCACGTCGCCGAATTCCCGGTCGGTACGGACCGAGTGGGCCGGGAACAACATCTTAACGACGTGCTCCGCTTTAGCCTTGTCTAGTGGAGTTGGTGACCGCGAGACCCCTAAACGCCGAGTTAATATCTTGTAATCCAGCCTCCAAGGGTCTGCATCCACGGTCTCTGTCAGTTCTCTAATGCAGCGTGCCTTGCTCACGTTGATGGCTCGACGGAGCCGCTTCTTTGCCGTCTTTTATTCGGCTGACCTGGGGTTTGCGTCTATGCAATTCCTTGCACGTTGCGCCACTCGTCTTAGTCGAAGACACTCTCGGCGCAACCCCGCAATCTCCGGTGTCCACCAGTACACGGGTCGCTTCCGGTGCCTCGGCCCGCCGTGGGACATGGAAGCGTCGCATGCAGAAGCGATCAGCCGCATGGTCGAAGCAAATACGGCTTCAGCGCCAGCATCCCTCCCGTTGGTGATGTTTTCAGAGGCTACTACCCCTGAAGAGATCTTTCTTTTGAATTTCATTTCGTTGATTTTATTGATGTTGTATCTTTTAACCAGCTGTGGAGGCCCCGGAATAATAATAATGCTCTGCGGTAGATAATCCCCACGTCCGGAACATAACACCTACGTTCTACGTCCAGAGCGGCAACAGCTGTACTTACGTACATACATGTACTTGGCTAACGGGGCTCCGAGTGTTTTTCTGGGAGATCCAGAAAAACACTCGGAAAATCTCCTGGGAGATTTTCGGCCTAATTACAATTATAGGTCCTTCTGTATTGAAGGGCCGGTTTTTTGCGGTGACCTGCAGATACGAAAATTTTATTGATTTATGAAATGGATTGATACCACCTTGCTGGCGATGTGGGGGCCACGGTCGAAGTGATTGCAGGTGTAACGGAGCGAAAATATTCCGAAGCAAAAGTATTTGGTTATTACAAAGGAAGATGGAAATTTCTCGAAGGTGAGCCCTTTTCTCATTGCTCGAGAAATAACTAAATGTGCTGGAGGCCCAGTTAAGGAAATAAGGAAAACCTTTAATGGACTTCATGTGGAGACTGCAAGTGATGCTCAGTCCCAGAAGATCCAAAGGCTCAAAAAGTTGGAGATTTTGTTGTACGCGTCGACCCCCACGGCACGTTCAACACCTCAAAGGGTGTTGTGGTCTGTTGGGATCTCCTAAATTGTACGGAGCAGGAAATAGTTGAAGAGTTGACATCTCAAGAAGTGATAAGAATGTCGTAGGTTGAACATGAGAGGGAACGGCGAGGTCCTACCTTCGGCTTCTCATGTCCTCACATTTAACCGGCCAACTCTTCCAGAAAAAGTTCGAGCGGGAATTCACCGTTTGTGAGGGCATTTGTCCCACAGCCTTTGAGATGCTTCAAGTGCCAACGCTTTGGCCATACCGCTCTCGGGTGTAAGAGACCGCAAATATGCATGTGCGGTGATGACGTGCATGAAGGAGAGCCATGTAAGGAGCCTCCTACATGTGTTAATTGCAAAGGACAGCATTTATGTAGATCCAGAAACTGTCCTGTCTACAAAGACGAAGTAGCTGTGCAGAAAGTAAAAACACTGCAGAAAATCAGCTACGTTGAAGGTAAAAAGATTTTGAACGCCCGCAAACCTAGAGCAACAACAACAACAAACTTATGCTCAGGCTGCGGCTGCTGTTCCTGCTCCTGCTCCAGTTGCCGTTGATGAAAGCCAGCTTATCAACAAACTTGCGCCCACTTTGGCTAGCATGATTGAAAGGTTATAGAAAATAAAATGAAGCCTTTCAGTCGCAAAGAAACAGTAAAGCCAAAGATAATAGTACAGTCTCCGGATGAGACATCTTCAAAACAGAAGAACAGACATCTTCTTGAACAGAAGAAAACGGACGCCGAGCCAGAAGGCCACGTCCGTCTTAGAGAAATTTTGGATGATTACAGAAAGAAAGTGACTGCTACGCAGTCTGTTATGGAGGCTTCCAAGCCTATTGCAACTGAGGTGGCCTCTAAACCACAGAGGCCACCCAAAACCACACAGGGGGGCAAGTGTCCCCTCTTCCAGGGGCGGTGACTGGTGCGATTCCCGTGTCGGGGGTCGGGCAGGTTTTCGCCTCTCAATCGGCGCCGATCCATTTCCGTCGTCGTCTGCGGCTTCGATGGTCTCCGATTCAGAGGCCTGGAGCTATACGGGCGACGACGTTCTCCGCGAACACGAAGCTGTTCGTAATATGGAGAAAAAAAGGAAGAAACGGTGGCCGAAAGATAAACCAAGGCCATAAGTTAATTTAAAATTAGCGAGAATTTTACAGTGAAACATTAATGGATGTTTTTCAAACATCCATGAGCTCCAACGCTTGGTACATGATGTAGACCCAATTTGTATATGTCTGCAAGAAACACATTTCTGCCGAAGTGAAAATTTTCAATTAAGAAGATATGATATATTTCGGCGAAATCAACCGCCAAATATAAGAGTTAGAGGTGGAGTAGCCATATTAACATCGACTAGAGCTACCACCGAAGCTGTTGATCTAAATACAAACCTACAAGCGGTCACCATTAGAATGAAGCGTCCGCTTCAGTTCACTGTCTGCAGCATATACTGGCCGAATTTTGATTGGAAGGTGGATGACATAGCACGTTTAATTTTTCAGCTTCCCCCACCTGTATTACTGGTGGGTGATTTTAATGCTCATAATTCTCTTTGGGGATCGGATTGAGTAGATCGCGCGGAAGAGAATTGGAAAGGTTCCTGATGAATTCTGATCTTATTCTTTTAAACGATGGGTCAGGAACTTTTTTCAATGCCAGAGATGGATCGACGTCCTGTACAGATTTAGCCCTCATAAGTGGATCGATAGCACCGATCTGCATGGAAGCGATCATTTCCCGGTGCAAATTGTAACTGGCGTTACAAGAAAAACATATCCCATCTCTAAAAGATGGTTATTTGATAAGGCAGATTGGACGAGCTTCACAGCTAGGACGATACTCCTCGAGAAAACTGGGGTTATTGGAGCCGATGTCGACGCTATAACTAATGCGGTACTTGACTCGGCATCGAGATGTTTTCCCAAAACATCTGAGAAACTTACGAAGCGACCCGTTCCATGGTGGAACGATGAAAAAGTGAAGCTACAAAAAGAAAGAAAAGAACGTATAACGCCTTTAAGAAACGCCCCACTGTCTAATAGCCTTTAAAAAATACAGGACGTATGCAAAACGACTAATGATAGACTCAAAGAAACGATCCTGGCAGCAATACGTGTTATCCATTGACAGAACTACTCTGCATCAGACGTTTGGAAGAAAGTGAAGGCGATTTGTGGGCATAAAAACTTTGCTCCCATAACTAGCCTTCAAGATGAAGATGAAATTAAGGACACTCCAAACGAAATTGCAGCGTTATTAGCCAATCATTTCGGAAAGGCCAGCAAAATGGCTAACTACGATGAAGATTTCCGAAGAAAATAGCAGAACTTGAAGGGCTACTAAATTTCAGAACCGAGTATAATTACTCATACAATGTACCCTTTAAAATGGAAGAATTCGTGAAAGTGTTGGAGAAAGCAGGCAACACAGCTGCTGGTCCGGGTGAAATCCATTATAACATGATCAGGCAGCTGAATACCACAAAACGAAGATTTGTGGTAAGATTTATATCTGATTAACTACATAATCAGATATGGCGGGATGGAATGTACCCGCAGCAGTGGAAAAAAAACTATTGTTCCAGTACCAAAGAAAGATAAAAATTTGACAGATCCCAATAGTTACTGTCCTATTTCTTTGACTTGCGCTATGGAAAAAATATTTGAAAAGATGGTAAATAATCGACTCGTTTGGATTTTAGAAAAATAAAACCTGACACTTCACATCAAGCAGGTTTTCGACAATACCACTCTACCACTGATCAAATGATCAGCTTAGAGAACATTATATATAACATCTTTATTACAAGGAAACATTGTGTCGGAGTCTTCTTTGATCTTCAGAAGGCATTCGATATGACCTGGCGACATGGAATAATGCTCCAGATACGTGAATGGGGCATTCGTGGCAACCTGCCAGTTTTACTCAGAAACTATATGAATGACCGTACTTTCCAAGTACGCGTCAAAAACGAATATTCATCTGAAAAAAAGCTTAGTAAAAATGGCATACCATAGGGTTCGCCGTTGAGCGGTACCCTGTTTACGATCGCCATTAATAAATAAATATTAGCTATTCCATTAGAAATAAGCAAAAGCACCTATGTTGATGATTTGGCAATTGTGTATGCCAGCAACAAGACAACTAAGGTGAAACACAAATTACAACGAGCAATTAACGCCCTTAATGAAGTTGCAAGGAACAATGGATTTCAATTTTCACCAGAAAAAATGTGCTGTGTACACTTCTGTAGGAAGAGAATTCCTCACCAAAGTCCTATTCTGTCCATTGACGACAACCCAATACAATACAAAGATAATGTGAGATTTTCAGGACTGTTATTGGATAAATCCCTTACTTGAGGATTACATATACAGGACTTGAGTGATAGATGCAAAAAGCCCTAAACATTATCAAATGTTTATCCAATATCAATTGGGGCTTAGGTAAAGAAATACTATTGAGACTGTATAAAGTATTGGTACAATCGAAACTCGATTACGGATGCATTGTATATTCATCCGCTAGGAAGTCACATTTAAAAAAGTTAGACGTAATTCATAACAGCGGAATAAGATACGCGACAGACGCATTTCGCACAAGTCCGGCGACTAGTCTAATGTCCGAAGCCGGAATAATGCCACAAGTTATAGAACAGAGATCGTACTGCTAAGGTATGCAACAAATATATGGCCTTATCCTACCCATATAAATAACAAACTTTTTAACAACCATCCTTTGGCTACATTATATGAACATCGTGCTACCTATTGCAGACCAGCCGGAATTAGGTACCACGAATTAATAAGAAAATACGAAATTGCTATACCAGATACATTAGAAATTTCTACGACAGAAATACAGCTATGGCTTTTGCCAGCGGTAAATACAATGCTGGATCTCTCTGGGGAGGAAATAAAAGAGAAGCCAGCAGTGATCATCCAACAGGAATTTTTATCAACCGTCAGTAGTTACGAAGAACATATTAGAATTTATACTGACGGTTCTAAAACCGAACATGGTGTTGCATGTTCCATATATTCAAATCTGGCAGTTTTCCACTTTTGGAAACTGCCAGATATAGCCAGTGTCTATACAGCAGAACTTACTGCCATTCAGCAAGTTCTTCGGTACACAGAACACTATTGTGAAGGAGAGTGCTAATATGTTCCGATTCTCTAAGTGTACTTATTGCAATTCGGAACAAGAACATTAAGGATGTTCTAATTACAAATATTCTGTCCATTTTGTACGTTCTAAATCAACGAAGACAGCGATGCGTGTTTATATGGACTCCAGGGCATGCTGGTATTGCAGGTAATGAAAGCGCAGACGAAGCTGTCAGAAAGGCAACAGTCTGCGATAACTTGGATGCAATTCCTGTACGGGTGGTAGATGTTAAAAACTGTGTAACTAACATAATTAGAAACAAGTGGAATTCTGATTGGAGGAGTTTAAATACAAAATTAAACTCAGTCAAAACTTTTCCGTTTAAATGGAAAAGCGACATGAAGTTGACTCGCCGAAAACAACTGACTGTGACCAGACTTAGAATCGGTCACAAGCGAATAGCAAATTCATATTTGTTAACTGGCGAACAAAGACCAATGTGCGGTGTCTGTAATAAAACACTTACAGTTAAGCATCTAATGAAGAGTGTACTATATAAAAGGACCTCAGAAAGAGGTTCCAGCTAAGAAATGATATTGCTGCTGATTTGGAAAATGGAAATGAAGAAAAAATACTTGCTTATTTACATGCCAGTGGACTTCTTAAAAGTCTGTAAAAATGAAAATTTAAAGATGTGTTAAACAAATTCTAAGGGGTAGTAGGTCCTGACCTACTTGGCTACAGGCATGCATTGCGCATACCCATAGCCTCGCGCCCACATTTCACCCTTGAGGGACCCCATGCCATCATTGGAACACCACGACTCCCGTGTTCTTGCACCGGGAAGGGCAGCCTACCTGCCGAGGGGCTCTTTGGCCGTCCTGAACAGGTGGTCAGATTGCTCTTATGACGCTGTGAGGACCCCGATGGGTTACGTCCTAAGGGACTATTTATAGGGAGGAGTCAACTGCCATGACATCCTGGGGCGACTGATATGCTGCTTAATGGTGGTTCTGGCTGCCCTGAGGGTGTTTAAATAAATAACTGAGACAGGTAGAAGGAGATAATGTATTGTAAAGACTTATATTTTCCATTTATGTACTTTAATTTTCTCAAATTTTAAGATTGGAGCCCTTTACACCCCATAAGTGTTGTTTATTGTTTTGTGGATATTAATGTTTTGCGTATTTGTGTGCTTTTAAATAAAAATGTAAGGGCCCTTTACCCCCTTACATATGATGACCCTGATGGTGATACTAACCTCTTTTTTAAGATTGTGACGAGGACTAATGACTAAGCAGTCAATGTCCGTAAAAAAAAAAATAAATAGTATTAAATAACTGTAGAGTACCATATAAAAATTTAAAAAACAGTTCACTTTCTAGATTTTCAAAAAATCAAATAATTTTGTGCATTTATCGCAAAATAAGAAGTATGATTTTAGGCCATCAAAAATGGAAAGAATTTTTTCTATTGCAGGTAACAAACTAAGGAACCTTGTGCTGCTATGAGAATACTTTTTGTAATCTGTTTTCACAAATTCACAGAACTCTAAGTTTCATTACTCTTACTGTATATATGTGAAAATATTTATAAATTTTTATAACAATAACTTCTATGTCCAGGGGTAGAGAATCACATGCTGTTTGTACTGTGAATTAAATACAATGTGGGCTGAACAATCAATTCCTAAAATAGGTCTATCTAAATCTTTTCTGAACACATTTTCATTCCCCTTGCTCTTTTCTTTCTTCTTTTTTGTTCATTGCTAAACAAATAGATAAAG
Source organism: Lycorma delicatula (assembly GCF_047948215.1). Taxonomy (NCBI): domain Eukaryota; kingdom Metazoa; phylum Arthropoda; class Insecta; order Hemiptera; family Fulgoridae; genus Lycorma; species Lycorma delicatula. Next base: position 56,137,807 of record NC_134463.1, read on the forward strand.
TGATCAAAAATGTGTAAACGAGTGACTTCACATATGAAAACAATATAAACACATTACCCCTGTTGTGTTGCCAGATGACTAAGGAAAAAGTTGTAAATCGATGTCAACACTTGCTCCAAGGTCGGCTGAGAGATGCACAGCCGTAAGAGAATGTTTAAAAAAGCAATGTCGAAGACATTGCTGTTCATATAGCTCTAAAATTAAAAAAAAATCCTTGCTGATCATAAAATTCTCAAACCCCAGATATTTTTGCAACCCTGGACATTACCCTGGACAGCACTAAAAAACCAGGGTTGTCCAGGCTAATCCTGGACATATGGTAAGCCTAGATAAGGCAGAATTGTTTAAGTGGATTGCAAAAATTATCATGTAAGCAGGCACAAAATTGTCAGATTACATGATTTCCAGTCTGAAACTCCTACCAAGTGGGTAAGGCAAAACATAGTCACATTGTATTAGATTACTTTTTTTTTTTTTTTGTCTTCAGTCATTTGACTGGTTTGATGCAGCTCTCCAAGATTCCCTATCTAGTGCTAGTCGTTTCATTTCAGTATACCCTCTACATCCTACATCCCTAACAATTTGTTTTACATATTCCAAACGTGGCCTGCCTACACAATTTTTTCCTTCTACCTGTCCTTCCAATATTAAAGCGACTATTCCAGGATGCCTTAGTATGTGGCCTATAAGTCTGTCTCTTCTTTTAAGTATATTTTTCCAAATGCTTCTTTCTTCATCTATTTGCCGCAATACCTCCTCATTTGTCACTTTATCCACCCATCTGATTTTTAACATTCTCCTATAGCACCACATTTCAAAAGCTTCTAACCTTTTCTTCTCAGATACTCCGATCGTCCAAGTTTCACTTCCATATAAAGCGACACTCCAAACATACACTTTCAAAAATCTTTTCCTGACATTTAAATTAATTTTTGATGTAAACAACTTATATTTCTTACTGAAGGCTCGTTTAGCTTGTGCTATTCGGCATTTTATATCGCTCCTGCTTCGTCCATCTTTAGTAATTCTACTTCCCAAATAACAAAATTCTTCTACCTCCATAATCTTTTCTCCTCCTATTTTCACATTCAGTGGTCCATCTTTGTTATTTCTACTACATTTCATTACTTTTGTTTTGTTCTTGTTTATTTTCATGCGATAGTTCTTGCGTAGGACTTCATCTATGCCGTTCATTGTTTCTTCTAAATCCTTTTTATTCTCGGCTAGAATTACTATATCATCAGCAAATCGTAGCATCTTTATCTTTTCACCTTGTACTGTTACTCCGAATCTAAATTGTTCTTTAACATCATTAACTGCTAGTTCCATGTAAAGATTAAAAAGTAACGGAGATAGGGAACATCCTTGTCGGACTCCCTTTCTTATTATGGCTTCTTTCTTATGTTCTTCAATTGCTACTGTTGCTGTTTGGTTCCTGTACATGTTAGCAATTGTTCTTCTATCTCTGTATTTGAACCCTAATTTTTTTAAAATGCTGAACATTTTATTCCAGTCTACGTTATCGAATGCCTTTTCTAGGTCTATAAACGCCAAGTATGTTGGTTTGTTTTTCTTTAATCTTCCTTCTACTATTAATCTGAGGCCTAAAATTGCTTCCCTTGTCCCTATACTTTTCCTGAAACCAAATTGGTCTTCTCCTAACACTTCCTCCACTCTCCTCTCAATTCTTCTGTATAGAATTCTAGTTAAGATTTTTGCTGCATGACTAGTTAAACTAATTGTTCTGTATTCTTCACATTTATCTGCCCCTGATTTCTTTGGTATCATTACTATAACACTTTTTTTGAAGTCTGACGGAAATTCCCCTTTTTCATAAATATTACACACCAGTTTGTATAATCTATCAATCGCCTCCTCCCCTGCACTGCGCAGTAATTCTACAGGTATTCCGTCTATTCCAGGAGCCTTTCTGCCATTTAAATCTTTTAATGCTCTCTTAAATTCAGATCTCAGTATTGTTTCTCCCATTTCATCCTCCTCAACTTCCTCTTCTTCCTCTATAAAACCATTTTCTAATTCATTTCCTCCGTATAACTCTTCAATATATTCCACCCATCTATCGACTTTACCTTTCGTATTATATATAGGTGTACCATCTTTGTTTAACACATTATTAGATTTTAATTTATGTACCCCAAAATTTTCCTTAACTTTCCTGTATGCTCCGTCTATTTTACCAATGTTCATTTCTCTTTCCACTTCTGAACACTTTTCTTTAATCCACTCTTCTTTCGCCAGTTTGCACTTCCTGTTTATAGCATTTCTTAATTGCCGATAGTTCCTTTTACTTTCTTCATCACTAGCATTCTTATATTTTCTACGTTCATCCATCAGCTGCAATATATCGTCTGAAACCCAAGGTTTTCTACCAGTTCTCTTTATTCCGCCTAAGTTTGCTTCTGCTGATTTAAGAATTTCCTTTTTAACATTCTCCCATTCTTCTTCTACATTTTCTACCTTATCTTTTTTACTCAGACCTCTTGCGATGTCCTCCTCAAAAATCTTCTTTACCTCCTCTTCCTCAAGCTTCTCTAAATTCCACCGATTCATCTGACACCTTTTCTTCAGGTTTTTAAACCCCAATCTACATTTCATTATCACCAAATTATGGTCGCTATCAATGTCTGCTCCAGGGTAAGTTTTGCAGTCCACGAGTTGATTTCTAAATCTTTGCTTAACCATGACATAATCTATCTGATACCTTGCAGTATCGCCTGGCTTTTTCCAAGTGTATATTCTTCTATTATGATTTTTAAATTGGGTGTTGGCAATTACTAAATTATACTTCGTGCAAAACTCTATAAGTCGGTCCCCTCTTTCATTCCTTTTGCCCAGCCCGTATTCACCCACTATATTTCCTTCCTTGCCTTTTCCAATGCTTGCATTCCAATCTCCAACTATTATTAAATTTTCATCTCCTTTTACGTGTTTAATTGCTTCATCAATCTCTTCGTATACACATTCTATCTCATCATCATCATGGGCGCTTGTAGGCATATAGACGTTAACAATCGTTGTCGGTTTAGGTTTTGAATTTATCCTTATTACAATGACTCTATCGCTATGCGTCTTGAAATACTCCACTCTCCTCCCTATTTTCTTGTTCATCACGAAACCTACTCCTGCCTGCCCATTATTTGACGCTGAGTTAATTACTCTAAAGTCACCCGACCAAAAGTCGCCTTCCTCATCCCACCGAACCTCACTAATTCCTACTATATCCACGTTTACTCTATCCATTTCCCTTTTTAAATTCTCTAGCCTACCAACCTTTTTTAAGCTTCTAACATTCCACGCTCCGACTCGTAGAATGTTATTTTTTACTTTTCTGGTGACCCCTTCCTTAGTAGTCCCCACCCGGAGATCCGAACGGGGGACTATTTTACCTCCGGAATATTTTACCAAGGAAGGCGCCTCCATTATTGCTTTTTAAAATGCAGAGAGCCACATTTTCTTGGAAAAAAAAAACAGCTGTAGTTTTCCATTGCTTTCAGCTGCGCAGTACTCAGAGGACTGAGTGATGTTGATATGGCCGTTTAAGTCATTGTGACTCACGCCCCTAACAACTACTGAAAGAGCTGCTGCCCTCTTTCAGGAATCATTCCTTAGTCTGGCTCTCAACAGATACCTCTCCGATATGGTTGCACCTTCGGTCCAGCTACTCTGTATCCCTGAGCACTCAAGCCCCCTCACCAACGGCAAGGTCTCATGATTCATAGAGGAGGATTAGATTACTAATATTGTTAAATTTTGTATTAAAGCTTGAAATTTACTTAAAGTGTTTCCTTATAAGGGAATTTGTATAACGGGTTATTAATTTTTTTATAATTTCTGATATCTTATCTGTTTTTCTCATAAAGTGGCTGTTATTAAAAATTGTATATTAGCTATTTATCAAGAAGTGGTCAATTGGGACCTAAATATTTTTACTGAATGTTTTCAATTGTAATCTAAATACAGTGTAATATTGATAATAAAAACTGATAAAAACATCATTTGGACTAGAAGGTCAAAATATTTTTACAAAGAATTTTGATTTTTTTCTCAATTATACTTTAAACATTTGCATTATTTTTAAAGTAAAAAAATCATTGGACCAAGGGGTCAAATTGGACCCAAATATTTTTACTGAACATTTTAATTTTTTTCTCAATTATGCTCTAAATATTGTATAATTAAGTCATTAATAATTAAAAACCACATGAGATATTTGAAACAAAAATCTTTCAAGAACAAAACCAGGAAAATGATGCAACTTTTCCATCTTTTTAAACAGGAAAACCAAAATTCAACTTTTATTACTTTCTGCTGAAATATGACCCAGATAATTTGTCTTATACAATAGTACAATGGTTAATTTATAAAAATGAAAACTTATTTCTACCAGAATTAATTTCATTTTCATATTAATTAATCTACAAGATTGCATGAATTTCATAATTTTTAACAGATTCAAAACTAAATGGATTATTTAAGAAGTTGATTTGTAAATTAATGATCTAATTTAGAATTAAAACATGGTAGAAGATTATTAAAATACACTATATACATGATAGAAACACTGAATCTTTTTTTAATAACTCTAAATAAGCAAGCAGGATGGTTATACAAGCATGCATATATTGATGGAACATACGGTCACCGCCAAGTAATGGCGAGCTTGGAGTGCGACGATTACTACCAAACGTATCATGTTTATCCTCCTAAGAGATGATTAATTATGGTATGCCAATGTATAGCAGTGATATGTGAGCTGATCATCCAAGCTCATGCCTACTGTACTAATAATGGACCTTTGTGTGTGTGTGTGTGTGTATATATATATAATAAAAGAAACTTTAACTGATAAAATTAATAATTAGTTACAATGAATAATAATTTAACAGTCTATATTCGTGGTAACATTCCTATCTGAATGGCTCTAATAAGTTTCTGCTTTTTTCCTATATTCTTGGTAATATTCCTATCCATATGGTATATTAATTAATAAAAGAAACTTTAAACAAATGAACAAAATTAATAATTGATTACAATGAATAATAATTAAACAACCTATATTCCTAGTAACATTCCTATCTGAATGGTATGTATCTTTAAAATTTGTGCTATATTGTGTAGGTTTCTGTAAACTCTGATAAGCTTCTGCCTTTTTTCCACTGTCTGAATATACTTTAGACAACTGATCCTTTGTCATTGCCTGTTAGAAAAAAAAGAAGTTAATTCTGTTACATAAACTGTAATATTAGTAATACTGTAAATTAAAATAATTTTTAAAACAACCATTATATTGGGTCATTAAAATGTGATAAAATTGTTTTAATTGTAAAGGAAAGGTTTCCCTTTACATAACTAAGATTCTGTATGTTAATATTTTATTTAACCTGACCTGTAATGTAGTAGATGGTAAACATTTTATAATATCAGAAGTTAAGCCTTTCATAGCTTCAGGTGGAATGACTTGAACTTGGACATTTGATAATCCTGATATCACACAACCCACTGCTGCAACCTAAATAAGTAAATAAAATTAAAAACCTACAGATTCCATTACAGTGAATAGAAAATTATTGTAATACAGAGTATTTATAAATGAAATAAACACTTTCAATGCTTTGTAAAAAATTATTTTTCAGATATGAAGATTATTGCTTATACTGTTTTAGAGGAAATTTCTCAAGTTTGTATTTATAACTATTTTGTGCATGAACTGTGAATCACATGACAAACTGTACACCACAGTTCATCCCAAACATGTGAAAGTATATCTCCTTCTATTCTACAAAATCTTCGTCTTTTATAAAACCCCACAAAAAGTAATCACAAGGTGTTAAGTCTGTACTTCTTGATACCCAATGTGCATCATGATGTTTTCTTCAGCTGCACAATAAATTCAATGTCTTGGAAGGTGCTCATCCAAATAATTTGGTACCTCTGTGCCAATAAAGTGGAGCTCCATCATATATGAGAATGAAGTTTTCAATGTTTTCCTTGAGCTGAGGAATTACCTATTCACTTAAAATGTCCAAATAAATTCCTCCAGTTACTATGTGTTTGAGAAAAAGGAACAGTCTGTACACCTTTTTGAACAAAATTAGCACAAAACACATTCATATTAGGTGGATTGTGTACGTGTTGCACAGCTTCTTTAGGATTTTCTTTCCCCATTTTCATAAATTGTTTCTATTGACCTTTGCATTAATATGAAATTGGTTATTTCATCACCAAATTTCAAAGAATCAGTCTTTTTCAACAGCATGTTCATAAGAAATCTTTACATATGATTTTATCATCGTTACTTAAACCTTATACAAAATGTAATTATATAATTTTCAACCATTCTATAAAAATTTCTACAAGGCCAGCTGAAAAATTTGTAATTCTAAACTTACTGATGTAGTTGATTTTCCTTGACTACTTTGGTACTTAGTGCAAACATAATCAACTTACTCTTCTGATACGAGATATTCCAGGTTTTCTCTTATACAAACATCCAGTGTTTTCTAATTACTTTTCCAGTCATTCATTTATGGATTGCCTTGCTGTTAGTGATTAATATACATTGTTCTTAGTAAAGATGGTAATGAGAAGCCACAAGACTAATCAATATCTCTGCAAGTAAGACTGGCATCGAATATTTGTTAATTTTTTATAATACAAAGTCAATGTAATTTTTCAAAGTATATCAGAAAATTAATAAAAATACCTAAGTTACAGATGCAAATCTTTGGAAATGGAACAAAAAAATATTTAAATGTTTCTTTAATACAATTGTGCATTTTAAACAGAGTAAATTCATGGAAGACTACTTTTTGATGAAATTTATATCCAAAATTCCTTGAAATAAAATAATATTATAAATAATTAAAAATCACAACTTATTATATATAACTGAGATTAATGAAACTCAATTACCTTATTAGGCGTCCATTCTTTTGGATCTCCAAAAGCTGCCTCATCAACTGCTAATCTTGCTAAAGCCATCATAACATCTTTAGGACAATCATAAAGAATTGCCAACTCTGATGCAGCATCCCTAATAGAAAAGAATAAATATAAGAAATCAGTATGGAAGAGATACTTTACAAGTACTATATAGTAATAAGATCAGATAAGTATTGCTTATATTATAATTATCTAAAAAAAAATTCTTTTTTAGAGATGTTATACACATGGAAATGTACTTCCAGAAAATGTTTTACAGATATAACCCCATAACGAATAAAAAAATAAAATTCTAAGTGGTTATGTTAGAGCAGCCTTCAGTTTTACATCAAATTGATGGACGTAAGCTAATATTTTTATAGATTAACAGATATGTTTTAGTTAAAATTACTAGTTCTGAAGATAAATGTCATGTAACATAAAACAGTTGTTCATAAGAAAAACGAGTTGATATAAATGCTATTGATGGAAAAATAAAAACTAAGATGTAGTACTGTATTTATAATAAAATATAACAATATGTTCACAACTATGCTAGCTAACCAAGGGCTTATAATAAACAACATGGTGACTATTAAAACTAATTAATCCAACTTGATAAAATAGAATTGTTTGTAATTAAAAATATACAAAAATTACAATACTACTATTTGCTTTTATTAATTTGCATAAACAATATGAATACAAACCTGTATTTATTTTTCCCAAATATTGAATAATTAAGAAAAAATAAACCATTGTCACTTTTAAAATGATATTAAATCAAATAATTTTTATAAAAATATTTATTCAATTTTACTCTCAATTAACACATACATTCAAGTGCACTTCTCGCTTTAAAGTTATAAAAAATATTTTACCAAATAAACAAAATATTTTTTTCTTGGAGAATATAAAATAATACAATCCTATACAAGTAATCTATTCCTATATCTAAATATATCAAAAGCAACTAACTATCAAAAAAATATAAAAATTATTGAAAAAACTTTGCAGCTTGCAAATGAAAACAAAAGCTCGACAATTACATTTATTTCCTGTAAATAAATATATATAAATAACATGTTTTAAAATATTCATTTCTTTAATACAAGAACATTCTTTATTTTACATTTAAAATATAAAAGAAATATCACTTTATGTATAATAAGAATGTAAATGAACAAAAACACTGCAACTATAAGCAGTTGAACATTTGGATAATGTCATATTTCATAAGCTGTCATAAGTCACATGTCACAGTCTTAGTAGTGTTAGTGTTATTTTTGTAAGCAACAAAAAAACTATAATAAAACAAATGAGGAAAGAAAAATCTCCTTTCTATAGGCTAAACTCAAATTCAGCATTGAGAAAGATTCTGATAATTTGGATAAAGTCAAATAAACAAGTAAAAGATTAAATCATTATTTTAGTTATACTCAGTAAACAACCTTGATGAAAAACATCGTCAACTATTGTAAACAGGAAAGGAATAAAATTATTTACTAAGGATGGCGCTGGAAAAACAATTAGTTTTTTTAAGGGCAACTAAAATTACATAAATTTTTTTCTTAAATTATTATTAAACAATAGATGTTCATGCATTAATTAAATACTAACCAAGGTACTTGAAAATTTAAATTTTAGAGGTACCTGTAGGCATCTGGATGTATGTACTGAATATATGACGCGTTAAAAGCACAAATTATTTGTTTCAGTGCTGCTAAATCAAAACCAGATAAATCAGCTTCATCTTTGTAACTCCAGAAATATGAAACAGTTTCATGGAGAGCTAACAACTAAAAAATAAGAGTTTATTTGGTGAAAAATTTAAAAATATAATTAATCTTAAAGATAATAAATCGACTATTATACTTTGTGCTTTATGAAAATATGTCATTAAGCTTCTGAAAAGTTGTTACAATATCAATTAATCATCTTATCCAAGGAATGTATTATAGTTTTACTCACTGTAATAATGCCTGTATGAAAAGCAAATATGGTTCATAACATGCACCAATTTCACTTAATTTTATACTACTATTGAAACAATATGAAGCTCTTGATGCACAGGTGTGTTACATTCAAGTTCTGAATGTGCACATGTTCTACTTAAATTAACTTCACATTAACTTCAGTTTAAAATCAGTGTTGTGGCAGCAGAGCTGTTGGAGAGATCAATTAACATAGGTGGAAGAGGTGAGAGTTTTTAACCTAGTTATTGCATCATGGTATCAAACAGAATGAGGAATGATTTTAGATGTAGATGATTATAAAGAATCAAAATAGGATGTTAATGTGTCAGTATATTAAAACAATTATATTTTTGTCATTATATACTGTATATAAGATCTTAAAACTGTGTTAGACTATGAAGGTATGGTTTATAGTTGTGTTATGATAAATAACCTTAAAATGTTTTCTGAACTAACTCCATTCTTATAAGTTAGATCAATTGTTACTGATAATCTTAAAAATGCCAGTTATATTGTATTTGTGCTGAGTGTTTTTGAAAATTCTGATAGCTTGCCAAATATTTCTTAAGTAATTTTATAATTGTAATTGATATTTCCTCATTTATCCATGTATTAAAAAATTATGTTTAAAGCTAACAGTAATTTTGTATTTCTGCAGAATAACTGGTTATTTTTTATATTATTTAAATGTATTGTACTTGGCATTGCATTACATTTATGTTATTGTTGAAAGTTAGATTAAGAATATTTTATATGTTTTTGTGTTTGTTTTTATTTTCTTTTAATTACTGCATTATTGAATTTATATGGTGTAGAGAAAATACAATCTTTATTCAATATAAACAGAATTGTCCAGTAGAAAAGGAGAGGATGATTATGCATAATATTTGAAATTATTGTGGAGTGATATACTTTTTCTTGGCTTTTACTTCTGCAGTATCTAAGCCATGGCAAGCATACTGAATTGTAGTGAGAATCAACAATTGATAAAATATGAGGTAAAGTATTTCAGGAGGAATGGAAGGTGAAGAAACAATCAACTACTAGTGGAATGAGGCAAAGCAACTGTAACATTTTCAGAAATTGGTAAAAAGGTTACAAAAACATCAAGACTAAATCAGAGAAGGATATCCTTAAGTTCTCATAGAAAAACAAGGCAATCATTGAAGACAGTAATAGTAAATAGGGAAGTTTGTAAATTTCACCGTTTTGTGAATTTTATGATTTCACAAAAATGGTATATCTTTTATCAAACAGGGAGTTACTGTGATTGAGCAGGCTTGAAACAATTCAGTATTATTAAAAAGCCATAAAATCATTGAATTCTTTGGAAATTCTGAGTTATCAGGTACTCTTGATCGGAATGTGGGTGAACACATTTGTGGCTATTTTCATGAATGTTGTTGAGTCTCTAATGATTAAGTAATTTGATATAACCAATTATCAGGAAATGTCCTTATGAAACATCTAATAACTGTTCTTTATGAAACAAATGGAATATGAGTCTTTGTAAATAATACTCATGATCCTAATCAAAAAGTTTGCATACTGCTTGAGAAAACAATGGTGAATAGATTTTTTACTAATCTAATCATGTTTTTAAAGATTATTAAAATTGGTCACATACAGGCAGCACAAAAATTCCTTCACTGTTTAAATAAGATTTTTTTTTAATGAGCTAATTTGTATTTTTTTCTAAGAAAACTACAAATCAGAGGTTTAAAAATAGAAAAATATATGTTTAAAGAAATAATTAAAATAATTAAGCTTTATCTGGAAAATGGAAGTAGCTTTATTTACATTAAAAAACAATTTAGAAGAGTATTTAACATAAGAAATGTTTACTATTTTACGACTGGTGGCCAAATTGAAAATTCTGGATCAGTGGGAGATGCCAGAAGGTGAGGCAGACCTTGAACAGTGAGATCAGATGAAAACACCTAGATATAATAGTAAATGTTCACTGACTATCATAACCATTCAAAAGGTGCTAGTCTCAGTCAGGATTAAAAATATTATTGCTAAAGAACAATTTAAAACAGTATCTTCATATGTATAAATATAAGATTCATCCACATAAGAACTTGAACCAAAATACTTTCGGTATATTACAATCACACCATATTAAACAATTCAGATTTTTTAAGAAGTTATGAATCAGATGAAGCACCTTTTTTCAGTTTATTGGCTTTCTGAACAAATAGAATTCATACTACACAGAATCCAAAAATGTTTCACCAAAAGTTTCTATCTGACCTTTACTTTTTTGAAAATGAAGAAAGCCATACAGAAACTATAAACAGCAACAATCAATACAAATATTGAAGTTATCTATGGTACAGTATATATAACAAATGGTAAAATTATCGAATAAATGCCAAATATACGGTAAAACGTTTTCTTAACTAGATAGAAGAAGCACACCAATATTTAATTAATAATTAATAAGCCCATTTACCAACAATTCTTTGGTATATGCGTTCAAACGCTTTCAGAATAAAATTCCATCAAGAACTAAAAACTTTTTTTAATGTTATAATCTAATTAAAACTAAAACTTCTTTGTCATGTAATTTGTTTTTGTAATGTAATATAATAATATAAGAGTAGTCATCATAGTTTAAAATTAGGTCAACTTAACGTCCTGTCATTATGAATGTCTCCATCGTTATAGATAATGGTAACCTTAAGTTGACATAACTTTAAACTATGACGACCACTGTTATATTATATTTTATTACATAAACAAATTACATGACAAAGAAGTTTTAGTTTTAATAAGATTATAACATAAAAATTTTTTTTTAGTTCCTGATAATGGAATTTTATTTTGAAAGCGCTTGAACACATATATAAAAGAATTGTTGGTAAGTGGGTTTTTTCAATTATTAATTATGTAATAATACCAACAGGCCATGTTTGATAAAATTATCACACCATTATTGTTACAAAAATATGGTGCTGTTTGTACTGCCATTGCCAGTGTATGTTATAAGACATTTTTCTAACTGATTAATCGCTAATAAAAGTAAAATGTTTGAAATAGCTTTCAAGATTCTCCAACCTAGCAACTCCAAGTTTTTTCCTGTGAAGATATCTTGAGAAGAAAGTTAATTCTGATAAGTTCCTAGGGGATTACTCAAGATTTACTTGAAAAAGTCATGATTATTATTTTGAAAAAGAACATTAGTTTATGAATCACAAGGATATCATTTGACAGATATTTTTATAAATATTTTTAAAATTTTAATTTTGAAAAACAGTCTATTTTTCTCAATTTTTTAAAATTTAAATGGGTAAGGGACTTTTGTGCTTATCTGTCAACTGTATTCTTGTGATGTCTTTTCTTAATGATAGACTCTTTGACAAATATTATGCATCATTGTTTAATTTCAGTTTGTTTCAATGTAAAGTTTCTTTTAAAATTGAAAAAGGATTAGATTACTTTTCTTTCAGTACCTGGCTTCTTGATAAATTTCTATATTGTCCAAAAGCTGCAATTGTATCCACATCGCTTAATGATAGATTATGAAAATCAGATGGTGGTATTCCTGAAATAATCCATCCCAATAACCGTAAATCATTTTCTGGAATTTCATCAGCTGATCCATAAACCTATAAATTCAATAAAGTGTCAATAATATACTAAATAGTAAATTTTAATATTTTCAACTATCAACTTTATAATGAAATTTGAACATTTTTTATTTTTGTCATATTGTTTACAATTCTATTTGTGACTGACAACTTGCACAAGCTGTTTTATTACTAATGACAAAGCTTTTAGTCAATCATCTTCCTCATGTTGTCAGTTACTAAATGCAATTGTTACTTAAAGTAAGGTACACTCATTACCAGAATAAGGAGTACAACTACTTATGGGCCCTGAATGAAGAAAGTCGATGTAAATATTCAGAGATTTCTAAAATTTCACATAAATCAATTAATGAATGAATGTTGTTCTTTTATACTAAAACTAGACCTTTGTATAAGTAAGCATTTAAGTATATCAGAATTTAAGGGCTGCAACTCTTGGATAACATTTTTTTGCTGGAACCCATTTACACTACTGGTAATCTTAAATATGATTTTTTTGTTAGGTACTTTAACTAAGTGATCATGTGAAACACAGATTTTACTCATAGAAAATAAAAACCATGATTAACATATTCAAGATCTGTAAAGTTTAAAAACACAATAAATCTGAAAAAAGAACAAAATAAACAATACAGATCAACTATACCATCACATTACATATTAAATGCGTTTCTAAATCACTTCAAAAATAAGGTGATTTCATAGAAGCATATTTCTATATATTTGGAAAGTACTTTTAAAAATTTGTCTCTAAAATTTTAACCTATTTTGTCGTGTTGCAACAATATTCAGCATAAAGAAAGTTTTATTTGAACTGAAAGATTTTTTTCAATCCAAACTCATGGGTGTAATTTTTAATTTATACATTTTTTTTTCTTCATTTTTTTTAGCCATCACTCGACTGATTTGATGCTTTTCTCAACTTCTTTTTGTTTTGTGTTTAACTCCAACAATAATTACTACATCCAAAGTTGACACATTAATTTCTTAATAGATGATCTACCAATCTAGTTCAGCTCAACAACATTCTATTGCAGATTTCTCCCTTCTTAAATTTGTTGTTAAGAACTCATTCATTCATATAACAATACATTCATACTCTCATTAATCAACTTAATATTCAGTATTACTTAATATTCAATATGTTACATCAATTAATACTCAAACGCCTTTAATTTTTTCCTTTTTGATTTTCCTGTCGATGCCTATTTTACTATCATGAAGTGCTATAACCAGACAATACATCATATTTAGTATTATCAGGCTCTTTTTTACTCACTTTTATAGTGAGCAAAATCACAAAGTTAATAAAAGATTTCCAGGTAATTTATAAAATAATTTGTTTATCAATTTTTTTTTAGAAATATATTAAAATTAATAATAAATAAATATATAATAAAAATTATAGGTACCTTAACAATTACTTTCCAAAGTATCTCTGCTCTCATGGGTTGTAAAACATCTTTTCCAAGAATTACCAAACATGACTGAAGTTCAGAAGGTGTTATAGTAACTAATGATTGTAAGTCATTTTCAGATAGCTTTGCACCAGATCCAGCATTAATTATATCAGCACAACTAAAACTATAGTTTAAGTTGTGCTGCTGTAAACCTAATAATAATTGTGCTGCTGTAAAGCCTAATTCACCTGAAAGAAAGAAAAAGTTCATTACATTATGTTGTTACAAGTATTCATACAAATAATAGTATACACACACACACACACACACACACACACACACATACACACATACATACATATATATATATAGCATAATACATATTATAAGCACAGCTAGTTTACTACAGTTGTGGGGCTTCTTTAAATAGGTTAAGCATATAACATATAAAGAATACATCTTTTACTTGTAAAAGTTAGTTATAATAATTAAACAAAATTCTCTACAATAAGCCTCTTAATATTTATTATAAAATGCCTTATTTTTAAAATAAATATATAAGGCTGACTTGAAAAACTAATAAACATTTTATTTTACCATCAAAAGAGAAATGTTGTTGGACTTAAATTTATAATGAGTAAAGGTAGTGAAATTTATATTGAGCAAAGAGAAATATCAGAATATTTCTCTTTGTTTTATCTAAATTAAAAAAAAATATGCATGACTTAATTCAATATTGTATACAAATATCTGAACTTTTTCATACTATGATAAGTTTAACATGGGGTTTTAATTTATTAGTAAAATTGTTGTTATTCACTGACAAGTGACATATTTATCAGTGAAGAACTAAAGTCAGAGACATCTTCTCTGATGAACAATTCCCCTATTTATGCATGTAAAAGGGAATAGAGTTCATACCTTTAATTTCTTTTTTCTGTATGTTCATCTTTTATTATAAGAATAATTAGGCAGTGATAGGAATTAAATAAAATGTTAGAAAAAAAATTCATTAGCATATAAAGTACAACCTCACCCTAATTTTAGCACATAATAAAAATGTTCATTAATTATAAATTATTTATCTGTTATGTTTAAATATCAAAAAATGTTAAGCAACTTTCTAATGTAAATTTTATGAATTATTTTAGTTTTAACATAATATACTCATAAGTAACATTATGTTAACAGATAATCTCTATTTTGTTATGCTTCCTGTAAGAGTAAACATTTTCTTTTTTTTTTACAAAAATTAAATAGAATTCAAAATGGAATTAACATAAAATAATTTCACCTTATTAGGTGATACCATTTTGTCATTTGTCAGATAACATATGATTTAAAAATAAAAAAATATGCAAGTATGTTAAAAATAAAATTATTGATAACGTTTTAAGAAAAGACTATAAAAAGGATGAAGAAGATGCTGAAATATTGGAATTAACATAACAGATGAAAATGAACAAAAAAAAAACAAGAACAATAGAATGAACTTATTCAATACTATTTTCTTTAGATGTTATAGTGGATGAACAATCTTTACAACATACATGCCTATTCCTTATTCATTACGCGATGTCATTCATTTATGTAATTCCTATCTGTTATCAATACTGATTACATTGTTAGGAAAATGTAATTTTCTGTAAATTTCATAGTGTATCTTTAGGACCTGGTACTAGATAGCATATTTGGTGTAATTTTGAACTCTACAGCAGTGCTTAATCGAGAATTTAAAAAATAATAATAATTTTATAGAACATTTAAAGATAAAAATTTCTGAAGTATATCAATTAAAACCTTACAATTTGAAATTTTGTTATTTAGTTTTTTCTTTTTTTTACAGTTCTTTGGTCTTTGAGTGACTGACTTTGAATTTCTTACACACTGTTTGATTTTTTATGGTCTCTTCTTAAGTGTTGTAGCTTATAAGTAAATACACTTATTAAGAAATATACATAATGTATATTTATTAAAGTAACAAATTGAATTTAAATGATCAGCTAAAATTTGAATCTATCTTACATTGAATTAAAAAACAGTGAATTAAAAAAAATACAGGAATGGTTGAACAAAGTCATGAATTTTCATGACAAGTTATGTTCTAAATCAAAAAGTTATTACTTTGTCAAAAAATAGTAGTTTCAAAGAACAGTGGGAAGGTATTTTTGGTGCTAAATCAATTTTCAACACAATTTATTTTTGTTTTTCTTTTTAAATTCGTATAGGTCATCTCATATGCACTTGTTTAAAAAACAGCAATTTATTTCTAACTATTTATAAGCTATGTTTATGAATTATGATGACTCTACAATAATATTTTATTATAGACACAGGATGATAAATGACCTCAAATTTTAGACATTTATTTCTGCTACACATACTTTTTGAAATTATGTTTTAAGATTAAGAATTAGATTTTTCACAGAAATATACAACCATTTTTGTGAACAGTTTTTCAAAAATCTTTGAAAAGATGGAAACTAGACTTTACTGAGCTGTAATATTTCAAATTATCTTTTCAGTTTTGAAATTAAAATTTTTGCTATTTTCCACTGACTTGTGTAGTGGGCAAATTTTAAAAAGGCCAGTTTATGATTTTAATAACAAGGTTTTTTTTTTTAGTAGTTGCCTTAATATTAATCTGATTGTTTAAATTTAACAAAGTTCTTTTCAGAATTATTTTTTCAATGGTACTTGTTTCTATTTAAGTAGGATTGAAATCATTGATTATTATATCTGAGAAATAGGTATCCATTGATTTCAATCTCCTATAACTGCAATTAATGAATAAAATGTCTATAACATTGGAGAAATTATATATTTTACATCATTTAATATAAAAAATTATTTATTATTTCAGTCAGTTTTTATCATGTTTGGTAGAAGTTTTTATTAAATCTAATTAACATATATACAATTTAAAAAGAATAAATTAATTTGTAAAACAAATTTATTGTTTCTTTTAAAACAAAACAATAAATCCATCAAAGCAAATGTATATTTATTTATTAATTTATTTATAATAAATAAAAATGTTTGATTTACAGAAAAATGTTATCCTTTAGAATGTATAAGTAAATTTTATTGTAGTTGCTGCAATTTTGAAGGTACATTTGTAAATATTCATTATATATTTTATTGTAGTTTTTACTTAAAAATTTGATTAGTTAAATTTAGTCGTCATAAAAAAACATTTTAAGTGAATATTTTAGAAGTGATTATAACTAAGGCATTGAAAGTCAAGTCAGACAATAAAAAAAGGATTATGCAGATGTAGAGGAGAGCAGTAAGTGCAGCATCAAGAACGAATTCAAGCAGTGAAAGGATCCAAAATAAAATCATATCAGTAATATCATGAAGCATCTTAAAAAGTTGAATTTAATAATGAGGTTACATGTCTTTTTTTAATTTCAGTAAAGTTTTATGACATTATCCATTTTCTTTTTTTACTATATTAAAACTGAAACATTTTACTTACTAGGTTCTATTTATTCTGAAGTAAAAATTATTTTAATAATGTTTAAATGTATGTTGCTGTGCAATTAAATTAACAATGACAAGTTACAGTTTTTATTTTAACAATATTTATTTAGTATTTAACATCACTTAGGAACTAATTTGTGCATTCATGCATGCATATGCTCTTTTCCTGTTTAGCCTCCGGTAACTACCGTTAAGATAATTCTTCAGAGGATGAATGAGGATGATATGTAATGAGTGTAAATGAAGTGTAGTCTTGTACATTCTCAGTTCGACCATTCCTGAGATGTGTGGTTAATTGAAACCCAACCACCAAAGAACACCGGTATCCATGATCTAGTATTCAAATCCGTGTAAAAATATCTGGCTTTACTAGGACTTGAACGCTGGAACTCTTGACTTCCAAATCAGCTGATTTGGGAAGACGCGTTCACCACTAGACCAACCCGGTGGGTTATGCATGCATATGCTGTGTACACATATACACACAGACAGACACTTATGTATATATACTTGTAATTAGATTCTATTTACATTAACTGAACAGTGTTTGATTTAATTTTTCTACTTTTTCTGCAAAGAAGTTTTATCTACTACTTACAAGTAGTAATTTAAGGAACCATAAAATTTTAAATGAGAGAAAAAATAGCAGCTAAATGTTTTCAGCTTGTGTGAAAATATAAGAAACTTCATTTTCTTTTGAAGAAATTTAAAAAAATATCGAATAAATTTTCTAATTAAATAAAAAATCTAGATTAAGTTTAATCTTAATATATTTCTCTATAATAATAAAATGAAATATATAAATAATTTATTAATAAAAAATTTATTTTATTTCTTATAAAAATTTAAGATATTTCATACTCAGATAATGGAGAGATTAAAAGTAGAAAATTAAAAATTTTGATTAATCATATTCCTATGCTTTAATAAAAAAAATGGCTTAAAGATAAGAAATCTGTCGTTTGACTCTAGTAATAAATCATGCCCACATTATACAATAAGTCAATCATATAGATCTATATATCAGTAGCTAATCAGCCGATAAATCCTACATTTCATATCTATTTTCTGTTGTACACCTACATATCATATATAATGGGATTTAAGAAATAATGAAAAACAGAAAGAAATTAACATTAATAGATTAAAATGAAAAATTCTAAGCTATTTATTTATTTAATCTTTTAATTTATATGATATGCCAACTAAATTATTCAGTAACAGATTCAATATATGCAATGATTTCAAACTCAAATTTTTGATCCAGACAAAACATTAATTTATTGTATAACATTATGTCCATCACTCATTTTTTTAAACTCTTTGTTTTTCAAATTTGCAATAACTTATTTTCTATGTTTGATTAATTAAAAATCCTCTAACTGAGTTGAAGCAGCAGCATATGTAATGGATGGATTGCTTTACTCCAATAAGGATTGTAATGATCTCGTTGTTTTACAGTTCTGTCCCGACCATTTTTATGAACGTAATGCATGGAAAGCATCTGAGGTTCTTGATGTATACTAGTCTGAATGTAAGTCAGAGTTGCTTTCTCTCAGAGTAATTATATTCACTATACAGCCACTCCCTGTTATAAACAGAATTGATTTCTCACTCACACAGCCAAAATTCCACTATATTTCACTGAGCTTGACATGTTGATATCCAACTGTATATTAATTTCATTGAAGAAGGTAACAGGAAACCATTCAGTTCTTACTTTCTCTAGTAAGCCTGACGTAGGATGTTTGTTATTCTTAAGGATAGATAGTAATGTAATTTTTTTGAAGTGATTTATGACTAATCTCAGGTTACTTAAACCACTAAAACCATAAAGTTTTGGTGACTGATGTCACTAAAGTTTTGTGACTAATGGTCACTAAAACCAAGCATTGAACATAATTTACAATTCAGTATAAAATGAATAATATATGGATTCATTGCTAAGATAGTATCCAGTTTGAAAAAGTTAAAATTGGAATAAAAGTCATGAAATGTGATAAAAAATATAATTACTTTACTATCAAATTGTGTAATACTGTAGAAACTGAAGAATATACTTAGTTCCAAAGATGCAAAACTTACTTAATTTTAAAAATAAAAAAAAGTATAGTTCAGAGAGGATGGGATCAAAATAGGTCTGGTATAGAAAGGATAACTTTCATACGAAGAATAATTTTGCTAATAACAAAAAAGGAAAAGATGGAAAAAGAGGAAAAGATAAAAGGGCAGTGGTGGATTATGCCCAACAAAGTCATGTACAAAGAGTTAGAACCCATCACTGATACCATGTATAAGAGGAGACTAGGATTCTTTGGACATATTATGAGGTTGCAAGATTCATGACTTCTGAAACAGCTAGTAAAGCACAATCTCGAATAGAAAAACACCAAGACGGGATGCAGATGGATCAGAGAAATAAGAGAGGATCTGAAAGAAATTGGCCCTATACCAGAAGACACCACAGATAAGATAGAATTAAACAAGAATATCAAGAACAAAGACACTCGCTTCACACTCACAACATGAACATTTTCAACACTAGAAAGGGCACAAAGATCGGAACGTATTAAAAAAGTACTGGGAAGGCCACAAGGCCCAAACAGTCCCATTGAAGAGACTTGGATAATGGACTGCCTAAAGTAATCCTGTGCAGTCATAGAAGATAATAATAATAAAGGAAAAAATACTCCCACCAATTTATTTAACATTAATAGATTTAATTTAAGGAAACCAATATTAAAGTAACAATCAGTTTATATATATATTACTGATTAAAAATACAGAAAATAACTGAATTTTCAGCATAACTGAATAAAATATAATATATTTATTTGTAACCCTATTTAATTATTTTTTACTTCAGCACTCAAGTAGTCTTAAATGAAAATTTTTTCACTGGCATTAACTACACTCAGGTAGCCTTTGTTATTGATTGGCACTGCTGTGATATGAAATTCTAGTTATTTTAAGCTATCAAAAAAGAATTAAAAATGTGAGAATAAAACTACTGTTAAAAAAGGTGGTTTAATCATTCATCTTAAAAAAAAAATCAATAATTGTGATTTTTACCACCATTAACTATCATGGAGGGAAAATTTTGAAATTTTAAAATCTTTAATTCTATTTCTTATCTCTACATATTATCAATATTTAAAAAATAATAACAAAGTTAAACCACAGATAAATCATTAAGTAACATTAAAAATTAAAAATAAACTTTCCTAATACTTACCCTCAATAAAAAATACAATATTTGAGAAAATAAGTATTGTAATTAACATTTTACAAAGTTTATATTATATATATTTAAAACATACATTTATGATAATTTTTTAACTTATCATTATTTTACTCCATGAATGTTATTATAAACACTAAAAATGTTCTGAATGAAACTTCTGTTTAATTTTCATTCCATGAAAACAAGAAATTGGTATTACAAATTTATATTTTAATGCATTTTAAAAAAGGTTACATGACAATGACTTTCATTGCATGCAAATTATGTTTTTATTAATTCACACATGTATCACTTTAATGTCTTGTCTTAAATTTTTCTAACTTGAATTAATAATATTAATTTGATCTTTTAAAATAACAATTTAGATTCTTAGTTATTACTGCTCATAAATTACTAAAAGAAAAAGTAAAGACTTCTCATATTCTACTGGCATTTTTTCTTTTTTTTTATTGTATTCACAGAAATATTCTTCTATCAAGATGAATACCAGAATACTTTCTCTAAAATCAGATATAATAAAACTTCTTTACTTCAAAATAACTGGAGCTAAAGCTTAATTGGATTATCAAAAATTGGGAATACATGTGTCTACAGAGTAGTGATAGTTACTAAAATCCAGTCTTTGGATCAACAGCTGAACATGAAATTTACATATATTAACTATTGTTTGTCTTATATAAACGAAATTGTGTAACAAATTATTTTTTTAATGTTTTCTTTTTATAATTCTCAGTGACACTGACAAGTTTTTTATATTGTTATATTTAAAATAAATGTATTATCTTGTTAAAAAACACAAAAAAAGATCTTTAGTACAATATTACAATCACTAATAATTTCTTATGTAATTTAATATGATTATTCAGTTTTCTATTTATTACTACTCTGTATTTGTATAAACATTTATTTTCCTTTAGAAGTTGTTTGTCCTAGTTTTGGGATCAAAACCCATATCATTACAAAAAAAATGTTTAAATTTAATTAGGTTTAAACTTTTTTCCAGAAATCTTGTTAAAAAAATTCCTGAAGCGAACTTATCCAAACATGAAAATGAACAGCCATTATGTTATTTGAAATAATCCAAATGATCTGTTTTAGTGAGAAAGTCTGGCTTTCAATTATTTTTTTGTTACTGCTCAGTCCCCTGAGGTAACAGAATTTACCCGATGATGCTAAAAAATAACCTACCATTCTATTTTTACATATGTACAAGTTTGTTATAATTAGAATGAAATTCTAATGTCAAAAACAATCTTTCTTTACAACTGAAAAGTCTCTTGAAAAAATAATTCAAATTAAAAAAATAATGCTAACAATATGAACTTTTATTGATTTCTGTATAAGTGTTCTTAAAAAATGTAACTAGAAAAACTTTTTTTAATTAATCTCTTACACATTTTTGGAAAAATAAGTGTCCTCAGGGTTACACAACCTGGCAAATCTTTGCAGTGGTTATCAGTTATGTGTGTAACCTTTGTTACACTATTTCTTTATTCAATGTTCACAAAAAAATAAATAAATAAAATGAAAAAAGAAAAAAAATGATTGTTTACAAAGTCCATACTGTGAAACATTCATTCTCATTTTTAGTGACTGTGAATTAGTACAAGTGCCAATAAAAGTAAATCTTTACTCCTATTTTAGATTATTTTTAATATTATGCTATTATTTATATATGTAAATACTATAAAAACAGAATATATCAGTAACATAGAATTTAAAAGTCAAAATATATTTAAGTTTTGGCATTCGTACTTTATTCATTAGGGCAATATGCCAGTTGTATTTCTGTTTATATATTGTGACCTGGGCAAGAAATTTAGAATTGGCCTCAATAAGAAATAGTTTCAAGTTAACAGGTCAACAGTTCTTATCTATCTATTTGGTTTAGATTATTCTTTTAGATTTTTGAATTATTTATTTCATAAAAAAAATTGTAAATACAAAAACAAGTTTTGTGTAAAATTCTTGGCATTTCTGAAAGCTAATTGATCTTTTTTAAGTAGTAGTTTTACTTTAACAGAAGTTTATAATGTAGGTAAGTACATTAAACAATCAATTACTACAAAATATAAAACTGCTGTTCTAATCTACTTTAAATACTTTAAATAAATTAATGTTATCATTTAAATAATTATAATAAAACAGCGATTTAATTTTACCAATTTAAATATTACATTCTTTTAATATAACAAATATTTACATCATTTTATTACATCTAAGATACCTTAAAATGTATTCTCTCTTTACCATTTACTAATATATATATATATGTATAAATAATAATTTGTGTTTTTTTTTTTCAATTAAGGATTACAAGAATTCTGATTTCAATTTATAAAAAAAAAAAAAAAAATGTATAGGGTTCTTTTCTGGTCAGTTAGGTAGCATACTGTAAGTAAAACACAACCCCAGCAAATCAAACATAATTTTCATTGATTTAAAAAGTGAAAAGTGGTGGGGATGAAATTTTATTAATACTTAACAGTACGGCCCAAGACTTCGTAAGAGGTTAATGCTCCCTGCCAGAGTGCATATAATAATCTACTTTATTCTGTTTGTTTTTTCTTCTCAGGTAACTTACATTACGTTCTAGTAACAAATGAATACCCTGCAGTATTCATTAGGATTTGAAATAGTTTACAGGTACGTACTGTAAATTAATTTAGTATTCCAGTACTTAATATATAATTTTTATTCATTAAATTACTTCTGTAGTTTGAATTATAACCTAGTGTAATAATTAATTAACAACCAATTATGTTGTACTGATCAAATCAGGAAGGACAGAGGTTAATGGTTTCAATATATATCTGGAAGAAGCAAAGAAAATCATAGAAAAACTTTAAACAAAAAAAAATTACAAAATCAAAATTATTACTGATTAAAAAAGAATAGTTGTTACAGTTCATGAGAATAATAGCAATGTAAATGTATAATGATACATATGTATTAAGTTGCATAAGTGTCATCGGCTGTAGATCACCTGATGTGAATAACAAATTATTCTCAAAAATAACCTAGCCATTTTCAATAATTACAAGATTCAATATGAGACTTATTAAGGAAAATGAGGAAAGAAGTGCTTTCCCATTTTTTCTTTTCTAAGTTATATATATATATATATATATATATATATATATATCTATATCTATTACTACTATAAAAAGAGGAAGAGGGTTTTTGTTTATTGATAAATCAATCGCAACCAAATTTATACCCGTGTTCCTTGCCATAACTGAGAAGGCTTTTTGATATAATTAATCTCAAAACAAAAAAAAATAACAAAATATATAAATAAATAAATAATAAATATATATATATATTATAGCTAATTATATAATATAAACTACTCCTACATAGAATACAGTACTGTGTTAACATATTGATATGTTAAAGGAAATTTTAAATATTATAACGTTTTACATTTTTAAAATAAAAAATTTTATTGACTGAGCAAATATTTGTTCTAAAAATTTTAACATATCATATGTATTCTAATGTGTAAATGTAAAGAAGAAAAAAATTAAAAAAAACATTACTGAAGATGGGTCTAGGCTCGAAAGCACTTTAATGAAAAAAAGAGTGTTTTTTAATGCTGAACTTTGTGGAGTGGCTGAAAAAGTTTATATTATATAATTAGCTAGAATTTATGTGCAGAGGAATTATGGACTACAAAAAATTTAATTTACATAAATTAATATATATATATATATATACTTGCAGGTTACCCGTCGTGACCCACGCGATACTTGAATTTTAAACATATTTATTGAATGTTTTGAGTGATGCTTTTGCTTGTTATGTTGCTACGTTTAAAAGATGATGTCAGAAATAGATAATAGAACTCCTGTTCTTATCACTTATAATCATCATTCATCATCATAGTTACTTGCGGGCTCCTAAAAAAATTAGTCTACCCTTGTAAAAAAAAGTCTACCCTTTTTTCCATCTGAGCCCTAACAGACTTAGGGCTTTTAAAAATCTATTAATAAATACTAAAAACTTCTTAATCACATGTTATTTAGAGAATTTATTTTAATAAATATTTAAATAACAAACAACATAAAAAATTCAAAAACATTAAATAATAATAACAAATAAAAAAAATGAATATAAATATTTTAAGTATAATATAAAAATAAAATTATTCTAGAAATTCTTTACATTAAAATCTTTATTTTTTTTTACATTCTACATTAAATTTTTTTCTTCTGCCACCATCTGGACGATGATAATGCTTTTGCCCAGGTAATAATGCTTCTTCAATTTCTTCCCATTTGGGATTGAATGTAAAAGTTATGAATAGATCCAAACTGCCATAATGTTGAACATACGTCAGTTCATCTTGAGCTTGTTCGTGCATATATCGTGGACCTCCTGTGAAAGATGATGGCAAAACCACGACTTTACTTAGAGATAAAATAAATTTTAGGTATTTTGTAGAATAGTTTAGTGTTAGTTATGAAGATCACTCTGCTAGAGTAATTTTATACATAGAGCAACAGAAACAAATACGAGCCAGAAGAAATAAATAATAAATAACAACATTAATAATAAATTTAAATAAAGTTTAAAAATTAAATTATTAACAATAAATAACAACATTAATAATACATTTAAATTAAATTAAAAAATTAAATTGTTAATAAATTTTACTACCGTAATCCATTCATTCAATATCAATTGATCTTAAAACACAAATATTTTCAACACAAATAAATCGATACTGAAAATACTATCGATTATTCATTTGAATCCCTTAAAATCATTTATTTGAACCCTTTAAAATCAAAATTTTGCAAAATCCTTTCTTAGTGCACGCCTACTTAAAGATACAAAGGTACCCTGAAAATTTCAAGTCTCTACCTATAATAGTTTTGGCTGCACGTTGATTATAAGTCAGTCAGGACATTCTCTTTTATAAATAGAGATGTATATAGTGGAGATTAGTTGAAGTACAAAAAATTGAATGAATAACATTATAAAAATAGAATTAAATTTATGTTAAAGAAACTCTATATCTATTCTATACTATTATATAAAAAAGAAGAGGGTTTTTTATTTGTTTGGGATAAACAAAAAAGCTACTTGATCAATCTCAACAAACTTATACCCTTGTTTCTTGGCATAACTGAGAAGATTTTTAGATACCAAAAAATCTTGTAGAACCAACTGATTGATTGCTTTCATATTTTCAGGATATATTCGTATTATACCATGGAAGGTTTTAAGCCACAGATTGAGTCCCTAGCTTCCTTGAAAGTTAAAATATTAAAAATATTCATTATTTCTTCACCAAAGTAAATTAAAGATATTCATTAAGGAAAAAAAAGATTAATCTTTTTACTTCATTATAATATTTCTGCCTCCATGGCAAAGAAATAACTGATGAATTTTTCTTCGTCAAAGGTGTGCATACTTTAGTTACCATAGCTATATTATTCTGTCTTTTGTAACTTAGTCTCTTTTTCAGGTTTTTATAAATCCTGAATACTTTATTATTTATCAGTATTATTCTCACAGTCATGAAGATAACAAACAGTGCGGAGGTCTAGGAGGCGGAGCCCTCTGAGTAGACTGGAAAGGTAACCAAAGTGAGCTCTGTGGGTGTCCAAGGTGCCATCCCCTTGCAACACGGGAATGGTGAGCAAAGCTAGCTCTGTGGCCCTGGGAGGCCCAAGGAGTCCCTGAGTTGGCTTTGGGGGTTGGCCTGGGCCAATCTGGGCACTGAGGGTCCAGGTTCTTGCTAGATGGGCTGGCTAGTATATATATATATATATATAGTTACATATCAGTATGCCAAGCCCACTAAGTAGTAAGTAGCGGGTACTAACTATTGGTAGTTTGGTAACTAGTAGTTTTTCAAAATCTGACTTATCCATTCTTAAGAAAGTATAAAATGAATACCTATCATTAAACAATAATTTTTTTATTAAATTAGTCCCAAAAACTTCACTATTACTTAAAATATTTTTTGACACCAACATTTTTTCCTTTATGAGCCTGAACTTATAACAGTATAAGCACAAGGAGATTACAGTAGCAGTGAGTGGGAGACTGATACTTATCCTAGTGAGGATTCGAAACATTGCTATTGCTGTATATCTGAACACAAGTCAATGTAGCTCTATCAAGTGGTGAACAAACTGTGAGTTCATGTTGCTGGTCTGAATGAAACTTAACTGTCCCAGAACCTAACTTATGCAGCAAATAGGGGTTGAATATCAATCTGCAGAACATATTAATAATATGCAAAAAAAATGACTAACATGTTAATCTACAAATTAAAAGGACTAAAAAGATTAAAATCTCTTAAAGAACAGCATTTTTTGGTGTAAATATTTAAATACTTGGATAAGCTTATAATCAAATTATAATATAATCATAATTCAAGAAATTTTTTGAAATGTTTATTTTCAAAAAAATCAGTTAGAAATTCTTTTAAGACTAAAATTCATAATCTACAACTAAGAATGCTCAAGGGGTATTCCATTTTAATTCAAAAAATTTTCAAAAATTTTATTGCATCACTATTTTTGATTTTGATATTTAGTATATGATAACTACCCACCTTGTAGTGGCCAAAAAATAATTATTTTATATTTAAAAAATTATTTTTCTTGACTGAGAGACTATTCCCTTAACTTACCAACAGGTAAAAACGGCCATTTTACAAAATTTGGTTATGTAACAAAATGAATTTTGAGTACACTAAGATGAAGTTCCATCTTTAGTCTTTCCAAAAAGCCCTTTTTGACTCTCTGTATGATGTAAAATAAGAATGCTCATGTAAAAAGTGACGAAAATGTCTGCCACTTGCTGGTGAGTTAGAAAACAGTCTATTACACAAAATATTTTTTTTTAAATATAGAAAAAATATTTTTTGGCCACTACAAGGTGGGTAGTTATCATATACCAAATATCATCAAAATCAAAAATAGTGATGCACTGATCATTTTTTAATTAAAATGGAATACCCCTCAAAAAAAATTAATAATGAAAATTAAAACAACACCGGGATTAAAAAAATATACACTTTTGAAATTTGGATATATTGGTAAAATCTTTGGCAAATAAAGTTTGTACAACCTGAATTGATGCAAGAACAATATCCACATTTTTATTTGAAGAATTGGATATCATGAAAGCTGTATAGAGAAGAGAACTTAAAGTATATATGATACATTGAAAGGAAGTATTTATATTGTAATTAATAATACAGGGGAGCCTAAATAGTGAAAATTTACTACTGTAGATGTGCACATAGTCAGCACAATTTTAATTGCCAGGATGACTGGTGACCTGGAATGGAAGGTCGGACAAAAAAAAGAGAAGCACCCATAAGTATATAGAAGTAAGGTTTGATATCGTTTGTAATATCACTATAATACTTTACATTGAAATTCAGTGCAAATATTTGCTTTGTCTAGAAATTCGTTTTCAACTGTTCTCTGAAAAAAAATCATTTGTAATAATACAGATGATTTAATTATAGTCAAAACTGTTTAATAAAATCTCATGAAAGTCAGAAATAATGATAAAATATTGTACAGAATTTTAATTAAAGTTAACATTTTAATCAGCTTTTATTAACTGACTACCAAAATATTACATTTATTATAAATAAATATTACATTAAGTATGGAAAATGTAAAGTAAGTATGATATTGTAAATCATATTTTTGATAAAACATTTTTCTAGATTCAAGTTAATACCATGTTCAAACTTAACTTAAAAATTTCATTTTTTTAGGGATTACAAATGTTTGGAAATCCCCAGAGATATAAAGCCAGCCTTCAGAGGTTTGAAAACAGGCATGCCACTGCAGGTTTGATATAGCAAATACGTTAAATATTTTTATTTTATTTTGTCTACTAATCTTAAATTGTTGGGGATGTAGGATGTAGAGGGTATACTGAAATGAAACGACTAGCACTAGATAGGGAATCTTGGAGAGCTGCATCAAACCAGTCAAATGACTGAAGACAAAAAAAAAAAAATCTTATTCTAATATTACATCAAATACTTAAAAACATAATAACAAAATGAATACATAAAATATCTTAAAACTGTTGATATTTTGTTCAGTTATTTACAAAAACTATTTGATTATAAACAATTATTTTTATGAATTAGTTATATCTACTTGCCATAACCGTATTCACTGTGTAAGACAATTATTTTAATAAATCAACCAAATGATATTCAAGACTATATTAATTTTTATTTTAAAATAATCCTTATTAGTCTTTCAGTTATAGTATTTTATATTGTCATAATATTTAAGTCACTTTCATAGTCATCTTCAGAGAAACTGGCATTTTTGGTTTTTTTTTATCAAGACATGAAAACCACTGAATATCATTTTTGATTATCATTGATGATAAAGACAAAACAATTGAAAGCATTATGATTTTAAGTATTAAAAAATATATATTTAAAAGTAAATGTGTAGTACTTCACCACCAACTCATGAATTGTATTGTACATTTATTAATTAAAACTGCCTTACTTCTTAACAAACCCTAGAAGTGTGTTAATGAAGGTTTTAAGGTATGTACATTGCTATAGTTGGCATTCATTTGACATTCTTATTTTTCTAAAGATGAATACATCTGTCATTTTTTTATGCTCAAATTAGTCTTTTTTATCCAAAAATGAAGCCCTTAAAATTTCAGTTTTGGAATAAAATCGCTGTTATTTTCTTTACATTTCCAAAAACATGGGAGATGGCAAAATTAATCATAATCACAACATTCATTTCAACGAGGAAGATTGCTGTTCATCAGTTATAGGTCACATAGAATACCTACAGTATAGTAGGTCACACCTATAGTAATTAGTGAAGGAAAGGTTAGACAATGGTATCGAGAATTTAAAAATGGCTGCACAAACGTGCATGACGAAGAACGGAGTGTCGGGCCCAGTATTTAGACCAACGAAATCGTTGAACAAGTGAACCGAAAACTGCGATGTGCTCGGCGATTGACGATTATTGCTCTGGCTGATGAATTTCCGATGTTAGACGCACCGCTATCTACAGGATTGTCAAAAGCTCGGATATCACAAACTGTGTGCAAGGCGGATACTGAAAATGCTCACCCACCAATACAAAGAGCAAAGGGTGAGCAGTGTACGAGCGTTTTTGGACCGTATCGACAAGATGGAGATGATTTGGTTTCCAACATTGTTACGGGCGACGATACTTGGATATCCTACACCAACGCAGAATCGAAACAACAGTCGATGCAGTGGCGCCATTCAAGTTCCCCAAAACCGAAAAAAGTTTAAGCAATCTCGGTACTCGAGTCGAAAAATGTTGGATACCGTTTTTTGGGACGAAAAGGGCGACATTTTGGTTGATTTCGTGGTTGTGGATCAACAATTACAGCTAACG
Organism: Lycorma delicatula; assembly: GCF_047948215.1. Taxonomy (NCBI): domain Eukaryota; kingdom Metazoa; phylum Arthropoda; class Insecta; order Hemiptera; family Fulgoridae; genus Lycorma; species Lycorma delicatula. The sequence goes on from NC_134463.1 coordinate 56,167,852, forward strand.
TGTACTGAGAAACACTCACCAAACTGAGACGTGCGATCCAAACTCGACGACGCGAGAAACTGTCGTCCGGTGTAATCCTCCTTCACGACACCGCTGCTTTAACCAAGAATAAGATTCAAGATTTTCGTTGGGAACTTTTGATCATCCCCATGTAGTTCCGACCTTGCAACTAGCGACTACTTCCTCTTCTTGCATTTGAAAAAATGACTTAGTGGACGTCGTTTGAAAACGACGAGGAACTCAAGACTGCCGTTGACAACTGGTTCAATTCCTAGGCGGCGAACTTCTGTGCAGAGGGACTAAAGAAACTCGTGCAGCGTTACGAAAACTGCTTAGAACTGAATAGCGATTATGTGGTTTTTTAGTGGCATGTGATTTTCTATGACCACTACACAATAAAAGTTAAAACTTTACTAAAAATGGTAAAAACAATCCTTCCCCTTTTTTAATTTTGTGTGAAATTTAATGCCAAAAATGCCCCATGTACGCACACTTTGAGCCATTTTTGAAAAATTTTAAGATATTAATCAAAATAAAGGCAACACAGTACATACATCTTCTGTAAATTTCTATAGCTATTTTTTGTTTTTGGTCTAAGGGGGTCTTGAAATAACAACATTTTGGAAAATCCTGACATCCAGAATTTTGGCTGATTGCTATACCTACCTTTGCAGCTATGTTGCTGCAGTAGCAATGTAGCTGGGAAAGTAAAAATACATATTTTATAATATTTTTACAGTGTAAAATAATATAATTTTTTTGAGTTAACTGGTGTATAGAATAAAAATATTGTACACAAAATTAACAATTCAGAAAGCATTAATGAGAATTATTTGGTAGATTTTTATGTACACTTTAATGGAGGTGCAGAAAATTTAAGATTTTTAACATTAAAAACTTTTTTTTTCACGTGGAATATTGTCACCCTTAAGAAAAGAAGTGAACAAATCAGCATTTGCTTCCTGCACCACTAGTGGAACATTCTTAAAAGTATTTTTTGAAAACTCATAGAGTAATATTTTTTCTGTAAAAGAAAATGCTTTAATTCTATTTTAAATAAATTTGTAGGAGCATCTTATAGGTGAATCAATAATCTATTAAAAATCACAAATAAAATACAAAAAGCAATATCTTGAAAGTATTGTGTTCAGTTCAAAAACTAGAAATGAATATTGTTATTTTTTAGAACCAAGTGACTAATGTTCTTAACACAGACATATGTATAAAAAATGGGCATTCAAAATATGTACAGTGCAATAATACAAATTCATAAATGTAAACAAATGGATAAGTTAACTTTTTTAATCTTCTAAATACTGGTTCTACATGATTCATATTTATGGGCACCAAACAGTGACCTGACAACTATTTTTGAAATTTGAAAATTTATTCTTGCAGCTGTTTGAGAGATACACACCAAAGTGATGGCATATTTTAACTAGGATTGGTGTAATATATATTTAACATTGATGAGGAACTTAGTGTATTATTGAGTTAATATATATTGATTTTATTATCAACAAGATCAATTGATTATTCTAAAAAAAAAATCTGTTTCATTATCATAATAGAAATTCTACCCACGCAATTAGTAATATTTATCTAGACATTCAGTGCAAAGGTTGTACCCATATTTAAAGTTAAATTGTTATAACCCATCAATAAATAAATTTTTGAATTGCTAGTATAAGATTTTCTAGTCTTTTTAAATAAATATATAACTGATTACACACATGTAAATAAAAATAATTAAATATCTTGCTACTGGGTGATGGCTTAGACTATAATTATACTGAAAATTTCATTACAGCTTCTATTTGCACACAATAAATTTTAAGAAGCTAATCTGTATTTATAATACTTCTTGAAAGTATTTTTAAAAGTTAGCATTTGTTTATTTAATGATATGAGCTGATACAGTTAATCCTATTGTCACTGGTGGAAAAAGCATTCTCTTTATATATTGTAATCAACAAAGTGTGACTGATGCATGCAATAACATAAATTAGTTCATTGCTATGTTAATAAATTGTGTGAGAACTGAGATTAAAGAAAAAGTACCAAAATTAAAGTAACAGTCAAAAATTTAATATACTTCATTATTCTGAATATAAAAGTTTATAAAAAAGTTGTTTTTTATTTCATAGTGTAATCCTGACATCAGTTGAAATTCCTAACAAGAAAAAAGGTTTTTGTAAATATAGATCTAGAAACTTCTTTTTATCCATCATGCTAACATTTCAAATTATAACTTAACAGTTTGAACTTCATTTTGCAAAAAAGAAGACATAATTTATTCAGAATGAAATGCTTAAAATATAATCAAACAATTACTTCTTAACATTATTAGTTCTTTAGTTATTGTGTTGTGAAAAATAATAAGATGGCAGCCATTTTAAAAGTTACAAAAATAAAATTTCCTTATTTATTTATTTTGTAGAAAATGTTACTTTAAAAAGGCTAAATTTCATTTAATTAGCTCAAACCATTCTGAAGTTATAAATTTCTAAATAAAAACAAAAAATTAGTGAATAGGTGGGTAAAATGGTGTTTCTTCTGGATCTTTGTCTATAAGAACTTTTTTCTTGTGATGATTTAGAAACACAATACTAGAATATTGGATGATGTTTTTTATACACTAACTATAGTCTAACTATAGTTTTAATTTAAAATGTTTCAGGATGTCTTCTGGCAGTTTTATTCCTTGTGCCATTCTTGGCACGAAACTACAACATATTAATGATTAGCACTGCAGTTCTTTTATACGTGACACTGGTCGTCCCACTAGCTGTTGGTTATATAACAACTGGAGACCTCTTCTCACTAGCCAAGAGGTCTGTCTCACTTGTCAACTGGAGAACTAGATCGGCATGAAATAGCCATGGTATAGTACGTAATTATTCGTATGATGTAAGATTTAATAAAACAACTGGAATATAAAACATATTTATAAATTTCAGTCAAAAAACTATACCAAAAATATTAGCCTTAAATATTTCAATTTAGATCTTTTATTTATACATCACTATCAAAAGTGTAACATATATAAATAGATATTTCCCTATAATGAGGACAGAAAGATTTTACAACGTTTACTTTATATCTTTTCTAAAAACCCTTGAAGTTTTTATGTTAAATCAACAATTGCAATATGTGGTAAGTATCTGCAAAAGACATTCAGCACAGAAATCTATAAATGAAAAAGTAAATAATTATATAACTCTTTATCTGGAAGATCCCAAATTTGAATCTAAATCAGATTAGGCATTTTTCAAACACTAGAATGTTTACACATCATAATCCCATGCATAATATTTGAGCTTGTGATAAATTAAAAATCAATTTTTAATAAATTTCTTTAAAGAAAACATTAAAATCAATCATGCATTTTCCTTTAAGCTATAAGAGCTACTGTCAACCAGCACCTGGTGTTTGTTCTTGTACGACACATTTTAAAGAAGTTGGAGAATTCATAGCCAGACCTCAATCATAGGAAAATAAATGTTTAAAAATACAAGGAGATAATTTTAATGGATCTATCAGCAATCATTACTACTGTAGCTGTAGAGAGGAAATACCTTTGGGTCATCTTAAGAAACAAATTTTAAGTTAATAAATGATGACCTATAATCAACATTTTTTAAATTTTAATAATTTTCATCTACAAGATTTTTTAAATTATTATGTTTCATCTTTTGATTAGATTTTGATTACTTTAATCAAAATTTTCTACAAGTGGAATATTTTATTATTCAACTGTAATAATTACTGATTGAGAGAAAAATGATTGTAAAAACTATAAATTTGCAATTTAGTAAATTGATGATAAAATAATAATTAGGAGCATCCTCTTCCTAGGTAAGATGATAAACAACTCTTTCTTATAATCAAAAGATTCCATACTTCCATACTGCCTGTAATGTTTTAGGAAGTAACATACTAAAACTGAAAAGGGATAAATACCAATAAAATGAGTTTTGTTTAAGTCTTTTAATAAATCAATTCTTTGCAGTGCACCAAAATTAAATAACATTGATCACATAATAGCATTTAGTAAATGTTATACAACAAAATACATTATGTATTTAAGAGTGGTTGAAGTTTTTATAATTACACTAGTAAAATTTGATTATTTATATTTTATCAAACATTTCTGTCAGTTGAAGAAAAGATGAATAAATTTATAATTTAGCCTTTGCTAAGTTATAACATTCATAGTAAATAAATAAATTTAAATATATATTAACTAGATTATATTTTCTGATCGAGTATTTTTTAAAAAATTTAAGTAAAAAATAAGGAACATGATAATTGTATATATACACAGTGTACAATATTGTATGTGCAGAGAACATACATATAGAGCTTTAAAGAACAAGGTTTTCTTTAAAAAAAAAACCAATTTGTATTAACAAAAATGATAAAAATTGGATAAGAATGAATAACAAAAGAGGATAATCATAGCTAACTTGAAGCAAGTAGTAAGAATAAAGTTGCACATGTGTACAATGACAGTAGTATTAGTATTAGCCATTTTTTCGCAGTCAGGTTTATATAGACAATGACTGGAGATTAATGAATGACCTCCACTGTGGTTTTACTGCGAGTAATTTTAGTACTAACTTTTATGTAATAGCATCAATTATCATCTAATTTATGTATCTTTAATAACACTCCATTTATTCTCTTCTCTATAATTTACTGACTTCTAAATTCTTCAGTTTTCTTTTTCACAAATAGGTTAATTTTTCAAGTCAGTTTGTGGCGTATGCCAATTATTGGTATACATTCCTACCTATAAATTTTCATCCCCTGATCAACATGACAAATGTGGTTAATTTTAAAAAAAAGACTAATTTTTTGATTTGATAAAATTTTTTTATTTTTAATAATTTGACTGGTTTGATACTTTTTTCCATTCCTTTCTGTTCTGTACAAATTTCTTAACTTCAACATAATTACTACATCTTACCTATTTGTTTTATAAATTCCAATCTTTGTCTTCTCTTACAGTTTTTACTTTCTACTTGTCACTCTATCTCCAACTTAACTAAACTTGGATGATGTCTTATTATCCAACAATCTAGTTTATTACTCTTCACAAGATTGCGCCATAAACTTCTTTCCTTTCCCACTTGTCTTAAGATTTTCTCATGTTGATTTTATCATCTACCTTATTTCCAAAAACCTTCTCTAATACAACTTTTCAAACGACTCCACTCATTTCTTTTCTAGTGTATTATGAAAAGTTTAATTCTTCATTATTCTACTTCTTGCTACAGTTCATAAACTTTGTTTTACTCACAATAATTTTAAAATTAAGATTCTCTTCTAACAATGGATTAATGGCATTTAAAATTTCATGTAAATTAATTTTTGGTCTGTGCCAAAAGATTATTCTTATCAATAAATTTCAACATTTTTATCCTTTTCCCATAGATAGTTACTCTACTCTGAAATCTGTCTTCCAATTCTGTACTACTTCTTTTTCACACACAAAATGAAAAGTAATACATAGAACAGATTACATTCTTGTATAGCTCCCTTCTCAATGTGAGCCTGGCCTGTATTTCTTAATCTTCTACTTTTACCATATTACCTTATTATTATAAGAATAATAAAATAATTATATTCTTATAGAATTATTCTTATTCTTATAGATATTAAGCTATCTTTGTATAAACTTCAGTCAAATTATCTTTAAAATTAATGCTGTTATTGTTATTTATTTTGTGTTGTTATAAAACCTCTTTATGTAGTCAAATCATACATTTGTTCAGTACTGTTTTATACATAATATTTAAATATCTAATGTTATAAATATTATAAAGTTAATTTTTTTAGATTTGTTGTCGGTGTACTGGCAATATTTGGTGAAGGCGGTTGGTTAAGAATACGGGTATGGAGATTTTGGTTACTAATACAATGGTTTCATCATGTTTACTTACACCTTGAAAATATTCATACCACTACAAATCAGGTAAGTAGAAAAATATGTCTTTAACTTAAAATAATAATTAATGCAGTTATTCTGATCTATTTAAAAAAATCTATAAATAAAATTATTAAAATACAATGTAACAGTCAAATTGCATAGTTTTAGATATCTTCATTCCATATTTATTTCTGTAATGTGTATGTGTTATATTTTAGTTAAGAAATATACATTGAAAAAAAGGTTGAGCTCATCAAGGAATTGGTATGAGTAAGAACCAATCCCTAGTTACTCATTTTACATAAATATGATATAATGTATGACATCATACATTTCTATAGTCTTAAGTGGAAATGGTTTCATAATCAAATTTAGTGATAATGATAACCACGGAGTTGTAAATGAGTCATTCATTACATATCAGTCAGTACTTTATTCAAATGATATGGTAATAAAAAGAGCTGCGGTATTTTCACTTATTTTTTTCTTTTGTTCTTTATGTGGTAAAGTTGGTAATATAGAATATTTATGAGAATATTTTTCATATAATGTAAATAAAAAATATAAAATAACTGAAGAGGCACAACTAACTGAAAATTGGGCATAAAAAAAGATTCTATATGTAGAGTGAATATCTTTGTTAAGACATGAAAGGAAAATGAAACATTTAATGAAATGACATTAGAAAATCAGTATACTTTTCTTTTATTTTCTTCAGAGGTGTTCCTTCAAAGAAATAAAGGGATAGTTTCTTAAACATAAATAAACATTATTTATTTTTTTAAATTATAACAATTTGCTTAGAGTACCATAGAAATATGTAAAAAAAGTCTTAAAATTAAAGAACATAACGAAAATATTTTTCAGTAAGTCAAGGTTGGCTTGCAAAAATTTCTTCAACAATCTTCATAAAAAACCACATTAGTGAATAAATATCCTGATACATACAATGAAAAATTGTTGATATTCCACTGACAAATCATTAGCAAAAGAATAACAGGAAATTAATTATAAACTTTAACAAACAGCTAATGCTGCTAATAAATTACAAGATTAAGTTTAGATTGATTTAACTGAAGATCACAAAAAATGTATGTAGCAGTAACAACTGGGTGGAATTGATCTCTAACAGTTCCTAGGGGTGAACAAGGGAACAGAAAAAAGTTCTTGAAGAAGGTAAAATTGGCCTTAACTACCACACTAAGATTAATATCTAAACTATAACTACTAGATGTAGTAAAAGAAATAAATACTTTTTAAAAATACATATATAAATAGTAAATAAGAACGTAAAAAAGAAATGTATAATATAACAGGTAACAATGACTACTTAAACTCGAACAGGTAAAATGAAAAAAACATGATTTTAAATAAATAGTGGAAACAGTGTGGGATGATGTATACAAAAATGTAAATTGATAAGAGTTTTAAGCACAGTTTTAAAAATGTAGGGCTAGTGAAAATTATAGTGATACAATTTTTAAAAAAAAGTAGATTCTTAATTAGAAAAATTTACTGATTTTAATGATAAATTCATTTAGTCTGTTTTGCTTGTGGGCACACTGTGTATGTTTTGTTTGTTTTTTAAGATAATGGTACCTAAGTCTGCACACATTATGCAAGTAGTTACATGTTTTGGTCACATAACCCAAAGAGTGTTCTTGAGTTTATGCGATCTTTTAGTCATTTTGTAAATAAACTTTACATAAAAGTGGTGTGAATTATTTTTTTTTGCAAATCCAATACACTTTTCAACCACATTCTAAATATATGAAAACTATCAAGTTCAAACAACCGCCAGCAGTAACATCAGTTTCAGTACGGAAATGCCAGAACTTGGGATGTTTGGAAAGAATAATGATAATTTTTTTGAACTTTCTAAAAAAATGTACAATCTAACTTGGTTTGGTTTGTTTATGGAAAAGTTTATTTTTAAAAAAAGTGAATTATTTATTTTTCTGTTCACAGGTGTTTTTTAATTTGATTGTGGAGAAAGTTTTATGTCCAGATCAAAGGTTTGCTTGTCTCTATGTCCTTCTCTTTTATACTGTTTTGGCGTATCTGCAACAGTCATTGCAAGTAAATATTTTTTCATTTTCAGAATTATATTTCTTATAAATCAATTTTAATTTTTTTAAGAACTATTTGTTAGTATTACAGTAATCGTGAATATTAATTTTTACTTTCTTTCAAAATTAATGAAATTAAAATAATGAAAAAGCTCATTCATTAAGACAAGCATGTGTGTATGTGTGTGCATGTTATTCTGACAATATAAACATTCAATTTCATATCATAAGAGTAATTCAGCAAGTAACCTTTCTTCTAATTTAAAGATGGCTTCTAGCCTGTTTATTAGACTTTTTCTACTAATTTAGTTCCTTTCAAAATTTAAAATAACTTTTCTGCCTATTGATATTACAAATAAATGTCTTAATAGGAAATGAGACTACTTACTGATGATTACTCAGAAAGATTCAAATTTTGTTAACAAGTTTTCTCCGTTAAAAAAAGTTTACTTCCTTTAGGTCATAGTTCCTGAATTTCAAAACTAGACTATAATTTTTTCTATATTAGTATATAGAAAAATATTAGTATATGCTTAATATTAGTATATGCTTGTCTTGAAAGTATAATATAAATTAAATATTTTTCCATTATCAAGTAATATTCTTTGTTTATATATATATATATATATATATATATTTATATCCAAGGAAATATCTAATTTACATTATTCTTGCAAGGCAGTGCATATTCACAACAGAGAATGGACATTAACATATTGTTTTAAACTACTTGTCCCATTATTCTAATGATTGTGAAGAATGTAAAGTGTCTATAAGATACCAGTCAGGACTGCTTTCTCTGGGAGTAATGATCTTTAATAGACAGCCAGAATCCTTATAGTAAACAGAATGAAGGTGTACCTTGTAAGATAAAGTAAGATTTTATATGATTTTTGCAGGTTTGGCTTGCTATTATTCAACTATACATTTCACTAAGTGAAGAGGGAACAGAAAACCATTTAACTTCTCATTTTCCCTTGTAAGTTGAGCATGGGGTGCTTGTTACTTTTGAAGATGGGAATATCGATGTCAGGAATGTCTTGCAACTTATGTCACATTGCCTACAATCTAAACTTGTTCTAAAATACTACAATTTAAATTGATTATGGCATTTAACATAAACACAATATTTTTATGTTATTTCTAATAACTGATTTATGTCAATGTTTAATAAAATAAAAATAATTTAAATCTACAGTGAATGCTTAAAGCATCAAATTGATGACTTCCTGTCATCAATTTTTATTACACGCAATGGATGATCTATAGCTTTTTTATTTAAAGAAATACTTCTTAAAATCTTAATACATTAATATCATTATGATAATTTAATAAAAATTAGCAAAAGTGTAAGTAAGCATTGTTAATTGGTAGTTACACAAAAAAATGAGACAACTCTAAATTTGTAAATCTGTCAGAATTACAGTTCTTATCTTTCTAATGTTACATGATGGAAAAAATTTGGAAAGAACGAACAAAAACAGATGACTATTTCAACTGGTATAGCAATATCAAATTAATATTAGGACAAATGTTTGGAAAATAAAAGAAATGTATTAATTAAAATTTTCATTCCTCATTACAAAACCTAACTCACAAAATAAAAAATAAACAAATCATCCATCATTTTTTGTTAAATTAAAATTAATTAAAAATTATAATTAAAATTTTATATCTACAAAGAAGAACATTGATGGTAAACAAGAACAAAGAAAAAAAATGAACGTGCACAAAGACAATTAATTAAGCATTATTATAATTATAATTATTACAATTATGTAGTTATGCATGGAGTTATGTAGTTATGCCCCATTCTATTCTTTTTAGTCATGTGTAAGCAGAAAATTCTTTTAAAAGCAATTTTCTTGAAAACAAAATTATTTTTTATTTTTAGTATGAATTGTTTTTTTTTTTTTTTTTTTAAGAAAAGCATGTTTTTAAAAGTTAAAAAAATTTTTCTCTGTGTTTTTTTTCCAGAAAAGACAATGGAGTCAGGTTTTAAATGAAACATCAACTGCTGATTTTATTAGATTAACCACAGCATTTGTTGTTGCCAGAATGGGCAAAGCAGTAGTTATGGGATTAGTATTATTAACATTTTCTTTACAGTTCAATGATTTAGAACCAACTATAAGTTATGTGATTATTACAGCAATTTATTTTATGCTTTCTCAGTATCCAGGTATGCCAATTAAAATAATAATTTTTGTATTGCTCATTAATTTCTTAAGATTAACAAGACAACATTAACTGTACCATTAACCATTCATTTTACTCCAACAAATTTAAAAAAAATTATTTTATTAATGATAGTATTAAATATATTCTGAAATTTTTGAATATTTAGTAAGTAATATTATTACTTTTTTATTGTATGCTCCATGATGTTTTAATTTACAATTTTTGAGAAAACATTAATATTGGTGCTAAATATAATAAATTCATAAGTTATTTACTATCTTTTTTGCATTAAGTTTGACAGTAAAAACTATTTAAAATAATGAACTTTTCAAACTATAAGCAAATTTAATTAACATTTAGAGACAAAATTCAAAATGTTTTCAGTCACTCTTGCAGACACCTTAGCCGAGTTGGGTGCTGTACTATTTTCACTGTGTCAGCTGATATTTTTTAAGTTGAATTAGACTGTTGGCTGTTTTTTAAAGACTTTTTAAATTTCCTAGATTTAGAATGAAGTGCCAACTGTGTATAAGATTTGAATAATGTATTTATTGTTATTGTCATATTGTTCCATTGCTTTTTTTAACATCTGGTCTTTTTTTTTTGTAAATGTGAAGCATGTCAAATATGTAATGATACATAAAATAAGAATACAACATAGTACAATTAAACGACATGTAAATAAAAAAACAAAATGATTACATAGCAAATGAATGGTCACAATTAACTAAAATTCACTACTCTTTACAATCACATACAAAATACACATGTCTGTCTAATTTAAAAAAAAAAAACTGCTAGAATTAATATCACCTACAACAGGATGAAACGCAGCACCAGTCATTGAAGATGGTCTAAAGAGTGACAAAAAAATGTTTTGAAATGAATTTATAATATGTTTAAAGTAACAATTTCATCAGATATGCTGCCTGCTAGCTGTACTTAAATATCTTCTGTAAGATTGGTAAATATTATCATAAAAAAATTGCAATTGAAAAAGAAAATATTTTTTGGAAATAGCAATTTTCTTTTGACTTCATAAGATGATAATTTTTGTTTTATATAAAAAATTCCTTGGAATGTAAAAAATATATAGATATACTGAAAAGATTTATGATTAAGAATATTCAAGAAGTTTCTTTGCATAAAACTTCTTTATCAGCTAAAAACAATTTCATGTTGTCATATAAATACAATAAAGCAAGACTCTGGTTAACATCGCACTGCTGTTACTGGCATTCTTTAGTCACTGAGATAAAATTAATGTCTCTGTCTAAAGAATGACTAACCTGAGACTGCAATGGACCAGCATAAAATTGTAGTTAACTTATAACCTATTGTAAAGGAGTATAGACTAATCTCAAAATTAAATAAACTACAATAATCATAATTATTTACATTTTTTGGATATGTTAAGAAAATTGGAAAAAGAGAAGCTAATAGAAGTATGCATAAGATGGGAATGTTGAAAAGGAGGCCAAGAAATATGCTGAAGACAAGTTGGTAATTTTAAAAGCAAATAAAAGGGGGAATTATGAAAAGATAGAAAAATGAAAAGGCTTTTACTGAAAAAGGAATTATGAAAAGACTAAGCAGACCTGCTAGCAGATGCAAATTGCACATTATGATCTATGTAATTTGATGAATGAAAGTCAAGTTTAATGAGACCTGACAACATTTGAGTAAAGAGTTTGTCAAAATATTCTTTTAGAAAGGAATTTTTATGATTTACATTAAAAAATTATTCATTTTATTTTTATTAAAAATAAAAAAAATTTTATCTACAGGAATTCCAGGTGAGGAAACGTATGCTGTTAATACAGTAAGACAACTAGATATACCTGAATTAGAAGGTTTAGAAGAATGGTGGTTACCACTTTTTACAAGAATAACAACAATAATTTTTTCTCTAATATTTATACTTATTGCAGCAGTGCAAAGGGGTCATTGGTTTTTTGCTATTTTAATTAGGTAAGTAATAATTTTGTTATTTTAAGATTATTTATTATCAAAATATAAGTAAGAGAGAATATACTGTTTTACAATAGCTGTAAACATTATTACAGTTTAGGAGTTCATTTTCTCCAGTGTCTGGCCAACTAGCCTTCATACTGCTCTAAATTAATTGAATGTGTGTTACCTTTAAATGAAAATTAAGCACTACTAACTTTCATACAAACTTCTCTCCTTTCTACTAAGTAATAGAAACTTTACAGTCTTGGGTTCAAGTCTTATGGTACCAATTATGTAATACAATAAATAATTTCTTATTGTAGAAAATATGATTATAATTAATTTACATCTTTACTGAATATGTAATTTCTTATTAACATGTTGGCTGCTGTACTTTTTAAATACATTTTTGTGCGTTAACAACTCCCCATTGTCTAGAATTCATGTTTACACTGTTGCGTTACAAGATATCCTATCTTGTAAGCTTACACCTGTTCTAATGCTACTTTTTTTTTTTGTTTGTTTAACCTCCAGGTTCACAATTCAGTATTACTTCAGAGGATGAGATGAATGATTTCTAGCGTGTGTGAAAATGCCATGCCTGACCGGGATTCGAACCCGGGACCTCTGGGTGAAAGGCTGAGGCGCCAACACTTGCGCCACAGAGGCCGGCTCTAATGATATCTGACAGTCATTGACAGAACTATTTGTGTTATTTAACATTGTTATAAGCTGTACAAATGTTTACCTTGTTTAGGATCCAACAAAACCAACCCTATATCTGCTACTGCACTAAAGTAATTGTAAATTTTACATATTTTTACAATTTACCTAGAACCTGTATCACACAGAAGGGCAAAATAGGGGAGAATAAGACTCCTCACCACATGCAGGACATACATAACAAATACTGCAGTAAGCATGTTAAACTACTAGTTGTAGTCAAACTAGTTTCCAAGAGTAGTTATTTTTTTTCAGGTTACAATATGGGCTAGAAAAATGGTCTGAACACTTGCTATTTATTTCCTGCAATTAATGGATATTGGTTTTAAAGATCAGGCCCAAATTTTAACATTGTCAGTTCCTGGGTTCTTTCTCCTGGCAACCATTTGTTGTTAAGATCTAATTAACAATATATCTGCTTGGAAAATCTGAGTTGTAAGACAGTAATAAGTACAGTGTCTTTTATGAAAAAAAAAAAAAAATGCTAAAGACTATGGGTCTATAAAATTTTACTTATCAGATATTTCAAAGTTTTCTTAATTATCATTTTCTTCCTTTTAAAATGACCATGTTAATTGAGAATACATAGTTAATTAATTTGAAATTTTATAGTTTTATTATCCAATAATTTAATTATCTTTCTTTTACAGCTATGTTAATGTAGCAGTTCCTTTCATGAAACTAGTAGAAGATTGTTGGAAACCACTTAAAACCCATCGCCTTGAAACATCAGTGTATCCTATTGTTACATCAGCACAGTTACAAAAGAGAGGAGATCAGTGTTGTCCAATTTGTTTGGATAATATGAGACCACTATCAGCACGTATTACACCATGCTCTCACATATTTCATGCACACTGTCTTCGTAAATGTATAAAACAGTTTAAACAATGTCCTTTATGTAAGCATAATCTGTTATAGATAAGGCAAAATAAATATTGTATTCTTCATTTATCAAGAAAATATATACATAATTTATATTTTTTAACTGGTTTTGATATTCTGTGATTTACAATGCATTTATTTTATCAATTTATAGATTTGTTGTTACCTTTCTCTATCAGTGCTGGAGTAATACGTTAAGATTATCCTCTAAAAACTGATATTAAAACTTGAAGAAAAATCTGCATTTTGTTTTATGAATGGGAGTTTTCGCACATTACAGAAAGAGGAATTTTTTACTTTGGGGGCTGTTGGATTAATTTCTCATCAGTTTCTCGATAAAGGAATAATTATGCAAGTACCTTGACGAGATTACGAGCACTACAAATCAAATTAAGTAATTTAAATTACTTTTTCTTTTCATGTTACTCTCTGAAATGAAAGACCAAGTAATTTAACTTCTACATCATTATCTTTTTTCTTTAATCATAGTTCATTTTTGCGGGTCCTCAAATAGATTTTCGCTTAAACCTATTTAAAAAATGTTAGATTAATTAATTTCATTCGTTGTTTTGCTGTTTTTTCAAAACAAAACAGCCAGCTAGAGTGTCAGAAGGTTATGTTAGTTTAGGTTATGTTTGCAAAATGTAAATAACTAAATCATAATGTGTAAAGAACATATTGTAGTTGCAGTAACCGTCCCGCTACCCACTACATTTGTCTGTTGAATTACACATGTGCAATCCATTCTGTTTTACTTTATAACTCTTTATTTATTCCAATATGACTGGTATTTTTTGAGGATACTAAACCAACCTCATTTTGTTTGGAATTTATAAAATTGAGCTCTAAAAACCAATTGCAATATAAGAGTAATTATTAAGTAAAAGTACAAACCAGAATTGTCAATTGTAATTAATCTTAAAAGGTTGAACAGATGTTTTCAGGAACAGATTCCACTGACCATAACTACAGTCAAAAAATTATGGTCTTCACTGCATCCTGATGTTTTAGCTGTTTTTTAAGTACTGTTTTGTATAAGAACTTACAAATAAGATGTGGAAAAGAAAGCAATAAAAAAAGTATTATGGAGAATCAACCCAAGAAATATTTAATAATGTACTGAGAAGAATTCAATGCTACACAGTAATCGGAGAACAGGCTGAGACAATTGTTAGCTTTAATTGTGCAGTAAAATGTATGCTACAGTGAAGTACGTAACTTACAAGTCCCTGAGGTATAGACTGGTAACAGTGATGGGTGATATCAAAGTGGAGGAGATGCCATCTATTGGTACTTTGCAAACTTCCTCTCTTATCACCTTTATTTAAAGACACCTTTATCTAAAAATAGGCCAATTTTATGAGGTGGAAGATTTCATGCAAAATCATTACACATATGTCATTCCACCTAATAGCAAGGAACTGTATTGTAAAATTTCATAATTGAAAATTGTATTCGCTGTAACATCACAGATAAAACACAAATGTATTGAGTTAAAACAGGACCTCACTTCACTTGATCAAAAGAGCTTTTCCTAGAAGCGAGACATCTTCTTTCTTCTCATGAAAACAAAAATGTCTTTCTTTCCTTTTCACATTATATAATGACACAAATTGAGAGAGTTTTCCATAACTTAGTAAGTGATCATCATAACAGAAAATCACAAGTCAGTGTGATAAAAATACAAACTTACAAAGAAAAAAAGGTCCGTTTCTTTTCTACAAGGACATGCTTTTTACCAGTCTAACCTGCAGTTTCCTTATGTTATGAAATGGCTAATTTCATGTTGATATTTTTAACATTGTAGTATTTACTAATATACTACAAAGATACAACATACAGTAATGTGGATTAGCTATCAATCTGCAAATTTTTTTGTTGGATAATAACTACAGAAGCAAAATATTACAGCAGAATTATTAAGTAAAACAGTTTCAATAATTTGAAATACTATTTGAAAGACTGCTTAGGTAATATTTATGAAATATAAAAAATAAGTATTTATACTTCTTTTTGTGGAGCTACAGGCACAATTGCGCTTTTTGCTGCTCAAAAATAGCTCTCCAAGCTTCTCTATTACTTTCTATCCCCTCCTGCCCAGCAAAACCATAACCTTCATAACATTGTCATTTATGTAGTGTGTGTATGTGTATATATATATATATATATATATATATACAGGTGTCCCACAAAGAAATTGAAAACTTTCAGGAGAAACAAAGGATTGGTGAAAATAATGAAAAAATTCATATAAACATATGTCTGGAAATGCTTTGTTTTCGAGTTATGGCTAGCAAAACATTTCACTTGGATTTTAGCTCTTCCAAATTAAGGAGTAAAGTTGGTGGTTTTTAATGTAATTTGAGCTGGGAAATAGGATAAAACAGGTTCCAGAACTGTAATTCCAATAATTTTTAAGATATCTGTTGTAAAACACAAAACTTCAGTGTCAAAAACAAATTTTTTTTTTAGGTTTGCAGTACAACAGCTTTGTTAAATGACTAGTAAATGAGTAAATGAGGAAGATTTAGAAATAAAACTTGTAGAGAATTTAATTCTGACAAAATTAATATAAATATGGCCAATAAAAAGTAAATAAAAACTTTTAAAAATTGGTTTATTGTTGAAGCAAAACAGTTGAAAAATAGACATAAATCATATTACTCAGTATCTAATAAAAATTATTCTTATACAGCAAAACAAAAAAAATAAAATACACGAAGTGTTAAACAGTAACAGAATAACAAACCTAAGTTACAATAATTGGTCGAAATTCCCTCCTTTACAATGTACACAACGCTCTGCCTGATGTAAAATACTTTCAGTGGCTTTCCATACCATCTCAGGATTATTTCATATAAATTCAAAAGCATTTCTTATTTTAATGAGTTCTTTAGTATTAACTTTTTGTTGATATACTATTGTTTTCATATGGCTCCAAATGAAGTAATCTAGTGACAATAAGTCAGATGATTGTGGTGGCCGATCGATTGGTCCACCATGTCCAATCCAGTTTAAGAAATTGGCATTCATGTGATTTCTAGCTACTAATGAAAAATATGGTGTTACACCATCATGCTGGAAAAACATCTGCAAACTACTCTGTAAAGGTATGTATATCCTCAAAAAATGCTGGCAAATTATTTTTCAAGAAATGAACGTTTGCATCTTTTTTAAGGCTTTCATTGAAAACAAATGGTTCCAGAATGTTTTCATAAATAATGCCATACCAAACATTAATGTGAAATTTATACTGGAAACTAGTTTCTGCTGTACTGTGTGGATGGTCTTCGCTCCATAAATAATTACTTTTAGAAGTGAAGGCTTCGTTTCTCACAAAAGTGGCTTCATCAGCAAATAAAATTAAATTTACCTTATCAGCATTGTCTAGAAGCCAATAACAGATGTTTAATCGCTGGGGATAATCTGTTGGCTGCAAATTTTGAACCTTCTACAGGCGGAAAGGATAAAGATTTTCTTACCGTAGGAAGCGCCACACTTTTTTGACAATTCACTGCGACATGAAATTCAACTTGTACTAGTGCCTGGGCTACAGTGAATATGGTAAATCACACGATGTTCTTCATTAACACAATGATTTACAAGGGTAAGTAAATTATTATCTGCAATGTAGTTATAAATTTTATATCAATATAAATAGGAAACTTACATGTACATCATTTTTCAACATAGTCCCCTTGCATTTCAATGCACTTGATCCATCATTGCACAAGCTTCCTGATGCCCTCATAAAATAAGGTTTTCGGTTGAGCTGCGAGCCAGGAATGCACCGCTTCTTTCACTGTTTCGTCTGAGGTATGTCGACGGCCCCTTAATGCCTCTTTGAGTAGACCTCTGGAGCATTTCAGCAGTGTGGGCAGCAGTATGTGAATGGCATTGTCGTGCAACAACGCAACACCTTTCGACAGCAGTCCTCGGCGTTTGCTTCGAATTGCAGGCTTCAGCTTGGCAGTAAGCATCTCACTGTAACGTGCACTGTTTATCTTCGTGTCCCTTTCTCATAATGCTCCAGTACTGGGCCTTATGAGTCCCAAAAAACCATACGTATCAGTTTTCCTGCGGATGGTTGGGTGTCGAACGTTTTTCTGCAGGGTGAATTTGGATGTTTCCATTCCATACTCTGCCGTTTACTCTCCGGCTCATAATGAGGGATCCATGTTTCATCACCAGTGATGATTCTGTCTAAGAAGAAGACCTGTTTGTTACCATAGCAATCCAAATGTTTTTGGCAGATATCCAAGTGCATTTGTTTATGCAACTGTGCGAGTTGTTTTGTGACTCATCTTGCACTTTATGAAACCCAATTCTGTTGTGGATGATTTTGTAGGCAGAACCATGACTAATTTGCAGATGATGTGCCACTTCATCAATAGTTACTCGTCTGTCTAAGAAAACCATGTCACATGCACGCTCAATGTTTTCCTCATTTGTGATGGTAAATGGTCATCCGTCTCCTTCGTCATGCATAACACTTGAGCAACCATTTTTGAATTTTTCAATCCATTCATAGACACTCCGCTGGCAACACACTGTTCTTGTACTGTACCGAAAGTCTTATAAATTTTGTATTTCTTTTAAAATTATTTTCAGTAGAGTTTTTGTTTTTAAAAAGAATGTTTAATGTTTATTAGGTACAGAAAGAATAATACAATTTTCTGTCTATTTTTCATCTGTTTTGCTTCAATAAAAAACCGATTTTTAAAAGTTTCTATTTACTTTTTATTGGCTATGTTTATGTTAATTTTCCCAAAATTAAATGCTGGATAAGTTTTGTCACTAAATACACCAAATTTTGTGTTTTATGTCAAATATCATTAAAAACTACAGAAATTACAATTTTGGGGCCTATATTATCCTATTTCCCTGCTCAAATTACATAAACAACCAACTTTACTTCTTAATTTGGGTCCCAAAAAATACAGTAGGGCTTCTTTTTATTAGAAGAGCGGAAATCCGAGGAAAATCTTTCACTAGCCATTACTCAAAAACAAAGCATTTTCAGACCAAAAAGTACACAAACTTATTTCATTATTTTCACCATTATAATATGTTTTGAAAGTTTCTATGTTCAAGGAAGTATAATTCGAGTTGAAAGTGAAAATACTATCCAGTTGGAGTGGGGAGCGGTATACGTTATATTGTAAACTAAACTTCTACTTTTGACTGACTATCTAAATCACAGTTTTATTTAGTACTGATAAAAGTATTTTTTCTACTACTTTAATTGCTGAGTTAGTCTTATTTTTTTTTTATTAAGAATAATTTATTGTTTGTTTTATATTTTTACCTACTTTTCAAAAGTGATCTTTGTAATTAAAGATGATGATATTCATTTAACAATTGAATATCATGTTTTAAAATTTTTTTAAATGGTTATTGAGCATTTTTATAGCTATTATTCTTTAACTTAAATTTTCTTTTTACTGCTTTTGAAAGTTGATTAAGTTTATTCATAGGAGAAAATGTTATGTTAAATGTTAATAGGAGAAAAGGAGAAATGTACCGTCTTCAAAACATTTTTAATAATAATTAAATATATTAATTAAATTTGTTGTTGCAGGAACAGGAACTGTTGAATTTAGTGCAGGTTGCATATTTATGCAGCGTAAGGCTCATATTTTTAAACATAGTAATATAATCAAGTATCAGGAAAAATTATTTCACTATTAATTTCATAATATATTAAATAAAGAAAACACAATTTCATTGTTCATTTATTTATTAAATAGTAAAATTATTACAATTTGTAAAAAAAAAAATTATAATATATAATACATCATATTGCCAAGTACATAATAAAAATTATCACATACTTGAAAATATAAAATTTTTACTTGCTAAAAAAATATAAACTTAAAAATATATAATTATTATTTACAAACTGTTTTAAAATAAAACAGTAATATTTATTTAAAGAAAGAAAGAAATCCATTCCCACATGGCGTATGTTAAAATAATAACCCAAGAAATGCATCATATAAAAATTATTATGATGCATAAAATTATATATTCTAGTTTTATTTATTATTAATATTATATAAAACGAAGCAGAAATATATATGTATATATATTTTTTTTTTATAAATTAATTGAATATTAATTAAAATAATTGCAGTCAAATATTAACTAATTAAAATTTTTAATTCAGTCAATACTAAAAAAAATTCTCAAACACAAAATTTTATCTACGTACACACACTAATTAAAAAAAAAAAAACAAACAACTAATTTACACAAAAAAATGACACAAAATTTATTGTGGTAACTTTGTATATTGTACAACAATAATTAAATTAATTAAATAAAATAATTAATTATTTGAGCATTCACATAAAAATAAATCAAAATACAGAAAAAAAGCACACATGTATCAAAATGTACTTCATAAATATACAAGTTTTTTTTTTAGTCTTTTTTTTTTTAATATCTGAATCTTCATCTAACATACTATACGTGTTTAAAGAGAGCAATTGTTTTTATTTCTATAAAAAGTAAAATTGATATTTTATATCTAATTAAAAATTTATACACCCCTTTAACAGTTCAACAAAAACAAAAAGAAAATTATAAGATTTACCTTTTTATCATGATCTTTTTAATAAAACTTTTTATTGTTAGCTTACGATAATGATTTGAAATTGATAGAAATGTTGTTCTTGTAACTGTAATGATTAATTTATTTAAACTCTTATAACCTGAACTTTTAAACACAAATTAAATATCTTTATTATTAAATAAAACAAATATATAGGTCTCAGGTTTGAATCCTGCTCAGGTATGGCATCTTTTCATACGCTTCCAATTTCCACCAGGCTAATGACTATAGCTGCTGATGCCTGCTCTTTCATAATTAAAAAAAGTATATATGTTCATGAATTTCATATATTTCTTTACATACATCATTTGTAAACTTTTTAATTTTAAAACCAAAGTGGAATTTTTTTTTTAGTTTGAAAACGAAAATATGTGTGTTAGACCTGATAATATCTTTTCGAACTGTATTTAGTTGTATATTTAATTTTCAATTTTTTTTTAATCATCATAAAGCAATAAGTTTGATATACAATGACATACAGGTGTTCAAATCTAAACAGAGATATCTAAAAAGTAATTTAGATTTGAATCTGAGGTCTACTTTCTTTAAGATCTCAAATTATCCTTAATCAGTGATACATAATTGTAATTCCCAGGTGTATTGATTTTTTAAAAATATTTTACTTCAAGTAATACAATTGAAATATAAATTGCAAGTGTATGTTGAAATCTGACAACATTATTTAATCTATATATGAAGATTGGATAAATACTGATTTTAAAATCAAAATAAATTTGGAGGAACAAAAATATAAATGAAATTGAATAGATTTAAATTCAATTTTTCAGATATAATAAAAAATAGATATATTTGAAAATTATATCTTGCATTATCTTATAATAATTAGATGACCTTTTTTATTTTGCTGTTACTTCCTTATATATTAATTAAATAAATAACAAGGTCATTTGAACAATAAGGTTCATGATTAATGTGTAGTATTTAAACATCTAAGTAGTTATATAAAACAACATAGAACAGTGTGCAGTGTTCTGTAATTACAGTCATACTGTCTTATTTAACTTGGTTTATTACCAATTAACAGCAATAACAAACAAAAAATCTTGCTTTAAGAATTCTAACTACCCGTGTAACATTTCATTTTAACTTTTTAATAGTTCTTAAAGAGAAATTTATTGTTTATTGTTGCTGAATGTGTAATGAGTTAAGGTTTTAATTATAAGATTCAATACAATTGCAACTGTTATAGTGTGCAGACTATTTTATAATACCTTGTAATGTAAAGTGTTATATAGCATTTAAAAAGTTTTAAATGCTCTACTTGGATATTAAACTGTATGATTTGAGAGACCTCAATATTTTAAATAAATAGCATATTGAAATAAAAATAACAGCAACTTAAAAAAAATACATTTGTTGGAGTATTTCATTTATATTTTAGCACAATATAAAACTAACAAAAATACAATCAAAACTTTATAAGCACTACAATACTTTTAAAAACAATAGGGGAAAAAATTCAATCTTAGAAAAAATTATCAGGCAGTCAGATGTAAACCTTACCTTATCCTTATTTTGGGAGTATGTAAGTAGCTATTATTAAAAAAAATCATCTGGAAATCCTGTTTGAATCTTCAGTCAAACCAAATACAAAATTGAAAAAAAAAACTAATATTATTTAAATGACTGAAGGTCTTTTTGTCTTTTGATAAGATTGTGATCGATAAAATTTTTCTTACTATAAAAATTTTCTGATTTTTAATGATTGCTTGTTTTTAATAGATTTTTCTTCAACCATGGAAAGAATTCTAATGTATCTGAGCCCTCATGTCATATATTTCTGCAATTTATATGTGTTGTATACTGTCAAAAACCTTACTACATAAACTTATCAGTTTTCTATAAAAAAGAAAAATTTATAAAAACTTTTTCAGTATTTTTTTTTTTTAGATTTTTCATCATATAAAAATGAATAAAGTTTGAAATATGCCTGTAATTAAATGAATAATATCAATTGAGCAATGTTTTGGTTCAAGTTATAAAAGTTTAAAATAAGTCAGCAAATAAATATTTCATTTTATTATTTTATCTGAAAATTAAATGACTTCTAATAATTAAAAAATATACCATATTTTATTTTACATTAGTGCTCGAAACATAATGTTTTAAAATTATAATAATATTATGATAAAACATAATTAACAAATTTGGAAACTATTTTAAAATTATAGCACTTAAAATACTTGCCAAAATTATTTTTATTATTGCTTTGAATTTTGTTTGACCATATTTTAAGCTTTCCTAATTTTTTTCTTTTTTTTTTGTAATAAAGTTTATCATATTTGGTTCTTTTAAGTAATTAAAACATTCTTTTATTTAAATAGATTGTAAGCATTCTGACAACATATTCTCAAAAGTGGCATAATCATTCTCAAATATAACTGTATCCCTTTCCAGACTCACTAGGAAAAGTGAGAAGTGAAGTAGCTTCTTGCTGCTTTCTTTAGTCAGTTGAATATATTGTACTCACCAGCATAATCTGGCCAACCAAAGTGTAGTTGATATTCAGGCCAACAAGATACCATTACTATATTCACTACAGACAGGATGTACAGTGAACATCATTAATTTCATAGAAAACATCATCTTACTGATATTTCTTTTACCTCGGATACTTTATATATACGTAACATCTATAAGGAAGTTGGTAAGATTGTTTAAAGCAGCAAATATATTCCATTTTTTATGAAACAATTAATAATATTGGCCCCTTTGAATTTTGGGGATTATTTAAATGGACATATAGGGTTTACATAATGTTTATGAGTCATTTTACTCTCATTTATTCATTTTTTTTAATATGTTTTAGTATGTCACGATGTCTCATATATGGAATCTATTTGTTCTGAATGATTTTTTCTTTGGGTCTAATAAATATTTCAATTAGATTATTATATTGGTTTCAATATTATATTGGAATCAGAAACTGATTCTACATTTATAGGATTTAGTGGTGTGTCGGAAGAAGATTTCACCAGAAATCTGTAGATATTGACTCATTTTATATTTAATTCAGGCTGGAAGCTAAAATTTGAATATGATTTCATAACTCTACATTGTTTTAAGCTACACATATTTACTTATTTATTATTATTACAAATCAGTCAAGGCTGATGTATTAACTTTCCAAAGAAAATCTTCTTGTTAAATGTTTATGTTTAATGAATTTAAAAAAATAAACACAATTTTTATCATAAAATACAAATATTATAATAATTAATATTACCTAAAATATAACAGTTTATGAAATTAGAAAATTTTATTTTATAAAAACTGAACTAAGAATGTAATAATATTTTCTATATACCTATTTTTGTATAAAATACTCTCCCTGGGTCACACACAATTTAAGTGTGTATCGCACAATAATTCAGATATCATTATCAATCATTCTACAAAAAATTATGATTAAAAAAGCTTTTGCCAGTTTCGAGCACTAAATAAAGCATAATACGCAATTTTTATACTGCATAATTTGATCACATTACATTTGATTTAAAGAATTTTTTAATGACAACATATTACTTAATGAATGATGTTAGCAAATCTAAACCAATAAATTATCATCTGCACATGCAGGTCCTTTAGATGGCCAGTTACATGCACCAAGTTGGTTGTCATAGGCAAGATGTACAGGACAATTAAATACATGTAATGTATATCTTTTCTTCCATTGATCCCAATTACATGAATAAAATTTATTACAGTATTTAGGATGTCTAAACAATCCAGGTCTCTTACAGTCAACAGATCCTTGAAGAGTTTCATCTAGTCCTCTCCATCCACCTGGACCATACCTATCAAAAGCTTTACCACTTGTTACTCTAGTTTCAGCATCAAGATCTGCTATAGTCTGAGCTGGAATTGTCGGTACTAAAACTTGCTGATATGTTGGACGAAGTGACTTTTCAATATAAACTGGTTTATGACGTACTAATGTATCAACTTTTTTACTTGGTATTATGTTTGGTTCATCATAAACAATTGTTGAAGCTGTTGGTTCAACAGAGTAAACAGGTGTTGATGGGGTAGATGAATAAGCAGTTTCATAAAATGGAGTTATTTTTGTAACTGGTGCAATTGTTGTAATTCTATGATTTACTGGTTTTATTTCAACATACCCACCACTCTTTTCACCATATTCAGCAGAAAACTCAGCACTATTTTGATATTCAACAGATTCAGGTATAATAATTGGTGAAAGACTTGATGATGTTCCAGTATAGAATGGGTTATTTGATATTAAATCTTGTTCTCCATTCGGGAGGAAAAGACTGTCAGTTCGATGATTAGCAATACTTCCACGATTTTTCAGATTAACGGGATTTGATTTACAACTGCATTCAGCTCCAAGTTTTCCAACTAATATTGGATTAAAATCACTTAAACGAGACACAACCACAACTTTAGCTTTTTCTTTTCGACCAGTGTAAATATTTTTCTCCTTTTTAACAACACCAACAATAGCTTCTCCATCTTTAAGACTGGATATAGTGGTAGAGCTTACATATCCACCAGATAATGCGACACCTTTTAGTCCAGCATTACTGATAATACCACCAAATTGTCCAGATTTATTATATTCTTCAAGTATTTTAGCTCCTTCTTCTTCTTCTTCATTAGCAATCTCTAACTCATGTTCTTCATCAAAATCTGATGCTGTTGAATACCCTATAGTTGATGTTGAGAATGTCGGTGATGGATAACTGTAACCAGGAGTAGTGCTACTAATAGTGGTAAATGGTGTTGTTGTTGGAGTAAAGTAAGTTGCTGGTAATGGTTGTTGTGGTGCACCAACTTTAACCCTTTGACTTTTACTTGCTCCACAATTAATACAACCACCAGTTTTAACTACTGGTAAACTAACTCTGGCTGTTGTAACTGGTGGTAAAGGTTGTGGTGTAGTTGATGTTACAAACTGAATTTTATCATAACCACTAACTTCACCACTGGTATAATCAACATTTATTGCTGGTTTTGGAAAAACTTCTTGTAAATACTGTTTAACTTGTACTGGTTTATAAGTTTGTGTTACAAAAGTTGGTGTAGCAGGAGTTGATGTATAAAGAAATTGTTCATCTTTACCAGAATTATAATCAAATGACCCGTGTTCATAATTTTCTAAGAATGTAGGTTTTTGTGTTGTATATACTTTCTTAATTGCTGGTCTGTAAGTAGTAGATGGAACATGTACATTTGATATTGAATATTGACCTTCTTCAATAAATGGAACAGCAGGTTTTGGATAATCATAACCTTCAAATGTTGTTAATTTTGAACCGAATTCATTTTTAATATTTTCATAAAGTAATTCACCATGTTCTTTATCAAATCCTGATGAGTATTCAAATTTATGTGGTGCTACAGTAACAATTGGTTTAACAGTTGTAACTGGTACAATTTCTGGAGCTGGAGTTGTATAATGATTGACATATACTGGAGCTGCAGGAGTTGATGTTTTTAATACATTTAACACTTTTTCATAAGCTGAAACAACTGGTGCTTTAAATGTATCATATACTTTTTGGTATATTGGGACAGGTGTTGGTGGTAGAGGAGGAGGAGGAGCTGGTGTTGATGAAACTATAGGTATTACTGTCTGAGTTTTAATATATTGTTTTGGATAACTAGTATCAACTGGTGGAACATAAATTGCTGGTTTAATAGTCTGTTTATATCCAAAAGCAGGCAGAGGAGATGGTGTTATTGAGCTAAAATCAATTGGTGCTGGAGTTGAATGGATATTGAAGCTTGGATTTTCATAAGCATATCCAAAATTAACTGAACTAATATCGGAAGAATAAGCTGGAGGAGGTAATGGTGTAGAAGATCCGATGAAACCAACTGATTCATATGTATCTACCAACTGATATTTTGGTCCTAATTTAGTGAAACCAGCTGGTTTAAATGGTGAAGGAGTTGAATATGAGGAAGATGGTAATGGTTTAACATATGAGGATGAATAATTTCTAGCTGGAGGTAAATATGTTACTGTTGATGGTGGTGAAGTAACAGGTGGTAATGGAGTGACTGTGCTAAATGGTTGTTTATATACTGGAATAGCAGGAGGAGATAGTGGTGTACTGTATTCATAATCGGCTGTTGGTGAGTAAAAGTTAACAACTGGCCGCTTATAAGTTACAGGATTTAATGGTGGTATAGGTGTTGTACTAACCTGAATTGCTGGTATAACTGAAGGTATAGTTTTCTGATAAGAATAACCTAAGTTAATTGGTCTTACTGGTGGTGCGCTAGTTGTGTATTGTACAGTGTATTCAGGTTGATTAATTGCTAATGGTTTTGGTGAAGAAAGCTGAATTTCAGGATTTTCATAAGATATTTGGTTGAATTCAACATCACCTGCTGTTCTGAATGATATTGGAGGTTGAGATGGAGCTGTTTCAAAACTAACAACTGGTCTTGGTGGAGGAGTAGAAAATGTTACACTTTCAAACTGAACAGGAGGAGAAGGTGGAGTAGAAACTGTAACACTTTTAAACTGAATGTTTGGTCTTGGTTGTGATAATGGGACAAGTGGTGTACCTTCATACCGTTCAACTGGTAGGACTGGAACAGAAGGAACAACATTTTCATAGCGAATTACTGGTCGTGAAGGAGGAGATGTTTCCGTACGAACAGTTGATAATGTTGGGGATGGTGATGGTGGTGAAGGAGCAGAAGGCTTTCTAAACTGAACAACTGGTTTAGGTGGGGGTGTAGAAGGTACTATACTTTCAAAACGGATTTCTGGTCTTGGTGGAAGTGTAGAAGGTACTACACTTTCGTAACGGATTTCTGGTCTTGGTGGAAGTGTAGAAGGTACTACACTTTCGTAACGGATTTCTGGTCTTGGTGGAAGTGTAGAAGGTACTACACTTTCGTAACGGATTTCTGGTCTTGGTGGAGGTGGAGAAGGTTTTGCATTTTCAAAATGGAAAACTGTTGTTGGTGGAGGTGGTGGTGGTGGTGATGGTGGTGAAGAAGAAGGTATGAGAGTTTCATAATTTACTACTGATGGTGTAGGGGGTGCAACTGTACTATAATGTACTGGTGAAATTTCTTTCTCATAAGCCACTCCAAATTGAACAGAACTAACTGGTGGAATGGCAGTAGGTATGTTATAATAATCTTTAGGTGCAGGAGTAACAGCTGGTAATGGAGTTTTCAGAACAGTTGGTTTAGAATAGGCAAATCCAAAATTAATTGGAGGTAATGCAGAGGGAACTGGTTTTGGATAAGCGTAGCCAACATTTACTGGTTTATATTCTATTGGTGATAATGGTTTTTGATAATTATAACCACTGTATTCTTCATATTTATGTACAATTTGTGGTGAAGGTGTTACTGACGGTAACTTAGGGAATGCTGGTCTCTGATATGTAACAGGAGCTAAAGGTACAACTGGGATTGAAGGTTTTGGATATGTATGAGGCACTTCAAAAGAATGGAAGAATGGTTGGGCTGGTGGGAAAGGTGAGGGAGATGGTTTTACAAGCGGAATATGGTGGGAAACTTCTTTGTAACCACTTTCTATATTTAAATGATGATTATAAAGTTCTGGATACGAATAACCATAATTAGCTGGTTTAAATTCAATGGGTGAAACTGTAGCTTCTGGAGATTTAATGATTGGAAATTTTTCATATGTGTATCCTACATCAACTTGTTTATGTTGAATTGGTAATAATTGTGTACTGTATTGTATTGAAGGTGGTGTGACAGATACTGTTGAACTTTTAAATTCTATCGGTTGTTTTTCAAAATTGAATTTTATTGAACTGTAAGGTGGTGTTGATGAAACAATTATTGGTGTAGGTGTTACTGTGGGTACTGGTGTTGTCACAATTGATTTAAACACTTCTGCTTGTGGTTTTGGGTACGAAAATCCAACAAGTGGTTTAGAATAGTGATACCCTTCAAAGCCTTCTTCTTTATGGAAAGAAACCGAAGCAGGTGTAGGATAAGAGTATCCAAATTTAACTGGACTTACTGGAGGTGATGGAGTAGTTACTCCTACTGCAACTGGTGGAGCAATTGTACTACTTACTGGTACAACCGGCTGGGAATATTGATGACTTATATACTCTTCTTTATAGATGGGTAGAACTGGTTGAGGCTTGGGATAGTATTTAAATGATGGTGCTGGAGTTGACAGCGGTACAACTACAGGTGGAGCAACTGTGCTGACTGGTATTACTGGTCTGGCACTGTAACTTTCATGTTGTGAATGAACTGGGACTACAGGTTGAGGTCTTGGATGATAACCTAATTTAACTGAGCTCACAGGAGGTGCTGGAGTTGAAACAGGTACTGCTGGTAAAGCAACAGGTGCAGAAATAGTGCTTACTGGTATAACAGGTTTTACTATGTGGTAACTTTCAATTGGTACAGGATAAGGTCGAGGATGATAACTTAATTTGACAGAACTAACTGGAGGTGCTGGAGTAGAAACTGGTACAGAAGCTGGTGGTGCTGCAGTGCTAACTGGTATAGATGGTTTATAATGTTGAATTCCAGTTATATAACTTACTGGACTTAAAGGAGGAACAGGTGTTACTCCTATTGGAGAGGACACTTTATGATATCCAAATGCAGAGGAACTGTAATCTTTAACTACTGTAGGGAAAGGAGATGGAGAAGGACTCACTGGTACAGCAGAAAATGTTTCATGGAAAACTGGGATAGGGGAAGGAGTGACTGATAATGGTACCCCATGAGCCGGAGCAATTGGTTCAAAGTGTTGAACTGGCCTGACAGACAAACTTTCATATACAACAGGCTTTCTATATGTTACAGGTGTTGGAGAAGGAACTGAAACATGACCATCTGCTGGAAGGTAATATGTGGATGGCCGTGGAGTAGAGAGAGGAGTTTTATAAGTTGATATGGGAATGGGAGATGGTGTTACCACTAATGGAGTTTTAACTGTAGATATAAGGGGTGTAGTTACATGGAACTGTGTTACTGGAGGAGCTGGTGTTGTAGAAACAAATCCTTGGGTTCTTCCGTGTGATACTTCTTCATGTGCACCTCCAAAACCTGATGTCAAACCATGGCCAAATTCAAAATCTTTATAATCATATGATCCATCAAATCCACCATGAACTGAGGAAGATCCAGGGAATGTTGATTTACTACCATATTGTGTTTTACCTTCAAAATTGCTTTCAAATGAACCATGTGATAATGGTGTTTCATGAAGCAATGTACCACCACCTTCATTGAGGGTTTGTATGCCCTCATCAAATTTGCTACCCGTATGATATTCACCAACACCAATTCCACTAACATGAGAAACATCTTTGAACCCAGTTGCTAGGTGTGCACCATCATATGAACCATATGATCCTCCTGATCCTGAAATACCAGACACATAACCATTTACTCCTGATTTGTAACCCGCTTTGTAGGCAAAATCACCAGCTCCAGAATCTAAACCATAATGTATACCTGATCCACTTCCCAATGTATATCCATTTCCATGAAGTGTTGATTTGATGTTGCTACCTACAAACTGACCAGAATGTCCTTCCTCTGTAGCACCATATAGATACTGGCCATCTCCTTTAAAACCATATCCAGATCCAATATAAGCACCTCCTCCTTGGCTTCCACTATAGGTACCAATACCTTCTGTAGATTTACTGTTATCAGATGCTGAATAAATATTGCTACCAAAATGTCCATTAGAACCAGCATAAATACCACTGATACCAGAAGAATATTTATCAGCTCCTGAAGAATACTGTCCATTAGAACCAGCATAAGCACTGCCTGCTCCAGAATATTTACCAGCTTCTGAAGAATACTCCCCATTAGAACCAGCATAAGTACTGCCTGCTCCAGAATATTTACCAGCTTCTGAAGAATACTGTCCATTAGAACCAGCATAAGCACTGCCTGCTCCAGAATATTTACCAGCTTCTGAAGAATACTCCCCATTAGAACCAGCATATGTACTGCCTCCTCCAGAATATTTACCAGCTTCTGAAGAATACTCCCCATTAGAACCAGCATATGTACTGCCTCCTCCAGAATATTTACCAGCTTCTGAAGAATACTGCCCATTAGAACCAGCATAAGTATTGCCTCCTCCAGAATATTTACCGGCTCCTGAAGAATAAATTCCACTTCCACCAGAATGTATTCCATAATTTCCTGAATATTGGCTATCATATATTCCAGAATATAAACCACTTCCTCCTGAATATTGGCTACCAGCTCCAGAGTAAATACCACTTATTCCTGCATACTGTTCTCCAGATTGTAGTCCTTGGCCAGTATAAGCACCACTACTGCCTTGATTGTAAATACCTGCGTGAAGTCTGGCTCCATTATGCAAATTACTACCTCCATAATATTTTGAACCACTTTCAGCTGAATATGCACCCTGATGAATGTTACCAGTAACAATTCCAGGAAGAAGTGAACCTAAAGAAAAAAACAATTCTTTGTTATACAGATATCATTCACAGGCTAGAAATTGGCTTAATAATTAAAATAATATCTACTTAATTATTATCAGATTGTGAATTCAATTTGAATTACTAGGATGATAAAAACTGGCCTCTGCTATTACAATATAAGTTTTTAAAAAAATACACTTTCTAGTACAGTTTTGAAAGAAATTAAATTTTGGTTTAGTTTAAACTTCACAAATTTTTGCAAAATCAATGTAGATGACAATTCTTTACATTTGCCCTATATAACGCTCTTGGACTGCAAAAAACAAGTGCTTAGAGAAGGATATGATTGTTTTATTATTATAAACTACTAATACTTTGATATCATGTAGATAATGTTGTCTGTTGCATAAGGGTAATAGTAAGAGAAGGTAATCATTTACTGCATTATTTCTCATAACATTTGCTAGTCGACATTTTTCAAAATTGTAGTAAACCTTTTTGGTCTGTTGAGTAACACTGTTTTTCCTCATTATATTTTTCTTTAAGCAAAGTTGAGTATATCAGTCAGTAGAAAAGTAGAATGAGTAATATTATTTTTATCAATGAAAAAATAAAAATAAATAAACACTGTTGATAGCAGCTTTTTACAAGGCGTTTATTCTCAGTTGATATTATTACATGAACACATTTTCCACCCTTGTATATTGTTATCTTAATTAATTACAGTTGTGGAATATGAGTAACTACAATTTTTCATATTATAAATTCACTAACACATATTGTTTGATCTCTTCTTTTGATTTTGTTATGCATCTTTTCTTTTTGAGAAGTTAAGTTTTAATCAATTATTATGTAATAATAATTATAACTGGTAATGCAATAACTGAAATGAAACAGCATAGGATATTTTAAGATGAAGGGAAATTAAAACCATTAAACCTGAAGATACCTTAGAAGGAAAAATATATTTGTGATAAATTAAGCCTTCAAAATAAAGACAGGTTTTGGAAGAACCAAAATGCAAGAGCAATGCAGAATTATAAAGTAAAAACAAAAAAAAAAATTGAGTATGAACTATTGTGAAATGTATGAACACATAACACAACAGGAAGAATGTGATTTTAAAATTAATTTTAATTATTTTTTTTTAGCTCTTCTAATTATTGTTTTTTATCTTGATCTGTCTTTGAACAATTAATTAATTATTATTTATATTATTACTTTTCCTTGATGCCACCAATCATTTGAAAACTTTTACTAACAAAAGTTAACCTAACTTTTTCCTCTCCTTACACTGACCAGATCTTTTATTTCATCAAAGAATAATTTCATATCATACAATTATATTCTGTCTACTTCTTTTTTTATTCATATCACAACTATCATTTTTTATGTTCCTTAAATACTCCTTTGGGGTTACATGACTCAATGTTTATTTTCCTGCTCACCTCCTTACTTTCCACTACTTGAATTGTCATTGAATTGAACAAGAACCTGAATCATAATAAATCTTTGCTCTGAATCATGGAAGTAAGAAAATTATTATCTGATATTCTTTGGTGGGTAATATACCTCCTTGTTTATTGTTTCCTGCTAAATTACTTCCTAGTTCCTTTATCATATCTCATTAAATTATTAATGAGATTCCTTTATTAATCTGTATATAACCAAAACTCTTGTAAATTAAAAAAAAAGTTATTGTTATTTATAAACAAATATGACAATGAATACAATATGTTTATTAAATAAATAATAAACTGACTCATATATCTTACCTAAAACAACACCACCACCAGCACCTGCATGTTCAATTCGTCCACCAGATACATGATAATCAGGTAATGTGGCATAAGACGCTCTTGTACGACCTTCCAAAATATCACCAACAGTAAGATGAGCTCTATATCCACCAGATGCACCACATCCAGCAACATTCCATGGCCAGTCACAAGTAAGTGTTTGTTCATTAAAAACAAGACCAAAAGGACATCTAAATTCATAAGCAGTCAATGGTGTCACACCATCTCTGCTATGGTCGAGACAAGCAAAGAACCAACGACAGTTTTCTGGATCAGCGTAATAACCTTCTACACTAGGACAAGCATAACGTGCTCTTGGTACAGGTGCGATTTCACTGGAACCTGAATAAAAAAATTGAAATAGAATATTATGTTAACTTACTAAATTAAATAAATAAAAAAATTAAAATAATAATAATTAAATGAACATTAAATTAAAAGAATGCATACTGTGTTAATATTACATAAGATAAATAAAATCTCTTAAAAACCAGAATAAATTAAAAATTAAGATACTTATTGTAAATAAAAATTTATCAGGATTCTGGTAAGATAATAAACTGCACACATTTATTGTCCAATAATTCTGCATCAAGAAAATGTCAAGGTATGGTTTTCTGAAATTCAAAAGTTGTGACCTATCGTGAAATGGCAGTGGCCATAACCACATTTAATTAACCAGTTCATATAGACCAGCCACCTTAAATTGGACTGCAATGTTGTTGGCATCTATTACTAGATAATAACCATAAAAGTTGATATTAGTTAAAAGTTATTAAAAAAGAAGAAATCTCCATATTATAATATAATATTTAAATTATGAAATCAAAAAGTATCACTGATTAAAAGGTAAGCTTATAATTTTGTTGTTTATTGATTGGCAAAGTTTTTAAAATCGTTGTTCATTAAATATTTAATTTATTTATTCAGTTATTCATTCAACAGGTATGTGTCCAGTTAAAAATCATAGATTTTTTATACGATGAAGTAAAAAAATTACTATTTTCTAGCTGGGAAATGAACCCAGAACCCTTACATGAATAACCGAAGTCACTAGTGTAAGAGTTATTGTTGTAATAATTAGATTAAGCAATCACTCATTCCAGTCTCTCTTATTTTCATATGTTTTTGTACTACTGATCTTTATTGCTGGCCTCCATGGCAAAGTGGTAGTTTCTCTGCTTTTCATTTAGAAGGCTCTGGGTTTGAATCCCAGTAAGGCTTGGAGTTCATACTCTACAAAGTTCATCTACCATAAAGTAACTATAATTCGGTATAAGCCTGTTGTTGCTTAGAAAATAAATAAATAATGAACAAAAACCAGTAATTCATATCTTCTAAAACATTTAATTTCAGTTATATTTTGTTAGAAAATTTGTTTAATATGATTACCTTGGCAAGCACCACCATCTTCTAAAGAACCTGGCCATACACAAACTTCATATTTTTCATCAAAAGCAAGGCCAGCAGGACAGTCATATTCAAACACTGTAAAATCTGGTGAATATTGATTAAACTTTACACAACGATAGAATCTGAAATCATTTGAAAAATATTTTATTTTTTAGTACTTGTGGTAATTAATATGCTGCAATATTTTTGAACTTAATTATTTAAGTGATAGCATTAGACAAGGAGGAAATTTTCTGAAAATATATTTCTTTGGTCAACATTCTAATAATTGTCCACATATTTGATAGTTGTAATAATTTAATTCTTGAAAATCTTGTAATGATTGTATTTACTTTACAACTACTACTTTTATATATGAAATGATTCTTAAAGATGTTAAGATTAGTTTACATGTAGTTTAACAGGAATGTTTTTGGCCTTTATCACATTAAGGAATTTTGTTTAAAAAAATTACTTGATGATGTTTCTAGGCTGCAAGATTCAAGTAAGAAAAACTTTGTACTTGTAAAAAAAAAATTTGAAAAGACATAATTTATGTGTAAATTATTGACGTGTGTATTATAATTTCAAGATCAACAATTAAAAAAAAATAATAAATAAAGTTAGACATTTTTATTAAATTTTTGAAATTTTTTTTCACTCATGCAAATGGTACATCAGTTTTTAAAATTTAAAATTATCTTGTGAAATTAGAAAAATGAGGAGGAATGAAGTGGTTTCCCTTTTTTCTTTTTTTTTATTAGCCAGATATACCATTGCACATTACTGTGCCTTTTTAAAATGCTTTCCAATTGTAGGAAATTTAAAAAATGCAAATTTCTTAATTAAAAAAAAATTAATCAATCTTAATAAGCCTCTTTTCTTTCTCCATTACCATACTGAGGTGAAGATGTATTCCACAGTCACATGCAGTGACATAATGAGTTTCATAATGAGTTTCCAGAAGTTGCAAAATATTGCCATTATTACTTGTACATGTTGATGTCACTTCACCCACACCACTTTCTGAGATGTCATTGGTGATTTATGAACTAACAATACTTAAACAAAGAAATTAAAATTGAACCTAATGAGTTTCCAGAAGTTGCAAAATATTGCCATTATTACTTGTACATGTTGATGTCACTTCACCCACACCACTTTCTGAGATGTCATTGGTGATTTATGAACTAACAATACTTAAACAAAGAAATTAAAATTGAACCTATTTAATTAAAAATTTTAAAATCAGATTTTATTAATATAAACATAATAATGAATGTTTTAACACTATGAAGTTGGCCAGGAGGTCATATAAGCCAATAACATCATCTAACAATAGGGAGAAATGGTGGGGGAATCCTAAAGTTGGATTGTTTTTACTACCTACTGCCCTAATGTAGTGATAATTTTAGACCTACACACAATACAATTTGAATGGAATAGTTAAATGTTGTCCTGACCATTCCAACCAAGTTGGGTAATATGTGTAGAGGCCTGCAGGCACAGCCTCTGTTAAATTTATAAATTATAGCTGTTTATCAGTCTTTCTGTTCCGTTTTTTATCTCAGTCCATATGACTCATATAATAGTGTTATTATCGTAAATGTTTTTTAATATTCGTAGCAACTACATATCTACTGCTTTTCATTAGGTATTGCTTTTCAAAAAAAAATGTAATTTCTTACTTTCCATATCATACTTTGTCATTTTTTATGTTAACTAATGATGAGTGGTTATTTCCTACAAGTAAATTAATTTACTTATAAATTAAAAACAAATTTTGAATATAAGTAATTAAATCTTACCTGTTACATCCACTAGGATGACGGAAATAACCTTGTCTAGAACATTCAAATTCTGTTTTTGCTTCTTTCCTTACAACATGAATAGAACCTGCTCTATCAACAACTCTTACAATTCTGTACGGTGACAATTGAACATCAGCTGAAATGAAAAAATGTCATACATAATTGATTAATTATATTCATAATTTATTTGTTTAAATTTATAATAGTATTAGCAGGTATGCTGTTTATAATAAACTATTAATATTTATTTTAAAAGACTGTACTTCTTATATGTACATTTTACTTGTTATTATATAGCTTTCCTATTTTTATTTTACTATGTACATTTTTTGAAATTTTTACGTTTATTGTTTTCAAAAAAAGTGTATTCCTTTCTAGTAAGGACGCCAATGAGAAACCTCATCAGATTGTTCTCAAGAACAAAGACATCAAACATTTGTAACATTTGGAAGGAGTAATAATTTTTTGGAGAGGAAAAATTAACAAATCTCCCAAAACCTGTAAAGTAAAACAGAGTGGTCAGATATTTTTTTGTTAAAATATTGTTCTGAGGCTGTCTAGTGCCAAAGTAAGTTTGATTCTGTGATTCTGTGGCCATACTCAAAATAATATTCATATTTGCACAGAAATAGATTACTTTGAAAAGAACTTTGTCATCAACTAAAAGTAATTATTTTTTGCTTATAAATTGTTCTAAAAAAATAGTTTGTTTTATTAACAGTGAAATATGATTCAGATTTTAAAAGGTAGGAGGCCTGGATTTATACCTCAACTATAATTTGGGTCTTTCACACAATCCTTAGCAATGAAAAAGAAATTTTTAGACAACCTACTGGCAGACTTTCTCACCACTGAAAAAAATGAACTATTTTCAGTTGTTAACAGAAAACTAATGTACGATTAAGTATGACTCACTTCTGCATGTATTTCATTTCTATTCTGTTTTTGATAAAAATGCTGAATATATCTCAAACAATGTCCAAAGAGGTTACTTGGAGAAGGTCAGTTACAACATATATTATTTAAATCTGAGTTTTAAAAAAATTGTAAAGTAATTTCACTCTGCTGTCTATTTGACTATTCAAGTTACTATTAATGAAGTTATTTTTATTTAGATTAGATATTTATATGGTTGGGTTGTTTGAGTGTGCAGTTGATGGAATTGTCTCAGAACTCATCAAGACATCTGTAGAATAGTTAATGGAAGAACAACCTGTTTTATGACATAATCTGACTAATAAAAAAATAATATAAACACATTTATTTTCTTCTTTATGTAAAATTTAACTTTTTATTACATAATATTTAAAAAAAATACATACCTGAAAAAGTGAACGGGGATGATTCATGCAACTGTTCTTGTAAACTTATTAATTGTGCTGCTCTTGATTTTCTTGCCATATTTGTAAATGTGTCGTATAATGTAGGCAGTATTGTTAGACCAGTCTTATTACATTTTCCTAGCCAATCTTCATAGTCTAATGATACGATGGCTGCTCCTGCCAAATCTCTCAATAGTATGTACTTTCCCTAAATTAAATAATAATATAATTATTTGTTTAATTTAGATTATAGAATTATTTAAAAAGTTTTCAATTGTTGTCCTAATAATGGCTGATAACGTCACTAAGTTAAAGATATAAACATTTGTAATGACAAATCAAACTAATTTTATAAAATAACCTTTTAAAAAACTTAGAAACATTTTCAGTTGTCTTTATGACCATCACAGTGATCATTGTTGAAAAGTCTATGCTTTACAGATTGTTTTAAAAGTTTATTATTTTTTAATATTCAATTTACATGATGTTCTGGAACACTACTTTCAATTTTTCCTTATGATACCTGATATTCTGGAATCTTGTAATCCAATATAAACTAAAAATGTCTATAGGTTTAAGTTAATTTTGGTACTTGAAATATTTTTCATAGTTGGTAATTAGGGTTTTATTGATGTATTAAAGTTGAATTGACAAAAACTGAATTAAAATGTGACATATTTCTTTGGAGATGGTTTTTTTTACATATATATTAAATATTCAGTATATACTTTGTTTTTTCCCATAAAAGAACTGGTACACAAAAAGTTAATGTTAGTACATTAAATATGAAAGGGGAAGTGATTCTATAATATGATCATAGGAAGTGATGCTTATATTTCAGCATAGATTATGCTTTTATTTTATTATCTGTTGTTTTAGAAATCAAAATTTTATATTTTGACCTCAAATGAGCAGAATTTCACTGCATTATTTTATGTCTTACTATATCAGTTTTTTCAGTGTTTTGAAAACATCTGCAATAAATAGTATGAGATCTAAAAAAAAAAAAATATTAGTTAGCTTACGAATTTATTCATATTAAGATTTAAAAAAAAAAT
Organism: Lycorma delicatula; assembly: GCF_047948215.1. Taxonomy (NCBI): domain Eukaryota; kingdom Metazoa; phylum Arthropoda; class Insecta; order Hemiptera; family Fulgoridae; genus Lycorma; species Lycorma delicatula. The sequence goes on from NC_134463.1 coordinate 56,206,023, forward strand.
TATAATGATAATGCAGTGACTGTGATGTAAATACTAAATAAGTTCAGAAAAATCCCGTAAATTCAGTTTCGTACAAGTGGAATACCATATAAAATATTTGTTGTTCTAAATAAGTTTGAATTATACTGCTTTTATCAAGGGGATTTTTTTTATTAACCATATAGTGATGTTTCAGTTTGGTTGATCTTATTTATTTTGATATTGACATCTAAATAATTTAACATTCTATTATTATCTATTTCAAATGTGAATTTAACATTTTCATTACAAGAATTCAATTAGTTTAATATTATTAGATATTCTTATTTATTACTGGGTTGTATGTAATGAGAATATCATCAACATTACTGTGTTCATATTAAAACTTTGTGCATGAGTGTTGCTAATTTACTAATTACTGTGTACTAATTTACCCTGAAATCCTGTAAATATATTTCTGATATAATTACTGATAGTGGAAATCCCATAGATAAGGATTTTTTTTTTTTACATAAAATAATTTTTATTAAATTCAAAATAGTTTTACTAACATATATTTCTAATAACAGTGATGGTAGCTTTAATAAATTTTGAATCTTTTTGGTTACACTAGAATGGTTAGTTATGACATAAATAACATGTATCCTAGTATACATATAGATCATATTACAAAATAATAAAAGATAAAAGTCAAAAGTAACCAAGAAGTCCAAAAGAAAAACGGAAATATTTCAATCATGACAGTATGTGAAATTCCACAAAATGTTTATGGAAAATTAAGGTCATATATCTTACTTCAATATTCTGTACTAGGTGGTTTATTTAATAAAATTTAAATACATGCGTGCATGCACACACACACACACACACACACACACACACACACACACACACACACACACACACACACCAAAATAGTAAGCTTAATATGAAGTTTCCGATTTACATAATCAGGTAATGCATTACCATTAGTACATATAAAAACTGATGCTTATTATGATCAACTGATTTTAATCTAAAACAAAAATTACAAGCTATCAGCTTTAACATTTAACAATGATATATTGTACACCATTGGCTATTTTCATTATTTGTATTAAACATATTCAAAATTAAAAACAAAGAAAGTATCTTGTATTATACCTTTATAGCAGTACTTGTTGGGTCATCAAAGGCAAGCCATGTATCATTTTTAAAAGCGTATGGTGCTGTAAGATCTTCATCCCTTTCTATAGTCCACTTTCCTTCAGCCATTAGGGTACATAACTGTTAACATAATAATACAAATTTTATATTTACATGACATGTTCACAAAAATCATATTTTGTATGTGCAATTTTGTCCATACTTCTTATATTAAACATCTCTCTCCCTCCCTATCTCTCTCTCTCTCTCTCTCTCTCTATATATATATATATAATATATATATATATATATACATACAATTTAGCTCCAATGCAGAGTAATAGTGTTTCTTCCTTCAAACACTGAAAATTGTAGATTTGAATCTTAGGTTTCATGTTTAACAGATGGTATAAAATATATCCCATTTTCATAATAAAAAAACAAAGTAATGATAATTTGATATAAGCCTGTTTTTATCTAAAGAATGAATAAATGTGTACAAAATTAACATAAAAACCATTTTTAGAATATTTTTTAATGATACAAACCTCTGCTTGTGAAATTCGTTGAGGAGTATTTTTAATCGGTGACAGTGGTAGATTTTTCTCAGGATCACTAAGAGTAAAACGTAAAGCAAAATTTGGTAAAGAAAGAACCAATTTTGGATGTGGTGCTCCTAAACCTGTTATTAGATCAACTAATGAATCCTAGAAAAAACATCAAAAAGATAAATGATTAATTCAATGAAAAAAAAAATATTTTTCTATGTTAATAAAATATTTTGATTTTACTGTTAATATTCTAATTTCTTAAAAGAGAAATTAGAATATTTCTCACTTGCTATGAGTAGATTTACAAGAATAAATCTACTCTCTTTTTTTGCGTTTCTTTATGAGTAGATTTTGTTTTGTTATGAATATGAAAACCTTTGACCAAGTCTGGAAAACCAATTTATTTTTAAATATTTTGTATTTTTCCATAAAGAAATTAGTGTGCAGTAAAAACTTCTTTTTTTTTGTTTGTTTAACCTCTGGAATCACCGTTAGGTATTGCTTCAGAGGATGAGATGAATGATTTGTAGTACATGTGAAAATTTCATGCCTGATTGGGATTTGAATCTGGGACTTCTGCTGGATGAAAGGCTGAGAGATGCCACCACTCGCACCATGGAGGCTGGCAGTAAAAACATTTACCATATGTTCAGTAGATGAACATTAGGTGAAAATTTCACCTATGTGGAACTTTCATTTCTTAATCTTTTTACATGATAAGATATTTTAGAAAAAAAACATTTAAAAATTACTTTCCATAAACTTGGACTCATGCTTTCAGATCTTTTTTGTTTATTATTTAGCTTCTTCATTAAGGATTAACTCCATCAATTGAGAAATTTGAAAAATTTACTCCATTTAGTTGATAAATTGATTAATTTTTATAAGGCACAGCATTTTTTTGTCATCTATCACTTTATCAATATCAACTCTCATTAAAACTTACGAGTCTTGTATGCTTGAGGCATAAAAATAAAAAATAAATAGTTATTTCGAAGTTAAATTATTAGTTGCCATTTCACTAATAAAAACATCATCAACATACTGAAAATCGTTTAATTTATTCCACAGCCATGATTTGATAGGAATAAAGTTAATTTACCAAATTGATGTATATGTACTTAGAAATGTTCTGTCAACTTACGTGATCACTTTCAAACTGATAATTTAAACTTTTCCTGCATTATGTACATATGTATATAATATGTTTTTCATATATGTCAATATCTGTTTCAATAAAATTATTATTTTTTAACAAAATATTGAACCAAATTGTTATTATTATCATCAGATTGACATTATTTATGAGTTTGGCAAATGTAGGCTAGGTTAGGTTAAATATATAGGATATTAAAAGGTATATGAATAGTAAAATATTCTTGGAAAGTTTTGAAAATCGATTACAGTGCACCTTTTAAGAAGAAAGTTATAAAAAATTTAACTGCAACTAATCTAGGTTTCACCCTATGTTAAGCTTCTGAATTTTAGGTAACAAAGGTAATAAGATAAGAGACATTAGGCCATTGAATATCTGCAAAGAAAAGAATGTACTGAGAAACTAAATCAATGAAGATACTCAGGTATCACTTTAACTAAAGATTTCAAATGTGAAAATGAAATAAAAACAAGAGAATAGCAATGGGTAAGGAAGTATTTAATATAATGAAACAGTCATTATGTGGTAAGATGAAGATACAGTAAGGGTAGAAGAACCATTATATGAAGTGTTAAATCTGGAGTCAACAGACATGCATGCCAAACATAAAAAAGATTAAGATTTAAAACATGTTTATGCAAACTTGTTTAAGATTTGAAACATGAAGATAAGAAAAAGGGAAATAGAAATGTTAGCAGGCTCTTAAATGTGGATATGGAGAAACTTGAAGAGAAAATAGGAGACAAGTAGACAGAAAAAATGGTGAAAAATGAAGAAATGAGGACAGTGAATAGAAGCTTAATCAGAACAATTGAGAGAAGGAGATCTAACTGCTGGGACATGTTATGAGAGCAGAAATATGGGCTAAAATAGTTCAAAAAGATCCAGCAGAAGATACAAAAGAGATAAAAAAGAGTAAAAATTATAGATGATTTCAAAGGAAATGATAGATATCAAGGACACAAATGTTTAGCTGGGAATGTAGGAGAAGAGAAAAATGTAATGTGAGAGCAGTGCTACCATATAACAGAGCAGATAACTGTATGATGATGTTTTATTTTCAAAACATTTATTTTCAAATCATTTTTCATTTTAAAAAATGATCCATCATGGGCACAGAATTAAAATGTTTAAACCACTGAATAAAAATAGCAGAGGTATGGAAATATGAAAGTGGTTTAACTTTTTTCTAAAAGAAAACCTTTAGTTAGTAATATAATACTATTAATTAAAAACTACTTAAATACTGTTGGTATTATGTACTACATAATACAATGTCTGCACAATACAACAATCTTATGATAATGCAGTTACATTTTAGTAATTTTTTGTTAATATATTATACCAGAAATATGTATTTAAATCCTGTTTAAACTAAGTTTTATATTTATTTGCATTTAAACATGAGTCTTGGTTTATTGCATGGCAGCTATCATTGCCAACTGGGAATACAGTGACCACTTGCTCAGTTGGTAGGTTTTAAATTATATTTTAAGATATCAACATGAGATGTCAATATGAGTTAAGATCACTGTACTATAAAATTCAAGATAGTTATTTTATCATAATTGCACCAATTTTTTTTGGCTTAATGAAACCCTATTCTGATTCTTAAAACACTAAATTTAGGTTTATGCTAAATGTATAAATATCATTATAATATTTTTTTTTTTTACCGCATTAAGGATGTCTTCAATACCCATCAATCTGCTAGGATGATATGTAAGACCTTGTTCTGATGCATCTGTTACATTCTCACTGGAGATTGTAAAGAAATTAACATACCTGAAAAAAAAATAGATAAATCAAATTTTTATTTAAAATTGCCAGTTGTACAACGAGTATCTTTTACTATTTTTTTTTTTTTGGAATCAGCTATATATTTCTGAATGAAAAATCCACAAATTATGAAAACCATTCATGTAAGTATATAGGAAATGATTATGTTGATTAATGTTTGTGATGTAGTATGAATACGTAAGAGCATAGAATGCTCCTGTAAAATGACAGTAGTAAAGGTTTTCCTCATCTTCCAAAATTGATTAAATGCTGAATAGAATTTTAATATGTTCAAATACACTTAACTAACAGGATGTGACACTTTTTCTCATATTATTTCATTCAATACCATCTTCCATATTAAAATATATGCAGAAGTATTCTGAGGTCAAAAATAAAAAGTAAAATAAACACACTATTATTTTTTACATGTGTAATATAAAAATCTGGTAACATGCCAAAATTTTAATTTAGTGCTAGCTAAAGGTATTAGTCAATTAATATATCTACAGTCATGTAATTGACTATATTACTTAGACACATTGTTAATATCACATTTTATGTATTCAGATTTCATTTCCTACATGAAAAATTTCATACATCAGTAAATTTTATCACAACTTTTGAAATTTTATAGGCATCAATTACCATTAAAACATTAATACCTTCATACTACATAAGATAAAATCTTCAAACTGCAACTTCTATTATTATTATTGTTGAGAACATATGTTGTTACAGAATGGAACAATTATAAACAACACATCTCATATCCATATGTCGACCTGTGATTTTTTGTGATTTGTGAAATGAAATATGTCAAAATTTAATTTCCTAAGCGATAAACTTGTTCAGTATATTCAGCATTTCCTAAAACCTAACTTGCAGATACAGATTGATTAAATCTTTATTCTCTCTGATTGGTCAGTTCCTTTCATGCTGTGATTGATATAAATATGTTGTACTATAGTTGGTCAAATACATTCATACTTCTGATCGGTTAAGAAGAGGTGGTATTCTGATTGGTAGGATATATCTGAAATTTCATTTTCCTGAACAAACAATGATTTGATTTTTTGTAGGTGTTCAGTGTTGGGGGGTTGGTGAAATGTTGGCCTAAGTGAAATCTACGATAAGATATGAATAATATATGTCATCATTGGTTGATGTTTCCTGGTTCTGGTTTTGTGAAAATTAAAAACAGCCATCGTGTAGGCTCATATTTCATTTTTTTTTATGAACATTAATTAGCTATAATAGAAGAATAGAATTTCAATATAGTTATATTGAATCTGAATAACAGGTAAAATAGTTATTTGAAAAGAGTTGATTAGTGTTCTATTTATTTCAGGTATTTATTTGTAGATATTTATCACTCGCCGTCACCATAAATTTTCAACTTCACACACTGTAGTGGTGTTTGTATGTATAATTTATATTTTCCGGTATCAGGAAATATTTTCTTTCAAAACATAAAGTAACATCCAGCAAAATAGTCAACTGTTCTGTTCGACAATTTTATGCATTTGAGTAACTAAATTTCACGTAGTCATAATAAAAACAATGACATACTCTGAAAAAATTGATACTGTAAATATATATTTGAACATTAAACATTTGTCTATGGAGCTATAACTAGGTACAACTGAATGTTATTTAACATTACAGTTTATGGCTATCAGGATAGGCCAACCTGATTTGATACTGTGGGTGTTTATCCAACAAAAACAGTAATATTGCTAATGTCATTTATTATTTCTAATTAGAAAATTTAGGCAATTAGAAAAGTTATAAACTATTTTTTTTTTTATAAAGTTTTCTATTTAAATAATTTAATAATATTTGTCCATATTAATATAAATCCAAACGTTAACATCCATGCATAAGTTTTTAAGTTTGTAAAACAATATTCAATTAAAACTGAAAGGCTTCTGCCACGATAGTACTGATTCTTATACTAAAGTTGATGTTAAAATATTATCAGAATGTAGCTAACTTATCCAAATTTTTACATTAATTATTGTGCAGTAAAGTGTAAACTGAGAGTGAATCTTATTTTATAGTGTAATTTCTCTAGAAGTAAAATTTTATAACGCTAAATAAATCAAATTCGTTCAGAGTTATCCGATTGTACATGTACCATTGAGGTTTTAACATAATGTGAGAATTTAGTTAATAAATTAATTTTTTATATTAGTCGATTCACTGTACATGAGGTATTCAATAGTAAACATACTCTTTTTCTACATTTATAAGGAGCCCTCAAAACTTTTGAATCATAGATTTAATTTTTTTAAGTTTTGCCAATCATCTCTATCTTCCCGCTGTACGATATAACAAAATTACGTCAACGATTTCAAAATATTTTTACTATAAGCAGAAAATAAATTTTGCATAACATCTTCCCTTTCATCTGGCTCCTAATATTTTTTAAGTGAAAAATATTTTTCAGGGAAAATTTTGGTATTCAACACCATTTAATATGGAACATTCTGTATATATAAATATACAGAATTTTCCAGGACGTATTCGTCAAACTTCACCTTGCATTACAGTCTGAAAGCGTACTGCCAGGTTAATTGTCTGCAACCCACCGCCTCGGGTTAGTGGTGAATGCGTCTTCCCAAATCAGCTGATTTGGAAGGTGAGAGTTCCAACGTTCAAGTCCTAGTAAAGTCAGTTATTTTTACACGGATTTGAATACTATGTCATGGATACCAGTGTTCTTTGGTGGTTGGGTTTCAATTAACCACACATCTCAGCAATGGTTGAACAGAGGCTGTACAAGACTACACACTTCATTTACACTCATACATATCATCCTCATTCATCCTCTGAAGTATTATCTGAAAGTTAATTACCAGAGACTAATCAGGAAAAATAAAAAAAAAGGATTAATTGTCTGCAAAAACTTGATTGTTTACCAACGGAATTTTTATAAATAAGGTGTCATTTTTTCAAAATAAAGTGCTTAATAAATTTTGTAAAAGTAAAAAATTTGATGAAACAAATAATTAAAAAGATATTGAAGATTAAAAATAATTTTTTTAAATAAAAAATTATAATTTTTTTTAAAATGGCGGCCATTTGTCATTTTGAAATTATTGTAGGTGACGTTTTCAAAATTTTCTATTCTTTAGAACAAGACATTAGTCGTAAATTTACCAAATTAAATTAAAGTAGTTTTACCCGTTCATGAGAAATAATTTTTTTGTTGAAAATTACAAAATTGCGTCCAGATGGAAAACAAAGCAAAGTAGGACTTATGTCAATATGAACTTTTTTCTCATTTTGGTGTCCTGAATCAGATCCTGAAGTTCAGTAAATACGTCCTGGAACACTCTGTGTGTATATATATATATATATATATATATATATATATATATATATATATATATCCTTTTCCTTTCTGTTTTTTCTATTGCTATGTTCACTATGTTTTTAATTTGAAGTTATTTTTCTCTTTTTTATTATTTATTTATCGTTATTTTTCTCTAATTCAAGTCTACCTTTTATCATTTGCAATTTCTAATTATTTAGTTTCTTTTTTGTTGATGCATTATGTGCTGACAACATTTTGAATTTTTATACTTATTGCATTCAAACACTATTAGTTCTAATACATTTACTTTTGTCTTTACTACCATCTCTATCAACTTTTAGTTTTCTACCTTACACCTTCTTTCCTGCTTTCATTTTCTTTTTTAATTTATCCATTTGGTTTTAATTGGATCTAATTTAGTGGTGCTTCTTTGGTTTGTTAAAATTTTAACTTGACATCAAGGAAAGACATACATCATTTCCTTACACAATGGATTTACTATCCATTTAATTTTCTTTATCTCACTAAGTTACAATAAAGAAGTGGCTGTCATGCTTGCTATCTGAAGGTATCAGCATGATATCAAAGATAAGACCAAACTAGCTGACCCAACTCCCATGGTTATTATCCAAGGAAGATAAAAATAAGAAAACGCAACCAACTGTTTTCCCACACTTTGCTTATTCTTGGGAGTACCTCTGATCAGGATTGATTGAGGTAGTTAATCAACCTTCCCAAAACCATGTACCTTCGATTTAAAACCAGCTTTGATTTTATTTTAATGACAGTAAGTTCTTGTAGTGGTGGATATCATTTTCATTAGAACTCTGAAATTTGAATTAGTCTAGCAAGCAATTCCACAGTGATGAGCAAATTCTGTTTATTCCTATTTCTACATTCAGAAATATAACAGTATGCAGAACTAAATGCACTGTAATCACATTATAGTTTGTTGCTAATTATTATTTATAATTATCATGGCATTTTATGGCTGTAACAGCATGTTTAAATTTTATGAAAAAGAGGTATGGAACCCTGAGAACATATTCATTTATATTCCTTTCTTTGTAATAATGTAAATGTACATGTAACAGCGTTATGTTTATAACAAATATAGTTATACCAGTAATTCTTCTCTTCGACAGACAATATACCCCACAGCAATATTATTTATCTATTTTAAAAATTTAATAGTATTTTTGTAATAGTAGTTTGATTTCTGTGGTGGGGTGGTAGCATTTCTGCCTTTCATCTAGAATATTATACGGTAAAATCTTGGTAAGCTTAGCACTTTCACAAGCTATACAGTTCATCTCTTATTTTCAGAAAAAAATTATGGTTACTGTAATAATTATATATCAGCTTGTAGTTGCTTCAGTAAATGAATTTTAATTGTTGATATCTGAATTTTAATAATAAACAACATATTAAACAATTTTGGGAGTCAAGAAAGTGGAGGATATAGGGAAAAGTCAGGTATATAAGGAAAGGGATAAATAAAAATTAGTAAAAAAAGGAAGCTATTTTTTATCCAGTCGATTGGTATTACCTATTAATTTTGTACTTTAGGTACATATTAACAATTTAAATACTGTTATCATTCTATTTTACTGATTGCCAGTATAATATAACATAATTAAATATTTAATTATTAAAATTGTATTTAAACAATATCATTATTCAATTTATATCTTTATTCTGAATATGATTATTTATTCATTAGTAATGATAATTAAAAATTGAAACTCATTTTATTTTTTGGCACATGCAATTAAAAATCAATACTGCAGATGGCTAAGGACCATAAGATGTATCTCAAAGAGTTTTGTTTTATTGCTTTATTATGTGGTTGTATATATATATATATATATATATATATATATATATATGTGTGTGTGTGTGTGTGTGTGTTCTGTGTTCTCTGGAGTATAAAACGTATTTCAGCTGTGGTTTGAAAAAAATTTCATTAGAATAATTTGTATATTTTAAATAAATCTTTACTCTTTTTGAATATAAAATAGGAATATTTTAGAGTTAAATGTCAACAGATCCTGTATTTTTACATTTTTATTGTATTTTATTTTTATATAAAATAAGTTGACAGAATTATAATATTCTTATCATATCTCATTTACATATTTATAGATAGATAACATATTTTCTTTTAATAATCACACACACACACACGCATTTACAACTAATATAACATAGTCATTTATTTATTAGCTTTTTGCTATTTCAGAAATCTTTTGAAAATTTAACTTCCATGTCTTTTTAGAGAAAAAGGAAACATTGCAAAAGGTAAAAATGTCAGAAAACATGACTAATTTTTTAATTTCACAAATTAAAATTTTCTTTGCTATCATAAAGGTCTTCAATATGAATTACTTGACTTAAACTTATTTGATATTAAAACCTGTGATATAAAATGTCACAAATGATTACTTAAAAATAAAGCTTGGTCATGAAAATATCTCTACAAGAACTTTGTTTATTCATAATGAATTATTGACCACAATATTTTTTATCTTTAATTGGATTTGTTAGCTTAATAATATTTGTTTAATTTAATTTAAATTGAATGACTGATTTTTATGATATTCTGGAAGGCACTGTTGCCAGAAAGCTATAATAGCTTTTGAATTAAGAATAATTCAGCGCCTATAGATAGATATATCAACTTATTTGTACAATGATGTTCATATATCTTGCATGTCTTAACAATCATTAGGCCAGTGTACGTAGTTAATTATAAGTCTCAGCAACAGAGTGGTGGCTGGGTAAAGTGTTATTACAAATGGAAATAGCTATTGTGTTAAAAACAAACTGGTTTGGTTAGTTTGCCACTCCAACACACAGCATGTTAAGAAATTTCATACTGCTTGAGAATGTTCATTTCATGACTTTAACAATTGTGTAAAATATATATATTGTGGTTATTATATTTTTTTTTTAATTTGTGAGAGGTGATCTGCAATGGCTGATCTGATTTTGAGTGTAGTATTTGTATATATTCTTTACAGTTGTAGGTGAATGTTAATCTGGATTGCCAAACACAGTATTCATTTTTCTACTATAGTGCTACTGACTTTATTGGTATATGTCATGTGTAATAGGCATAGCGCTTACATCTAATCTAATCCTAATGGGCACATCAGCCAACAGCAGTCTTTGTGTAACCCTTGGATACAAATTAGCATCCAAATCATTAAGGATCGGCTGATCCAATTCATACCATTTGTATTTAGAGAAGGGAAAATGAAGGAAAAATAAAGTAAAGGCTGGATGAAGATGTGGATGATACAGTGAGGAAATCGGTGATTTTCTGAAAGCCCATAAAATCTGCTGCAAAATATAGTTTCCCTAACTCTGATAGCATTCTTAGTTCAGAAGTTATTAATAAAGTTGAAAAATTGGTGCACAACTGTTTTGTACTTTACCCCATAGTGAGGTTGCGTCACCATTTCATCTGCTATCTCCTTTTCACCTGTCTTCCACCTCACTGTCGATCTCACTCATTCAGTGTTAGGCCACAAAAAATCCTGCAAGCTGAACTTCAAGCAGCATCCAGAGCTGCCAAAAATGAAGGTTAAACGAGCCTCAAAGAGCTGAAGCTATATATCAAGTAGGCATCTGAAGCTGCAGGTAGCTGCTAATATATATATATATATATGTACATTTGATTCAAACTATTTGATATATTGATATAATATTAAATGCCAAACAGCTAATTTAAAAATGTGTATAATTTTAAAATAAGCTTATCTGATTGTAAAAATGTACTTGTTTCAATAAGCTATTTTAATATCTCTTATTTGAGTCATGGCAAGCAAGGAAGACTACTAAGTCCTGGCTGCCTGGGCGAGGCCTTCTGCCCTTCTGAGGTAGTTTGAGGCGATGGCATCCCTTGGAGCTGAGCTTATGCTTAGTCGCAAATTCGACTCCAAGGGATGAGGAAAATGACAGAGAGAAAAAAAAAGAATTAAGTTATCTCTTATAACATGACCTGATTGCTTTTTAATTATAATACTAAAATATTGTAATCATATAGAGTTTAGTTCTATATGCTTTCATAATTGGAAATTTAACTGGATTGATATACAAAATTTCTTTAAAACCACACTACTTCTAAGTTCCATTAAATAGGTTTCTAAATATTTTACTTGTATAGTTTCTTGTACATGCATGTTATAAATATGCGTGCACATTTATATAAACAAATTTAAAATGTTCATGTTTAGAGCGCTTTCCCTTCATCAAAATATTGCTATAATCAGTGAACATTATTTAAACTTAGAAAACTATTGGTATTGTCTGCATTAGACATAAATATTTATTTCTGATCAAGAATTTTTGATCAGGAGTAATTTTTTACAAAAATAAATTAAACAGCATAGAACAGTAATTTATGTCCCTTTTTAAACAGACAGGGAAACATTTCTACTAATGATAAAATTAAAACCAACATGGAAGAATATTAAAAGTAAACATTTTTTAAAAAGATATATTTTAAGGTACGGGAATTCATAATAACTTACTTTGAAAGACGTTTGAGATCAAAATTCTTAGCTAAAACTTGAGGTTGTGATGGTAATCTTACAACAATTGGATGCTTTTCTGATGTTTCATCTATTTCTTCTTGTTCTGTTTCATGATTATCTTTGTTTTTCTTTTCATCAGATTTATTTTCCTTTTTGCTTTCTTCTGACAAAGAATCTGAAGTAATCTCTTCAGAACTTGTACTAAAAAAAAAATGATAGAAAAATCTTATATAGTTTTAAAATTGTTTTAATTATGTTATTGTTTGATTCTTATATTTATAATAAGATGTCTAAAATGTAGTAATTTATCTAATTTCACAGGCAGATCATGAAAATGATGTTATGTATGATGAGAAAAACAACTGAAGAAAGAAAAACTCACAGAATACGAAATAATAGTTTAACTTCATTATTGTTGAAGTACTTTTTTTAACTTGTCCAAGTATATAACTTTTGTGTCGTAATCTATAATAGAGTTTCTTTATAAATAAGTTATCATTGTAAATTAAAATCTATATAATTAGCAATAAATATAAGGTATCGACGGTAGTAAAATTTTGAAAAATCTGCTCACATAAAACAAAAAAAAGGTAGTAATGAATCCAGAAAAAATGAAATATTAACTGACTTGTTTAAATCATAGTATTTGTATTGTAATAAATTCCTATTATTTTACAATTTTTTTTCTAATAACTTTCTCAATTGAAATTAAATATAAAGAGACCTATACTAAATGATTATTGAAATAAAATTACAAAATCCTCAAAACCATTTAAAAAATGTAAAAATAGATTCAAATTTCAATCCTAAATATTTAGCTTTAGTTGACTCAGGGAATTAATAAAGGCAAAAATCATCTTAAAATAAATAAACATATATGAAAAAAATATTTAAATTTAAAAACAGAAGAAATAAATACATAATCAATACTTACAAAATACTACAAAAAGTGATTATATGAATTTATAAAAACATTATATTACATTGTTCTAATTGAAAGAGGAATGTTATTTTAAATAAAATTCCCATTCAAACTGGCCAAGCTATTTGTCTTAATTATATCTTCATTTATATTAGACTTTATATGTTTATATTTGCCTTTACTAATTCTCCCATTAAGTACTGATGATGATTACTTAATAACTGAAATATATATGTTTTAGATTTTTATTCATTTTTTTTTTTTGAACTGGTTGTTGAGTATTTTCAATTTATAATGCTTGTTAAGAGTGAATTTTAAAAATGCTAATTTTACTATTTTTATTAATTTATTTGCTTGAAATGCATGTAGCACGTGTGAAAGATTACGGAAAAACCTCTGGTGGATTTTTCTAAATTATTTTTATCCTGTATGAGAACCTTGAAATATCTTATTTATAACAAACTGTATAAAAATAAAATTACGAAAATATGTAATGTGTTTTTAAGAAGTACACAATTGAAATTCTTAGTATTAAAATAGGATTTATTATTTCAATCTACTTGTTATTTAATTTTATGAAGTACAATAAACAACTGTAGGAATCAACCTGATACATTAATAATAAAAATGAGCGTCATTTGTTGGTATACATGTTATGAATAATGCAGTAACTAGTGATGATATAAAACTGAATATATATTTTATGTTACACGATCATTCATATCAAAGAAGTTACAGTTCATATTTATGAGTTATAGGTGTGTCATTTTTTTCCTATTCAAGGTCACAATGTCAATCATATACTATAACTAAATACATCAATTTCAAGGTGCATTTTACCTTTCAGTTTCTGTATCTTTCTTGTTTTCATTTTCATCAGTGTTCCTTTTTAATCTTTTTGATCCATCACTTAATTTGTTCATCTCTTTTGACAACAACTGAAACATAAATATTAATCATTTTAATTAGTTCACTGATAATAACTAATATTTAACTGTGAATCAATAATTTGTTGAGAAATATTGCCTGTTTGTATATTTATTAATATCTAGACATTAATATAATAGGTTACCTCATACTTCATTATACTATGTAGATTAATCTAACCCCTCATTTTTTCCAGGGTTATGATCTTTAAGACCAAAAATAATATTTAATTTCATTAACTGACATGATGAATTTTTATACTTTTATAAACATCATTTCAACCCCCATAATGGATAGATATTACTATGCTTTTCATCCAGGAATTTTGGATTCAAATTTCAGTCACATGGTATTTTTTACTGCTACAAAATTCATCATGCATCCAAAAAATGTAAAATCTCTATAATTGAGCAACAGACTGTAATTACTTCATATATAATAATAACAATGACACAATTTTTAAATTTCTAGAAACATGCTTCCAAAAGTTTTTCCAGCTATAATCCAGTCTTTTTCACAAGATTTTTAATTGGTTTAAAATTCCAATTGTATGGTTCACAAGAAATTTATTTAGTAATGGTTAAATAATATATCTGAACTGTGTAAAAGTAAAACAAAGAGATTAAATATCGTGCCTACTTGACTACGTACTACATCAGCTTTCTAACCATTTTACAGTAGATCAATCATCCCCTTACAGAACCTGATTGGTCTTGATGTTCTGTAATATCTGAATTAGCAATAAGACCCAGAAAACTGAAGGGTGTAAAGTAAATTACTGTATTTTCAAGCTTAGAATGTGAATCACGATTTTAATTTATTTTTGTTTCATAATAAAAGTAACATTTTAATTTTTTTTTATTCCATTTAGGCTTCAGGTACAACCAGAGTAGAGCTTTCAAAAAAGTACCAAAACTTTTTTTCACAATGTTGTCAAATACATGCAGTTTGAGCAGTGTCTAAATTTTTAATATTTGGAACCCAAAATAAATAAATAGATCTTTTGTCTTGATTTGTACATAGTAATATTTTGCATATATCATCTATATTAATAATTTAAAAAAACATGAAATAAATAAATATAAAATTAGCTACAAAGTAAATGATAACTCACAAGGCATTAATGAAAATTATTTGAACAGATTTTATGTACATGTTGAATGGGATGCAGAAAATTCAGTTTTTATTTAATCTTTTAATTGGTAAAATTAAAAATTCATTGAAAATTTATTTTACAGAAACAATATTTCTGTAAAATTGTTTCTGTAAAATAAAATCTTTTAATTCTATTTAAAATAAATTGGTGAAAAGATTTTTTAAAATGATTTGGTAATTTAGCAATAAGACTTTAAGGCATTTTCTTGTAAGCCAAATTATTATTCTGAGTTATATGAAAAGATACTTAATATAAATTTCATAGATGGATTTACGATAACTAATATTATTACATAATAAGTGACTAACTAAGTGAAAATTCATAAATATATACCCATGGATAAGTGCAATGTGTTTATTTATATTAATGTTTATCTTTATGGTAGGCTATGTCATAAACTCACTTACAAATTACTTGGCAGAGGAAAACAAAAACCAACCTTTAATTTCTTTCTCATCTAGATAGTGTATAGCAGAGCTACAGTTCTAGATGAGAAAGTACTGCAATTGGTTCAATTTGGGCACATGCGGTTTTCATCAGATCTTGACGTTTTGACACAAAAAACCAATAAACTAGATGGGAATTTACCAGTTTACCAGATGTTAATATTCTTATGTACATGTGTTCGGTGTTAGCCTCTAACCTTATATCTCCAGAACTACTGAACCGATTTTTACCAAACTTGGTCAGATTACTTCTATATATGGGGCATTGATGCCATTAAATTTTCAACTTAAAAGGTCAAAGGGATGAGCCTATAGAGCAAGGTCACCATCAGTATCTCGAGATTTTCTCTAATTAAGGTTATATTTTTTTTGGGTGCATTTGTTAACAATTAAAAAATAACAATATTTACAAAAAAAAGTTTGCAAAATTGCACCCCCACCCCAAACAAATGCTCTAAACTTTGAAGCTTTTTGTGATAATTTACAAATCAAACTTACAATGAGTTAACTGTGTATTATCATGTAAATCTTATGCCAGATAATTTAATTAAAATCCTATTAAAACAAACAAAAAAATTACATTTCTAAAAGATGTTATGAAAGTTAAATTGTTATTACCATTAACTTGTATTTTTTTAAATATTTTAATTCATCAGTTTACGTGTAAGGTTTAATTTTATAAATCTGATCAGCTATTAAAAATCTATTTTCTTCAGTAGCAGGATATTGTTTAATTATACTCGTAGTTAGTAAATGATAAATTAAGTTGATAGTATATGAAAAAAATGTGATGTCTGATTAGAATTCGAATCCATAACCTTCTGGAAAAAAGTTAGAGATAGTACCATTCTGACTTGGAGGCTGGCAAAGCATTAGCATATTTTCATAATTAGGTCATGAAAATCATACGCAGCATTGAGTTGTTTGTATAGTTTACTGTTCAATACAGTAAAAAATTAATGTAAATAAACTGAAATGCTTTTATATTAGAACATTTACCTTCATAAATTTATTCAATAATGTTTTTAACTGTTTCATAAATTTTTAATATAATTATCTTATTATTAACTTTAAAAATTACCTTAGTACATTCAAACATGATCATAAGAATATATAATTATTTTAATTAATAATATAGACATTCACTTTTATTAACGCTATTATATATTTAAATAAGTCAAGGATCTGGTAAATAAGTGATAAATTTTTATGCTTTGGCCTATATAATTTTGTATATACCCTTAAAAGTATAACAAACTAATTGGTCAGTTTCACGTTATATATTTTATATAATGTATATATATCATAATGGTTAATGACTTCACTCGTTTAGTGTAATAGGTTGCATAGCATACTTAAAATCATAATGGAAAGTTGTTCTTTTATATTGAAAGTTCAATATTATTATGATTATAAAATCAGTTACTGAAATTCTGTGACATGACTGAACAACTAATTTATATTTATATTATTATTGATTTCATTAATAATTATTTAATGGTTAAAAATATTGTATTACTACTACATTATTTGGCCCAGATTTTAATATTTTATTTCATAAATTATATATTTTAAATAAAATGTTATAATTAGATTAATATAATATTAAGCTTTTTTATTATATTAAGACTGTGCGTGTAAGACTATACACAAGTAAGTATACTTGTGTATAGTAGTGAGTAAACTATTTACATTTAACTGCATTTGTGTGTGTGTTATTAACATGCAGTGTGTTAGTATATAAATATTTAATTTATAAGTTACTGGAATAGAAGTCAAGTTTAATCTTGTTATATATAGACCTAGTTTTATTGAATTTGCTTCTAGTAAGTGACCCCCTGACCCCCGTATTGGACCCCCTCCGATTAAAGTGAGTGGGGTATCAAGTTAATTGGGATTGAGTTGAGAGTTAGATTTTTAACATTTTATAATTTTATCTGCTCTTGCTGAATTGTGAGATGGCTGACAAATGTTTTAAACCTAAAAAAACACTGGCTCGTTCCCCTGTTAGGATGGAAGTATCGAAGCAGGAACAGTCTTTGAGCCAATTGGAGAGCGTGTCTCCGCAGACTACACCTAGTGTACGGACAGTCCCACTTCCACAAAGAGACAAGAGAAGGGAGGCCCCGGGCGATAAGCCTCAAAAACATAAACTAGAGGAGATTGAAGCTAGCACAGATAGTGATTCTATCGAGGGCACAGACTTTGATCAGTTGAAAGAAGTTGGAAATTTAGTGAAATTAGTGCATGGAAGCACTAATACTAGGAAAGAAATTAAAGAATGCGCTTTTAAGATTCTTGAATTAGCTAAAGACTTAGGAACCTCGGTGAGGGCTCTTTATGAGCTCTCACATCCGAAGCAATGTAATGAGATTCCGACACAGACTGAATTGCCACACCAAAGTCAAGTAGTGGACATTATGGCAGATATAACATCGGATGATGATCTGATACGCCTCCTACATAGGAAATGGCCTATTGATTTATTGCAGCGTCTTGTACAACTAGAGGAATATCCACAGGAGGGTGACACGTGTCATTTTCATGACATTGTGGAAAATAAAAGCGTTCAAGAATCTAGGAGGTACCAAGCGAAACCAGGTGAAATAAAGCAAGATATCTCTACTATAATGTGTAGTGATGCTTCTACGATTAAATTTACGCGATATACAATATTTTATAACTCATCGGAGCATGAGGAGCCATTACTCAAGACGATATTAGCTGCCTTGAAAAGAGTTGTAAGTAGTTCTGCAGTGCCGACTTTCGTTCTTCCTGGAGGCAAATTCGGGACAAGCTTATGCAAGATTATATTGTACTTGCTTCGTCAACAGGAGGGAAACATTAAGATTTATGTCCGACCAGGAGAAGGACGTCAAGAAGTAAAACAGGTCTTAAGAACTACACCCGCGGTAACTGATAGCGGTACTGTTATTGTTAAAGCGCAGGGAAGATCCTACGCGGATTTATTACGGACTGTCAAGTCTTCGGTGTCACAAGAAGAAGTGGGTGATATTTTGTCACTAAAGAAAGGTGTAAATGATGATTTATATATTCGGGTCCAAGGTTCAAAGAAAGCTGCCGAGCTGAAAACGTTATTGAAAACCAAGGCGGCTGATCTTAAAATTGATCTCAGGTCACGTGAAAGCAGGCGGACGGTGGTACATGTTAAGGGCATAGCCATGGATACAACAGAAGAAGAAATAACCACTGCGTTATCGCGAGTACTCGGTGAGGACGAAGACTTTAAATTATCGTCAATAAGACAAGCTTACGGTGAAACTAAAAACGTCACCGTAATCACGAACTTCCGGGCCGCAAAAAAATTAACGGAAAGACGGGTTCGCATCGGCTGGGTTCATTGTGGAGCGTACATAAGAGAACCGGAAGAAAGATGTTTTAGATGTTGGTCTTTCGGCCACGTCTCTGCGACCTGCAAGGGTGTGGACCGTTCGCAACTGTGCTACGGGTGTGGAAAAGCGGGTCATCACAGAGCACAATGTAAAGACCTGACAACGTGCATGCTATGTGGTAAGGAGGGCCACAGGACCGGTCGGTGTACTGTTGCAAAATAAGATTTCTGCAAATCAATTGCAATAGGAGCCGACAGTCATTGGCTTTATCGTGGGACACCGCTTTGACGGAGCGCTCAGACATCATTTTTGTGTCGGAACCTCCTTATGATCTTACTTCTGGAACAGGATGGCTAGTGGATGCGACAACGACAGCAGTTATTGGTTTTCCGGTGTCTGGGATCCCTATAATTAACAGTGGCAGCAGTGACGGTTTTATATGGGCCGACCTCGGTGAAATCGTAGTTTTTTCTTGCTACAATTCTCCAAATGCGGGAATAGATAATTTTGTAGTATTCCTAGAAAATCTTGCAGGAGAGGTTATGAGGCATAGAGGTCGTAAAGTCTTAATCGCTGGAGACTTTAACGCCAAAAGTCCCGAATTTGCGGGAACTGTAAACAGTCTAAGAGGGCGTCACCTGAGTGAGTATGTTAATACACTAGGGCTGACTTGTATAAACGGTGAAGATATGACGTTCCGTAGACGAATGTCGTGTTCGGCAATAGATTTAGCCTTTACAACGAGTACTGATATTAACGACTTCTTTGATTGGAGGATTATTAATAAAGAGAGTTTATCGGACCATCTATTTATAGCATTTGAGTCCCGATCCAGGGAAATTCGTGTAATGTCGGGAAGGCTGATCGTCTCCAAAAAAGGATGCTTACGGTTTAGGGACAGAATAATCCTAAGACTTGCTGGCGATATGTCCCCCGAAGACTTTGTGGAACAAGTTCAGGAGGAATGCGGAAAAGCGGGGGTCTTAGTTTATCCCCGGAGGCAGCAACATGCTTACTGGTGGTCGCCTGATTTGGAACAACTACGGAAGGCAGCATGGAAAGCAAGAAGAGCCTACCAAAGATCGGGTAGGCAGAATGCTAGATTAAGGGATGCTGCGCGTTAGGTATACGTGGAAGCAAGGAATGCATATAATGCATCAATTAAAAGGGCTAAAGCCAGTTGCTGGAAGCGACTGTGTCAAGATATAGATGCTGATCCATGCGGCAGGGGTTTTAAAATTGTTACCAACAAGTTAGGGAAGAGATTACCTGCCTTAACAGACAATAAGATCCATCGTGTTGTTAAGGAATTATTTCCTCAGCAAGCGGATCCTATTCGGGAAGAGATTGTGGATAATAGCTTTGAACTTCTTGACGCTAGTGAGCTATTAATGGCGGTGAAAAGACTGAATCTACATAAGGAACTCGGGCCAGATGGCATTCCAGCCGAGATAATCAGAATATTAGCAGAGAGGATGCCTGCAGAGCTTCTTAATATCATGAATAAGATCCTGAGAGATGGTTGTATTCCAATGCAATGGAAAGAGTCCAGGTTGGCCCTTATCAAGAAACCGGGGACTTACAACATATGACTTACAAGTAGCATATAGACCTATATGCATGATCAATAACATCTGCAAACTCCTAGAGAGATTGTTGGAATTGCGGCTGAAAAATGCGATTGAAGAACATGGTGGCCTTTCTAACGCACAATTTGGTTTCCGTAAGGGGCGTTCTACGGTGGGTGCTGTTAAGACAGTTATGCGTCTGGTGGACGAAGCGGCATCGGGAACTTGGCGCACCAGGAAGATACCAATTGTGATATTGCTTGATGTAAGCAATGCTTTTAATTCGCTGAAATGGGATGCGATCCTACAAGTGTTGAGAGATAAGGATATTCCTGGATACCTAAGAAGAATTATCCAGAATTACCTGCAGGATAGGTTTGTTGTTTGTCACCAGGGTAGATCCTGCTTCCGCTTCAAAGTGACGTGTGGAGTGCCTCAACGCTCTGTCTTGGGGCCACTCCTTTGGAATCTGGTCTATGACGGAATTCTCGGGCTGAGTTATCCTCTGGGTGTTTTCCCAGTGGCTTTTGCTGACGACCTGGCCTTGGTTGTTACTGGAAAAACTGAAGTAGAGGTATCTGAGAAGGCAAACGCAGCGATACGAATGGCAGAAGTCTGGATGTCTACTAAAGGCTTAAAACTTTCGCACAGTAAAACAAAATACGTAGTCATGACAGGTCGTAGGAGAATATCTGACATCCTAATTCGAGTAGGGGGTAATCTCGTCCAGCAACAGACTTCAGCCAAATATTTAGGGATCTGGCTTGACAAGAGGAGTTTTACGGCACACGTGAATGAAATACGTAAACGAGCTGAATGCACGGTCAAAAATCTTAGCAGATTACTCGGTAATATGACAGGATCCAGAACTGCGAAGCGTAAGATTTACGCTCACGTAGTTAATTCCATCTTACTTTACGGTATACAAGTCTGGGAAAGAGCTCTGCGTGCCGACAAGAACAGAAGAGCCCTTGAAGGAATTCAACGGCGCATGGGCTTAAGAGTGATATGCGCATATTCTTCAGTCTCCACCGAGGCAGTACTCGTAATTGCAGGAGTTCCTCCGCTTAAACAACTGGCGGAGATGCGAGTGAGTATAGCATGTGGACAACCTTCTAAAGAAGCATATGAAGAGATGCTGCGTAATTGGCAACATCGTTGGGATGTAGCCAACACGGGACGATGGACACATCGTTTGATACCTTTGATCCGACCATGGATAGAAAGGAAGTTCGGAGACATAAATTACTGGATAACGCAATTTTTTACAGGGCATGGGTCGTTCAGGTCCTATTTATGTGCGAGACTAAGGGTAGATAACAACAACTGTCCTTACTGTGGGGCTTATGATTCCCCTGAACATGTAGTATTTGAATGTAACCGTTGGACTGAAAGCAGGCAATCCTGTGTAAGACGTATAGGGCCATTATCTACGGAGAATGTGGTGGATAAAATGCT
This sequence comes from Lycorma delicatula, assembly GCF_047948215.1. Classification (NCBI taxonomy): domain Eukaryota; kingdom Metazoa; phylum Arthropoda; class Insecta; order Hemiptera; family Fulgoridae; genus Lycorma; species Lycorma delicatula. The sequence continues at coordinate 56,228,306 of NC_134463.1, forward strand.
ACTTAACGAGGATAACTTTAATGTGATCTCGTCGTTTATAACCGCAGTTATAAAGAAGAAAGATGAGGAAGCTCGTCAAGAAGAAACCGCTCGCTGATGACGGCTTGTCGTAGGTGGAATTTCCACCTACGAAATAAAAGAGCTAACCGGTGAACTGACCTGCCGTGCCGGACATACAGCCGGCGGGCGGGGAGGCCAGCTAGAGTAAAGGACACTCCTCTGGCGCGAGTCAAACTTGATTGTAGATCCGTTCCAGAGGAGTAGGTGGGAATATATAAAAAAAAAAAAAAAAAAACATTTCATAACTCAGAGATCCCAAAAAACTAAAAAAAAGTGGGGAATAATATTCGAATGTGTGTTGATGTGTTTGAAACTTAATAAGTTTTAACTCGATTTTGATGAAATTTTGTACAGAGACTCCTGTGTATGGGGCAATTTGTTGGTACAATTTTGGTGACATAATAGTACTGCAAATGACCAAACAAATACTTTGTAGGGTTATATTGGGAGTTTGGGAACTGATTGAATTTAAAAATATTAATTTTTTGAATTCTTTAAATATCTTTTTGGTTATTTTCATGTATCATTACTTTTCTACTATATAAAAATAAACAACAATGCCAGGAAAGTATTACAACCTTGTTTTCAGTTTTTAAATTTTAAGTATACTCATGTACAAAGTCAGTATACATTCCGGTTAGTTTTAATTACTAAAATACATTTCAAAGTATTTCTTTCATCATCTGCTAATTACAAACCTAAATAATAGTTATATACAAAAATATCTATTATTAAAATATTTTTATTCGTGTATTTTGTTTTAAACTTTTTTCTTAATAAATATATTTTCCTTAACAATAAATAGTCAAACTGTAAAAATATTTATTGTTATGGAATGTTCATTTATTTCATGAATTTTGTTTTTAAATCATTTAAAAATGTAATGTTATGTTGAACAATATTTTTATAGACTAAGAGTCATGTAACATACATAATGACTAAGGGGTCATTTACAGATTGTATGATGTACTGGGGCAGGATCTACAACAAAGTATCATGCTTTATCATACAGAAGATTGGGATGACAGAAAGTATATCATAAGTACTTGAAGTATATCATAAGTTCATAAGTGCTTGTAAAACTATTTCTATGGTATATTATACTTTTTTAATATATAGATTTTTTATATGAAATTCATGCTAAAAAAATGGAAAAAATTTGTACTGACATATAACAATCTATTTTCTGAAGATAAAAAATAAATAAGTACATATATAAACAATATATATATATATATATATATATTTTTTTTTTTGTAAACGTAACACTAAATATAAATGGTATATTAAATTATAATGCATATATATAGTGTAACAAGCTCGGTATATCGGGCCTGAGTAACGGATTCCTACCAATTATTATGAAAGTAGTAGAAAATATAATAATGGGAGAATCCAGAAAGGAAAATAAGGGAAACCCTTTTAGTAAGGTAACATGTCCATTTAACAATCGTATTTTGTTATACTGCCTGCTGACACAAAATAAACACCTGTTTGTACCGTAAGAAAAGCTACCGGACCTGGTTATAGAATTCATGGAAACGAAAGCCTCGGTCGATCGTTCTCAGGCTTCGAGTTGGTCCGGTCCGGTAGGTAAATAATACAGGAGTATAATTACCCCTGGGAAACCATTTAGAAATCAGTTGTGCGAGATGTGAGTCTGCGAGACGTTACCCAAGGGCTTCTCAGCCCTCCCAGGGCCGAAGAACTCGCTTCGCTCGCCATTACCGTCTAGCCAGGATCCGCACAATGTTTGTTACCCTTATACTTGTAAGAATAACACTGATTTATAACAATTAAAGTATTTAGGCTTTATAGAAACCCGGAAAAGAAACTAAATTACAAAAGGCAGAACAGTAGTAACTATGGTAACTAAAGTACATCGAGGAAATCTTCGCAGCTTATTTATGTTGCCATGGTGACAAAAATTAATTTAATTTTCAATTAATTATTAATTTTTCTCTTCTTTAATGATTATCTTTAATTCAAAACTTCATCCCCAAGAGGGCTAGATCTTCGACCTATAGATTAAAACCTTTCCTGGAATAAAATTAGCTCCGCGTCGCAGCTTCGCCCGCGTTATATGGTTACTTCCGTTTCCCGTAGCGGTCAATTTTTTTATTTTATATTTTTTAGTCAAGTAACCGGAGGCAGGTGCAAACAGTCACACATACAATAACGGTGGCAGTAGCTGTGTTGGTTGAGCCACAGCGCCGTATACCTTCGCACCACTTTAAAAAATCGGAATAAAAAAAAACCCGAAAATGGTTTTTAAATAATTATCTGAAGAATTTTGCAAGCCCAAATCTACTGAATATCTCGTTTACTATAGTCGAGATTGGGAAAATTTACAATCATTGTTCAAAATTTGTTTTACCTTTTATCATCCGCTTTCAAGGTCGAATTTCAAAAATCTAGAAATTGGTTTATAGATATGAGTATTACTCACCAAAAATCAGGTTGATTTCTTCATTTTTTACCGAAAAATTAAAATAATAATAGTATTTCAAAAAAAATTCAAAAATCCGTTTTAACTCTAAAAACTTGGAATTTCAAAAAATCTAGAAATTGGTTTTTCACAAATTTACAATTCATTAATTCAACTCATTAAAGTCTTACTACACACACACACACACACACACACACACACACACACACACATATATATATATATATATATATATATATATATATACATTTTGTTTTCGAAATTTTTCGAGATGAAATATATCTTCTAAAAACCTTCTCAGTTACGCCAAGAAACATGGGTAAATATTTGGTTGCGACTGATCGGGTAGTTTTTTTTGTTTATCCGAACAAACAAGAACACTCTTCCTCTTTATATAATAGTATAGATATATATAATAATAGTTTCATTTAATTCTATTCTTATCTTGCCTTCTAAAGGAATAAATGAAGAAAATATAAAATTGTTAATATCTTTTATCTATCCCATTTAATCTAGAAAAAGTATTTTATGAAAGTGTAACTGTCTTATCGCAAAATATTTCAACTTTCTTAGAACAAATATATTGAACTTATTCAAAAATATTTTGATATTTCGAATTTTGTTGTTCGTCATATTGAAGTTGATTTGGGGGGACCGGTTGTATATATCATTGTTAATTTTAATTTTAAAATTGTATATTAAAAAGAAATTCTCTCATTCAGAAAAAATATAACTTTTTTTTTCATTTTAATAAAAGAAGATATGTGATACTTTCTAAAAAAAAACCACGTAATCAATCTTAACGGAAAAATATATGAGATACTTCCGTGTAAATGTGTAATATAAACAATAATATATGTATCATCATATCTTATTATTAAATAATATTTATAACACTTCTTTTCTTGCATTTATACTTACATTCTCGTATGCAATTCCCTTTATATAAAAATCTTTCATTTAATACTTTCTCTTTCTAGTTAATTAGGATTATCAAATAGTCTTTACTAATAATAATTTTTTAAATTTATCTATATTCTTCATAAACATTATCGTTAAACAATTACAGTCACCGTTTATTTTATTGTTATATAAAAGTGATAAAAGTATTTGTGTTATAATAATAAGTAATTATTATTTAACCGTTCATGTAAAAGTATATAAATGAATTAAAAACCTTCATAAATATCTCAATTACATTTTAATCCACTTTAAATGTCATTGGGATTATTATTACAAATTTGAAGGGAAAAATTTATATATGTTCATATATAAATTTTTAACATATTTATATATGTTAACTTTTACATAATGACCATTCTTTATACAAATTTAAAAATTGGAAATTTATTTTCCATATCAATCTGCAATTTAAAAACGATCGATATTTATGGTGCTTTAGAAAATAAAAAAGTGTAATTTTAAAGTGAATATGAATTAAAAAATAATGAAAATTTATTACATAAAAACAAGGTGTAAATTTATCGTTATAACATTTATTTTATATTCCTAATGTGTACAGTAAGCGAGCTGAAGGTTGCCTCTGTCTTCGTCAACCGAACTCTGTGCTGGCTTAGGTAGTATGGTCGAGCGGGGTTTGTTATACCATCTAACCAGATAACATCATCCGATTATTAATAACATGAAACATATGTAAATAAAATACATGTTTGGAATATGTAAAACAAATTGTTAGGGATGTAGGATGTAGGGGGTATATCTAATCCACCGGGTTGGTCTAGTGGTTAACGCATCTTCACAAATCAGTTGATTTGGAAGTCGAGAGTTACAGCGTTCAAGTCCTAGTAAAGTCAGTTATTTTTACACGGATTTGAATACTAGATCATGGATACCGGTGTTCTTTGGTAGTTGGGTTTCAATTAACCACACATCTCAGGAATGGTCGAACTGAGAATGTACAAGACTACACTTCATTTACACTCATACATATCATCCTCATTCATCCTCTGAAGAATTATCTAAACGGTAGTTACCGGAGGCTAAACAGCAAAAAGAAAGGAGGTATATCTAAATGAAATCACTGGCATTAGATAGGGAATCTTGGAGAGCTGCATCAAACCATTCAAATGACTGAAGACAAAAAAAAATAAAATGCAAATATAACAGACGCTAGTATATGTAAAATCTGAAGGCGTGGTCCTCCCTCCAAGCTTCCTCTACTTGTCTCCTCGACCCCACTCCTATTACCCGGCAAGCGTAACACATGTTACCTGTTGTAACAAAAATAACGCGTACGTGCTATTAAAAATAGTTTTCGTAAATAACTACGCCACGTCAAAGAAAATCGTAACATTATAACCTATATTAAATAAATAACTCATTTCATATACTTTGTATTACGTCATTGTTACTGTTTATTTACAGCAAAAACTTTAACATACTTGGAAAAAAAACATTACTTTCAAGAAATAAACAATTGCTTCATATACAACTCGAACAAAATATTAGGCATAAATAATTTTATTTGTAATAAAAAATTACCATAATATATTTCGTTACTGTAATAGTGACGTCATAATTAGATAGGGTGCAAGTCATCGCAAATTCATCGGTGTGACTTTTGGGATACGCTACTATGGCTGCTGGTGTGAGGAGAAGTCGCTGAGTGATGTAAAGAGCAGTGGAGGGGATGTCATAGCTTACTATAGGTCCGCCTTCAGATATTATATAGAATATCGTACAATACAATAACTAGTACTACACTAAACACAGCAGTTGGCGAGGGGAAAGCTTTCAGTTGACGTATTGTACGATGCAATCTGCTAGTGAACAATAAGCAACATTATGGCCCAGTGAAGTGAGGATGATGTATATGACGTATAAGTGAAGCGCAGTTAGGCTGACTATTCCTGGGATGTCTGGCTAAATGAACCCCAACCACCAAAGTACACTGGTATTCGCAATCTGATATTCAAATCTGTAGATAAAAGCAACTTACCTTTACTAGGGTTTGAACTCAGAACCTTCGACTTAAAAAACTAGCTGTTAAACAACCGATGATTGATGACATTAAATAAATAAATATATTTTAATGTTTTTAAAATATCAAGTGTGATTTTGAGAACAGTCCATATTATTAAGTAAATTATTTAATATAACTTAGTCAATCTTACCCTACAAAGAAAATTATTAAAACAAAATTAATTAATATTATTTTATTAAGAGAACTGTTTTCGGGTTAAACAATACATCGTCAAAAGAGAAAGAGCTATGGATATGAAATATCCGTTGCTACTTTTAACTACTCATCAATTTTAGAGATATTATCATCAATTTATTTAAAATATTTTATTTTACAACAAAAAAAATGTTATTCTGTCGATTAATTTCTTAATAACAATTAAAAAAAAACTTTTTTTAAAAACATAAATTTTCTGAATCCCCGTTTAACGTGTACAAAGTAATAGATACTCAAATGATGATAATTAATGTCTTCTGAATTGTTAGTTATTTGATGAATTTCTACTTTTCTAAATTACAATCGATTGTGTACTTTAAAACGCTGTTCTGATCAAGATTTTATCATGATTCCCTTGATCCATCCAGGTAGATATTCGGAAAGTAATTTCTTTTTTATTCGCAGAGTAGTATACCTAAGTGATGCGATATTCGATATATATGATTGTATACTAATCAGGAAAAAATATTTATTTATACAATATTATTTTTAAGTTTTCAAAATTTTATAAAATTAATTTATATCCCGTTTCAAATAATATAAACATTACTAATAAAGTGATATATATTTACAATATCCTAAAAAAATTATATTTAAAAGAAAAAAAATAATTGTGGTTACATGGAATATAAAATATTTTTAAATCATAAACATCGTTGATATTTACTTAAACAAATAATTTTTAACTTGGAAAATGGTTGTGAAAATTTTATACTTTCTTATTTCCTCGTACGAAGTAAAGGGAGTATTGTAATAGCGAAAAATTTTGGTTTTCAGATTTCAACGGAAATATCCATTTTGATCATACCTCTTTTTTCTGTTTAGCCTCCGGAACCAGAAGATATTGCTTCAGAGAATGATTGAGGATGATATGTATGAGTGTAAGTGAAGTGTAGTCTTGTGCAGCCTCAGGTCGAGATATGTGGTTAATTGAAACCCAACCACCAAAGAACATCGGTATCCACGATCTAGTATTCAAATCCGTACAAAAGTACGGAGTTGAACGTAATTTTACTAGGAACGTACGATTTTTACGTTTACTAGGTTTGAACCTTAGAACTCTCGACCTTGAAAACAGCTGATTTGCGATGATTTTGATCATACCTGAATCCATTTTGACTAGTTTCGGTGTGACGTCTGTACGTATCTCGCACAACTCAAAGACTATTAGCCGTAGAATGTTGATGTTTTGGATTTAGGACTGCTGTAACATTTAGTTGTGCACCTCCCCTTTTGATTGCAATCGACTTGACCAAAAATCCAAAACATTTGGATTTTGGACTTTTTCTTAACTGCAATAATAAGCCCTCATTGAGAGCTTTTTAACTGGTACTTATTTTCATTGGTTCCAGAGTTATACCTAAATAAAATTTTAATTAATGAAATATTTGGATCTTACAAAGGGAAGGCACATCGGTTCTAATCCAACTTCATTTCCTTTTTTTTCTTTTAACTTTTTTTTAAATTGAAACATATTAATTTATTAATAATTTAAATATTTATTAAACATATTAAAAAAAGTTTTACAATAAATAATAATTCAATAATAACAATAAAAAAATATATATATATGGAAAAAATCTGAAGTTATTAGTGAAATAAAATTTTATGTACTTTTCATTTTAAAAAAATGTGTATATCTAATTCAATAGGCGTACAAGGAAGTCATGCAGTGTATACATCAGATATTTTATATAACCAGATAATAGGATTTATTTTAACCTCTGGGACCACCGTTAGGTATTCCTTCAGAGGATGAGATGAATGATTTGTAGCGTATGTGAAAATGCAATGCCTGACCGGGTTCGAATCCGGGACCTCCGGATAAAAGGTTTAGACAGTCCAAGTTAGGATTGTTTTTTGGGTAACTTAATACAAAATACTTTGGCATAATAGAAAATGCTTCGGTTGTTGTTTTAATAAACTGTTGATTTATTTTAGAGAATTCCATCAGTTAATTTTCAGAAAGAAATTGAAGAAAAAATGAATTATTTCACAGCTACAAGTTGCTGTATTCTATTTAGTAAATTATCTTATTCAATGATAAGTATAAGTTAGGTCTACCGTTTGCATATCAATAACTAACATTAAATTTACATTTCATGTTTTACATTTATAAATATCATTATATAAGAACTGACTCATTATTTTTTAATAATGAGTCACATAGTTCTAAAAAATATTTTTAGATTTATATTGGTCTGGGTTAGAAAAAGATTCCGTTAGAAAAAACTCCTGATTTATTCATTTTATATCGGTGGGAGGAGTTATTTGTGACAAACAATTCTATTGGTTGGCATTTTTCCAATAATAAACGTTAAAAACATAAGGAGGATTTACCCGTAAGTATTTATCTTGTTTAATACGTATAATATTTCAGCTTATTATAAAAAAAAAACTTGTTTCCCTTGCGTGAAATAAGTTCATCCTTTTGTATTAATGCTCGATTTTACTTTTAACTTATTTTAAATTTATGTTATATGTATAAAAAGAAGGATAATTTTTACAAAAACACAGAAATAATGTAGAAAATATATAAAACGTATGGCCGTTAATTTTTTAGTGTGGGAGCAGCTAAGTGGTTGGAAGAGAGGTCAAAGTAGGCGTCCTTGGATGTCATCCTTAATACATGCAAGGGTCAAGGTCGTTACCATCAGAATCAACCGGATACGCCGTTATTACTGTACTACGGTCGGGCAGGAAAATGTTTTTTCAATTTTTTTTTATTTGCATTAGATTAATGCTTATTTATTACTGACAATTATGTTACATCATCTTGTTGCTATGTGACCGTAAACTGATGGCATATGTGTTCAGATGTAATGAGTGCCCTGCCACTATTTAACAACATTTAAATAGGTTTACGTTCCTGTATTTTGTAGAGATTAAGAGGCTGGCTTTTTAATACAACTATAATACTTTTAATATACATTTTTAATACACCTACTTGTCTATCACTATTCTTGTCACGCTGTGTTAAACCTCGAATTAAAAACTTAATAATAAAAAGATGAGGGTTGTCGTTATTTTTACTTTTTTTTTTTTTATTAACCTACGCAATTTTATTTCGTTAATAAAATTTCTCATTAAAAAAAAATACGAAATACTAAAGAAAATATCTTTTCTGATTAAATTTTAATATAACTAGATTTTACTCCCTTTTGAAATGGACCAAATCAAAAAAATATTTTCTTACTGTTCTCATCTTAATACTTTTGTAGTCACTGAAAATTTTTCAAGTAGTAACTGTTACAATCGCAAATAGATTTCTGATTTTAAAAATTAAAAAAACTTACGCAGTTCTGGACAAGAAGACCGACTATTAGTTATTTGTTTCCTTTTGCCTCGCTCAAATTCATACCCATTCATCATGACGCTAAAAAAAGGTAAGGCTACCTGAATACGCCAAATAAATATTGTTAACAATAGATACCACAGATAAAGAAACGTCACGTTTCAAACTACAGCATCTTAACGAACCACGCTTTTAACTTTCCCCGTGCAGATTTATCGATATTTAATTGAGCGTAACTCAGGAATGATTCTACCAATCTTCATAAAATTTCCACACGCACAACTTCAGATACACTACTACAGCATATCTAAATCTCAATGAAATTGATTTAGTAGTTTTGAAGATTTTTGGAACACAATATTTTATACATAGGGCTACAAATAAATATATATGGAAACCATAATTTTTAAGTTAATGGTATTTTCGTACTAGCTTAAAACGTAAAGAAAATTCATTTTCACCCATCCCTCCCCACTTCCACCATGGACCGAAAGTAATGACGTAATTTTTTTTCGAAAAGTCAGTAAAAAGAGGTACACAATATTGAAAAATATCTGTTGTCATGGATTAGTTGAAATATAAAAATTAGTAATCACTAATTAAAAACTTGTAGTAAAGGGATATTTTTATCTAATTTTAGATAAAGTGATCGGTAAATATATTACATCATTAAAAACTGGAAAAAAAGGGTAAATCTAATAAGGTTCTTTCTTCTAGATCGAGGTATTATGTTATGTAACATGAAAATAGTTCGAGTTATTTGGTTTAATTCAAGTGAATATTATTATTTAAAAAAACAGATTTTTAATTTATAAAAGCTAATTCTTTTAAACTCGTAAATGTCAGAAACTTTTTATTAAATTAAAGTATCTTTTACCCTATAAGAAACAGAACTACAATCGTTATCATTTATTGGAATTCTATCCTTGCGATTATACCTATCTGAGAAGCACATTACAACGATTTAAAATTACGTAGTTGTAATCCATTTAATTAATGATTTTTACTTCCCTGTACGTACAAGGAAGTATTGTAATCGCGAAAAGTTTCGGTTTTCAGATTTCAACGGAAATATCCATTTTCATGATCCTTGAATCCATTTTGACTAGTTTCGGCGTGATGTCTGTCCGTACATACGTATGTATGTAACTCGCATTACTCAAAAACGATTAGAACGTTTGAAATTTTGAATTTAGGACTGTTGTTAACAATTAGTTGTGCACCTCCCATTTTGATTGCAATCGACTGGATCAAAAGCGTCTAAAAAAAGTCCAAAATCCAAAAACTTTGGGTTCTGGACTTTTTCTTAACTGCAGTAATAAGCTCTCATCGAGAGCTTTTCAACGGTATATCACAAATGGTACTAATTTTCGTTGGTTTCAGAGTTATAGCCCAATAAAAGTTTAATTACTGAAATATTTGGATCATACAGGGAAAGGCACATCGATGAGAATCCGACTTCAATTCCTTTTTTTTAACTTTTTTTTTAATTTAAATATATTGATTTATTAATAATTATTAACCTGTGATTGTAAAAATTTTTTACAGTAAATAATAATTCAGTAACAAAAAAAAAATGTAATAAAAATATATGTACTTAAATAGGCGTACAAGGAAGTCATGTGGTGTCCACATCAATTTTTTTGTACTGTAAACAGACATTTCAAATCTTTTTAAATAATTATCTTTAGGTATACATATATTTATCATTACGAATAGGGCAACAATATGATATTTTAAGGGAAGATCATATATTTATAATTAAGAGTACCAAGGGATCCAAGATATTTCCCTGTAAAATCCGGCTTTCTACATTTTGAAATAAAAAACTTTTTATACGGTTTTTATTATCCAGAGATACAAGTTTAACTATATGTTTACTGTAAGCAAAGTATAACATTAACCAATTTTTAGATTTCCTTTAACTCCATAATTAATACGTTTTTTTTTAATAAGAAAAATCAGCAACTAAATCGAAATTTGTACCGAGATTCAAATTGCTTTTTTTTAAATACATTGTTTAAAATTACTTCTTTAATTTGTAATATTTTAATTTACATTTTTTAAATTAATCGTGTGAATAACAACATTAATAGATAAATATTTAGGTGATATTTATTGCTAACAACCTCATCTGATTACATAAATGATTTTAGAATATAATAGTATTAGTTTTTATCCCTAAAAAAATATTATTCAGATGTAAATAGATATATCTTTACCATTTTCGCAACAGATTTTTTAAAATGTTTAGTTTATTTTTATTTTTTGGAAAAAAAATTTGATTTATATTATTTGGTAAATTAAAACAATGCTCGAAAAAACTGCCCGAATATCCGTAGTATAAATAATAAAACATAAGATAAAGTGGCTAATTTCATATATCTCGGAGAATGGATCAGTTGGAATTCTTCAGACAAAAAAACCTTAGCAGTTAATAATATGGAATTAGCTTTCCAGCTAAACACATATAACATACAGTATTTATTATGGAACTCAAGATTTCGACACTATAAAATTGTGATAAACCGGAAGCACTCTACGCAGCAGAAACCCTAAAACAGCAAAAGTCTTCATGGCTTTGTGTGAACCATTTGCCTTTAGTTGTTTTACTTTAGCAGAAATCAAAAATTTGTTTAGTACAGCAAAAGTCTACTGGAAAATGTAGAAAAAAGAAAGAAAAATTATAAGAAAGGTTTCAGGTCCTAAATTTCAAAATAATTAGGTAAAATTAATTCCAAATTACAAACTTTATATTAAAATTAAAAAAAAAAAACTGTCAGATAAGGAATAGACGAATTGCTTTTTATTCCCATTTATTTAGAATGAATAACAGTAGATTAACTAAACAAATTTTTGATTTCTGCTAAAGTAAAACAACTAAAGGCAAATGGTTCACACAAAACCATGAAGACGTTTTCTTTCTTTCTCCTGTTTAACCTCCGGTAATTATCGTTCAGATAATACTTCAGAGGATGAATAAGGATGATATGTATGAGTGTAAATGAAGTGTACGTCTCAATTCGACCATTCCTGAGATGTGTGATTAATTGAAACCCAACCACCAAAGAACACCGGTATCCACGATCTAGTATTCAAATCCGTATAAGTCAGTAATCGTAGTAGTCAGTTTAGTAGGACTTGAACGCTGGAACACTCGACTTCCAAATCAGTTGATTAGGGAAGACGCGTTCACCATTTGACCAACCCGGCGGATTTAAAGACCATGAAGACCTAAAAGAACTGATGATAACTGAGGAAATTATAAGAAAAAAAGAAATTCTAAAGAGAATATTAAAAGATTAAAAAAATTTCCAAGAAGGCCAAAACACAAGAATAACAAAGCCGAACTTTTTGAAAAACGAAGGAAAGAATGAAGAAGTAATGGGCAGATAGAAAAACAGAAAAAAGAAACAAATAAATAAATTATCTAACGTGTTCCAAGGTGAACTATTCGGAGGAAAAAAACAATATTTATAATTTATTTATGATATTTATTATCAGCAACATTTCTGTTTTAAAAATATTATAAGTTACATTAATTTAATGTAAAAAACATTTTTTTTGTTATGAAATTCAGAGTATGTGTGGGGTAAGAAGCATGCTAATTATGAAATGATTTTATTCTAGATTACGTTATTAACAAGAATTACGTGACATGCATTATTACACGATTCATTTCTGGTATTTCTTATAAAAATATTAACGAAAGATAAAATATCGGAAAATAACACAAAAGAACGTTTAACTGTTGTTATTCCAAGTAACTGTTAAAATATAAATTAACTGAATTATGACGTCATCACGCTTGTTACTTACTAAAATAACTTCAATAAATAACATTTTAAATGTTAAAATTTTATACTTAATTTGATAAATATCTTTTTTAATGTTAAAGATGGGCGAGTGAACTGTTAATACATTTAACTTTATTCTGTGTGGTTATAATAATGTGACAATTAGTTATATAAGGTAACTGACATACTTTTTTATAAAGTTAATCCTTTCTCATTATATTGTTATTTTTTAACATGCTACTATTTAATATCATTAATTAAAGTATTGTTTTTTTTTATTTCTACTTTCATAAATAACAAAATAATATTGAGAGAAATATGTACTGAGTAAAAGAAAGACCATATCTGATTACTCAATTAAATGCTATTGTATTTGAATTAGGGTATATGTTTGAGACCAAACTCTAGGAGATGTTTCTACTTAACACACTGAAAAAAAAATGTCCAGTGAAGATAGATCCGAAAACGCATATTTTTCTATTAAAAAATGTTAGTTTACAATAAAGTACAAACTTTTATTGCGTTATCTCCAAGCGTTCTTGAAAAATATATTTTTTTTCTTAAAAAACACAGAATGGCGGACAGACAGAAAAATATGCGTTTTCGGACCTATGTTCACTGAACATTTTTTTCTTCAGTATGTTAAGCAGAATCACTTCTAGAGTTTGGTCAGACCTTTAAAGGATACTCTGTAGAACAGTTGTATCGATTTAATATAACCAAAGATTTGTCTCAATCACACAAATGAAAATGAGTATACAAGAATTTAACCCACGGGATTGGTCTAATGGTGAACTCGTCATAACAAATCAGCTGATTTCGAAGTCGAGAGTTCTAAGCTTCAAATTCTAGTAAAGGTAGTTCTGCTTTTATATGGATCTGAATACTAGATTGTGAATACCGGTGTTCTTTAGTGATTGGGTTTCAATTAACCACACTGGGAAGGCAACGGTAAACCACCCGTAAAATTTCCAGGAAAATTCCAATGGAATCGCAAAGGGTCGAACACGACTGAATAGCTAAATTTATTTTATTTATATATAAGAATTTAAAGAAAATAAAAATGTTACCTAATCGATACTATTTTCCCCAAATCGAGAAAACCATCATTTTTATTTATTTAATAGCATTTCTCATTTACAATGCGTAAAAAAGTAGATTTGAAAATATATATTAAAAGGTTTTGTAAAATTATTAGGTTATAAAAGTGAAAAAAAAATTATTATTATTTGTAATAATAACAATAATAATATTAATGTAAAAAATAAAAAAAAAAACAACACTGAAAATAATGATGAGCTAGACATTGGGATTAAGGGAACAGTTATATTCTACCACAAATTATATTGTGTATTGAAACGATCTAGTATGTTGTAACTGAAAACAAATTGATGGAATTGAAAAAAATTCTGTTTCGAGAAGCACAATATGTAATTTTAATTTCATAAAACAATCTTTACTTGCAAAAAAATGTAGCTAAAACAAATTAATTTTTTTTCCGTGTATGATGTAAATATTTTGTTTCGAATTTAAGTTGCGTTAAAATGAACCAATTCGTTAAAAAAAATAATAAATACCTCATATTCGTGTACTTTTATACGCAGTAATCTATTATAATTAATTTGAAGAAGATTTTCATGTGCAGCATTTGGAAATGGAACGATTTTACTGTACTATATTGCATTTAACATATTGAATTAGAGGTATACCTAATTTCTTGCCCGATTAATTTAATTGTATTTTGTAGTTTAATGATAATATTGATTTAGATTAAAGTTTTTTATTAAAGTTATTAAAGTTACAATAAAATGTTTTAATTAGGGTTTCTCTTTTAACTATGAAAATTTCCTAAAAGAGAAAAAGTTTTAATAATGAAGTGCGTTTCTACCGATTAGAAAAAACAGTTGAATCTCAATGTGAGGTTTTACACAGAGATCTTGGATTTGTCTGAACCACTTTAAAAAGTACCAACACTCTCAGACGGTCGGTTGATTGTGAGTACTGTAGGTGTGCGTCATAATAATGTTATGTTTAAATATTAAGAAACGTGCCAAATTAATATTTTTAGTAAAATTGAACATAATAGTTAAGGAATGTTTGTAAATGTTTATTTAGGCTTTCAGAGAAGACTGTATGTCTCGTCCACGTGTGTTTGAATAATACATACAATTATGTGAAGGACATCAGGATATTTTTTTATATTAACGACAATACTTTAAAAGTATTTGAAGAATATATACTTTTACGCCAATTACATCATATTGAAAATTATACTGAACAACACTATTGATGCAAATACAGAGTGTACCAAAAAGAATGACCCGATTTCAAACAGATATATTTCATAATAAAAATGTGTTGAAATTACGAGACAAATTACCAATTATTGAAATTTTTTTAAATTTCACTTAGTACTTTAAAAATGTTTTACATGCTCTACATCTGTTGCACAGATAACATCAAGACAATAGCTAATACTTCCGCAAAGTGTTGCGTACAGTCTTCTGTTACAAAAGTTACTGCAGCTGTCAAGCTGGTTTTTAGTCCATCCAAGTCAGCAGTAATGGTGTAACATAAACGCTATGTTTCACGTATGTTTACAAGAAAACGTCACAAGGTACACCTGCACCTTCTGACGTTCCCACGTTGTGAGGTGTCCCACGAAGAAACGGAGAAACTTTCAGGACGTGTTCTACTGGTGAAAATAATTAAAAAAGTTCATATAAATGTAGGTCTGGAAACGCTTTGTTTTCGAGTTATGGCTAGCGACAGATTTCGCCTGGATTTCATCTCTTCTAATAGAAACTAAAAGCCCTACTGTAATTTTTGGGATACAAATTAAGTAGTAATGTTGGAGGTTTCTTATGTAATTTGAGCTATGAAATAGGACAAAATAGGTCCCAGAACTGTAACTCCAGTAGTGTTTAAGAAATCAGACGTAAAACATCAAACTTCGTTGTCAAAAAACAAGTTTTTTATTAGGTTTGTAGTACTATAGCTTTGTTAAATGACTAATAAATGTGGAAGATTTAGTAAAAATACTTGTAGAGAATTAATTCTGAGAAGATTAATTGAAAGCAAAACAAACGAGTAATAGACAGAAAGTCAAATTATTCTTTCTGTACCTAATAAAGATTATTCTTAATATAGTACAAAAAATAAACACGAAATGCTATTGAATTTGTTCAAAACTATCCTGAGATGATACGGAAAGCCACAGGATATATTTTACGTCGGACAGAGTGCTGTGTATATTGTAAAGGAGGAACTTTCGAACAATTACTGTAACTGAGATTTGTTATTCTGTTACCATTTATCAATTCATGTATTTTATTTTTGTGTTTTATTATAAGAATAATGTTTTTAGGTACGGAATAATACGATTTTCTGTCTATTTTTCGTCTATTTACTTCAATAAAAAACTGATTTTTAAAAACGTTTATTTACTTCTCATTGACTAAATTTACATTAATTTTCTCAGAATTAAATTCTCTACAAGTATTGTTACTAAATCTTCCGCATTAATCACATATCTTCGCGTTTCACATCTCCCAGTCCCCAAAACCACCGTCAGACCGAAAGTTTATATATATATATACACATACACATATTTCACTTTCTTGTGGACACGATAACTGTCATAATTTTGCGCCACTCACTTCCAAATTGATACATAAAATATAACGACCCAAAATCTCTGTCGAGTTCGTTAATGGGAAAAGTCGGATCATGGGGGATGAAAATGAGGCCTTTTTGAAAAACAAAATCACTGTTACTTTCTTATTAAGTAAAATATCGCATTCTTTTAAGTTCTTACTATTCTTTGGATAAGGGCCTAAAATTTATCTAAGTAAAGTTTTTTGATATTACCATCACTGGCCCAGGAGGTGGAAAAAATGGGGTTTCGAAGACAAAAAATCATACCGCCCTTAATAGGCACAGTATAGAATCGGTTTAAAGTGGTTGTTAGTCCTCTAAACATTACCTAAAACTTTTGACTGAAACAATTTTTGATACTACCAACCCTTACGGCAAGGATGACCAAAATATTGCTGGAATTGTAAAAAGATGGGGCTTTACGTGTGCTAAACATATGAAACTTTTTTTCACATGCAACCATTATCGTATTGAGTAAATTTTTAATTTTTCTAAACTTTAAGGTGGAAATCTTTTTTATCCCCTACTTAGCACCGGTGAAATCTACCTCCGCCTTCCGGCGTAACGAAAGGGATTTTTTTTGATCTCCAAAGGCTCAATACGTTTTAGACAACGTAATAGTTTCTCCATCAGCATGGTCGAGAATGAAATCCCTATTTATTACATATTTTGCTCGAAATTTGAGACTGGATATAAATATTTTTTACGTTAAGGTATTATTTATTTCCCTATCTGTATAAATTTAAAAAAAATAATAATAGTTTATGTTTTATTTTATTATTAATTATTAAATATATATATATATAATTTTTTTTCAATTAATTTTCAATTGCTGCAGTAACTTACACATTGTAGCCTAAGAATTCTAGTTTTAAGTTTCATGTTTTTTTTTTAAATATATTTCTTATGAACATTTCTTCTAATAGTTTAGATTTCATGTTACATAAAAAAAAAAAACTAAATTATTTATGTAAATAAATGATGATTAATGATTTATATATTTTTATTTTAAGATTTTTGTAACTAGTTAATTTTTTTTAAGGCTTTATTTAAAATCATTTGCGGTCTTTATAAAAATTGTTGTGGTTGTATACTTTTTTAAATTGTTATTTATAGTCATATATAACATATGTATAAGTTAAGTTACTATAAATGGTTATATGCGTTTATAATAATAAAAGAAATAATAAAATTTAAAGATGACATTAAAAATGTAGGTGGATGTAATATGTTACATTTATTTATGTGTGGTCAACTGTCAACAGCGGGCGTAGCAATGTAGGTGTTAAAAAATGTAGTTGTAATGGAAAGAAATAATAAATGAGTAAAAAAAATGTATTATAAAAAGGAATATACATATTGTGGTAAAATTCTAATAAACATAGTAATCGTTTTGTAGTTCATTAATCAAAATGGTGAATTAAGGTTTAGAATTATACAATCACATCGTACACACACATACACATACACGCGCGCGCGCACACATACACAAAACGAAGATATATATTGAAATATAATAGAAAATTTATAAATTCATTAATGTATCTCCTTTTGCGGAATCATAAAATAAATTATACAAAAAATAAATTATGTTTTAATATTTCGTTATATTATAGACCTTCATAATAATTTTATAAACACATTATTATTAGTTCCATCCATATCTTCCATATTTTTAATCATTTTGTATCTGCTTTAATTTTTTTTTTTTACTACTTCATGATTAGAATAACCTTTTTTTAATCTGCCGCCATCTTACTCATAAGTAAAGATTCCAGCTTATCATTGCATTTATCGAACTCTCTCTCTCTCTTTATATATATATATATAAGCCGTTCAGGGCTCGCTTCGCCCGCCTTTCCCGTCTAGCCAGGACTCCCCCTCCCTGTATTTGTTATCCACAAGGTATTGAGAATAATTCTGATAAATAACAGTTAAAGCCTGAAAAGCTTTCTTTTCTCTAACGTTTCCCTCGATCTTGACATAGAAGCTTTACATAGACGGAGCTCCCGTTGTTCAGGTGTTTTCGACACACGGATGGCTTCTTTTTTTTTGGTAGCAGTAGTTATCTGACAAATTCCTTTCTTTTCTTCGGTGGCATTTTGATAGGTTTAAAAACTTTCTAAAATTATTAATTTTTCAACATCCTCTTTGCAACACAATTATTTACCCAGTATTATTTTATATTTCTACTTCTAATATTTTCTACTATTCGGAGTTCGCTAAACAGGCTAATTTAAGCCAATTACAATAACAATAATAAGTTAATAGAATATTAAATATTTTACAAATTAGGTTATATGATTAGTATATAGATCTTAGAAAAGTTTTTTTTTTTTACCAGGGTAACAGAAATATAATGAAGTAAAAAAAATAATCTTTTTTCTTTAATGAATATCATTAATATCTTAACTCCCATTAGGAATATATAATTCCAGCTGACCGAACCTTTAAGGTATAAATCTTCAAAGTTTTATTAAAATTTATCCAGTAGTTTTTGAATGATATGCGTACAGGGACGAACCTAGTTATCATTTTATTATATTTATAGATATATTACAGAGTATTAACGAAGTATTGCAACCCTTAGATAATTAAACGCTTAAGGGTTGTTATTTAAGCAATAACCTTTATACACAAAAAAAATAAAAAATAAATTTATCAAATGCTCCTATATCGAAACGATATATTTTTCAATATGAGATACCATATACCAAATATCCAGAGAGCCCCAGGGTGGAAATTCAAATATATTAAACAGAATTAAATTTTATAAGGCTGTAACAACTCATTTAAAGAGAATTAAAAAAATATCGTTTCAAAGGTAGGAAGAGCATTTGGCTTAAATTCTAATTTTCTTTGTTTAACTATCGAAAAGTTATTTAACAGTACAATACTTTTGTTTATATTCTACATATTATATAATATAAATTAAAAATATATTTCAATCTATATTACGTATTTTTCTTTGTTTACTTACTTTAAAAAGTGGTAACCTTAGCATGGTTTGAAAAAATAAATGTATAGTATTTTGTATAGTTATTTATAAGATGTTTAGTATAAGATGTACGAGTGCAACTATTAACAACTTAAATTACATAATTTCCTAATAACTAGTTTTATTTATTTAGTTATATGTAATGTAAACCATTTTTACTTCCTTGTACGCAGTAAAGGAAGTATTGTGGTCGTGAAACATTTCGGTTTTCATAACCATTCTGACCATCCCTGAATCCATTTTGACTAATTTCGGCGTGACGTCTGTATGTATGTACGTATATATTTCACATAACTCAAAAAGGATTAGCCGTAGGATGTTGACATTTTGGATTTAGAACTGTTTTAATATCTAGTTGTGCACCTCCCATTTTGATTGCAATGGAAATTTAAATAAAAATTTTAGTTAATGAAATATTTGGATCTTAAAGGGAAGGCACATCGTTCGAATCAGACTTCATCTCCTTTATTATTTTTAACTTTCATTTTTTTAATTTAAATATATTGATTTAATAATTATTAACCCGTGATTGTAAAAAAAAATTACAATAAATAATAATTCAATGATAGTAAAAAAAAAATGAAAAGAATTTTAGTAAATAAAATTTTATGTACTCTTAAAAATGTGTATATGTAAATTAATAGGCATTATTACATATGGGTATATGTAATAGATTTCGTGAAAAATTTGATTGTTTAATATTTATCGAAAATTATAATTTAGAACCGTATTATGTTTGGATTTTATAGTTTAATTTTTATTTAATTTAATCTACATTAAAGTTGACTACAGAGTGACTGAAAAATAGACTCTCACAAGAACAACATATATATTGAGGCATACATGCCCGATTTTTAATAAATTACAAAAAAAAAACTTTATCTTTTATTTCATTTCCCCTCTGATATTGTCGGACAATATTCTCCCTAAGTTGGAGATGTACATCACTTCGTTTATTTGTTTTACTCGTTCGATGCACTTCATCGTCCTATTTAATCCATCATTAACATGTACGCAAAATAATGTTAAAAGTTAACTATTTAAAGTTAATATATACCAATTGTAGTAATGTTAATTGTATAAATAAAGTTCATGTTTTTTAAAAACAGACCTCGTTGGGTATGAATTGCATATTCACTAAAATGTGTATATGTAATTTAATAGGCGTATAAGAAAGTCATGTGATGTCCACTACAGATTTTTTTAAATTGAAAGATTTTTTTGCCCACCGAGCTGGTCTAGTGGTTAAATCGTCGTCGCAAATCAGCCGATTTCGAAGTCAAGAGTTCTAAGGTTCAAATCCTAGTAAAGGTACTTTTATACGGATTTGAATACTAGATCGTGGATACCGACGTTCTTTGGTGGCTGGGTTTCAATTAACCACACTTCTCAGGAACGGTCGACCTGAGACTGTACAAGACTACACTTCATTCACTTTCATACATATCATCCTCATTCATGCTCTGAATTAATACCTTACGGTGATTCCAAAAGCTAAACAGAAAACGAGAGAAGATTTTTTAAAAACTTAACCTTATTATGTAAAGCGCTACAGCTGATTGGATATAGGAGTAGCTGGTAAAATGAATCCCTCTAATCAATTTTACTTTAAAAAATAGTAATTATCATTATTATAATTTGTATAATTAATAACATGCTTTTTCTTGAATATTAAAATTACTTAAAGAGTCAATGTTAATTTTAATCTTTTAAATTACAACATTTTACTCTACTAATCGATAGTTCTCAACCATATCGATAGTTTGTAGCCTTAAAAGTTACGGTTTAGCACTGAGAAACCAAATGAGTGTCTGTTAAGAGTATAGTTAAATAACTTTTCTTCAGATAAACGTAGAAGAATGAAACAGCAAATGTTTTTACCTCAAAATAATCTATTTTCCGGTATAAACCACTAGTAAGTATACTGCAGATCATCTTTGAAGGAAGATAAGAAAAATATTAAATGATAGCCATTTTGAATTCATTTTTGTAAACTGAAGTTTTTGACGTTAAAATTTGTATAATCTACTATTAAATAACACATCACAACCTCTTCCATTTAAAAGGTTTAGGTTACTTTAAAAAAAGACCAACAGTGTACCCCAAGTAGTGATCTACAATCAAAAAATAGATCGTTTTGAGTCAAGTATATTAGCTAAACTTAATTTAAGTTTAACGTTGAAAAGTTATTTATGGGTTTTTTAAAAGTTCTTATAAAAATTGTTAATTTTTCATATAACATTTACATTTTATCGGTGAAATGATATGATAATCTTTATTTATGATCATATTGTAACTTTTAATAGTAACTACAAATATTTGTTATTGAAAAGGTTAAATCAAGTGAAAATGTCATACGATTATTCGATCTCAGAAAATTTTTTTCATCTTTAAACCATTATGTTATATTACAGATTACTTTGAAAATATGTAAAATCAAGTGATAAAATCAACTTTTACATTCATAGTAGAAAAGATAATATTGAAAAATATATCTTAGAAATATATACTACATTATATTTGTCCTTTTAAAAGGAATTTAATATTGATGCAGTTTTGAACTGTGACCTTTAAATGCATTTGAGATTATTTTTTGTAATTTAATATTTAGATGAATATCTTTTATATCTTTCTCGATTCTCCCCCTTCTAGCCGTATTCTCACTCTCTTGAGTTTTATCTGTGCCTATAAAACAATATGTCCTGACCGATTCATAATCAACGTCCAGCAAAAACTACTGAAGATAAATTGATGAAAATGTGTATACACATTCTTCTTACGGTATAAATGCACGCTAGGAAAGGATTTTTGAAATTCCGAGTTAAAGGGTTAAAATGGAGTAACAATGGAATTTATTATTTTTTTTAAATCTCGGCTATCAAGTTGATTTTTTGGTGTGATTTGTAATGTAATAATTTATTCTAATAAGAAAATTTATGTCATTCATAGGTTTCGCACACCTATTACTATTATTAATATTGTTTTTATAATAATTGGAAAAAATCAATAACTTTTTAAAGGAAAATAATAAAAGTATTTTTTTGTGAATTAACTACAGATTTTTTAGTCCTGTTTTATTTGATAATTAATATTATATATATATAATATATTATTATATTTGATAAATCTATGATGTATTTGAAACTAATTAAATACAATTAAACTTACCAAGATGTACACTTATTTAAAAGTCTTTTCACAAAACATAAATTCAAAGGATTTTTGATTATTTATTTATTCATAACAATTACAGGTTGACTATCCAATTACAGTCGTTTATATTTCTGTGATGAATATGTGAAATTAATTTTGTAGCTTTTAAATACGTGTCATGCCTGACTATGATTCAAATTCAGAATCTTCTGGATAAAAGGCGGATATGCTACCATTATTGTTATTATATTATGTATTATATTAATATATGTCCTACAATATTAAATGTTTTGGATAAAAAGAACAGATGGTATTAAAAAATAAAAACAGTAATAAATATATTTCAATGGATATAAAACGAGGGTTGTGTTATTTTATTATAATTATTACTATTATTACTGTAATTAAAAAAAAATATCGAATGTACTTCGTGACGTTTAAATAAGTTTTATAAATTAGTGAAAGTATACAGTTAAATTATATTGGTCAGCGAAAAAAATAAATGCAAACTTACATGCGTATAAATATTATTATAATTCACCGTATGATATTAATCGTCAATATTAATGTTATTTTTGAAACTTAGTAGGATTATATTAACATATTTTATTATATTTTGCAATGTTTACGGTTAAAATATATCAGTTAATAAAATTTGAAATTCATTAATATTTATTACCATATTTATGTTGCACACGCACACACACACACACACACACACACACACACATATATATATATATTAGTAAGTATGTGTTTTATTTACTGTGATTATAATCTTAGTTAATTATAAATATTATTTAATTAATTTAATACAAATATATTCAAAATAAGCATTTTATAGCAGTTTCAAGAATTGTTAATCGAATATTAAAATATCCTTTCTCGTCAAAATAAGTCAAATATTTACATCGAGTTCATTTATAACTGTCGTTAGGATAAAAGGTCTCCCTTCCGTACATATTTTAATAATGAAACATTCTTTTACAGATGGGAAATTTCGGTTTTGTTGTTGGTAATAATCAGCTATATAATTATTCCATTATTGCTCAGTTTATTGTTACCTGTCTACGGGAAAGCCAAAAGAAGTTAATATTTTTTGCGTGTCTGTATGGTATATATTGGTGTTGTTAGTTCCATTCTAGAACCAAAACGGCTGGACCGATTTTGTCAAATGAGGTGTCTCGTTAGCTTCATCTTGACATTGTGGATGACAAAAGATAGTCGACGTCATGAAAATAATAAATATGAGGTATTAAAAACGTTTTTAAACCTCCAGGAATATGGATATTAAACGAAAACTCAACAAGATGGTTTAGAAAAAATAAATGAAAAATTATTAATTCAATCAACTTTTTATAAATTCAAGTTCATATATACTTTATGACGTAATTGTTTTTTTTTTGTTTTGTTAATTATTTATTGCAAACTTTATTGATAATTCTGACATTAAGTATACTAAGCAAGAATAACTTTTTAAAATTAAATATTGATAGATAAATAATAGGGATATTGCTGCCATTATCCATGAAGCATTGTATGTGAGATTTCCCATTTCTCCATTACCGAAATGTTAACTGAGCATTCAATTTGAATATACTAGAGGAGTTAAATTGCTGTACGATCAGACAAATTT
Organism: Lycorma delicatula; assembly: GCF_047948215.1. Classification (NCBI taxonomy): domain Eukaryota; kingdom Metazoa; phylum Arthropoda; class Insecta; order Hemiptera; family Fulgoridae; genus Lycorma; species Lycorma delicatula. Next base: position 56,252,550 of record NC_134463.1, read on the forward strand.
AAAAGTAGTGGCACGTTTGAAAAAAAAAAAACGTGCTACTAAGAAATTAATTAAGTTTTCTAAAACGTGAATAAGAAAGGTTTAAAAAAGAGAAAAAGTAATTTATCAATATTAAATGTGGTATTTTCAAAGAATATTTTGTAGTTATATTTATATATTTATATTTTATATTTTTCTAAAATAATTCTCAATTTTTGCTCTCAAATTAAAAAAAAGGAAAAAATAGAAAACTGCTTTAGAAATTCTAGAATTTCTAATCAATCTGAGTCGCTGATTTCCTCCTTTTTTAAAAAAAAATAAAAAACATCTATCAAGAAAACGTTCTTTATGCAATGAAAAAATGATAAGTTCATAAACTTGTTTTAAATATAGAAGTTCTATGCAATAGAAACAGATATGAATGTAAATTTTTATGTAAAGAATATTTTGGGACTAATATTACGTCGGGACAGATATTAAAACAGGTTTGAAGGATTGATTATGTTTAAAAATGACGAAATATGTAATTGAGATTAATATTTTCAGTTCCGTTATCATTGATAACAATGATGCAACTTTTTTTTTTTTAGAGGTGCCCTTATATATTTCTTTACTAGTATTTCAGTGAAATAAATCTCACTTATTTTAAAATGAATTTAACAAACTGAGCTTCAAACCTAAATTTATTTAATAAACAGAAAAAATTAATGATAAAAGTAAAATTTGTTAACTCTACTGAATGTGGAAGGTTTAACCACTACCAAAAATGATTTTACTATATTAATAAAACAATAAATAACACTATTTTCTAGGACACCGAAATCATCACTGAATATTGATTATCGATTAGGTTTTTTTATTACATCTCTACGATTTTTAAAATTTAAAAAACCAAAAGTCTAGAAATAGAATATACAGAAGAATATTATATATAAAATATTTGAGGGTATTTTGAGAAAGGCACGATGATGTAAAAGAAGAATGTTTCAAAGATGAAAGATAAGCTCAAAGAAGGAGTAAAACGTGATAAGTGAAGCATGTGGGTGTTAGAAAGTAGATTAAATTCGTGTTTTTAACTTACGCGTAGAATATAAACCCTGAAACGTATGATAATTTTCGTTTAATTATTTTTAAATGATGATATCATACACGCTTTGGTTATCATTTATCAATTTAAAAGCAAATAATGTCGGTTATGTAATAAAACGCCGACTAAATTCTAATAGGTTATTCGATTAAAAATATAGGGTGTCCCAAAAGTAACGCAGGGTTTAAGTTTACAAAATTAACCTTTATTTATGCATGAACTGGCAAGGTTTGTGACATACTTTGTAAGAGTAAACATTCCATTTAATATGGAAAATAATGTACGGCAAATGACCTCCACGTCTCATATGATTCTAGCATAATCTTTTGATAAAATTTTCAATTACATTTTCGCAGACTTGTAGCTCAATTTTTGCGATAATATGTCTACATTTCTACGAGTACCTTAAGTTCAGGAATTATAGCTACGCGTGTGCTGTAAACCTTGAACTTTATAAATTCCCATAAATAAAAGTCACACGGTGTAAGATAGCATGACGTTTGGCCAATTGTGATCACTGATATAAGAAATCAACTAATCAACGCCCATTAAATTTCTGCTGTTTTTAATACTGCTTGTTTTTTTTTTATAAAAATAAAAAATAAAGGAAAAGAAAAAACTGAAACCAAATAATAATTTATTTATTTGGACTTAATTTTTTTGAAATTTAACAACGTAAAATAAATGTTTGATGAATATGGTAATATTCCGACATATGTATTCTTTACTTTAATATCAATCGCTAACTAAAAGATAGTTATTTTAAAAGGACTTCAAAATTCTACGATAACATTTCAAAAATACTATTCACTGAATGGATGGATTACAAACCTCTAACTTTAAATATTGATAAAATTGTAATATTGCGCTTCTTATATATATGTAATACTGATAATCAGTTGGATATAATTCCAATTAATGATAACGATAACATTTCTGTTGAACGTAAAATTAAATTTTTGAATGTTTTTTTTAAATGATAGATTTCTTTGGGGTGATGAAGTCGATTCCGTTTGAAAAAATCAAACCGTATTGTTTTGTCTTAATATTGACGTAAATTCCGAAATAAATTGTCATCTTTTGGTATTTCGCAAAATGGTGGAACGAGTTTTCAAGATATGAAAATGGGCTGTTAGATCACTATTTGGCACCCCAAGTATGAATCATTTAGATCAATATATAGTAAACTGAAAATGCTAACTTATCCATATGTTTATATATAAATGAATTTTCAATTTTTGCTAAAAATAATACTCATTTGTTCTTTTTTTTTACTTCCTTGAATCCATTTTGACTAGTTTCGGCGCGACGTCTGTACGTATGTATCTCGCATAACTAAAAAACGATTATCCGTAGGATGTTGAAATTTTGGATTTAGGATTGTTGTAACATCTAGTTGTGCATCTCCCTTTTTGATTACAATTGACTGGACCAAAAGTGTCCAAAAAAGCCCAACATCCGAAAAAAAATTGGATTTTGCACTTTTTCTTAACTGCAGTAATAAGCTCTCATTGAGAGATTTTCAAAGATATATCCTAAGCGGTACTTATTTCTATTGGTTCCAGAGTTATAGCCAAATAAAACTTTAATTAATGAAATAATTGGATCTTACAAGGAGAAGGCAAATCGATTTTTATCAGACTTCATCTCTTTTTTTAATTTTTTTTTTTTATTTAAATGTTCAGATTTATTAATAATAATTCTGATTGTAAACCTCTGATTGTAAAAAAAAAATTGCGATAAATAATAATTCAATAGTAACAATAAAAAAAAAATCAGAAGTTACTAATGAAACAAAATTTATGTACTTTTCATTTTAAAAAAATGTGTATATGTAATTTAATAGGCGTACAAGGAAGTCATGTGGTGTCCACATCAGATTTTTTAAAACATCCATCTGTACTAAATTGAAAAAATTATTTTTGTATAATATATATAACTTGACACAATATTTCGGCTGATAAGAAAAGACTGAAGTTATTGCTTCCTTTGTAATTTTTAATAAATTATTGAACTACTTAAAAACAAATTTATTTAAAATACCATTAAACAGTTTTCTTTTACACAAAAGAGTACTACTCTGACTGATGAATTTTTAAATAGTACTAACTAAAAACAAATCCTGAATTTTCTGCATCGTGTTCAACATGTAGATAAATACGCGTACAAATAATTTTCAATAACGCCTCAGTAATTGTGATTTAATTTGTAGTAATTGTTTTACATTTAATATCTTTATGAGTTTACCTTAACTTATTATTTCATATCAATATTTTTTTAAAATTATTACGGATTTTAATGTATCTAATTTATCATCAATTATGTACTTTTAAAGCTGCTCAGATCAAGGCTTTATCACAGTTTCCGTTGATCTATCCAGACAAATAATGGGACAGTTCGTTTTTTATTCGTAGAATATCTTATCTACTCACTCCTGATATATTTGTTATGCACTGTTCAAAATAAACTAGTTATCAACGAAAAGTTTAGCAACATTTTCCCGAAAGAACTTATTATTATTGATATCTCAAATATTAATTAAATTCTACTCTCTAATTTCTACTCTCGCTAGATTAATACAATGAATTTATCTTGCGTTTTGGTGGCTTTATGGTAAATCTTTTTTTAATTATTACAAATTTAGGTTTTACGCCATTTTATGATTTTACACTAATGATTTTACACATTTTATGATTTAAAAAATTTATATTTGTATAATTTATGCTGTTTAGTAAACATTACATTAGTACGATTGAACGAACTTGATCGCTTACATCCTGTTATAGCGTAATGATTATTACAAAATAAAAATTTTTGTACCATTTTGAGTTGGACCAGAATGCCTATCGCGACCAATCGTGTATTTTTGTAATGCTATAACAATGTTTAATCGCAAACCGATATCGAAATCAAAATCTGAGACAAAAAGTATTTACACAAATGCATATAGAATTCAATAACGAACTGTTGGTTCATTGAATAAGTTTAGTTAATTTAGATACTTAAGTCATGAAAAATATCTGTTTCAGATATAGAATTGAAAAATAAATTCGTTAATTTTATAATATATAAATGTCATATTTTTAAACGAGTGTGAATATGTCTTCGATTTTATTTAACGATCTGTATAATGCAATAAAAATAAAACCGATTTTTAATTTTAATAAAATTATTTAATTTGTAAGGTAACGAGATATTTATTTTTTTGCAATAATTATAAAAAAAAACTTCATAAAAATAATCTTTAGTCTAGATAACGATGTAGTAATTTGCCATTTACAGAAAAAACAAATCATGTTTAAACTTATTACCCATTAATATTAATATTTTTATAGAATATCGGATAAAAAACCAACCATATTATAAGTATTTATTTATAGCTCTTAAAATTTAGATAAATTATACAGTTATCTTAACTGTATGTTAGAATATTTAAATGACATGCAAGGACACGTGTATAGAATCATCCTCTTCAAAATGATATGTTATGATATGCAAGGACAAATGTTTCTAATACTAGTGAAATTGTCATAACATTACATGTAATGTTATAACTTATTAAAATGATGTAGTATTTGAATCGCATATATTTATAGTATTACAAATCGTTAGTTTATGAATATAACAGTTTTATACATTGAATAATACTATCAATTGTTGCACACTTAAACCTACATCTGATATATATATATATATAATTTACCAAATGAGATTTTCACGTATAAATTATTTGCATAAATAAATATGTTCATTTAAAATGATTATTTTAATAATTTAAAATATTAAATGTAAAAAAAATGTTTAAATATTTTTTATAATTATAATTTTATGTGAAATTGGTATTAAGGTACACCTCGCGACTGGAGAACGCTGACAAGCAGAAGATAATGAGAAATGAAAAATATATTAATTTTAATGCATTGGTTACAAAAATCGATTTTACTTATACATTCAGAACTACCTCCTTCCACATACGTAACGTATATCAACGCCCAGTAAAAACTACTGAAAATAAATAGATGAAAATTTGTAAATACGTTCTTCTTACGTTGTAAATGTACATTAAAGTATGTATTTGAAATTAAGGGGTTGAAATGGAATAACAATGAATTTACTATTTTTTGAATTTCTCATAACAAATTAAGATATCAACTTGATTTTTGGTGTGTGTAATCTTCATATGAATATCTAAAAACAAATTTCTGGATTTTTTTAAATTTCCAGTTTAAAGGGTATTTTTATTTGTTTATCCTCCGGAATCACCGTTAGGTATTGTTTTAGAGGATGAGATAAATGATTTGTAGCGTGTGTGAAAATGCCATGCCTAATAGGGATTCGAACCTGGACCTCCGGATGAAAGGCTGAGATTCTACCGCTTGCGCCATAGAGGCCGGCGAGTTTAAAGGGTAAAAATTATTTTTTTAGTTTTTTTTGAAACTCGGGTATTTTTTCATTTTAACAAATGAAGATATCAACTTGATTTTTGTTGTGTGCAATCTTCATGAATATCTAAAAACCAATTTACAGTTTTTTTATAAATTCTTCCTTGAAAAGGATGAGGAAAGGTAAAAAAAAAGTTTGAACAATGATTGCAAATTTTCCCCATTTTCGACTGTACTAAACAAGATATTCATTAGATTTGGGCTTGCAAATACTGTTCAGATAATTATCTAAAAACCGTTTTTTTTTTGTTTTTTTTTAATTTCGATTTTTTTAAGGGGTGGACGGTGTACAGAGGTCCAATCAACACAGCCACTATTATTATTATACATGCGACGTGACTGGCTGCACCCGCCTCCGGTTACTTGACTAAAAAACATAAAATAAAATAAAAAATTGACCGCGAAGGGAAACGCAAGCAACCATTTAGCGCGGGCGAAGCCGCGACGAGGATGTTCGTATATAAATAAATATATTACATGGATTGAACGTCACTAAAATATTTTCATTAATTATTTTTATTATTTAGAGTTGTAATCTGGTTTTCATATTTATTTAAACAGAAGAAGAAGAATTCGCGCTTTTTCACATTTTTGAATATTTTAAAAACAACTTTAAAGTGATTATTTATAAATAAATATATATATATATATATAAATAGTGCACTTGTACACCTAGTAGTGCACTTGTGCACTTAGTAGTGCACTTTATATATATATATATATATATATATATATATATATATAGTGCACTACACAATAAAACAATGTTTTTATCACTAAATATAGAAGTCATTTATCACAGTTTACTGCCATTATGGCAGGTCCTTTCGCGGCTGCTGCTTTCCGCCTTATTCTGTCCTTTGGTAGCCTCTTTGTTTCCGGATATACTCCCTTTTCCACAATCCCATCTACTATTTTCTTCTTCTTTTTCAATTATTATTCTTCTACTATTTTCTCTTTCTTCTTCTTTCTTTCCTTCCATTCACCAAGCCTTCTATCGCATCCACTAATAAACACCTTCTTCTCATACAATGTCCTAGCCAGTTCCGTTTCCTATATTGTTACATTTGTTACATGATCTTGCCATCTGACATTTATCATTCTGCGTTACACCCTCAATTCGTTTTCTGTTTGCTTTTCTCATCGTCCACGTTTCAGCTCCATAGAGCATCACACTCCAAATGAAACATTTATTAATCTCTTCCTTAACGCTAAGTTTAACTTTCCTTGTTAGCAGTCGTCCCTTCTTATTAAATGCCTGCTTACTTCTTGATATTCTTGTTTTAATTTCTATTGTGCTAGTCAGGTCAGGTCATCAGTTATAAAGCTCCCAAATATAGAATAAATATATGAATCATTATGAAGTAGTTTCTAAATTTAAAATATATATATATATATATATTAAAACATTCTCTTATTATTTCTGTTCAGGAATTCACACAGATTAATTCTATTACTATGCAACACCCATGCAGTAAAAATTCGTTAAATTTTTAATGGAATATACTATTGATGGGTGTACAAAATGCATTCATTACTTGTGATTAATAGTCTATTCTTTACTGTAGTCAGAATTTACTGAAGGGGCATGGAGGACGTTTAGTATCAAGTGTGCATACTCAAACCAGAAGTTTCTGCAAATTAGACAACTTGTACTTAATCGAATGATTTGCATCTTATTCCGGAGGTTCCAGATATCTAGTGTTGTTTTCTTAATTCATGGTTCGAAGGCAACTACATCCCTTCTTCGTGTAGTGAGTATTCTTCTAGCTTATTATACTGAATGATCACTAGTTCAAAATGTGTTCTTAATTAAAGTTTAACAAAATAGCAGAACATAGTGGCCGTGGACAGTTCTAGGAGCTGTTAAACTAAAAATAAGTGAATTGGCTGGGCCTCGAAGTGTCAACTTCCTAAACAGATGGTTAGCGCTTTAACAATCTATCATTTACACACAATCATTTACTTACTATATATTAAAATTAGCTAGTAATTATAGCAGTTAAATTATATATATTTTTTTCTATATTGTACATACCTTAATAAGATCTAAGAATGTTTCCTTTCCATTATTTTTATTCGACCACTTTAAATCTAATTCAATACCATCTAAATCGCATTTTCGAAGAATGCTCACAACACCTCTGACGTAAGCACCACGTCGTTTTATGACGTTTTCAGCAGGATCTGAAGCTACACCTAACACCTGCAGGTCAGGATTTCTAGCTCGCATCGTTTTTATATTGGATATCACATCTGTAAAGAGAAAATAAATAATTTTAAGATTAAAAACAGAAACATTCACAATAAAAGTAATACATATTTTCTATAAAAAATTGAGGATTATTAAACAAACTTTACAAAACTGGTATCTCATATCGATTTGAATTTTGTCTACTATCTTCAGTTTTTCATGTAATGGAGGCTTCGTATAACGAAACTTAATAAAATTGGTTTAAAGTCATTAATTTGTAAAATGATCGACCATTGATATATATATTAGAGCGATTAACAGTTGCAAGTCCACTGACCAAATAAATATAATGGAAAATAGAGAACGTAATGTTAAGGTGCTTGTGATAGATTATCATGCAACTAAACGTTATCTGAAATCATTAAACAATACTTAAAGCTGACTCGTAGATTTTATTAATGTCAAATCTGTGTACGAGTGACTGCATAAATAATAATCATAAAGTTCAATGTCTAGTTTATACTGAATTAAAAATTCCTTCTGTATGTTTCACACAACAATGTTAAAAAAAATGAATAAGAGAAATCTGTAAAAAATATCGCCCTTTTTTACAATTTAGGCAAGATATCAATAATAATTGATATCTATGATTAATGATATCAATTATCAATCTATGATAATTGATATCAATAATAATTGATTAATGCTAATTTTAGCAATAATGAATCAGTTAATTTTAAAGATAGAAAAATACAGAATTCTTCTGTCTTAATGTAAACGTAATAGAAGCTGATAATTTTTTGCCTGTTTTTATTTCTTCCACTAAATGTAATAAACATTTTTAATAATAAGTAATAATGGTAAATTAATAAAAATTAATAGCTTGCATTACGGTGTGCAAGCGTACTGCCGGGTTAATTGTTTAACAACGGATTTTTACAAATGAGGTGTAATTTTGTTCACAATAAAATGCTTAATAAATTTTATGGAAGTAAAAATTTGATCAAACAAATAATTACAAAGATATTGAAGATTAAAAAATTGAAAGGGGTGCCATTTTGAAAATTTTCAAAAGTGATGTTTTCAAAATTTTTTATTTTCTAAAACAAGACAACTAAGAACTTAGAAAAATACTTAGATTTTCCAAGTTTAATTAAAGTAGGTTTATCCGTTCCTGAGAAATAATTTTTTTGTTGAAAATCACAAAATGGCGTCCAGAAGGAAAACAACAAAGCAAAATAGGACTTATGTCGATATAAAATTTTTTGCTTATTTTGGTGTCCTGAATTAGTTCCTGAAGTTCGGTTAATACGCCCCGGAACACTCTGTATATATATATATATATATATATATATATAATTTTTTTTTAATTAAAAAAATTACAATACTTTCTAATCAGACTGCAACTAGATCATTCCTAGCTGATAAATGAAAGAACAGTTGCAAAATTTTATTTTTTATAAAAAATAAACACTGATAATAAATATATACCGTATTCCATATAAGTTGATAGCATATCAAAACTGTATCTGGTATGGATAGAATATTAAAACATCTACATTAATAAATTTAAGTATATGTATAAAATCAGCAGATTTTATTTTCTCCTATTTTACAGTGACAGAAACTCAAAATTACATATATAGCACAGTTTTTCAATTAAAATTTCATTGTAATTTGTTCCCTATCTTTAGCTTGGAATCTGATTTATAAAGTCTATTATGGAAAATGTATTGCATTCAATTCTGTAATGTAAGTTTGTGTAATTTTTCTTTCTTTATCATATATTTTTACTTTATTTTTATAGCTCCGTCCTCATGCTTTCATTTACTGTAATATATATATTTAAAAAAAATAAATTGTAGACATATTTTAACGTTTTTTTATTATCTTTACGTATCTTCTTATTTTTACTGCTTTAAAAAAAAGTTAATTAAAATAATACTGAATTTTTAATTATTAAGTATGCTTAGGATAATAAAAAATATATACAGACTAAAATAATCATATTATAAAATTATTTTTAACATATTTATATTAATTATAGAGTTATTTAACAATAACAGCTACGATAAACTTGTGTTACAAGCGTAAAATTATACCAAACACGCAATAAATTGATGTGGACACATTCTACAGTTCGTAGCAATATGGGACAACATGATAATTATATTCATGAAAAATTACGGCGTGATGTATTTCTATAGGGATACAATAAGAGGAATACGGTGTAATAATAGACATCATATAATTGGAGAAAAAAATTAATATAACTTGTGGTAAATTTTATGAATGATAAATAAAAATATATAGTTATATATATAAATATGTGTGTGTGAGTATGTGGCCTATAAAGTATATAATTATTAGCTGAGAACAAAATGTGAACTGAAAAAACAAGGCTAAAAATATTAAGTGAAACTATTTTAAGTAGGTCGTTGGTTTTAATAAATAATTTTTCAAAAAATTATTAAATGATATTTATTTAATTATTTCGTTTAAAGACCTATTATTATATAGAAATTTAAGTTTCATTAAAATTTATATATATATATCTATAATAATATTAAATTAAATTAAGAAAGATTTGAAGATTGTCTAATAATTAAGCAATACTTATTTTTATAAACTTGACGGCTAACGAAATCAATGTTAAGAAGGTTATAGAAAGAAGGCCTTAAGGCAATCATTCATTTGTTATAGATATTTCAACACACAGTATCAAAACGCTAACCCTAAAATCACTAATGTAAGTACTAATGATTGAGATTTATTTCGTGTCCAAGGATAAATTCAATGAGTTATCTATCATTCCGATACAAATTAGCCAGTCATTCTTCGAATACCAAACAGTTAAATGAGTTCATTGTAGATTGTTATTTACTACAGAATGAAACAAATAAATAAGTATTTGCTTCAACCATACTATTTCGATCTAAAAAATAATTTTCCGTTATTGTAATGGTTACTAACAAAGATAAATAAATCCTGATAAAAAGGCAAACAGTTTTATCCATAATAAAACACTGTTGTATTTATTTCTTGGTTTCTTTAACATAAAAAACCAATTTGTCATAATAACATTATAATATGATAATATGTCGTAACATCATATGAATATTTACCGTTGCTCACGTTAATTATAAGACTAGCATATCCCACCGGGTTGGTCTAGCGGTAAACGCGCCTTCCTAAATCAGCTGATTTCGAAGTCGAGAGTTCTTTTATATGTATTTGAATACTAGATCGCGGATACCGGTATTCTTTGGTGGTTGGGTTTCAATTAACCACACCTCTCAGAAATGGTCGATCTGAGACTTGTACAAGACTACACTTACATTCATACATATAATCCTCATTCATCCTGTGAAGTAATACCTGACGGTGATTTCCGGAGGTTTAACAGGAAAAAATAAGACTAGCATATGGGTGAGTTATATTCAGTAATTATGTATATTGTAGTATTAACTCATCCTAGTCATTGTTAATTAAATCAATAAAAACGTCATGTTTTAGACATGTAAAAGAAGTGTCGGATGTAGCCGAAAATAGGGTAGCACTATCGGTAGGATAATGACCAACATCAGGGTTCATATAGGTATTGCACATGAAAATGTTGTAAGGAGCTCTGGAAAGCGGGACAGATCGTGCAACTTTTAATCGGGAGTAAGGACCGTCTCCTTTCGGGAATGTTGCGGGTACAATACCATCTCGGGCGATGCCGGGTAGTGGCCGGACTTGCACCCCTGGACCTCCTCTTACGGAAGAGGGAGGAGATATAATTAGAAGGGCAAGTATGGCAGATGCGAAGGGATGGCTTGACAGCAGTGGAATCAGTCGATGAAATAAATAAGGAGAAGTAAATAAGTAAAAAGTTATTGTTTTAGTATTAAATTGTTAATACGTAGATATAATTCAATGAAATTTTATATAAATATTGCTGAGACTTTGGTTGCAGGATTCGTGAATCATAGTAGCTGAAAAACTGAATAGTAGTATATTATTATACTATTCCAACAGTTTCATATTTATTATATATATATATTTAGTAGGCTTTCATTGATTTTTTTTTTTTTAATGTAGTAAGCATAATAGTACAATTTATTCTATTGTGCGTACTTATGAGTAGATGCAGTGTTACTTAATAGTAATAATAATAATATCTGAATTGTATTATTATAATTTTAAATGTTATAATATTAAACGTTTACTTTTATTTTTATACTTACAATATTATACAATGTAGGATATGCAACAATTAAAATCGTGATTAACACGCCCAACATTTTTAAAAGAGAGAAACGTTTCATTTAGTTTAATGCAACAAATATCGACTTATTAGGAATAGTTTTATTCTACGTCATTGTATTAATAATTATTACTTCTTATATTACGAAAATGTCAGTTAATTAATTACTATTTTTTTAATTTATTTATGTATTATTATTATTATAATTGAAAAAAATTAGATGGTGACCTACTCCTTTTAAAGAACCGCAAAGTGTTTGATGTCTACATTAAAAAAAAACTGACTTATGTTTAGTAATTGATGTTAGATGTTATTCCATTTTAACATACATAATTATTAATTTAATAAGTTATAATTCTGTAATTAGTGCATTATTAACATTGTTTAAGAATAAGTATTTACCTATTTAAGGTTATATAATTACTGTCATTCATTTATAATATTCCTCATTAAATTAACTAACTATGTGTTTAAAATATTATGAAAAAGTAGATAACAAAATAAAAAAAATATTATTTATCTCAATTTAATCTACGGGAAATAACAATATAGCAAAGCAGAATCACTTTTAAAAACTGAATGAAAAATCTTAAGAACGACCATGATCTAAGAAAAACGAAAAACGGATACAGAATGAAATCAAATAAAGAAAATTAGAAAATTAAAGAAAAAAAATAACAGAAAAAGATAACATTTTAAAGATTTAGAAATCACAATACGAAAAAGATGATTCGAATGAATTCAGATAGACTGAATAAAAAACGTTTTGATAAATTTTGGAAATATAAAACTCCGCACCCAAACATAAAACAAGTAAAAGTAAACCTAAATAAAACAAATATAGAAATCTGTCAAGATAGAAATAAATTTAGAGAAAAACCCGTAGAATAGAGGTTCTTGTGAATGTAAAAAAGAAAAGAGAACGCATTTTCTGGACAGAAGAAAGAAAAATACAGCATAATGAAAGAATGAAACAATTCTGGAGAAGAAAGAGGGAAAATCAGAACAGAAGGGATTGAAAAATGATATTTGCGTGGTCCTCTGCAGGCTTATACGGAAAAAATAAAAATAAAACAATTGACATAAATCGGATAACAGGATTTTTTTTTAGTTATTATAAACATCACTATTGTGTTGACGTCAGGAAGTTTGAGAAAATGAAATTATAATTAACTTTATTACTTAATTTAATCATACTTAATTTAACATTGTTTTATAATACAATTTAATATTTATTACTTAACTCAATTATACTTAATTTATATTATTTGTAAAAGATGAAAGATTAGGTGTCCACAAGGGTCTTGCCCGTTTTGTGGCACCATCCCTTTTCTATTAATCTTTTTAGTTAGAGTAAGGGGAAAAAGTAAACAGTTTTATCTTATTTAGGAGGATTAGTTTTGGTTCAATTCATGATTTACTCCTGTGGAAACTTATCTTTTCTGCAGTTAAGTATAGAGAAGCTCAATCGTCGTCAAATATTTATGTTTACTAATAAACCTTTCATCCAGTGCTACCCGCTAAGTTATATATTTAAAAATCTATTACTATGTTAAGACTAATAGTATAAAGCATTATAATTAATTATATATGTAATTATAAACTGTAATCTAAATATTATGTGGAATTTCCCATGGAACATCCTGAATATCGGAGCCCATCTTGTTCATTATAATATAAATTAGAATCATATGTGCAGGGCAGTAACAAGGTCAAGGGAAATATTTATTGTTTTGTTGATAATACAGCTATCGTTCCGGAGGGAAAGATTATTGATGAGATAATAAGCCTACCGAATGATGGAATATCCGTGGTTAAAAACTAGTTTGATTATAATTGTTGGGCGCTTGGCTGTAAAATACATGCTATACATTTTAACAACTCTTAATTACGAAATTGAAGAAAAAAATTCAGTCATAATTAAAATCGTGTTAATCCATGCTTAAAGAGTAGTGTAATCTTTGATTACGTATCGGATTATTATCTTGACAGACAATTAAAATTTTAATTTGCTTATTAATAAATTTTCTATGAATATAACGAAATTTTTTACCGACTTTTCGAAGAAAATTGTTATTACTTTAAGTGCACGGTGGGATTGGGGGGCGAAATTGAATGTTTTACGTTTTGAGGTACACAGAGTACGAAAATACCATTCATTTAAAATGTAATTTCCTTATATACTCGTATACGTATATATAGACTGTGTATAAAATTTGTGGCTCGAAAATCTCCAGACTACTAAATAAATTTCATTGAAATTTAGATTTGCTGCAGTGTATCTGAAGTTGTGCAAGTGAAAATTTAATGAACATTGGACGAGTCGTTCTTCAGTTACGCTCAATTTAAGGTCGACGACAAAACCTCAATTTGAGGTAATATTGTTATTTTCAATACAAAGTCAACATAACCTCAATTTGAGGTTAAAAAAAATCGAAAAGATTTATTTAAATTTCGATATAATTTATTTAAAATCAATTTAGTGAATATTTTAATCATTAAAAAGCAGAAAAAAATTTAAAAAAATGAATTGCATAACTTGACCGGCGTAGTCGAGAAACATTCCCAATTCGAATGACTAAAAACAGCAATGTCCATATTCCAAAATATCATATAGTATTCGAGAACCCACCGGGTTGGTCTAGCGGTAAACTCGTTATCGCAAATCAGCTGATTTCGAAGTCAGAGTTTTTAGGTTCAAATCCTAATAAAGGTAGTTGGTTTTATATGAATTTGAATACTAGATCGTAAATTACAGTGTTCTTTGGTGGTTGGGTTTCAATTAACCCACATCTCAGTATTATACATATCTCAGAAATGGTGGACCTGAGACTGAACAAGACTACACTTCATTTACATTCATACATATTCTCTGAAGTAATACCTTACGGTGGTTCCGAGGTTAAACAGAAAAAGAAAGAGATAACGATATTTCAAGTTAATCAAATATAATATCAAGAATGTTAACTTTATCCAATTTTAAAATATATCTATTCGTATTTACTGCTATTAATAATTTTTCTTGTCTTATTGGATCAATCTGGTCTTGACACATTGATTTAATGATAATCATTAATATTAATAATATCACAATGTCATTTAAATTTAATTAAATCATTTTTTTGATATTTCGATCTTTAATTTTATATATTGTTGTTGAGATTGCATAAAGGTATAATTTGTGTTTTTGAAACATATTTGTTACTCGGCTCCCGGTAATCAGCAAACGTATGCGGATTTCATTACATTTTTTTGTATAATTCTTTTGTAATAAATTATACCATAAACAAATGAATTTAGAGAATATTAAATACATTTCTTTTTAAACTTTTAATTCTATCCTTTTCAAGATAAAATATACATCCTTTTCAGGGTAAAATATTTTTAATTTTTTTTTATAGAATTAATCTTGCAACCTATTACATAACAGTTTAAAAAAATGTTTAGCTACAAAAAAATATTTAGGTGGTGCCATCGTTTTTCGGACTGATGTATAAGTTTTCATCAGCGATGACAAAGAAATAATTGTTTTTTTGTTTTAATTCGTTGCCAGATATGATGGTTTATTTTGCTGCAAATCGAAATGTTGAAATCGGGCTACGATAAGATCGTTCTGTAAAAATTTCACAGATGCTATGACAAAACGTGCTGATTGCATTCTTGAATGTTGTAAGATCAGCATTCCATAGCGCCTTTGACGCATATGCTCTAAACTAATTTCATACTTCTTGTGACGTTTCTAGTCCCTTAAATTCTAAACAGCGCTGGCGTTGACTTTCAAATCGAGCTTTGCGGTCTTGAGGCTACGCAAAGATTCGCACTTGCGTCGAAGTGACAATCGGACTTCACGCTGTTCTGGTGTTTCGTTAGCTCTCAAGTTCGCTTTGTATTGGTAATAAGTATCCAGTCTTGTCCGCTTGGCTTCATTACTCGTATCTTTATTTGTGTTTTTTTTTTTTGGTATTTTTGTTGCGCTTTCTCTGTTTATTTTGTTGAGTCGCTGTCTCTTCTTCAACGCTGTAGAATTTTTTTTGTTTCCTTTCCTACATGATTGCTGAGAATTTGGTGTCTTTTCAAAATTTCTTGTTTTAAAATTACCACTATCTTTTTTTAAATTGTATAACCATTTAAACTGAGTTGTTTTTACTTTTACTTTTTTTAAAATTTTTTAGGAAATACAAAAATATTTACACGCAGTTTTATTCTATAAGAATAAGATGGATAATTAGTTTTCATTATTATAAATGACACTAGTTATTTATAACTAAATCAGATGATTATTGTACATAAATTTTAGAAGTTAAATTTACACTTGTTATATTAAAGTCCTTTTCAATAACCACCTACATATGTCATCGTATACCAGATGCACTGAAGAACAGTTTTAAAATAAAACTGGAAACAGTTTTATTTTAAAACGTAGAATATACTGCTGCATATTAGCATGCTTATATCATCGAGATGTATGTGATCCAATATTTTGCTTCTTCAATATGTTCATTAATGGCACTATGTAAATAATGAACAACAATAATCTTAATGAAAGCATTTTTGAATTTACATTTTTTAGGACAGTTATTAAGAAAATCTGGAAAGTAATACAGTTTTTTATATCAAATATGGCCTCATATACGTTTAATATCTACGTAATAAAGTGAATATTCTTTAATCTTCTATTATCAAAGGAAATATTGAAAATACTATTTTCAATTCAGCCAATATTTAATAATTGTGGTGGCTTAGAACATTTTTATGATCTAAGAGATGAATAAAATAATTTTTACGACAGCTTTTAAGTATTTATTTTCTCAAATAATCAATGTTTGAAAAACAAAACACGCAACTATTCGAGACGACCTTGTATTACAAAAACATATAATAAAAATACGACCGAATTTAAATTAATTTAGAATGTGAAAGGGATAATAATTAATTGAAAAGCCAGTCGCATTTAATTCAGTTATTTAATAACTTAATAACGCATTTCAACAATACTAAAATAAATCAATTTATTAACACATTTAATTGATTTAAACAACAGTTATTTATTTCTTACTATCTATTTATAGTTTCAGTTAACCTTTATAAACTTATAGGACTTTGAATACTAAGCTTAAACAATTCAGCGTTGACCTACAAGAATGATTAGAACAGAACTACCTTGTACAAACCGATTCCATTATAAAAACGTTACCAATACAATAACGGCTCTACATTATCTTTTGCCTTTTTTCGTTTTAATGAATTTTTAATATATTTTACGCTAAACAACAGAATTTAGAAGAAATATCGAAGAAAGTTAAAAAAAAGTCACATATTTTTCCAGTAAAGATGAGAATAGGCTGTGACAGCGCATCCTATATTTGAGTTTTCTACAAATCATTTATTAAAACAATATTTTTCTAATGAAAGACTATTATTTAAGTAATTAATAAATTTATACTGTTTTTGTTTTGCAATTAAAAAATTAAAGACGTTTCTACTTAGAATATTATTTTCCAATTTCACACTAATATTGCAGTTAGGGGTAACATTGCTGTTAGTAAAAATACTAACACCAAATAATTACCGGGTAATTTAAATAGGACTTCACAATTTTAAAAAACGTATACATTGAGATAAGTTACAGATTCGGTTGAGATCTCATTTCATAGAAAAACACATCAAGCTTGTCACCCAACATTTACTTTGGTTCGATATGGTTTCTATTTGCAATGCGACATACATCCCACCTGAAGTCGATTTTATTTCATGCTGTAGCCAGCAACTCGGGCGTTGAAGAGGTAACGCCCGACATTTCGGTTAATTCAAAATCTTACCTCAACAAGATCAGTAGGAAAAAATGGTACATAAACTCGATCTTTAATGAAATCCTACATGAAAAAATGAAGCGGAGTCAAATCTGGGAAGCGAGGTAGTAAAGTAATTGGACCTTACGACCAATTCACTGATCCGGGAATCGAGTTTCTAGAAAATCTTGGATTTCTAGGCGGTAGTGAGGTGGTACCCTGTCTTGGTGATAGTAATGGCGTCCTTTTTGGTCATCATCTGAGGAATTAAAAAAAATTGAAGTATGAACAGATAAAGCCTCCTGGAAGAAGAACGGGCCGTACAGTCTTTGTTCGGTTAAGGCACAAAAAATATTAACCTTAAGAGCTATCACGAATGTTCTGCAGAGTTTCATGAGGATTTTTGTTACTCCATAATCGGCAGTCATGGTTACCTTACTACCGATTTGAAACGTTGACTCATCACTAAAAATTACATTGTCTAAAAATAAATCGTTGACTGTAATTCTGTCCATCATTTCCACTCAAAACTGCAGCCAAGCAACTTTGCCTTATCTGTAATTCGTTGAAACACAGTTAGTTTGTTTGACATCAAGTGTAATCGTTTATGTAATAAACGCCAAACAGTAGTTTGTGGAATGCCAGTCTCACGTGACGCACGTAGATTTGATTTTTTCAGAATACGTACAAAACTTTCTCTGAGCTGTTCCAAAGCAGCTTCACCAGGATCCGTGGGCATATGGCAATTTCGTTCGTTTAATAGAACAACCTTTCTCATTGAAGGTTTGGAGCCAAGAGTAAATCGTATGCCTACTAGGAAGCTCTCTATTAAAATTATGTTAAACGACAGTTTCTGACCGCAAATAGTGAAACCAAAACACACAGCAAGCATGTTCCGCACCAGTAAATGTATCCATCTTTAACAATACTGGTGGCAAAATTAGGTACTAATGAACTACACGAGTCAAAAATTGATGTGTTTTGCTATGAAGTGAGACCTCAACCGAATCTGTAAGTTACCTGAATAAATTTTTATATGCTTTTAAAGTTGTGAAGTCCTTTTTGAATCACCAGGATATTTTATTATTTCTACTGTAAAAAGAATATAATATAAATCGCACAACTAAAAATTAAGATTATATTTAAATTATACGAATATTTTATGTTGTTTTTTCAATAATTATACAGACAAATAACTGTAAAAAAATGATTGTTTATTCAATGATTATGAAACTAACGCATCTTTTCAGCATAATTTATATAAGAATAAATTCGCTTTGATTAATTACAGGTTGTTACAAAAAAAAAAACTAAATGTAAACAAAGGACTTTGCGAAGAGATTACTTCTAAAGTCAAATTTACCAGTTTTATTTAACCTTAGAGGTCAGAATGTCATTAATTCTACGTTTAGGAAACAAGACAAGTTTTAAGAGAATAAAAAAAATACGCAAAGTAGATGCGTACAACATATTTACTGATTTTTTTGAACCTGTATCCAAATGAAAGTAAAATTTATTCTATAAACCGGTCTATACTAAAAGCCCTTGCTTGCAGTAGAACATAAATCTTTTAATGTTTAGATTCTGCGACATTCTATTCATGAAAGTTATGTCTTGTCTTTTAACGTAGCTGTTCTTGCCATCTACCGGATCTTATTAACTCATTTCAATTAAGACGGTTTTTACTGGAATGATACCAGTTCGTTGTCCTACATGTTTTTTTTTTCAAACTGCTGGTGGTCATATTAAGTGTCTTTATACTCTTTTGAAGTTTTTTATTCTTGGCGATTCTTCGCAGTTTTCTTGATTTTCATCTAGAAATTTACACTTAACTTCAGTAATTTTTAGTGCTGTTAAACGCTTTTTTTCATATTTTAATTCTTATTATTATTATTATTATTTTTTTTTTTTAATTTTCACCCAAAATCTTTAAGATTCTTTTTGTAAAGTTTCATTTATAGCACAGTTTTTAGCATCTATTTTTATTTTAATTTAGTTATTAGGAAATAATTATTGTTGGATCATAAAAGAAACTTTTCTATAAATAAAATACATATCAGGCAAACTGCTGAAGTTAAGATGTTCATCAATAATATCAAACGTAGGAATTAGCTAAAATTCTGATAGGAAATGTTTATATTACTGTATTTTGTAACAAATAAATCGTTGATTATACAAGTAGATAATTTCGCATCTTATTTTCTTGGTTATATAATAAAAGAAAAGTACTGGTCAAAAGATTAGCCTATCTAACTCAAAGTAATTTTAATTAAAATACATAGTAATAATAATGTACTAATGCAATCTTTTGCAAATTCCCTCTGCAATGACAGTACGGCAGATTTAACAAAGAATATGCACCTTTCGTGTAGGACTCTTATCATGTCACCTGCAGCCCAAATCATCCTAATTAAAACAACCCAATCAACCGCCTACCTTCAAGTGCCTTCAATTTTGCAGTAAGGTTTTGATTTTCGCTTTCCTTGATAGCTTGAAAGCTGGTTTTCTGTTACCTAAATGTTGCCGTGAGTTACAGTACAAAACTTATTGGTATTTATCCACCGTCACTCCCAGTTACCAATCAAAATCCAGCATACAATGAGCATGTACGCCCAATGAAAGTGTAAATCAACCCTCCCAGCTTCAGATGGAACTTGACACCGAGAAAAACTGACTTTTAGGTGCGGTGGATTTGGTTTTGAGCTCACCCGTAGCTACTTTCTTTTTCCTGTTTAGCCTCCGGGAATTACCGTTCAGGTATTACTTCAGAGGATGAATGTGGATGATATGTATGAGTGTAAATGAACTGTAGTCTTGTACAATGTCAGTTCGACCATTCCTGAGGTATGTAGTTAATTGAAATCCAATCATCAAAGAACACCCGTATCCACGATCTAGTATTCAAATCAAAGGGATTTTTTTTCATTCCCCCACACTCAATCAATCATGCAACCGACAGTAATACCGTAATTTTCTTCGAAAAGTCGGTAAAAAAGGCGGGAGTCGTTTGAAATGTAGGCATACTTATCCACTGCCAACACTGAAAAAAGAGAATTAAATACAAAAATCCCTTTCGGCACGCCGGAAGGTAGCGGTAGATTTCACCGGTGTTAAGTAGAGAATAAAAAAGATTTCCACCTTAAAGTTAAGAACAACTTCAAATTTACTCAATTTGACAAAGGTTGCATGTGAAAAAGTTTCACATGTTTAGCATAGGACAAGCCCCATCTTACAATTCCAGGAATATTTTGTTCATCCCTTGCCGTAAGGATTGGTCATATCAAAAATTGTTTCAGACAAAATTTTTAGGTAATGTTTGGAGGACTAACGGCCACTTTAAACCGATTCGATACTGTACCTATTAGGAAGGTATGATTTTTTTTGTCTGTGAAACCCCATTTTTTCCACTCCCTGGGCCAATGCTTGGTAATATCAAAAATCTTTACTTAAATAAGTTTTAGGCCTTTATCCAGAGAATAGTAAGAACTTTAAATAAATTCGATATTTTACTTAATAAAAAAGTTATTGCAATATTTTGTTTTTACGAAAAAGCCACCCCATTTCCACCCCAATGGTCTGATTTTGACCGTTAACAATCTCGACCGAGATTTTGGGTCTAGTTATTTTTAAAAGTGATTGGAGCAAAATTACGGCAGTTATCGATCTATTTTATCGAAAATAATTATTTTTTAAGGTTTGCTACTATATTGAATGAATGAATTACGTAGTAAAATTTATTAATTTATTTTATAAGTATTATTATTTTTGTTATTTATTGTTTATAAAATTTAAGGAAAAAAAATCATATGATTTTTGACAAGCAGTTTGTTCGATCATGTAAGCATGTTCTCAGATAAGGGAGACGCACACACAGACACACTAAAAATTCCCTTTAGTAGGGTAGGATAAAATTCATCTCTATGTTTAGAACATATATAAAAATTAAAATTAATAAAGGAGAAAAACAAAATAAAAAAAAACACAAAGAAGAATGATTATAAATTAAAAATTTAAATATGAATAACCTTTATAGAATGCAAGGTCTTAACTGTTTTAACCTGACCTTCACCCGTTAATGGGGTCATCTCTAATCACAATAAACTAGATACGTCGTCTGTCATTAAAGTTTACGTAGTAGGGGTGTATACAAGTGTCATATCATACTGTATAAGACAATACAAATCTTTTCGTTTGCTCATCTACCTACGTGTGGGATAATATATTCATGTCATCTTTCAGCTCATCGTCAATTTTGAATAATTCATAAAACATGTGAAATATTACGCATACTATATAACATATACAGAAAAATATGTTTTAACTCTTTCTCGATTATTATATGCAAAAATATTTATTATATTACAGGTGCATACTGGAATTTTAATACATAATAAATAATAAAAGCTATTATTAGATAATATTTATTGGCACTAGTAATGCACTTAAATATTAATAATTATCTTACTATATATTAATTATAATTTTAAAATAAATAATATATTTTGGATAATTAAAATTATACATTACTTTGCCAATATTTTATTTATTCATATCTATTGTTTTATTTGCATTAAACAATAATTATTTTTGTGACATAAATACTTTACAGGCTACATATTTTTAATGATTTAATTTTTTTTTAAATTCCATTATTTATTTAATGCCAAACAAATTTAATTTATAACTATTCAAATACATGGATAGATATTATTATTATTGTTAAAGCGTTTTCATTTTAAGCATACCACCATTAGGTTATCTAAAACTATAAGAGTTTAAAAAAAACTACAACTAAAACTTTAACTATTTTCCAAGTATTGCCAATATAAAAGGAGTGGAGGACGTATCCCTCACAATAATATTAATTTATGTTTTGTTTCAAGAAATAAAAACCAGTAAACACAAAAAAAAATTTAGAGAAAATAAAAATTCCACTAATGTATTAATTACATTTATACCGATAACTTTTAAATTACTAAGGTAAAAATATATAAATAAAATAAATCTATAGTAAACTTGAGATAAAATTTCTTTACTAGATACAATAAAAGATGAATAAAAAATTTTCATTTATTACTAAAACCAGTTACTCATAAAATAAACACGGTTGATGTAGGCGTACATGATACAGAAAGAGTAGTATAATGTGGATCAAAAGCACCTGCCTCTCACAGCCAAGCTCGTATTTTCGTTCAGCGCACTGTACAAATTACTACAGTATTAGGAATTTAAAAAAAATACAGAACTGATCAACCATATTTGACGCACCTCCAAATACCTTAAAAGCTATTATGCAGGATACCTACACATGTAATATTTCATTAGGTTTTGTATAAATAAGCAAAAATCATTTTCAACCACATTTACGAGAGTTAGTCAATAAAAATCCAACCTTTGCATTCAAGGTTCGTATATGAAAATGAGGGGACTGACGCGTAGGGAGATGTAAGAACGGGATGAACTTCCAGCAGCCTTGCCTTCCATCTTTCTGTTCAGTAGTGTAATATCAGAGAAATATTATCAAGAATTATCTCAAGAAAGAGGATCTCAGAGGACCCTCTGAAATTTTGACTAACTTCGTTGGCAATTTGTGGATATGACGTCATGTACCTAAATTTACAACTGAACCAGCAAATTTAAAGGGCAAGAAGTTGTAGAAAATGAGTCACAAGAGGCGTTCAAGAACCAGGTGATTGTCATCAATGTCGATCGATCCATGACCTTAATGAAGTGGATCGGGATCTTAAGATTGAAGAAATTGCTTCGGAAACGGGTATCCTCATGGAAGTGGTCACAAAGCACCTAGAATTCCGCAAAGTCTGTGAGAAGTGAATTTCCAAATTTTACATGATGAGACATGGGTCCTTTATTACACTCCCGTGTTGAAACCGGCTCATATAGTTCCAAAGGAGTGGAGAGTCTTACCATGTAAACGGGAAAACGCGTTCGTTAACTCAAAAAGGTCTTCTTAACCGTCTTTTTGGACCAGAAAGGCGTATTGCACGTCGATTTTTCCACAACCGCTGCACTTTGAATGGTACGTATAGTTCCAGCTCTTGAACACAGTGAAAACCATTAACAGAAACAAAGGCATTGTCAGCCGATCGATCAGAGATATGATTCTTCTTCACGACAACGCCAGGCTTCATATAGTCGTTAGCAATCGGAATAAACTAGAAGAAATTTATGGGGAACCTTAGTACATCCCCTGTACGATTTAGATTTATCCTCATGAGATTAGTGTTTTTTTAGGCCATTGAAGGAGGCACTGAGAGGACATCGATTACCGAACAACGAAATAGAAGGTTCGTGCGCAATTGGTTCCTGACATGTCCTCAAACTTCTCTTGAAGAAGGGATCCAGGGATCTTGCATGTTTGAGTTTGTCCGTCACTAATAACTTCTGATGTTTTTTCATATTTTTCATTTTTTTTTTTTTTATTGTTGTTGAATTATTATTTATTGTAAAACTTTTTTTACAATCACAGATTAATAATTATTAATCAATAAATATATTTAAATTTAAAAAAAGGAGATAAAGTCTGATTCGAAACGCTTCCTCTTGTAAGATCCAAATATTTCATTAACTAAAATTTTATTTGGCTATAACTCTGGAAACAATGAAAATAAGTACCACTTATTATAAATCGTTGAAAACCTCTCAATGAGGGCTTATTACTGCAGTTAAAAAGTCCAAAATCCATTTTTCTGGGATATTTTGGGTTTTTTGGACAATTTCTGTTCAATCGATTGCAATTAAAAGAGGAGGCGCACAACTAGATATTACAACAGTCCTTAATCCAAAATTTGTACATCCTACGGCTAGTCGTTTTTGAGTACGCGAGATACGTTCATACATACGTACAGATGCCTCGCCGAAACTAGTCAAAATGAATTCAGGGATGATCAAAATGAATATTTCCGTTGAAATCTGAAATTTTTCGCGATCACAATACTTCTTTTACTTCGTACAAGAAGGTAAAAAATCTTTTTATTTATTGCATATACTTTAATCGATTTTTTTATGTCTTCCTAGGCTTAGTACTTTATCCTCCGGAACCACCGTAAGGTATTACTTCAGAGGATGAATGAGGTTGATATGTACGAATGTAAATGAAGAATAGTCTTGTACAGTCCAGTCTCAGGTTGATTATCCATAGGCATAGTAGTAGTGCAAGGGACCCAAAAAATACTTTGGGAGCAATATTGGAGGTGGGAGAGCCGATTAAAGTTTACAAATACAGTTATTTGATTTTTTAAACTTTTTGTTGTTTTTTTTCATGTATCATTTATCCACTATATGAGAATAAATAACCAATGCCAGAAAAATTATTAAAACTTTGTTGTCAGCTTTTTTTACTCTAATTTATCCTTATGTACATAATCCTGTATTTTATTTTGTAAAAATTGCGAGCGAAGTCAATGCCAATGAATTCCAATTCTTATGAAAATGAAATAAATATATTCAAAATCTATTCTAATAATAAAGTATTAATAAGCACACGTAAATTAATGTTTATTTAACACTGTTACCACACAAATAAATCAATATAAGTATAACTTTTATGGACTGTCCTTTACGGAATATTTCGCTTAAAGAATATACTAAGTACTCAAAAATTTTAAATAAAAAGAATTGAGTGCGACATCCATTTTAAATGCCAATGAAAAATAAAAGTTCGACATTGGAAAATTTAAGCTACTACAATCCTAATGAAAATGGCGGCTATTTTTTTATAGTTAATTCCGAAAGTGGTTTACAGTATATCCCAAGTAGTGCTCTCTCATCAAAAAACAGATAGTTTTAAAGTAGGAACTTTTGCTGAAATTTAATTTTTT
This sequence comes from Lycorma delicatula, assembly GCF_047948215.1. Taxonomy (NCBI): domain Eukaryota; kingdom Metazoa; phylum Arthropoda; class Insecta; order Hemiptera; family Fulgoridae; genus Lycorma; species Lycorma delicatula. Next base: position 56,278,128 of record NC_134463.1, read on the forward strand.
AATATTCCATTGTTAAATAGTTATTTAAGAAGTTCTGCAGACCAATTTTGAAAAAAACTTTTCAAAAAACATTTATTTAAGGTATTATATGTACAAGACTACACTTCATTTACACTCATACATATCATCCTCATTCATCCTCTGAAGTATTATCTAAACGGTAGGTACCGGAGGCTAAATAGGAAAAAGAAAAAAAAAGGTATTATATGTTATTAAATTAAGGTGTTATTTTATTTTAAGTAAATTTTTTTTCAACATACATTAAAATGATGTATTACAACTTTATCCTTTCCATTTTAAAATATTCGAGTTGTTCTTCATAGAAACCCTTTAGTAACTTGAGAATAGGGTGATCTCTTATCAAATAACAGATCGTTTCACGATAGGAGCATTTGATAAATTTCACCGTTTTTATGTTTGATGGTTAAAAAGTTATTTAAAAGGTTTTCATGCGTTACAGATATTCTGTATACACATATTTTACGTACATATTCAATGTTATATAAAAAAAAAAATTAATTATTACGTAAGTACTGACAGATCTAAAATTTTTATTGCAACTTAAAATAATACTTTATTGTTAATTTATAATAATACAAAATAATGATCAAATATAATAATTTTGGTCAAATGTAAATTTTATATCTCATGATTATATATCGAGATACACTTTTATAATATAACCTATTTATAAATCGAGATTTTTATAATAAAATATTGTGAAATTATGCAATACGTTTAACTTATATACTTAAATTTTATTACAGTAAAAGATTATAAAATAAAATGTGGTAAAATATTTAAAAATATTAAACTGGAAACTTAAAATATAAGCTATTACAAAATAATCTATTTTATGCTTTAAATACTGTTTTAGAACTTATATAAATTTCTAATACATTAAACATCCATCTATGTATACGTATATATCAATGATATATACTTATACATAAATATAATATACGTATATATATATATATATACACGTATACATATATATAAATATATATTTATACATTTGTATCTTTAATCTTTAATTATATGTGTAGGAAGCAAGTAATTGCAATATTACATACACTAAACGCAATAGCTGACTTAGATAAAGTGCACTCCTAATTCAAAACAGCTTTTCTCATTTCAAGTCCAGTTTATAGTAGGCTAAAAGAACACAATCTAGTTTTAGCATTTTAAATCCTATTTCAATAACACTTAATCCAACACATTGGGTTTTTTCTTTATCTTTTACAATACTGTATATGTATGTTAAGATTACGTAATATAATAGAAATTTTATAATATGCAAACTTCTGTGGTCTCTAATATTATTAAACCAACTGAAATACTAGTTAACATTTACTACGAATATTATTTAAAAAACTTTGCCGTCCCACACACACACACACACACACACACACACACATGCGCGCGCACACATTTGCCTTAGGTTTTTCTAAATGGATTAATATAAATTTTAATGTATTTTGATAATTTCATACTTTCTAAAACAAGCGATTGTACATGTTAAGTCATTTCTGTTAATTTAACATGCGAGCGGATTAATTTTTACACGTCCTTTTAAATAAATGTTTATGTTAATAAATTATTCAATACCTATATGACACTAGTTGTTTTAACTAATTTTAGAATAACATTTGAACTTTGTTTTATAATATAAATATATAAACACTAAACACTTACTTCTAAAATTGGAAATTTTATTATAAATAAATTTCGAAAAAAGAGGAAAACCTGTTTATCCCGGTAAATTTTTGTTGTTTTTTCATTTATAAATAAATCATTAGTATACTTTGTTTTGTTACTTTATTTTTTGTTATATACGAGTTTTAGTACTTTATTTTAACGGGGGAGGGCACGTTTTAAACATTTCTTCCTATTATATTACATAAATTATTTCTGTGCTGTAGAAGTAGGGTTATACAATTATTGATAGCTTAAATATCACTTCTGTTATTATGTTGCATATATATTTAATGTTAATTGACGAGGTTAACGAGCGAAACTAGCTTTAGCGTAGATTATTTTAGGTAATGTAACTAACGATTCCGCGTACTGCACTTTTTTCCCTTCTGTTTATCCTTCGGAACCACAGTAAACTATTACTTCAGAGGATGAATGAGAATGATATGTATGAATGTAAATGAAGTGTGGTCTTGTACATTCTCAGGTCGAACATTCCCACCCACCGGATTGGTCTAGTGGTAAACGCGTCTTCCCAAATCAGCTGATTTGGAAGTCGAGAGTTCCAGCGTTCAAGTCCTAGTAAAGCCAGCTATTTTTACACGGACTTGAATACTAGATCGTGGATACCGGTGTTCTTTGGTGGTTGGGTTTCAATTAACCACACATCTCAGATATGGTCGAACTGAGAATGTACAAGACTACACTTCATTTACAGTCATACATATCATCCTCATTCATCCTGTGAAGTATTATCTAAACGGTAGTTACCGGAGGCTAAACTGGAAAAAGAAAGAAAAGGTCGAACATTCCTAACCCACCGGGTTGGTCTAGTGGTTAACGCGTCTTCCCATATCAGCTGATTTGGAAGTCGAGAGTTACAGCGATCAAGTCCTAGTAAAGCCAGTTATTTCTACATGGATTTGATTAATAGATTGTGGATACCGGTGTTCTTTGGTGGTTGGGTTTCAATTAACCACACATCTCAGGAATGGTCGAACTGAGAATGTATAAGACTACACTTCATTTACACTCACACATATCACCCTCATTTATCCTCTGAAGAATTATCTAAACGGTAGTTACCGGAGGCTAAACAGGAGAAAGAAAAGAAAGAAAAGGTCGAACATTCCTGAGATATGTGGTTAATTGAAACCCAACCACCAAAGAACACCGGTGTATCCACGATCTAATGTTCAAATCTGTATAAAAGTAACTGCCTTTACTAGGATTTGAACCTTAAAAATCTCGACTTCGAAATCAATTGATTTGCGATGACGAGTTTACCACTAGACCAATCAGGTGGGTCCGTGTATTGCACTTGCACGATATCAACATAACCTAAAGCTCGCTTTGTTATGTTTTGCTATGTTTTTAATCTCGTCTAATTAATATTAAATATAAAAATGATAAAAAACGTATTAATAACAAAAGTGATATTTAAACTAAATAAAATAATTAAGATATAAAATGCTAACAAAAAACAGCGAAAATCGAGCGGCCCCCCGTTAACAAAGTACCAATTTTTATAACATGTTTGTAAAACTACATAACGAATACCCTTTTATTTAGGTATAAATAATTAATCAAAAAAACTCCTTTTTTATAATCAAATATAAAAATGTTTTTTCGTTGGCAATTACACTTGTTTTTTTGTTGTGAAATAACTTTCTGTTATATTATTATTATTTTTGGAAAAACAAATAAATGAGATAAAAAACTGATTATATAATGGTCAATATTAATATTACAATTAATATAATAATATATTTACTTATTAATTAAAATTTTAAATAAAAAAGACAAGAAATAATTAATAAACAAATAAACGCCCAATCCGGTGTAATATTTAAAAATTTTAAATTGCTTAGATGAAGAATCAGGATTAATTTCAAGAAATTCTATAACTGTTACAGCGAGAGGGACAAATCAGAATAGCCCATGACAGTAGGAATGGTGAGTGAGAGGTGCTTAAAATTGCTAGTTAGTTGAAGATCCCAAATCAGGAATATTCAGTATTAAAAGTAGTTTTGAGAATGGAGGTACCGAGACGCGACACCTACAAATGTTAGAGTGACAATGATAGGAAGGGCAAAAAAGAAGACTCAAATTTAAATATATATTTTCTTATTTTATGAACATATATTAACTTAAATCAGCATTAAAACGCTGTTAAAAAAAAAAAAAAAACATCGTTAAATCTCTAAAATGGAAAAACAATATTTGAATTCTTTATATTTTTTTAAATCGGGATAAAAGAGTAAATACGTGTTTCTTTATTTGGTACTCCTTTAAAGGAAGTCAAGGAACAGTCACTTATTTTTTTAAAAATAATTAAGATATCCACTTTTATCAAATAAGACAACAAATCTGTTTTAGTATTATTCAACAAAATACTTAAAAGAAAGAAATTTATTATGCTTCTATTGCTATTTAGTCAAAAAGAGATTAAGATAAAAAAAAGTCAAAACGACATATTTTTAATCAAAATTGAGAAAATATTACAGCATTATTAAAAGCGTGGGAAAATTTCATTATAGTAGTTAATTCGGTAATAAATTACGGAAAAATATAAAAAAATTTCCCACCAATTTATTCAAAAAACAATTAAAGATTTTCTTTTAGAAAAAAAATACTTGGTCGATGAATTTTTAAATAATAATAATTAAAAAATTTAAACAAACATTGAATTTTTGCATCCCGTTCAACATGTGCTCATATAATTTTCATTAACGGCTATTGAGTAGTGAATTATTTTTAATATTTAGTACCTAACATATCTTTACCTTAAAATTATTTCATGTGTTTGTAATTCAAATAATTAATATGGACCTTAATCACATCTATTATTTTATTTTATAATTAGTTGTATATTTAAAAAAAAAATATTTATAGTCGTATCAACAATTAAAGTCATTAGCGACTCATCAAGATCTGTGTAAATGTACCGGTAAACGTGACCATTCCTGAGGCATGTTATTAATTGAAACCCAACCACCAATAAGAGATAAATATTAAAAATTTAAAATAACGACTGCCAAAAAAAAAAAAACATTGTTGACAAATATTGCTCTTTAACCTACTAATGTAGGGTAATTAAAGAGAGTGCGGGTGACAATTTTGTTTTACAGTATTTATAAATAGTATAATTCCTTTTGTCAGATTTTTAAAATTTATTTAAACGTGTGTGTGTGTATATATATATATATATATATATATATATATATATATATATATCCTACGACACACCCGGTAAGTTAAGGATTCCAACGCGAGTTCATACATCTAAATCGGTTCAGCCATTGAGCTGCTACGGTGGAACAAAAATACATACAAACACCCTAAATATATTACATTCCTTTTTGGGCAGTCGTGTAAAAAACACCGGTATCCATAATTTGGTATCCAAATCCGTATAAAAGCAATTGTCTGTAATAAGATTTGAACCTTAGAACTCTGGACTTCGTAATTAGCTGATTTGCAACGACAAGTTTACCATTTCACCAACCTAGTAGGTTAGTTGTGTATTTTGTAATGATGCTGGGATCGAAGTTTTACTCTATAGTTTCCCTTGACTTATTTAAGCAAATGCTAAAAAAGTTCTATTTATTATCCAAGAAGCCTCAAATCTAACCATTACTGATATTATTTACATAGTGTACTATTTCTATTATCTACCGATAAAAATAAAAGATTTATTTTTTTTTTTAAATTAGCCATAGTCGTGTCCGACCCTTGGTGATTTTAATTGCTTGGAATTTTCCTGGCAGGCATTACGGATGGTTTGCCATTGCCTTGCTAATGTGGTTAATTAACCACCAAAGAACACCTGTATCCACAATCTAGAAATGAAATCCATACAAAAGCAACTGCCTTTACAAGAATTCGAAGCTTAGAACTGTTGACTTCGAAAATCAGTTGACTTTGCGAAGAGTTGAACTAGACTAACCCGACGGGTTATTTATTTATCCTTACTTTAATCAGCGACTATAAAATTAAAAATTGGAAAATAAAATGTTGTTCACGTAACCGTTTAATTTTAATATAAGATGATATATTTAAATTCTTCTTAAATTTTCAATAATACCCCACAACTAATAGAATATTTATACAAAAAAATCTGATACGTACAGCACATGACTTCCTTGTACGCCCATTAAATAATTTATACACTTTTTTTTTTCTTTTTTTTTTAAATGAAAAGTACCTACATTTTTTTTCATTAATAAATTCTCATTTTTTTTTTTTTTTTTTTAATTGTTATTATTGAATTATTATTTATCGAAAAAATTTTTACAATCAGAGGTTAATAAAAATCAATATACTTAAATTAAAAAAAAAGGAGATGAAGTCTGATTCGAACCGATGTACCTTCCTCTTGTAAGATCCAGATATTTCATTAATTAAAATTTTATCTGGCTATAACTCTGGAACCAATGAAAATAAGTACCACATGATATATCATTGAGAAGATGTCAATGAGGGGTTATTACTGGAATTAAAAAATTTCAAGAATCCAAATTATTTTTGGATTTTGGGCTTTTTTTGATACTTTTATTCTAGCCGATGCAATCCAAAGGGGAGGTGCATCAACTAGATGTTATAACAGTCCTAAAACCAAAATTTTAACATCCTACGGCTAATAGTTTTTGAGTTATGCGATATACATACGTTACGTACAGTCGTCACGCTGAAACTAGTGAAAATGGATTCACGGGTGATCAAAATGTATATTTCCGTTGAAATCTGATAACCGAAATTTTTCGCGATCACAATACTTGCTTTACTTCGTACAAGGAAGTAAAAAAATGATATAGAAAAGATTTGACTGGAGCTGGATTCTTTTTGTTGATTTTACTGGATTAGAAAATAGAATGATAAAAAAAAAATTAAACAGTAAAATTTTATAAATTATAGACTTTTTTAATAAATAAAATATATTTATAAAACGCTAATTGGATTCTATAAAATTATTAAATATAAAGATTTTTTAAATTTAATTTTAATTAATTTGAAACTGTTCAGTTATATAATATAATTTAGTTGTTTCTGAACGAACTAAATATCTATACATTCTTTAGTTGTGACAACATATAATTATATGAAATAATTTTTTATTTAAACAATTAACATTTTATAAATCTTTTTACGAAATAAACAGAATTTTTCGATTTATTTTATTTGTTTTTGCTGTAAAGTTAAACGTTTTTAAGGATAGACTTTGTTGTTAAATTAACCAACTGTTTTTGTCCAGTAGACTTAAACTAATTAACAAACTGGTTACGTGAAATATTGTTTTTTATATTCCTTAACAAAACTTTATAGCAAAACAAGTTTTTGCCCAACTTAATGTCCTTTTAAACTGTTTAAAAAAACGATATGTTCTTGAACTTTAACATACGGTACATCTTTATTGCATGTAAGTTTATACGATATTTTTTATACTCTAGATTTATGTCAGAAACAAGTATTTTCTTTGTAATCGAAAGTGAGTTAAAAAAAAATTATTTAACCTTTTATCCATCTAATAAAAATAAGTCATAATGTCTTTTCAATCGTTTTTTAATGTTAAGTAATATAACGACGCAGTATATTATAAATATATTTATATTTTATTTAGTCAAATTATTGTTTGGTAATAATTTTAGAAAATTTTTTAATTCATAAAAGTTGAATGTATTTCGAAACTGAATGTAAAAAAAGTATAAAATAATCTATATTGATTTTTATTTTACGATTACATAATATAATTATTATTTAATCAAAAGTTTCTATTTTCGGATATCTTGCCCTTTTTAGGTTTCCTAATGCACGTACACCTATGAGTAGAGATATCGTACTGAGACTGGAAATGTAAAACAAAACTGGGTTAGAAAATTTTAGAAAAAAATTTTTAGATCTTCAGAAATATATTTGTCTGAGTAGGTAGTGTATCGATATTTAATACGGAGGCCCCGGGTTCGAATCCCAGCCAAGCATAGTATCATTTCATACGCTACCAATTTCCACCGGGCTAACCATAGCTTCTGAAGCCCGTTCTTTCGTAACAAAAAAAAATATATATAAAAAAATAAATAAATTAAACAGTAACCCAGCTGTAAATTAATATTTAATTATTTAAATTTATTCATTCAATTTTTTTATTAGTCGTAGAGATGAAATCCGCCGGAATATTATGCCGTAAATTTTCTAGCAATAACTGGATTGTTTGTCAACGATTTTCAAAAAAAATATTACAGTAAGTGGGTCACAAGGCGGATATCCGGTTTTAGTTAAGAAAAAAAGGATGTTATACTGCAGTAATGATTTTTGGAAAATAATATTGCTTTTGGTATGTTTTTTTTATGTTTCATGTATTCTTTTATAATACTGCCAGATACTGTGTATTTTTCCAATAAATACATTATAATTTATATTTGTCTTTCTTCTTCCTCCATTTCACATAATTGTTGAGTTATGATTGCATTAATTGCTTAATACTGCTTTTTCTTTTTCTGTTTAGACTCCGGAACCACCGTAAGGAATTACTTCAGAGGATGATATGTATGAATGTAAATGAAGTGTAATCTTCTGAAGTCTCAGGTTTACCATTCCTGAGATGTGTGGTTAACTGAAATCCAACCACCACGATCTAGTATTAAAATCCGTATAAAAATAACTGCCTTTACTAGGATTTGAACCTGAGAACACTGCGAACACTGCCACTTGCCAACAACTCAATTTGATAATGTTACTCATAATTTGTGTGGTTTTGGAGCCGTGCTCAATAAAAAAAAAGGCTAAATTGACTGAAAACGATTAAAACTTCAAAATTGATTTTTTTTGACACCAACCCCTTTTTTTATATCTCATCACATTTTGGATTATTCCGAAACTAAGGTTGCACCTGGCGGTGTTCGCAAAAATCTGATTTGGACTACAAACTTGATGTTTTAGGACTATTGGGAAACCAACTCTCACCAGGTGGTGCTCGCAAAAATCTTATTTTGGATTTTTAACATGTCACCCTTCAAGTTACAAACATGAAATTCTTGAAAACGTACCCAAAAAAACTGTGGGTTTTTGCCTCTAACTCCGGTTCCTGTAAACCGGTTCACTTGAAAATCAATAGGGCTCTATTCCCAGTAGGTTTACATCACCCCACCAAGTTCCGTCAAAATCAGTTAAGATTTTCGTCCGGTACAACGGATGAAAAAATTATATATGCGCATTGCAGAATCTTGTTCAGATCACAAAATGTAAAGTAGGAAATGGTTCCCCTTGGAGAATCTGACCGGGCCGCTATTTTAAAATTTTTGTACGTGATCTTTTTATTTATTAGAGAAATTTGATGTTAGCATGCATATCAAATATTGCAGTGATTTCTTAATCCGATCCTGAGGTATAAATTCTTCTATAAATCCAAAAAATGACATACAGAAGTAAAAACGAAGAGAAAATCACCATTTTTTTCATAGAATATTCTTTGTTAATTTTGATACACAGAATAAAAAAAAAATAGCCTGTTTTTTTACATTCGATAAATATTGTACTGAATTCAACAAATGCAATGAAATTGATTAAATGTGCATAACAGAAACGTACAAAAATTGAAATTAATTATGGAAGGTTTAAGTGCCACAACTTATCTTATTATATTATCCACATCGTAAATACTGTTTCCAAGGATACAGAATATCACTGATTGTCCAGGTAGTACTTTTACAAAGTTCTGATGATTATTAGATATTTTTCAAATTATTTATTCCTCTTTTTCATAGATATGGCATCGAGAGAAAAACAATAAAAAAGATTTACAAAATCAACATAAGTATTAAATTGTAGTGAAAATAAAAGATGCTATCATAGTAGATTAACTGACTCAGAAAAAGATTTTAACGTAAAAATGGAGTAAAACATTAGGATTTAACTTATCGCCACTGAGATATAGACTCTCTTTTCCTGTTTAGCCTTCAGGAATTTACTTCAGAGGATCCATGAGGATGATATGTATGAGTGTAAATGAAGTGTAGTCTTTTACAGTCTCAGTTCGACCATTCCTGAGATGTGTGGTTAATTGTAACCCAACCATCAAAGAACACCGGTATCCACGATCTAGTATTCAAATCCATATAAAAGTAACTGCCTTTACTACTTGAACGCTGGAACTCTCGACTTCCAAATCAGCTGATTTGGGAGGATGCGTTCACCACTAGACCAAACCGGTGGGTTACTGAGATGTAGACTGGAAATATTTGTAAAAACTAGGAATAGGTTATATCGGGTGTGAGGTAAAAATTACTTGTTGGTTGCTTAGTTGCGGAAACTTCCTCTTCATTATTCTTCTTACTTGGTCCTTATTTAAAAAAAAAAAAAAGTAATAGCTGCCATTATTAAACCAAAAATTTTAAGGATAAATTCTCTCCAAAACATTTTAATAAACGATTAGTAAGGAACAATGTGGAAAAATTTTTTATTAAAAAATATTAAGCCTTTTATTTTGAAGAAATGACATTTTTATTTTTTTTAAATCGGTTCACAAATAGCTGAGTTACGGCTGATAATTGTTGTAATTTTTTGTCTGTTTTCATGTCCTCCACTTTACGTTCAATTCGATTAAATATTAATTGTTTTTATTTGTTGTTAATTCTAGTATTGTAAATTAGTATCAGCTTAAGTAATAATTTTCTCACAATAATAGACCTAATTATGACACAAAATTACATCAGTTTTCTCCCATAACTCGATTATTTGTTAAAAAATAATAATATCATTTTCTTTTAGATAAAATGCTTAATATTTTAGCAAATAATATAAATTTTGATAAAACTAATATTTATAACCGATTGAAAAATAAAAATGGCCACCATTTTGTAATTTGCGAAGGAATTTAAGTCCTGATTTTTATGCTAATTTTAAAACTTTATTACCAAGACGCTTACCAAATATTAATGTGATTCATCTATCGAACTAGAGATATAAATTTTTATATAAAAATAACAAAATGGCGAACAGTGTGAGAACGAATGAGAAATTGCCATTTTTCCTAAGGATATTTTTTGTTTAGTTTTAAAAGTAGAATCCGAAAAAGTGTAGCCAGTCCAACATTTTAGAAACACTGTATAAATATATATATATATTTTTTTTTTAAGTAAACGGTATTTTTGTACTCCTCATACCTCAAAACGTAAAGAAAATTCAATCTCAACCCTCCAATCCTACCGTGCGACCAAAAATAATACGCATAGCAGAGCCGTTCTAGCAAGGCCTTTTTCCTCTACTTACAGCCGTACATCTACTCCTCTCCGCAAGCGCCTTGCTATAACTTTAAAGCAAGTTGCTATAAATTTAAAGCGCCTTGCTATAACTGCTTGGCTGTACTTTTCTTCGAAAAGTTGGTAAAAAAAAAAAAAAAATGATGGCTATTTGATATCTTTCATAGGTAGTTTCAAAGAATGGCCTACATTAGACGCCAAGTTGTGATTTCATGCCAAGAATTACATTGTTTTGAGGCAAGTACATTTACTAAATTTCATTTTTCTAAGTTTAACATATAAAAAGTTACTTACGAGTTCCGATTAATGACAAATAAAATAAATATTTATGATCTCAGGTAACGTTATCTACTAGTATGTGCAACATTTCTTTTTTAAATTAACAGCGTGATTTCGTCACGATGTCAAACGAATTTATTATTTTTATCATTAATAATTTCCAGGATTATTTAAATAAGATACAAATATTAGTATCTCATGTAATATTAGCGTATTTCAATCTATACTAAACCTTTTATAGAAAAATTTATAACTGCTTTGTGCGTGTATTTGGCGATCATGCTTATATGTATCTCACATCACGCACCTACATTAAATGTATAAATTATATATACCAGGTCATGTTTATAAATACAGTACCATTGCAGTTTTACTTTCAACAGATTTAAGTAGCGTTTAGTGTTTTCTACCATATTCAGTTTAACAAGGTGGACCACTTTCCTTTATATAACTTATGTTCGTAAACATTTATGTTATATAAATATACCAGTGTATTTTCTGTTTTTATTTATCTTTAAGTGTTATTTAACTTATCTTAATATTAAAATTTAATATTCCTCTTAAGCGTTTAATGGTATTACACATTCGGTGATACGGGTCAAACCAATAAAATTCATTTTTTGTGATAAACAAATATTTTTTATTTTGTTCAATATGGTTTTGTTTATATATATATATATATATATATATATATATATATATATATATATATATATAATATTTTTTTGTTTTTAGAAATATATATATGTAAAGTTAGTAAACAATTTTTTTACAAGGGAACGAACTATTGAATTGATTTGACTACCTTCTGTTGATTTTAAAAATACAAATAATATTTTTTGTACAAAGAAGTTTATGTAAATATTTTATTTATTGGCATTTTTTTCATTTTTTAAATAAGTAAAATTTACTTCAAATTCGTTTTTTTCGTTATTACGATCTTGAGTATAAATTTATACATATTAATTATAAATAATTTTTTTTTTATAATTTCAAACTTTACATACAGTTGATTACATTTGTGTTAACCTTAAGTAAATTGGATCGCACTCACAATCACATGATAAGGAGTTCTCAGCGAAACTTCTAAAAATTACTTACTAGTATTATAAAGAACTTTTGCGCCAAGCAGCACATATATTAAGAATTATGAACAATTAAAAGTAGAACAAGAGAAAAAAAAATAGCAAGAAAAACAATGAAGCAATAAATTTGAAAATAAAAATCGAAGAGATAATGGAGAACACTTCCAGTTGAAGTTACACTTAAGACACAATGGAGTCACTAAGGTTCAGAAACTGCAGCCGTTTTAATGTTCTAACGTCATCCCCGTTGTCTACGAGGTTCAAAGCTAAATGATATTCACGTGGTTATTAAGTGTAGTTCGTACTTTGAACTGATACGTTGTATTCCTCCCGAACTTATCGTAAACCTAAATATTCGTGTATTTCACGTGTATAACAGGTGGCTCTGTTATACAACTCCCTAGTTCATTTTGTAATCCCTCTAAGATTTTGATATTGGATTGCTTGCACTGCCCCAAGTTGGATTCCATAAGTCCAGATCGGTTTTAGAATTGTTGATTATACCAACAGCTTATTAGATAAAGATAATTGAGAACCTTTGCCCAACAACCAGAACATTTCCTTTACCTTTACCTCAAGTTGCCTTCTCTTCTCTCTTTCCACTTAGCCAACGGTCAAGATGTAGAGACCCAGGTACCTCACATTCTCAGTTTGCGAAATTACAACACCCCCATCAAATTGAACCTGCGGGCAGTTACCTCTCCTCGTCGTGAATGTCACATGGTTCGATTTTTCTTGGTTAACGCATTCAACAATTTGTTGATTAAATTCAACTCGCCGATCTCCGTGGCGGAGTGGTAGAGTCTCAGCCTTTAATTCGTAGGCCCTGGGTTCGAATCCCGATCAGACATGACAATTTTCATACGCTAAAAATTTCCATTCTCATAGGAATAAATGACCAAAGCAGTCGATACCCGTTATCTCAAAAAAACTCAAATTGTAGGCTATTCGATTCTATAGTCGGGCTGGAATGAAAAGCGAGAACAACTGCGTCGTCCGCAAAGGAAGCGAGAGTGTAACCTTGTTTGTAGTCGGAAGGTCTGTCTGTAGTAAAGATGGAGTATAATACGGGCCCTAAGACAGAGGGCCCGTATTATACCTGAAGAACCCCCGACTGGTAAATAAATAAATCCTTTATTCTGATCAGGATTTTTATTTATTCTGTGTTTTGTGATTATAGAGCAATCACAAAACACAAAATTAGTTGTTTATATGATAGAAAGTAGTTGTGATTAAATTCTATATATATATATATATATATATATATATGAATGTGAGGTAAAGGTAAACACTTGAAGATATTAAATATAAAAAAAAAGAAATATCACAATTATAGAACACGTTAATAAAAATTATTTGAACACATATTTATGCATGCCTTAAACGGGATGCAGAAAATTCAGATTTAAAAAAAAATTACTACTTAAAAATTTATCACAGAGCTATATCGTTTTTGTTAAAAATATGTTTTAATTCAACCCTTATAATTCTACAAATTGGTGAGAAAATTTATTAAATAGTTCGGAAATTCAAAAAAAAAAAAAAACAAAAAAACAATAAAACCATAATAAGACCCTCTTTTATGAGCAGAATTATTGTGTCGAGTTACGAAAAAAAATAGTTATCTAGTTTGATATTATTATTTTTTAAGAATAATTCTTTTTAGCAAAAATTATACATTCATAAATATAATTACATGGATATGTTAAAACTTTTAAATTTCTAAATAAATATCTGCACGATTCATACTAATGGGCACCAAACAACGAACTGACAGTTTACTTTTTTATATTGAAAAATCATTCTGAGTTTTTAAAGGAGCCCCAAGAAATGACATAATAATTTAGACGGAATGTAAGTAAGAAAAAATAAATATTTAATATTAATAATAACATGTTTATTGTTTTAATTTATATAATCTAATTTTTTATCTACTACTTGTAACAGAAATTTCAAACTCCGTCTCTAGGAATTGAAAGACATCATCATTTTGATTATTGTTAAAAAAAATCAATTTTTTTTCATCCCCCAAAACAAAAAAACTAACGTGATATTCTCTGTAATTCATTAATGTTACAGAAAAGGATATTCCCATAAAAGAATTTCACGATGAAAGATAAATATTATTGTGGCAGACTAGGTGCAATAGGGGTGGTTCGAGAGTACGGCTGGATTTATACTTCATGTGTCTTTTTTTTCGATTTTTTTTATTAACAAATTTTTTTTTTAATTATCCCTAAAAACGAGTTTAAATCACAATCTATATGCCAGGAATATTCTCGAAATATTTAATGCAGCTTTCTTGAACGGAGACTATATAAACAGCTGCATTCCTTACTAGTGTAGTACGTAAAAGTATCTGTAGTTTATAACATCAAATGATTGTAAGAGCAAATTATATTTTAATTAGAACAGAAAAATTTTGACAAGAAGCCATTGAAATTAAAATATAACTGGTTCAGTCACGCTTCGAAGTATTAACTTTTTATACGAATGATTAGCGTTTTAAAAATCTGGGTCACACCGACACATCTAGTCTACAAATTAAAAAACTTACATATCATATGCTAGATGAATACGGATGAAATATAATTTTTAAGTTACCCCGTAGTATCTAATTCCCGTACTAAAAAATAAAATAAAATAATTTTAAAAAAGGGAAAATATTTAAATAATATTTATCTCGTAAAAATCTCTGAAATTTATAGGCCTGAAGATTGATGAATATCTATGATTAGAGAAACCATCTGCGTTGATTATAAAATATAACATAAATGCGTAATTTATTTTATAAATAGTAAGGAAATTTTATCGGTAATTTAAATATGAAAATTATTTATTGTAACTCAGATAGTTGAAGTTAAATGAAAGTCTTATGTGGAAACTTTTTTCTGCTATCTAATTTTAACTTTGACATGGTTATACTGAAATTTTTATTCGACAAAAAGTAGAATGACGTATCCTATCATTAAAAAAACATATGCATTCGCACACATAAACACAAGTATGAATAAAAACCTAAACCTGTTTTATTAAAAAACTGGTGAAAATTAAAAGTATGACATCATAGATTATAGTGCTAACACATAAATGTTTTAACGTAATATTATATTTGACAGTTTATAATTTATATACTGCTTAAAATAAATAATTTTTTTTAAATTTAGAAAATGCAGAATAATTTATATATACAACAGTTAAGATGAATTTTTTTAATATACATTAAAATTTATGATTATACTTGTTTGTATTTATAAGATTATCACGTTTACATTGAATTACTATCTTAAACGTCCTCTTTATATAATTCTTGTTTTATATATATATACATATATATAGCATTAAAGTACATATAGTTTATGAATGAAATTATAATTAGATTTATCGTGCATTTTACTATTACTTTGATATTCATACGAGTCTATTTATTACCACCATATTTGATATTTGTTACAGTATATTCCTTAGTAATTTATGATAATGCATGATTAATGAAGTTAATATAAAAACGATATTTTATGAACCGGTAACACAGATATACATATTATATGCTTACTGCACGATGTAAATTATATACGAATTTTAAAGTAAAGTGCAATCATTTTAAAAGTTTTTAAGCAAATAATGAATTATTTATTAAGCTTAAGTAATAAATCAATTAATAATAAGGTTACAAAATCACAAATATTATTTTTATTATTATATAATTTTTTTTTTTTTTTTTTTTTGTCTTCAGTCATTTGACTGGTTTGATGCAGCTCTCCAAGATTCCCTATCTAGTGCTAGTCGTTTCATTTCAGTATACCCTCTACATCCTACATCCCCAACAATTTGTTTTACATACTCCAAACGTGGCCTGCCTACACAATTTTTCCCTTCTACCTGTCCTTCCAATATTAAAGCGACTATTCCAGGATGCCTTAGTATGTGGCCTATAAGTCTGTCTCTTCTTTTAACTATATTCTTCCAAATGCTTCTTTCTTCATCTATTTGCCGCAATACCTCTTCATTTGTCACTTTATCCACCCATCTGATTTTTAACATTCTCCTATAGCACCACATTTCAAAAGCTTCTAATCTTTTCTTCTCAGATACTCCGATTGTCCAAGTTTCACTTCCATATAAAGCGACACTCCAAACATACACTTTCAAAAATCTTTTCCTGACATTTAAATTAATTTTTGATGTAAACAAATTATATTTCTTACTGAAGGCTCGTTTAGCTTGTGCTATTCGGCATTTTATATCGCTCCTGCTTCGTCCATCTTTAGTAATTTTACTTCCCAAATAACAAAATTCTTCTACCTCCATAATCTTTTCTCCTCCTATTTTCACATTCAGTGGTCCATCTTTGTTATTTCTACTACATTTCATTACTTTTGTTTTGTTCTTGTTTATTTTCATGCGATAGTTCTTGCGTAGGACTTCATCTATGCCGTTCATTGTTTCTTCTAAATCCTTTTTACTCTCGGCTAGAATTACTATATCATCAGCAAATCGTAGCATCTTTATCTTTTCACCTTGTACTGTTACTCCGAATCTAAATTGTTCTTTAACATCATTAACTGCTAGTTCCATGTAAAGATTAAAAAGTAACGGAGATAGGGAACATCCTTGTCGGACTCCCTTTCTTATTAGGGCTTCTTTCTTATGTTCTTCAATTGTTATTGTTGCTGTTTGGTTCCTGTACATGTTAGCAATTGTTCTTCTATCTCTGTATTTGAACCCTAATTTTTTTAAATTGCTGAACATTTTATTCCAATCTACGTTATCGAAAGCCTTTTCTAGGTCTATAAACGCCAAGTATGTTGGTTTGTTTTTCTTTAATCTTCCTTCTACTATTAATCTGAGGCCTAAAATTGCTTCCCTTGTCCCTATACTTTTCCTGAAACCAAATTGGTCTTCTCCTAACACTTCTTCCACTCTCCTCTCAATTCTTCTGTATAAAATTCTAGTTAAGATTTTTGATGCATGACTAGTTAAACTAATTGTTCTGTATTCTTCACATTTATCTGCCCCTGCTTTCTTTGGTATCATAACTATAACACTTTTTTTGAAGTCTGACGGAAATTCCCCTTTTTCATAAATATTACACACCAGTTTGTATAATCTATCAATCGCTTCCTCACCTGCACTGCGCAGTAATTCTACAGGTATTCCGTCTATTCCAGGAGCCTTTCTGCCATTTAAATCTTTTAATGCTCTCTTAAATTCAGATCTCAGTATTGTTTCTCCCATTTCATCCTCCTCAACTTCCTCTTCTTCCTCTATAACACCATTTTCTAATTCATTTCCTCCGTATAACTCTTCAATATATTCCACCCATCTATCGACTTTACCTTTCGTATTATATATTGGTGTACCATCTTTGTTTAACACATTATTAGATTTTAATTTATGTACCCCAAAATTTTCCTTAACTTTCCTGTATGCTCCGTCAATTTTACCAATGTTCATTTCTCTTTCCACTTCTGAACACTTTTCTTTAATCCACTCTTCTTTCGCCAGTTTGCATTTCCTATTTATAGCATTTCTTAATTGCCGATAGTTCCTTTTACTTTCTTCATCATTAGCATTCTTATATTTTCTACGTTCATCCATCAGCTGCAATATATCGTCTGAAACCCAAGGTTTTCTACCAGTTCTCTTTATTCCGCCTAAGTTTGCTTCAGCTGATTTAAGAATTTCCTTTTTAACATTCTCCCATTATTCTTCTACATTTTCTACCATATCTTTTTTACTCAGACCTCTTGCGATGTCCTCCTCAAAAATCTTCTTTACCTCCTCTTCCTCAAGCTTCTCTAAATTCCACCGATTCATCTGACAACTTTTCTTCAGGTTTTTAAACCCCAATCTACATTTCATTATCACCAAATTATGGTCGCTATCAATGTCTGCTCCAGGGTAAGTTTTGCAGTCAACGAGTTGATTTCTAAATCTTTGCTTAACCATGATATAATCTATCTGATACCTTCCAGTATCGCCTGGCTTTTTCCAAGTGTATATTCTTCTATTATGATTTTTAAATTGGGTGTTGGCAATTACTAAATTATACTTCGTGCAAAACTCTATAAGTCGGTCCCCTCTTTCATTCCTTTTGCCCAGCCCGTATTCACCCACTATATTTCCTTCCTTGCCTTTTCCAATGCTTGCATTCCAATCTCCAACTATTATTAAATTTTCATCTCCCTTTACGTGTTTAATTGTTTCATCAATCTCTTCGTATACACACTCTACCTCATCATCATCATGGGCGCTTGTAGGCATATAAACGTTAACAATCGTTGTCGGTTTAGGTTTTGATTTTATCCTTATTACAATGATTCTATCGCTATGCGTTTTGAAATACTCCACTCTCCTCCCTATCTTCTTGTTCATCACGAAACCTACTCCTGCCTGCCCATTATTTGACGCTGAGTTAATTACTCTAAAATCACCTGACCAAAAGTCGCCTTCCTCTTCCCACCGAACCTCACTAATTCCTACTATATCCACATTCACCCTATCCATTTCCCTTTTTAAATTTTCTAGCCTACCAACCTTTTTTAAGCTTCTAACATTCCACGCTCCGACTCGTAGAATGTTATTTTTTAATTTTCTGGTGACCCCTTCCTTAGTAGTCCCCACCCGGAGATCCGAATGGGGGACTATTTTACCTCCGGAATATTTTACCAAGGAAGGCGCCTCCATTGTTGCTATGTGAAAATGCAGAGAGCCACATTTTCTTGGAAAAAAAGCAGCTGTAGTTTTCCATTGCTTTCAGCTGCGCAGTACTCAGAGGACTGAGTGATGTTGATACGGCCGTTTAAGTCATTGTGACTCACGCCCCTAACAACTACTGAAAGAGCTGCTGCCCTCTTTCAGGAATCATTCCTTAGTCTGGCTCTCAACAGATACCTCTCCGATATGGTTGCACCTTCGGTCCAGCTACTCTGTATCCCTGAGCACTCAAGCCCCCTCACCAACGGCAAGGTCTCATGATTCATAGAGGAGGATTATATAAATAAATATTTTAAATTCTAATTTGAAATATATTTACTTATAAGTTTCACTAGATATATTTCAAATAAAAAGAAAAAGAAAAGGTTGTAAAATTTAAAAAAAACTATTTCACTGAAAAAACTGATAAACCTAAGAATTAAATATCTTCATTTGGCTTCAACCAACGCTGCAGTAGTATTTAAAAATGGGTAGTAATCAATTAATTATTTTTAAATACACTATTAAATTGTAGATTATATTTTTATTTAATCGTTGAAAGTGAAAATTAGCTCAGAAAAAATTAAAAAAATTATTTCTTCACTCCAAAACTAGACTTATAAATTGTACATTTGGTTATTTGTATGCCACATTTTAATAGCAAAACGATGACGGTGGTTTTTATAAATTACATATTAAATAACTCATCACGGTTACTCGAGTGATATTAAGTAAAAAAAATTTGGTAAAACATTACCGGCATTGTATGCCATTTTTTCACAATTATCAGATCAAAAGTTATATCAAACTTAATACAAAGTAGGATATTAAATAAGAGTGCTTAAATAGAAAAGCTTTTAAAATCTTTTATAAATATTAAATTTTACTCACCTGAATCCGGTGTTAATTTATTAATTGGTGTGGTAACTAAAAGATGTGTACAAAGACATGAATCTAAAGGTGGTGGAGTTCCTTTCAGTTCTAAATAACAGAGCAATTTTTTTGATGGTCGTAATCCAGGGCATGATCCATCTGTAAAAAAAAAAAAAACAAAAAACAATGAACAAATTATTTTTATTATAAATTAACTAATAATTAGGTTATATTATTATATCTATATTTCAAAATTGATGAGAGTTAGATTTTTATCCAGAGAATGTAGATTTTGCTAAGACTATATAAAATTATTATCTAATATAAAAGTTAATGTTTAATCTATTATGCAGTGCGTTAGTACATAACCTGAATAAAACTACTGATTATCAACTCACTAATTTTTATTACCACGGAAATTTGAAGATTTAGTCTCTTTAATACCAATTAAATTGTAAGGCGGGTGCATTTATTTTACTACCGTATGTAATTAAAAAAACGTAAGATTTCATTAAAAACTTAAACATTACGTTATTAAAAAATTTAAAGGATTTTCTTTTATTTTTTGTTAAGTATTCATATGTTAAGAGTATCTTTATACGAGAAAATCTACCACAGATATTGTGACAGGAGGCAAAGCCATATATGAAACTTTTTATTTGAAATTAAAAAACTGTTGCAAACAGACCGCTCAACAATACCTTCTTTAAAATGTTACGTAAGAACTTTGCCTGTTTACATAACTGACTTTTTGCAGTGCGACTGTAATTTGAAGAAAAGATATAATTTTAGAGATTTCTTGGCTTTAATCCCAATTATATGTAACTTTTTTTTCTAGCATGAATACAATACATTATCGAATGAATACATTGCCGATCTCTGTGGCGGAGTGGTAGTGTCTGGGCCTTTCATCCGGAGGTCCGGGGTTCAATCCCGATTAAATATGGCATTTTTCATACGCTAAAAAAATTTCATTTCTATATCCCACGCACAAGCTTCAAGCTTATGTGATGGTATTATCAAGACAAAAAAAAAACAAAAAAATTAAACAGTCTATTTTAATCTTTTTCTGTCTCTATAATGTTTGTAAAAGTTAGAAAAAAGCATTAATCTAACAGACAACAATGTCAATGTTGACAACAATTTTGTCAGCTATATTATCGTAATGTTTATTAACGCAAGCGTTAATATAGTCAATGATATACAGGAAGGGATTATTTATTAGTAGTATCTATAAAAATGTTGTCATTCTTCTTGCTAGCACCCACGCATGCATGAAGTCGTAGAAAAATTTTCTTATTAACGTTCATTACCGCTTAAACTATCGAAGCAAACAGGGATTCGACAGGAGGATATTATAGGAGTGAAAACAAGCTAATCTACTTTAAGGTATACCATTGCGGTTCAACGTTGCACTATTTATAAACTTTGCATACATTAAAGTTGTATAATAAGAACAATTCTAAAAAATATATAACTTAAAAAAGATAAATCTTTTATTTTCATCTACGTAATAATATATTATATAAATCACGTTAAAATAAGATAAATTATAAATATAAAAATAATTTATTTGATAAAAAATAATGATGCGAATAAAGTCCATAAAAAAAAAAAAACAAAAAAAAAAAAACATTCAGGTAAAGGTATTAAATGCACGAAAAATTTAATTTGAAAAATATCTTCAAAATAATTCGCAATTCAGGTGTTAATGAAAATTACTCAATCAAATATTTATATAAACATTGAAAGAAATGCAGAAAAAATTCATCACAGAATAATATTGTTCTCGTAAAAAAAAATCTTATTGTATTTTAATAAAACTGGTAAGAAATCTTTTTTTAAATAATTGGGAAATTTATTTTAAATGGCAATGGAATCATAATAAGGCTCTTTCTCGTAAGTTGGAAGTATTGTGTTGCGTTCTACGAAAGTAGTTCCGTTGTCTGGTTTTCTAAAGGTGGACGTTATTATTTTTTAAGAATAACTGACCATTCTTTTTATCAAATATTGCACATTCATAAATATAAACATTATGATAAGTTAACATATTTAATTTAGTAAATATATTCTAAATGATTCATAGTTATGGACGCCAAATAATGAATGATTAGACTTGTACCTTAAAAAAATTCATTCTGATTTTTGAAGGGGCCCCAAGAGATGACATTATACTTTATACGAGAATGTACGTTGTCATAATAAACATTTAATAATGACGACAAGTTTAAAGTTTTAATAAGGCACTTCAGAGCAAACAGTACGGCGTGATTTTATTACAAACGAAATCAATTTGATCATCCCAAAAGAATTTGTAATTTAATAAAATATAACAAATTTCGTTTTGTGGGGAACAGAAACACTATCATATCAATATCATTAATGAGAATTCTATTCAAGCGATCAGAAACGTTATGTCTACCTCAGAAGCATAATACAAGGGGATTTTATCCATATTTAAAGTTAAATGTTTACAGCCGGCGTCCGTGGCGCGAGTGGTAGCGTCTCAGCCTTTCATTCGGAGATCCCGGGTTCGAATTGATACCATCCCGGGTATCAAAGCTTCTTTGATAAAATCACTACTATGTTTTTTTAATCACTAAAAACTGAGGAACTAAATAAAATGCTTTATTGAGATAATTTAATTTAGATATTTTCAAAAATTTGGGAAAAGGCTGTGTCAGTAGATAATTTTTTCCTTAAATCATGCTGAAAGTTTTTTAATACGATGTGTTTTTCAAGGACAGTTAAAAGTTCAGTTTTAATAATATTTTCACATTCTTTAGAATATATAAAAATAACAAATAAAAAAAAAAAATAATAAAAAAAAAAAAACAATAATGAAATTTTCCTATAATTGAGTAAATTATGAACTTTTCTTAAACTGAACCTTTCTTAGGGAGAGAATAACTATAGAAGTCTTAAGGCAGCTAAGGAATACTCTGTATCTGAAACAATAAGTTGAAGATAGGTTTTTGCGCTTAAGTTTTTAATTATCGGTCTACATCGATTCTTGCTTGGGTGTCAAATAATGATCTGCCGGCCCACTTTTGTATCTTAAAAACTCGTTCTGACGTTTAGAGGAAGCACCTCTAAACGATTTAGAGATGATATACTTTAGACGGGATAAATAAAATAAAAGCATTGATTTTTGTTAGGTTAAGTTAACAATCCCTAACATTAACTGAATACCCACCGGGTTGGTCTAGTGGTGAACGCACCTTCCCAAATCAGCTGATTTGGAAGTCGAGAATTCCAGCGTTTAAGTCCTAGTAAAGCCAGCTATTTTTACACGGACTTGAATACTAGATCGTGGATACCGGTGTTCTTTGGTGGTTGGGTTTCAATTAACCACACATCTCAGGTACGGTCGAACTGAGAATGTACAAGACTACACTTCATTCACACTCATACATATCATCCTCATTCATCCTTTGAAGTATTATCTAAACGGTAGTTACCGGAGGCTAAACAGGAAAAATAAAAAAGAAACATTAACTGAATAAAAAATTTATTGTAGATCTAAATAAATCTGTATTGGTCGTTCGACCCAAAGATTTGCTTTGGAGCTATTCAAAAAATTATTTTTTTGTTAAACGATATCAGTTAATCCGACTACTTTTTTTCAGTGAACGAAAATAAACTTATACAATGGAAATAATATGGATTATATTTTTTTTAAATAGATAAAAATATTTGTTTACCTTTCTGAATAGTATTTTATTATTACCATTATCATTATTATTATTACATGAATTATAAAATAGTTATCTGTTATTCATACTTTTAAATGTTCGAAGTCGTTTTCTTGTACTTTCTATTTAGATGATTTGTATAACTAACTTATAATTCAACAGTAAAATTACGCACATATGAATACAATGTATCTCTATAACTACATTAAATTAAGTTTCGCCAGATCACGATTTATCTAAAAGTACACTCTTGTTCTAAAATATTATATACCATTTTTATAATTCGTAATACGAATAGATTTTTACAATAAAAAAATAATTTATTAAGAATATTTTAATAACATAGAGATTGTAGGCAGCATATTGGCAAATAATTATAATAAATTATTTAAATAATACTAATAATAACAAGTAGCAAACCATTTAATGTTTTTCTTCCTATACATAAATATGTTTTTAACTATGTCTATGTTAATTATTTACTATTTATTATTGGTTGTTTTATAACACGATATGAGATTGGTTGAAAGTAGAAATATTTATTATAATTGGTGAGAGTTTTGACGTATTGTGGAGGTGGATTTATTATTTAAAATAAATTACCTGATAACATGATATAACAATTTTATTTATTGTATTTATTTACCGCTTAATATATTCTAAAAAAATATAGTTTTATTTAATATTTCACAGTACTTTCTTTTACGTTAATTATGTAGCTTAAAAAGAGAAAGCATTTTTATTTATAAATAATTTTTTTATGAACGTAAGAAAGGTTTAGAGTTTCGAGTATTCCAGAATAATCAGGCAAACCTCGGAGCCAACTCAGGGCTCCTCGAGGCCTTCCAGGGCCGCAGAGATCGGATCACCCATTCCCATGTTGCACGGGGACGGCATCTTGGACACTCGCAGAGCTCGCTTCGGTCGCCATTCCCGTCTACCTAAAGGGTTCCGTCCCCTGAACCCCCGCATAGTTCCTTATCGTCATGATTGTAAGAATAATACTAATAAATAACAATTAAAGTATTCAGGTTTTATTGAAACCTGAAAAGGAAACTAAATCTTAAAAAAAAAAATAATATTAGCTCTCTCTCTCTCTCTTTTCTGGTTACCTCCGGAACCACCGGTAAGGCATTACTTCAGAGGATGAATGAGGATGATATCTATGAATGTAAATGAATTGTAGTCTTGTACAGTCTCAGGTTGACCGTTCCTGAGATGAGGGGTTAACAGAAACCCAATCACCAAAGAACACTAGTATCCAGGATCTAGTATCAAATCTGTATAAAAGTAACTGGCTTTAATAGGATTTGAACCTTAGAGCTCTTCACTTCGAAATCAGCTGATTTGCGATGACGAGTTGACCACAAAACCAGCCCGGTGGGAAAAGAATAATAATAGCTGTCGTAACTAAAGTACACACACACCTTTGACAAAGAAAAATGTATAACTTATATCTTTGCCATGGAGGCAGACATATAAAAATGAAGTAAAAGGATTAATCTTTTTTTCCTTAATGAATATTTCTAATTTACAACTTCACCCTCATTGGGGGTGAAGAAATAATGAATATTTTTAATATTTTAACCTTAAAGGGAGCTAGGGCCTCGGTCTGCGGCTTAAAACCTTCCATGGTATTAATACAAATGTATCCTGAAAATTTGAAAGCAATCGATCGGTTGGTTCTTCGAGATGAAATATATCTATAAACCTTCTCGGTTATGCCAAGAAATATGGGTAAACATTTGGTTGCGATTAATCGAGTAGTTCTTTTGTTTATCCCGAACAAACAAAAACCCTCTTCCTCTTTATAGAATAGTATAGATTATATATTTATACTTTTGTGTGTGTGTGTGTGTGTGTGTGTGTGTGTGTGTGTTTGAGAAAAAAATTGGTGAAGATATCTGTGAAGAAATTCTACCAATAAAAAAAAATAAAAAGGAACAGCAAACTTTAAAAATACTTCGGCAGTTTGTCCAACAGAAAACTACAAATTTTCATTAACATTATACACATGAAAGATTTATTAAAGGGTTTTTAATAAAAAAATTGCGAACATGATATGCACGAACATGACAGCACGCTTCATCGCTCTCTCAGCACTTCCATATGAAATCTGAGAGTGCACTAGTAGTCTCCTCAAGCTTTTTGAAGGCGAACGCTGCATCACATTCTTCTTAACCGCCAGTTTAGCATCAGTCAAAATGGCCGGTCTCCCGGTTGTCTGCAACTTATTCGCATTCACTAAAACGGGTAATTAATCTCGTCATGGTCGAATTATTAGGTACTGGCACATCCGGATATTTTCTATGAAATTCGTCTACAACAAGTGCGTAAGAACGACTGGAAAAATAATGTTCAACAATGAAAACTCGTTGCTGTTGTGAAAACGACATGTTTACCAAGCAATAAACAAAGCACTAATGCAAGCGTCGAGTGATTAATGTACATCACAAAGGCGTCCAGTTTTATTGTTGTTATACCCATTGTGCTTGTTATTTATTACCCATGGGTATAATTGTTATAGACATATTTATTGTAGTTATACGACATATGCTTTCCGACGTGGGTAGATTTACACTGGTTTCAAGACTAATCACAGTAGTCCAACGAACTAAGGACAGGGAATATGAATAGCAAGGGGGTGATAGACAGTCTCGTGTGGAGTCGTCGTCCGTCCGTATGTATACGGGTGGGTGGGGGTGAGGAAGCGCGGGGTCTCTGAATTCCCTAAGCTTTCAAGAGTGAAGATCTCAGAAAGCTCTCAACTAAGATGAGGAGAAGAACATTAAGGGAAATAGGAATAAATTCCGTTGTTGCGATCAACATTTGCATTGTATTTACCAAACAGACTCGTACGATATGAGACATTTACAATCACAAGTAGTTTATTAATTGTAGAACTAGGCGCGGGGTTCGTGCTTCCGCGAACTCGGTTAGTTAGTTAAGAAGGCAACGTTGTAGGACAGTCAAGAAGTCCGGAAGAGGCCTGTTCCGGACATCTTGACGAAGAAGAGGCAAAATCCGAGTTAAAAATCACTGATGTAAATGTCTACCGAGGCATTTACATCGGTGGTATCCCAACCAAGACCTGGCTTATTACTGTTAGGTGTAATCAGTTAGAGGGTTTGAAGACAACTCCCGTTAAAACCAATCAGGGCTAAGAACGGTGGGAGGGGTGTTACGACAGGAATCGTCACAAGGTGAGTATCTTCCCCTACAGGGGTTGGGATGAAGAGAAGGACCGAGAGCGAAGGGGTGAAGGACTGCTTCCTGGGGAGCCATCGTTCTACGATGGCTCCGGTAATACAAGCACGAGGTAATTCTGAAGCACGAGGACTCTGAATCCCCCAAGCTCAAAGGCACCTCCCGGGGCTGTGTAATGCTTATTCGCGGGCCTGGCCCCGGGAGCGGAGGATCGGTGAGATAGGAGGTTTAGTCGGTAGGAAGCAGGCACACATACGCACTCTTAGTAACATCTTGTGAAACTTGTTAGCGAGTCCGACACTTCGCCCGTAAATGGGTTCGTCCGACTCCGACTCCGACTCACCGATATACTCGTATACATATATATATAAACAATAAATGCTCATGGTACTATCTTGAGGTAACCGATAGAACTTTTTCAACTATACTACTATTTATAAACACTTTAATTTTGACGTTCCCGACTTTTGGATTTCTCTGATGTAACGCGTGCGATGTCACAGTTAGCCGTAAGTATCAAAATAAAAGAAAACACAAAGTCTCAATATGTATGAAAGCCACAGTTCGTTTACATATTGCTACAGCTTAAACTTAATTTTTGATGTTACTGTCAAAAATATGTAAATTTTCATCTATTTCAAATATTCCTTTTCTAAAACAATTATAGAAATCCAAATAATTATTTCCTTTATATGGTTGACTTTCTTTTTGAAATTCACTATTATTTTTATAATTTGTTAAGGAAGTAATACAGAAGACTAAGAAAATAGGAAGGAAGAGTAAATAAAAGAAACTTGGTTTTAATGCAAATGGATTTTTTTTAAAAATCGATTGGAGCAAAAGTTAACAAAAAATTCAACAACGTTACTTTGTTTGATTTTTCAAGTTCCTAATTTTTGAATCGTATTGTTTATTGTTAAATTATTATTACTATTATTATAATTATTGTTTAGTTACTAAATAAGATAACATTATTACTCAACCGAATGCTGAATATTGCATTTTGTTTTAGAACAATACAAAAGTTCAGCTTATTTATTTTTCGTTTTACACTTATAACAGTATGTATAACTGTCGATACTATAACTATACTATGAGGTAGTTGTTAATGAATTCCCTTCTGTTCTCAATCATTACTCGTTATTGTACTCTATTCAACAAGATGTGTATACATAATGACAACTTGTTCATATGGCCTACATATTTATTTTCTACGTAACAAGTGGGTCCTCTTTTGTTAATGGGATTATATAATATGCTTATCTTTGTTTCTTTACATATATGTTAAATATATTTTCTTTATAACAAAATAATAGGTTAAACTAAATTTGCACCGGTTTTAAATAACATAATATTATAAAGTTATAATTATATAATGATGCAATAGTTGGTTTTACTCGAAATTTGTTATAATAATGACAAGATGATAATAATTTATTATTATTATTTTTATTTTAATTATGATTTATTTTTGTATTTTATTATTATCTATATTAGAATACAACAGGTATAATAACCACTAATTTATTACGACTGGATTTGCGGTTGATCATTAGCCTGAATATTTTTTATATTACTAGTTTATATGATCACATTTATTTAATGTAGCAAATTATTCTAGTCTTCATTTATTTTTTATGTTAAGTAAATTTATTCAGGAGAAATCTACACACATATAAGAATTTAAAAAAAATTTAAAAAACAAAATAATTATTCGATATACAATATACAAAAACTGCAATAAAAATATTAAAAAAGGGATTATAAACAGGATAACAGTGCAACATAAAGTCTTTTAAACACTAGATCTAATGCGCGAAATATTTTAATTTTACTTACTTGAAATTTTTATAAAACTTCAGATGAATCATAAAAAATAAATATTCTGGAAATTGTTTTTTGTTCTTAATGTAATTTTTAATTCTTTCCTTATATTTTAGTTCTTATTTAACCAATATTCCTATTATCTTTGTCATTTTCAATCATAAAAACATTGATTATAAGCAGAATCCTGATATTATATAACAAATAATTTCTGAAAATAACAAAAATCAATCCTCAAGAACAATATATATCCATTTTTATATATATTTAAGGAAGTAAAAAATTTTTTACATCTTTATTTTTATTTTGCTTTGAAGCGCCTTAATAAAATCTTACGCTTGTCATCATAATTAAATATTTAATATTATACGTGAAATAAAAGAGAAACTCAAACAGTTTTTCCTATAAATGTTCAATATTATTCAGGCATCATTCATCACACATATTCAGCCGATAGGAGAGTTCATTCCATTCTTTAATCACCAAGTCTGGAGTAATTGATGCGGCGACTACTTCAATCCTATGTCTGAAATCAGTAGGTCAGCTGGTAACAGTGGAACATACACTTGATCCTTCATAAATCCCTAAAGAACGGGGTCAGATCGGGCGAATGTGGAGGCTACGGCAAACAAGCCTTGTCATCTTGTCACCGACGCCCAATCCAGCTGTCGGGGAGATTTCATTCAACCGATCACGTATAGTGTTATGCCAGTAAAGAGGCGCACCATCTTAGTTATCGAAAATCTTCTGTAGTTCATATTACAGTTGAAGAAAAAACCATCATTATAGTATATCAAGATAGTTCATTCCAGATACATTTGCTTCTGCGATAAAGAACGGCCCGTAAACTTGCTGTCGGGATACGGCAAAAAAATTCAGTTTTGGGGAGTCTCATTCACACTGCAATATTTTGTGAGGATTTTCTGATTCCCAAATACGCAAATTATGAGCGTTTACTTTTTCATTAACCTGAAATTTTGATTCGTCACTGAATATGACACAATAAAGAAAGTATTCATAGTTACGGTGCATCATTTCCTTTGCGAAGTTAGCACTCAAACCATAATCTGTAGGCTTTAGAGCTTGTAACATCTGTAAATTATACGAACACAGTTGTAAATGTTTCCTTAAAACCCTCCACACAGACGTCACTGGAATTGCTAATTTGCGGCTAGCGTTCCTAACGGATTTCCTAGGACTACGCACAAAACACTTTCTTACACGATCAACATTTTCTTCGGACACACTCGGTCCTCCTATACTCTTATCTTTACAAATACAGCCAGTGGTTTCAAATTGTTTATACTATCTACGAGTGTTATTGTCACTCGGAATATCACAAAGGAAATTCAAACTGAACGCACATTGAACGGCAATTACAGACTTTGAAAACTGCAAAATATATGATAGATGGAGATAGCCATCTTTGCTACTAGTGTTTTCAAGTGAAAGATACAAGAAGCAGTTTATGTGCTTGCCCACAGCTAAAACTGTTTGAGTTGCTCATTCATTTCAGATATAATTAATCAATATACGTGAAATTTGAGAAATATTACATAGCTTTAAAACCCGGATATTCGTTTTGAAACATACAATATAACATCATATCTTAGGGCTCCCTCAAAAAGTTTGAACGAATTTTCAAAATAGAAAAATGAGCTATCAGATCACTGTTTGATACCCGTCAGAATTAATCATCTAGACCGGTATTAGAAAAAAATTAAAAATAAAATTTATTCTTATAATTATAAATTTATAATATTTGTTAAAAATATTGATCGCTAATTCTTAAAATATAATATAATATTACTTCAATCAAACTAGATAACAGAACTGTTTTCATGTAACTCAGCTTATAAAAAAAGAGCTTATTATGCTTAAGTTGTCATTCTTATTAAATTACTGAACTATTTAAAAAGTTTTCCCACCAATTTATTTAAGGTACAATTAAAAAACTTTCTATTACAGAAAAATTCTATTTTTGTCGCTGAATTTTGAAATAATGCTAATTAAAAACTTTAAAAACCCTGAATTTTCTGCATCCCGTGTTCAACGTGTGTTCGGTACGTTTAGGTGTCTGAAATCATCCGTGACCGGTCAGGAACTACGTCAATCCGTGCCCCAGTTCCCCGTGCTTGCAGTTCAGCCATTTTTGGGATCAGTTTGTAGGTTCATCTACCTTTTCATCCCATGGGTGTTATAAATTTATAATCTCACAACTGAAAAAATAAACATGGTTAATCTAAAAATAAAATAAGAAAATTAATACAAAGATCTGTTAATTGAATATTCAAAATATTGTAAAAAATAAAGATTGAAAGGTTAACCGTAGAATATAAATTAAACATGTTTAATTAAAAAAAAATCAAATAAGGAATGTATGATAAAAAGAAAGAAAATTATGTTAAATATTAAGATAGGAAGAAACCAGAAGTCACTGAATTATTAATTTAGGCAGTAAAATTTCAAGGGTGTAGAATGTAAGAAGATGTATAATTAAAAGGAGTTTATTATCATATCATAAAAAATCAAAGCTTTTTTGCAGAACAAAATTTATTACACCTATATTTTATAGAGTTAAGTTCTAGAGTTTGCTGGGAGGGAACCTAACTTTCTAATACGCATTGGCTGTAGTCATAACAAAAAGCAACCACAAATTAAATGAAAGGAATTTTACCGATTAATTAATTGCGCACGTGTACTAGTTACTTGCTGCAGCCTACCTCCCAACCACATAAAAACTAATCTCTGCTGATCGCACTAACTATTTGAGAGAATGGGCGAGTTAAATAGTTATTATGTATATGGAAATGGGAACTACTTTTAGACAAACGCAATTCTTCCCTATCATCCAGCGTTAAAGGAATAAAATAATCATAAAATAAAGTTATTTTAATAAAAATTAAAAAATAAATTTCGAACGGTATGGATTTACAGATAAAGATTTCGAACGGTATGGATTTACAGATAAAGAGAAAATTTAATTTAAATATTACAAATAAATTAAAAGTAATAAAATATGATGAAAATAAGGGGGGAAATGGATCAGAAAATATAAAAAATAGTTATTTAGTCATTAAGATTACAAAGAGAGATATTAAAAAGTGATAACTGCAAGAAAATAGAGTTATCCAGAACAGAATTACTAATATCACACACAAACTTACTAATAAAAGAAATCAAATTTAAAAATAAAATATTTGTAAAAAATGAAGCTGTATGGAAAATAATTATGAACAATACGAAAGATAGAATGTAATAAAATAGAATTTTTGTAATAGTTCTGTAATAACGGTATATATTAGCTGGGCTGATGAAATTTTAAATAAAGAGTTTGTAAAACGAATTTAACAGGAAAAATATGTAGGTAACAAGAATGTACCTGCTTGTTTTATCGATTATGAGACGACATTTTAAAAAGTTCAACATGATCTGTTAATTGAAATTCTTAGGAAGAAACAGTTGGATATTCATGATACTAAGATCATTAGAAATTTGTACTTTAATCAAAATGCTACTGTCAGAATAGATTATGAAATGTCGGAAAGCATTGTTATTAAGCGAGGGTTACGACAAGAAACTCTTTCTCCTTTGCTCTTTAATGTATACATAGACTATTATGAAGAAAGTATTTCACAATGAATCGTTTGAGATTGTGATTAGCGTACAGATTTAAAAGAAATTGCGATTGACAACATAAGATGTGCTGATGCTGCTGTTTTACTAGCCGAGAAGATTTGCAAAGAGATTTTCAGAAACTAAATGAGGTAACCTAACTAATGGGCTAAAAATAAATTTAAATAAATTTATTGTTTGACTCCATTACGTGTGGTTTATTTGACACCTTATTTCTGACACCTTATCTATAATCCATTAATTTATTGATAGGGTTTAAAAGTAAAAATATTTGGAAACTGTAATAAATGACAGGGCGGTTGAATATACGGATAATTTGAAAAGACGAATAAAAATTGTTGGAATTTCTTTCTTAAATGTAAGACAGTATTTTGCAAAAAAATAAAAATCTTAAACTTAAAATGTTAAGCTGTTATGTTTTCTTTGTCTTTATGTATGGTGTACAGAATGCTAACCTGATTAAAATGATAATGCAAAAGAATGATTGCATTTGAAATGTAGTTATGTAGATTTAATTTACTAAGCATTTGGCACCGTTGGTATTAATACAATTGTATAAATTAAATTACCACTTATCAACAATTTAAAAAGTGTAAATCCTAGTACTTTCGGAGCTGTTACTCCATCTTCAGGGATGTTAATTTAAATTCAAACCAATAATCGTTTTTAAAATTAAACTGTTATGTTTAAAATCGTCGAGAATAAAATTAATTCTACGTCAATAAGACAGTAATGTCATGTCTGTAAGATGTTTGCGACTATTATAGTAGTAGTAGTAGTAGTAGTGGTAGTAGTAGTATTATAGTAGTTGCTATTGTAGTAGTTATAATAGTTACTATTAGTAGTAGTTATGTAGACGAACGCTTCGAATATTATACGTTGATGATATGATACGAATGATAAGACTTTTTTTACGTAGATTTGACAAAGAAATGGAATTGAAACTAAACTTATAAACAAACGAAATTGTCATATTTACATGATTTTATGAGTGAATAAACAAATCAGTTATTACGTATAATTATTCAACGCAGATTAATGGGAAAAAGCCGGTTTCAGAACTTGAGGAATGATTTTACAACTCATCAAGGTACTTTTTCAGAACCACGGTTTACAGGTTTCAGATACTCGTGTTGATCATCGACCTTCAAAAGAATATTATACAAAGTAAGAAGAAATTATATATAAGGTTCTAAGGATTAATTCATAATTTTATGAAAGGATGTGTACAATATTAAAAAAAAAAACCGTTAAAAAAATATTGTTACAATAAAGAAAATATTAAATGAATTAATATGTTGTTATTAAAAGATTATAGAGTAGAACATAAAGGAATGAAGTGGTTACAAAAAATAAAATAAATAAATATATAAAATTTACGGGATTAAAGATGTTATGAAAGATTAAATTAATAAAAACTTCCTGATTTTAACCAGTTATCGTATTATAATTAATCTATTAAATAAAATGTCATAATCTTAATAAATTATAAATGTTAGGTGTTGATGTTAAGCAGGAAATAATGATTGCCAAATTACTAACTCTGTACGATCCATTTATTATACGAATTATTTAAAATTAAAATCGTAATTAAATGAATAAATAATAAAATACGAGGAATAATATGTATAATATTTTATTTTTACTATATTATTATTATTAATCTGTTATAAAAATGATAAAATAGTACGTAGAATATATTTTTTTTATTTTTAATTGGTAATATTTATAATTTAGATGCTCTTAACTCATCTACAGCAATATCCTTGATTGCTTTTATTAGGAAAAAAAAAAATAAAAGAAAAAAAGAATAACACATCCTGTTACTTGCCAACCGTATTAAAAACTTAACCTTGCATTAATAACTAAGATTTAAATACGTAACCTAACAAATTATCTTCAGGTTATATTCTACGTATAATACAGGTTGAGTTATAATTTATGTAAATGTATTTTTCGATTATTATTGTTACTATTTATTTATTATTATACTCGCATCTATAACTAATGCTGTTGTTAATAGTTTATTTTTTATTTATAAATCTGTTTACGTGTAATGGTCTTATTTTTCAATGGAACTTCTTGCCATATATTATGAATCATTTAAAAAACATTTTACGTTGCTTCTAATATCCGTTATTACTTAACTGAATCTATTATTCTGTTCTTATGAGAATTGATATAATTGAACTATAAAGAATTATGAATCATTGTAACAGTATGGGATTAAAAAGTTTTTTTTATAATTTTTCTTATAATACGAAGAATAATGAGTATGTAAGTTGGGTGTAATTCTATTATTGATTAACTGTTTCAGTACATTATAAGAATTTGATATTATTTAAAAAGTATTAAAATAAATAAAAAAAACGATAAGCCAATTGATTATTATTAAAAATTTACAATTTTGAAGTGAAGCTTTTTAACGCAGACTTGAGGATGGAAAGTCAACTGAGAAAAAACGAATGTCACGTGCTCGATCAATCATATGTAGTAGTGGAGATTTGCCCGTAGAAGAACAAACTTTAATGAATTGAATTAATGAACTGTGAACTGTGAGCCTCTATCACTGTGTTAGCTGGGTTTGAACTGAATGGTTCAGATCAATCGAATGAATAATATTACAAAAATAACAGAATTAAATTTACGTTAAATAATATTAAATAAATTTAAAACGTTTCTATTTAATTATAATGGGCTTCCCGTGGGGACTTCATGTGAGCACTTCGTGCGAGAATAGATCAATCATCACCATCAACTGGCAAAAAATGGGGTATCCCTTGGGCGTTGTTTTAGGAGGTGCAATAGGGTGCTTTTATAATATATCTGCAAACAATCGTCTGATTTTTTAAATTCAAGCGTAGTATTTGATAGTAATGTGAAGACTAACTTTTGCATGCATCAGGTATACTTCGTTTGCGTAAGAATCTTCGCTTCCGTTGTGTGTCCACGCATCGACGCCACTGGTGTTCTAATTTTTTTTTATTTTTAAGTTATTAAAGGGCCAATCAATAATCTATTTAGATTTTTTTTTTTCATAGAATGAAAAATAAACATGATTTGATATTAGTATAGAAGGATTAAAGGGTAAAAAAAGATTGATAAGGGAAAGTATGATTCTTATTCTGTTAAGGTACTATTTCGTTGAAACTATCCGCTGCTCCGACAATCGGAGTATCTGAGAAGAAAAGATTAGAAGCTTTTGAAATATGGTGCTATAGGAGAATGTTAAAAATCAGATGGGTGGATAAAGTGACAAATGAAGAGGTATTGCGGCAAATAGATGAAGAAAGAAGCATTTGGAAATATATAGTTAAAAGAAGAGACAGACTTATAGGCTACATACTAAGGCATCCTGGAATAGTCGCTTTAATATTGGAAGGACAGGTAGAAGGGAAAAATTGTGTAGGCAGGCCACGTTTGGAATATGTAAAACAAATTGTTAGGGATGTAGGATGTAGAGGGTATACTGAAATGAAACGACTAGCACTAGATAGGGAATCTTGGAGAGCTGCATCAAACCAGTCAAATGACTGAAGACAAAAAAAAAAATCCGCTGCGACGAATGGCAGTAGCGGCCGACAATATCGACTGACCATCACGGTTGAGTAATTTCGCTCAAACTGCTCGTCTGTCATTGCCAGTCTTTCATCACTTTAGACTCACCGGGTTGGCCTAGTGGCAAACGCGTCTTCCCAAATCAGCTGATTTGAAAGTCTAGAGTTCCAGCGTTCAAGTCCTAGTAAAGTCAGTTATTTTTACACGGATTTGAATACTAGATCGTGGATACCGGTGTTCTTTGGTGGTTGGGTTTCAATTAACCACACATCTTTCATCAAAAATCTGCCCTGAGCCTCGGATGTACATGCAATGCAAAGTAATTTATGAAAAAATGGAATTAGATGCATTTGTACCGTTTTTGGTTGATGAAAAATGAAGGACAAGTAATAAAATCGATTCACTTACAAACCAAGTGAAACGAAGAAAAGGTGATGGGTATATCATCTACATGATTAATAATCATTGGAAAATCGATGAAAAGATATTCCCAAGGTTCTTTAGACCAAACCCATCGTAATGTAAGTCTGACTTTAACTTAGTGGAGAATGACTTATCAAAAGTTGTTACGATTGCAAGATCCAAGTGACGCAAAGCAAAGGATAAATTGATATTAACATTTTACAGTAAGGTTAAGTTGCATATTTTTCTAATTAAACGAAGGGTAAAGCAATTAAGCATTATGTCATTAAAACAGGAATCAAACATAACCTCGCCTATACGAAAGATAAAAAAGTAAAGGGAAAAAAATATTCTAAACTTGCAATGTTCAGTTTCTTAATAAAATATTCAACTTTCCTGTTTTTTTTTTGTTTTTTTTTTAATTATTGTTTGTGTGTTTATTTTTTTGGCTTGTTTTTTTTTCTTTTTTTACGACAATTAAGAAGCTTTTGAATATACATTGGCATAATTTTAAATCAGAAAGTTATTAAACAATTTTTAGTTGGTAGATCAATATAATTTTCATAATTTGCCATTTCATCTTATCCTCTGATAATATCTAACGGTGGTCCAGGAGGCTAAATTTATATATTTATTAAGTAGGCCTATAAACCCATTATATTTCATTTTTTCATTACAAAGACGACGAAAATTAAAAATGAATGAAACGAAATTGTTTAAATTTATGAAAATATGTTGTTTTACATTACATATTTGAATAACATATTAGCAAGTACATCTTCATGTTCTTCAGATCGATTTAAATTTTTCAAAATCTCTTCGTACACAGGCTTGTTAGATGTTGCCCCAGTGGAAGGAAAATCAGAAAAGTTACACCTGAACTTGAAGGAGCAATTTGTGTGACAAGCTGTTGAAAAAATGCGTATACTTAAACCGTGCAACGGTTGATAAAATTTATACTTTTGCCTGAGATATTATATAATTAGGCATCTTTTCACGGTTATAGCAACACTTTTCATGAATAAATCAATGTTGTTTTGTATTGTTAATTTTTTCTGTGCGATTCACTAAAGGATATCCCTAAAGCTTTTTGCTCATAACGCTTTTGCGTTAATAGAATCGACTTTTAGTCTCATTCTCACAATTTAACTGTTCGATTAGTCTTAGAGAGGTTGAGTCGCAGTAGTTAGAATCTGTGACGTCACATCTTTTGTCTATGAAGTATCTATTACTTGATATCACATAAACAAGTAGACGACTGCAAACTGCTACATGGGGTTGGGCAGTTTCAGTGAAATAATACTTTAGGACGTAATATGAAATTTTTTTCAATAATGTATTGAGTAGGAAGGGCTGAAATGTATGACGATTGTTGTAGTCATTTGAGTTATGATTGCTTAATGAAATGATTTATAAAAATCAATGATGCCTAACATTACTTTGAATTACGTTGTGGTAATCAATAATTTAATTTCTGTAATAATTAGTAAAATAAAGTACTGAGTATATACAAAAATGAAGAAATGATTAAATGCCTGACAGTACATTCAATTCTAGTCAAGTTTTAATATATTAAAACCAGAATTATGAGTATAGAGATACAATTACGGGTTAAAAAAAGGTATATGTTTAATTTGATTTAATTACAGTTCCGTTTTATAAATTTAAACAGAAATTATGCTCAAAAAACTGTTGACAAATAATTTTACTTAAACACAAAATCTAGATGCCCATAGTTGTTAAACAATTATCATCAATAGATATTACGGAAAAGTATAGATAAAAAAAACCTGATGGACACCACATGACTTCCTTGCACTCCTATTAAATTACATACACATTTAAAAAAAAATAAAAAATACATAAAATTTTATTTCATTAGTAATTTCTGATATTGTTTTATAATTTTTTTTTTTTTATTGTTATTATTGAATTATTATTTATCGTAATTTTTTTTAGAATCAGAAGTTAATAATTATTAATAAATCTATGTATGCTTAAATTAAAAAAAAAAGTTAAAAAAAAGAGGTGAAGTTTGATTCGAACCGATATGCCTTCCCCTTCAAAGATTCAAATATTTCATTAATTAAAATTTTATTTGACTATAACTCTGGAACCAATTAAAATAAGTACCAATTATGATATATCGTTGAAAAGCTCTCAAGGAGAGTTTATTACCGCAGTTAAGAAAAAGTCCAATTGGATTTTGGGTTTTGTTGAACACTTTTGGTTCAATCGATTGCAATCAAAAGATGAGGTGCACGGCTAGATGTTACAACAGTCGTAAATCAAAAATTTCAACATTCCACGGCTAATAGTTCTCGAGTTATGCGAGATACATACGTAAGCACGTACATACGCGGTCAAAATGGATATTTCTGTTGAAATCTGAAAACCGAAATTTTTCGCGATCATAATACTTCCTTTACTTCGTACAAGGAGTAAAAAATAAAATTAAAATAAAGAAACAGTGAACAACATTAATTGAAAACTTCTTCTTTTCCTGTTCAGGCTCCGGGAATTACCGTTCAGATATTACTTCAGAGGATGATATGTATGAAGTGTAGTCTTGTACAGTCTCAGTTCGACCATTCCTGAGATGTGTGATTAATTGAAACCCAACCACCAAAGAACACCGGTATCCACGATCTAGTATTCAAATCCGAATAAAAGTAACTGGCTTTATTAGGACTTGAACGCTGGAACTCTCGACTTCCAAATCAGCTGATTAGGGAAGATGCGTTCACCACTAGACCAACCCGGTGAGTTAATTGAAAACTAAACAGTATATACGAAACACAATAAAGAAAATATTTTTAACTCTGAATTTACGATAAGAATAAAAAATAAAAATAAAGAAAAAAGTCAAATAAATGTTATCGTTCTGATTATCCCATTAGAAAACATAACTTTAACTTTCCATTCGTACTGTCAACCGCTACATAAAACACGCCTCTTTCATAAATTAGGCAGATAAAATTTATCTCAATAAAGATATAAAGCCAGCATGAAACTTAAACTAGTCAAAGAAATATCCCCACCAATGAACAAGATTTTTAAGGGTGGGAGGGGTGATTTAATTAATGTACTTGTAATTGAAATCTTTCACAAAATGATTTTTAAAAATAATTCAAAATTATTACATATTGGAACCCTTTTCCCTGTTTAAAAATGAAGTACATTCATGTATGTAAGTATCTGCTTCATTATTGATAAAATAAGCCTTCTAAATATAATTCCTCTTTATTATAATCATTTTTTTAATCTATCATTTCTAATACATTTTGTAACCAGTTTATAAGGACTGGTGGGCCACAGCCGATTTCTTTAATCTTTTATATTTATAATGAGGCAAATTTGCCATCATTCTGATTTCTAATCTTTCTTTTAGTTTGTTCTACATATTCTAAATTGGACATATTTTTTTATAAATCAATTTATAAATATCCATTCTTTAGTTTATACTTATTATAAGTTTGTACTTAGTTTATTCTTTAGTTTTATACTTATTTTATGAGGATAGAGGACAATCTCCTAGGCGAGACATTGGATATGATATCCATTCTCCTCTGCTGAGTTTTTCTTTTCATCTACATGACCCTTTAATTAAAAAATCTTCTTTCTATACCCTTTCCAATTTGCACAGTATTTCTCTGTAATGTTGAACTTTTTGAGTTCCTTCATCTGTTTAAGATAGGCACTTTGACCTTTGTAGTTCCGGAGTTTATTGAAAATCTGTTTGTTTAGCCTTGATTGGTTTTCGGACCACGTGTCCATAGAATTTTAGTCGTCGCTTTCTTATAGTTACTTCCAGGTCTTCAATTTTACCTTATATCTCTATTTGTTCTCAGTCTGTGGCCTTCTTGTGTTTTTCTTGGACTATCATTTTTAGAATTCTTATTATACCTTGAGTTGATTTTCTATTTCAGTTATATTTGTAGTTTCCATGCCGTACAAGAAAATTGATCTTACAAGTGCGCTATAATGAATTCATTTTTACACATTATCTTTATATAATTAAAATTGTACACACAACAGAGTTATTAATATTTCAAATCATCTAGGAATTTTTTTGTCCACCTTTATTTTTATCGGTTCAATTTTCAAAAAGTCGTTCGTCGTAACCCTTTATATTCAGATTTATATAGCATCTCTAAAATTTGTAAATTAATCTAAGTAATTAATTTTTTTGTCTTCAGTCATTTGACTGGTTTGATACAGCTCTCCAAGATTCCCTATCTAGTGCTAGTCGTTTCATTTCGATATACCCTCTACATCTTACATCTTACATCCCTAACAATTTGTTTTACATATTCCAAATGTTGCCTGCCTACACAATTTTGTCCTTCTATCTGTCCCTCCAATATTAAAGCGACTATTCCAGGATGCCTTAATACGTGGCCTATAAGTCTGTCTCTTCTTTTAGCTATATTTTTCCAAATGCTGCTTTCTTCATCTATTTGCCGCAATACCTCTTCATTTGTCACTTTATCTACCCATCTGATTTTTAACATTCTCCTATAGCACCACATTTTAAAAGCTTCTAATCTTTTCTTTTCAGGTACTCCGATCGTCCAAGTTCACATCCATTAAAGCAACGCTTCAAACATATACTTTCAAAATTCTTTTCCTGACATTTAAATTAATTTTTGATGTAAACAAATTATATTTCTGACTGAAGATATATTTCTACGTTTCGCCTGTGAAGTAATTAAATAGTTAAAAACATAATTATAAAGATTTATTTTTATTAATAAATATTATCCCATAATATAAAAAAAAAATTAGAAATAACACAATGGAAATGGTAATACGTATTGGTATGCGTATAAATGTATTCATTAATAGAAATGATATTAATAAAATTAAACAATTGCATTTGCGACTTGAATTTTAAATGTTGGAATATAGCAATAATACTTACGCTAAGTTATAAACAATAGAATATTATTATTTAAATAATTTAATATTTTATTGCAGTATGGTATATATTGTATCATTTTTATTATTGGAAAAATTGCCTTTCATTAACCTCTTTTAAGAGAATATGTTACATACAACGTAATAGAAATTACACAAATCGTATTTATGTCAACAGCATAAAACTTAAATTGTTACGAGTGGATTAATTATGTATATGAATTAATGTTTTAATTAAATAATATAAATTTATCTATTATCGTTTTGATATCGTAATAAAAATACATTTTCTATCTACAAATATGAGTCCTAAGACGAACCGAGTAGATAATAAGTTATATTTTTGAATAAATTACGAATACTTGTTAAGGATTTTGAAGTTTTTTTTAGTAGAATGTATGATTTTAGATAAGTTTTCTCTAACTGGATATTGTAGAATATATACGGTTGTTAACAACGTATATATTAACGTTATTAAGTACCCTTCAATAACCTTCAACAGTTAAATATAGGAAAATTAAATTTAGTAAATGCTCCTACGTTAAAACGATCTATTTTTTGATATGAAACATTATACTAAAACAACCGGAGGCAACCATGAGGAATAATTCGAAAATTTTAACGGAAAGGATAACCTTTCCAGACCCGTAAGGGTTCTCATATTTTATTTATAGACTGTACACATCCGCACGCACACGAATTGTATGAAATTTATAAATACATTTGAATTAAAAACAAAAAAAAAAAATTACCGTATATTAAAGGAATAAATATAGACTATTCAGTCTGTATTATATATATTAGTATTATATTATTCGAGTATATAATTAAAGAATGTCATAATCTTATTTATCACTTTACCATTTTATTAAAACGGATGCCATTAAAGATAATTATACCGTGTATTCTACTGTAGATGATG
The DNA here is from genome assembly GCF_047948215.1 of Lycorma delicatula. Lineage (NCBI taxonomy): Eukaryota > Metazoa > Arthropoda > Insecta > Hemiptera > Fulgoridae > Lycorma > Lycorma delicatula. The sequence goes on from NC_134463.1 coordinate 56,320,180, forward strand.
CCGATATAATTAAGCTAACTTCAAACGATAAATCTTCGAAAAAGCAATTTTCATTAATAGTGTACAATTTTAAAATTGTTTTATTTTTATTTTTTAACCAATAATAAATAATAATAAAAATATTTCCTAAATATTTAAAATTGGGAATTTGTTCCAGTTATTTATTTTCTTTATCTGAAAGTCTATCTTTTGTATTAAATGTTTTGATTTTTTAGTAATTTTGTTCAATTTTTATTTAGCAGATTATTTTTTTTAATAAAAATTTAGTCCTTTGAGGTGCAAAAAATAGTAATTTTTTCATTGGGGTTATAATATATATATTTTTTTAAAGTAAAATGTTAATTAGAAGAAATCTATTTAAATTATTCGTAATTTTCTGTTACTATAAATACTTTCATTTTCAGGCCAAGTGCAGTAAATATGTTAAATTGAATATTAAATAACCACGTTTTATATTTTATGAGTCATTTCTACCTTTAAGTTATAATGCAATACAATATTATTGATAAGTTATTTAAATAACCGTGAACCAGATTTGCTGTCCAGCTTATTTGCAATAGTAATAATGATAATAATAAAAATAATACGAGTATAAGGTTAGTAAAATAACACCTGTATAACTTATATATAGGTTATAATATAATGTCATAATATTTTATTAAAAATATCTCTTGTTATCTTAAAAACATAACTTAACATATAAAAAACAAACACAAAAAAACCAGGTATCTGATCGGAAATTAGATGTCAAGTGGGAGTTAACATTAAAAATAATAAAACACAAACCGCCCGCCCAGGTGACACTGGTTAGTAATTTAGCTTAAAGCAACTGACCTAGTTAAAGAAAGTTCAAGGTAAAAATATAAATATCTTATTTATTTTTCTTTCTGGTCATGGTGTAACTGATCAATTCTGACATTACTAATTAACACCCTCAATTTTTATCATCTATATATATATATATAATAATTTAATTCTTAGAAAATATTTCGTAAGAACCTTCATCTTGTTTTATATAGTGCATGCAACAAAGTATTGCATCGTATTTCATTGTATCGCTTACGTTTATTTATATATTTATATCTTCATTTAGATATGCAATTATTGTATTGTTATATCTAGGCCTACGCATCCTATTACATTTGACGTAGTTTAATTTTCTTTGTCGTATAATTCAATGATTCATCTTTTACTTTTATTTAATTTTATTTATTTTTAATCAAACTTCTCTCATTTACCATGATTCTATATTTTTTTAGGAAAAAAGATATAAACAGGTTGCATACCTAATCAATGTTTTTTAGTGTTCTTGATATATTAGTAGAAGGATTATATTTGGTTGAAGGTAAACAAAATATCATATAAAGTCTCATTTTACCTAATAAACCTGGTACGAGATGGTTTTTATACTTTGAAATGAATCAAATATTTTCAAAAAATCTCGATAATAGCTTTAAAAATATCGATTTAAAATACCTTTACGTAGTTTAGACAGCAAAGAATTTTCTGAAAATACCGACCGCCACCAAAGATTGGAAGAACTTCTTATTTTTCACTCTTTCTCTCCTTCTGTTTACCGTTCGAACCATCGTAAGGTATTACTTCAGAGGATGACATGTATGAATGTAAATGAAATGTAGTCTGGCAGTCTCAGTCAATCATTGCCGAGATGTTAATTGAAACGCATTCAACCTGAGACTGTACAAGATTACACTTCATCTATATTCATACGTATCATTCTCATTCATCCTCTGAAGTAATACCTTACGGTGGTTCTGGAGGCTAAAAAGAAAGAAAAAATAAACACCAAAGAACACCCGGTATGTTTTTCAGCAGGAAGATTCTAGTTTCGAATCCCAGTCAGGTTTGGAATTTTTTTACTAATTGCAAAATTAATTTTTCTTTATTAAAAAAAAAACAAAGAAAAAGAGATTAGGGTAGTTCAAATTAGGCGTAATTCTGTTTTGCTGCCAAATAAAGGTTAAATAGATAATTCAGCTTTTTAAGAAATACTGTAGTACCTTTGTCTCATTAATATGATAAAAACAAGTATATGTTAGAAAAGGTTTCTCAGATCGAATGAAGGCTTACTTAATTTAACATCTCTATTAGAATTTTCTAACTCATTTTAACATTGAAGTCTCCATGTAAGCTTAATTAACATTTTCTTTCTTAACCACTCATTAAAGTTTGCGTATATTTCAATAGTGAAAATTCATAAATTTAGTTAATTTATTTTATTTTAAGTATATTTTTCTCTTAGTCGCAATAAAAGAGGAGAGTATTTCATAGTAAAAAAAAATTTCTTTGTGAAAAACGTTTTGACAGATTTATGATAATTATGTTGTATTATTATCAGATGACATTTGTCGTTTATTTATTTCACAAAACGAATTAATTTTTTAATTTTTTTTCTATTTATACAGAACTTATTTTTTGTTAGTCACCGGACAACATTGGAGAAATATTTTAATTTTGTTGCATGCATTTATTACGTAATAAATGCAATGAATTTGTTCACTGAATAGATACGCAAAGAAAAGAACTAATTCTTTACCCCATAAATCTTGGTATTATACATATCTTCACTGCCTCTTAAATAAATGTATTACATCACGTGTCGGTATTAACAAAATAATATATATATAAGTGTATAAATAGAGGAGAAATATATTGTAGCCTGTGATATTTTGTGACCGGACTGAGTACAAATTTGACCTCCATATATTTATTTTTAATTCAACAACCGATTTTTTATAAAGAAAATAATCACCCGTTAATTTAAATTTATTATATTAATCTGATCTTAAGTACATTTAATGACCTTTAAAAGTTGATAAATGAGTTTTTGTTAAAAATGAAGAGTTCTTATGTTAGATTTAAACAGGTACTTATTAAAATTAAAATATTGGACTATTACTAAAAGGGAATGAGATAAATTTATTAATTGAGGTCTTGAAATTAAATGAAAGGTTTTATTTATAAAAGAATATTTTTTTTCGTTTAATTACTCAAGAGAAGAGTAATTACGTTACGGTAGTTTATTTGTGGACTGTGAAAAGAGGTTTAGTTTTCGTGGAATAATTATCTAATGAATTCTTTACAAACACGCGAATGTATTTATAAAAGAAAAAAAATTGTGTGTGGTATTCTATCAACTTAGAAACACTAAAACTAAAATGAATCAAGCGGGTTATTTTAAAACATGAAAAACAACAATTTAAAAAGATATATTACCGACTTTTCGAAGAAATGTACGGTATTACTTTCGGTCGCTTGATGTGAAGGGAAGGGGCGGTGGTGAAAATGAATTTTCTTTACGTTTTGATGTATAAGTAGTAAGAAGATATCAATCATTTAAATTGGGTTTTCCTTATATATAAGCCTCTAATATTTAGAGGCTTATGCATAAAATATTGTGGCTCGAAAATGTCCAAAACTACTTGATTAATTTTATTGAAATTTAGATAAGATGTATACTAGTACTGTACCTGAAATTGTGCATGTGAAAATTTTATGAAGAATGGTATTTGTGGTTTTCTGAGTTACACACAATTTAAGGCTGACAACAAACATAACTACAATTTGATATTTCTTAGGTCGCATGGTGGGACTGAGAGGTGAAAAGTAATTTTCTTACATTTTGAGGTATGAGGAGAAGGAAATACTATTCACTAAAATGTAATTTCCTTATATATATAAATTTCTGTGAAACTTAGGTTTGCTGTAGTAGGATATCCGAAGTTATGCATTTGAAAATTTTATGAAAATTTGTTGAGTCGTTCCTGAGTTATCCTCAATTCAAGGTGTCAAAAACAGACTAACAAAACCTTAATGTGTTTCTTAAAACAGACATAAACCGTATTTTTTTGGTCAGATGGTGGGATTGGGATATGAAAATTAATTTTCTTTACGTTTTGAGGTATCAGGATTAAGAAAATACCATTCATATACAAAATTCCATGGCTCAAAAATCTCAAATTCATGGATAATGTTTGTGGTTCGGAAATCTCAAAAACTAAATTGATCAATTTCATTGAAATTTAGATATGCTGTATTAGTGTACCTGAAGTTGTGTATACAAAAATTTGATGAAGATTAGTTCAGTCGTTCATCAGTTACGCTCAATTTAAGATCGACAACAGACAATATAATCTCAATTAAAGGATATGTTGATTTTGTATTTGCGTATTTTTCATACGCGCTTCATTAAAGAGGTCAGATGGAACCTAAAATCGTTTTACCGAACGTTTTGATCTTTTTCGAATTTTGGGTCAAATCTGTTTCCTGTACTTAGTCAGTCAAGCAAATACGGACATATAAGAATAATCATTGATAATTTATATTTAATAATAATATAACAATTTTTTATTTTCATTTATTTTATTTAATCTAATAAAATTATGACAGTAAATATTGCTTGATCTTTGCATTGGTCAAAGCCAAAAAATAAAATAATAATTAGAATATTTATTTAAAATTAAATAAATTCTATTTAAAAACTTAATTTTATTGCATTATTTTCATTTTAAAATGTTTATCAACATAAGAGAGAGCGGTAACGAAGTTTTTGCAATCCTTTGCCAGCTTTTTGTTCAGTTCTATAATAAAAATGAATATATTTTTCTATATGAAGCTCGACTAACTATCACTAGTAAGTAATTATCACGCTATAAGGCTGTCTAATCCTACATTTCAACGATAATTAATGATCCTTTTTTCAAGGACAATTAATATATTCTCTATTTTTTAATTATTTACAATATTTTACCGATTTATTGGTAAACGGAAGTTTAAAAAAAAAGATTAGTATCTTATTTTTTGTCTGACTTAATTATAATCTTATAGACTGTTTATTTAAAAAAGTTTTTAAATAAACATTAAAAACAAAATTGTATTTAAATAAAATAATTTTTGTGGTTATATTAAAATTATTTAAAAAATACAGCATTACATTAAACTGACACTAAAATTAAAAAAAAACTTCATAAAACTAATAAAAATGAAATAATAAAAATGCTATTAAGAGACGATGATTCCTCGAAATACAGAGTGATTACAAAATGCTCGGAAATCTTTCGAGAGGTGATTCAGAAGCCAAAAATAAGAAAAAGGTTCACATAAACGTAGTTAAAAAAACGGTACGTTAGCCAGTTTCGGCTCGCCAAACACTTAGCCTTGCTTTCTGCTCCCTCTGAGAAATTAAACCGCACTAAAATTCTTCGCAAATTTAATGCTTCCTTATGGATTTCTATCTAAGAAATTGAATAGCGTGGTCCCAGACCTCTATCTCACTTAGGTTTTAAGAAAAACAGGGTAAAACACGAAATAGTTTGGTCGGAAAATAATTTTTTTAGATTTGGAATAAAATAACTTTGTTAATTTACCAATAAACACAAAAAAAATTTCTAGTTAACTTTGTAGAGAATTTAATTCTGAAAAAATTTATGATAATAACATCTATTAAAATTAAACACATTTTAGATAAAAAATCAAAAGGAAGCACTAAATTTACCTTTCGATTTATACCCCAATAATTTTAGTACGGTTTAATTTCACATAGGGAACATAAAGCAGAGCTAAATATTTCGCGAGCCGAAACTCGCTAATGAACTGGTTTTCTGACTTTTATGACATTTATATGAATTTTTTCTTATTTTTGGCTATAGAATCATCTCCAGAAAGATTACCTTGCAATTTGCAATCATCCTATATATATTTAAAAATTTTAAATTTGGGAAAAGTGAAAAGTTAACAGTATACAAAATAAGGGTTTCCAAATACAAGTAGTTAAATTTAAATGTTATTTCATGGTCAGGAAACGGTTAAAATAATTCCTTTAAAATTAAAAATATGAATTTAAAATAAAAATAAGTGAAACTACGAGGAGGGAACTACTCATTTAAAAAAAAATGCTTTTTACTTTTTTGTCGTGTTTTGTGGAACAGTTGTGAATAAGATAATCTAAAAAATGAACTTGTATACAATTTTTGCAACTTTTCTCTCTAGAGTAGATATATACAGATTGTTTACAGAGGAGACTCAGGAGCAAGCCACATACAGTTGTTCATGCGAGAACCATTGACTCTCCACGTGGAGACCAGCCAATCGAAGCGTCTGCCTTTATAACTTATTTACCGTCACTGAAAAAGCAAATTTAAATGGAAACTGGAGGCAACTAGAAAGCGAGAAGGGAAAGTCTAAAGGAATGTACGCCGTACACCGTCACACCTTTAAAGGTACTTTTATCTATAACCAAAAGATATATCGAAAAAACATACTTTTTTTTTCAAAGACTTAATTATAAATACTCTCATTTTCTGTTACGCATCCGGAACCACTGTAAGGTCGGCCGTTCCTGAGATGTGTGGTTAATTGAAACCCAAACACCAAAGAAAACCGGTATCCATAATTAGTATTCAAATCCGTATAAAAGTAACTAACTTTAATAGGATTTGAACCTTAGAACTCTCGATTTTGAAATAATTACAATTACTGCAAATGGTCTCCGAATTCGATTTGACCAACGGTTTGGCCATAATAAAGCTGAATATCAATAAGGAAAAAATCCAGTTGTCACGGCAATCCATTAAAACTGCCACCATCTTCAAACGGCGAAATCACTATATTTATATATATATAATACTATTATAATACATAATAGATATACGTAATTACATTCAGTTCTTACTAATTCCCCTTGTAATTACTGATTATGACTATTATTTAATAATTGAAATATGTATCTGTTTTAATTGTTCATATATATATATATATATATATATATATATAGATACTTTTTTTTTGTAAACAGTATTTGGCATTTTCTAGCAACAATTTTATTTCAATAAATTTTTACCATAACTACGTGTTCTTCAAACAGAATAGATATTTATGACAATTGTGTTCAATTATGAGATAGTAAAGTATTGTATGGCACCCATTTATTTTAATTAAAATTATTATAATTTATTTATATTAAGCTACATTAAATATAATATATATATATAATTTATATTTAAATAATTAAGTTATACTGTCGGTAGTTATCACTGCATTATTGTTCGAATATTTATTGTCTTTTATTATGAAAAACAAAAAGTGCATATGTTATTATTAGCTTTTAATTATGGTTCTATAATAAACTATTACCGGGTTATAATTTAATTTCGTATGTATCTTAGTTTGTATTCTATACCTAGGCTACCACATACATATATATATATTTTTTACAATTGTAATATTATGGTGTAATTTTATACAAAAACTAAATTTATTATTTATATTATTCTCTTTAATAGACTATGCGGAAATTATAGTTACTGTATTCTCAAATATGTGTGGGTATTACATGTCATTATCGTATAATATTGTAATTTGATACTGATACATTTATTGTAAATAAATAACCAAGCATAAATAATGTGCTCAGTTAACAGAGAAAGTTTTCTCTAGTTGTAAAATTTGTGTTATCGTTAATAAAGTGAAAAAAGTAAAAATAGTAAGCGAGAATTCTTGCATTTAGAAATGAGGTTGTGTTGTAACTTATGTGCTATTATATAATTATATACCTACATGGAATAAACATCTATATTATTATTTATAATAGGTTTTGTTTATTTCTTTTTGATTTTTTTCAATATGTTCTTAGTATTTTTTATGATTATTTTAAACTTTCTCCTTAAATTTTAACTGTGGTCTGTAATCCTGTAAAGTTTAAGATGTTTACAATCAAAATTTTGTAAGTTTTCTTACATATACATATGCATATTGTTGAATATATTTCTTATATTTTTAGCAGGATTTTGTTTTGTGTAATTAAATATATATTTTTCTAAAAATCGTTTTATAAAGTAAAATAAATTAATTTTAATTATAATAATAAAAAAAATACAGTTTAACAAATTATTTAAACTTGTTATACTGGCATCACGGAACAGTCGCTTTGATATAGGAGGGACAGCTAGATGGGAAAAATTGTGCAGGCAGGCAAAGTTTGGAATATGTAAAAAAAATTGTTAGGGATGTCGGATGTAAGAGATATACTGAAGTGAAACGACTGGCACTAATTGGGAATCTTGGAGAGCTGCATCAAACCAGTCAAATAACTGAAGACAAAAAAAAAAGATACTGATATGTAATCAGGTGTGAGATCATTTTGCCGACTCTTAACAACCACCTCACGTTCTGTTCAAAACTTTTCTTGTGATTTACAATTAGTAATTTATTGAAATGATAAAATAAAATTTCATGAATTTTTTTCTTATTCTTTATGAGAAGGAAACATTTTTAGGGAGAAATACGAGTAACAAAGAATAACAAAAAATATCTGGAGCACCTGATAAGTCCTTTAAAAAAAAGAAGATACAATTTTTCGTAAAATCTATTTAATTTCTCAACATAATCTCCTTCTTATGTCTATTCTCTTAGTCCAACGGATCTAAATTTTCGGTCACATCCTTATACCATGATTTATCTATCAGTCTTCGTAAATAGGCAGATATTTCGGAAGAAAATTCGTAATTTAGTTCCATAACTAATTTTCATCATTTTACTTTCATTTCAAGCTAAATTCGTATTGTCCTAACAATTACAGCTACAAAATGTAATGAAAAGTAACCATCCCATTCCGGAGTGTATTTCTTTTGCAGAAATATTCGTGGTCGTTTTAAAAATTGCTTGATTGCTGAATTTTGTAGAATTAACAGAAAAATATCAACAATCTACTTATTTATTTTCATAACCGCCAGCTATTTTAGCGGTCACCTAACCTAAACTTGTCCAAAAAATAATTCTATAAAAACCGTACACAAAAAAGCTGACAAAACACAGCGTAGGACTTACCCGTCACGCGGCTTTTTACTGATGCACGGCTTACATACACGCACAATTTAATTTAGATTACATCAGTGCTACACTAGTGCTCCTTGTGGTGACGGATGATACTATCGACGCAGTATAACCCACTTAGCTACTTTTGAAATATAACCTTAATTAGTCGAAATCTCGAGATACTGAGGGTGACTTGCCCTACAGCTTTACCCCCTGACCTTTTAAGTTGAAAATTTAATGGCATCAATGCTACAAAAGTAATCTGATCAAGTTCGGTCAAAATCGGTTCTGTAGTTCAGGAGATAAGGTGATTTAGAGTGCGACACCGAACACACACACGTACATACGAACATCCGGATAATTTCCATCCGTTATTCTGGTTTTTTAGGTTCCTTAGGTGTCAAAACGTCAAGATCCAGTGAAAGCCGCATATACCAAAATTTGGACCGATTACAATACTTTCCATTCTAAAGTTATAGCTCTGCTATAGCGCTATCTAGACGGGAAAGTAAAATTACGTATTATTTAAATATTCTATGTAGAATTTGTGATTATGTTTAATGATACAATTAATTTAATTTTTTTTACATAAAATATTTTTATTATAATTGAGTACTGATAGTAGATTTTGGAAATAACTTTTGGAAAAACAGATTATGTGGATCTTGCATCGTCAGCTCTGATATCCTACAAATAAATGGGATATTCACTGTAGTAAGAATTTTAGTCATAGAGTATAATACTTACATTGGATGGCCGAGGTAGAAAGAGATATTGACAAAAATAGGAAAGGACAGAACTATCATTGAAGTATTACATCCAGTTCTTTGGTATATAAATATTAACAAAAATATAAAAAAGAAAAGAAATTTATAAGACCTTTCTTGAGAACTGAATAACGTATGGTGAAAACATTTGATTGCTATTTAAATGTTTAAAACGTCGTCTAAAGACCTAAGAAATGGACCTACGGCCTTAGGAACTGTAGTGTAAGTCGACTGTAACATAATTAAAATGAGGAAATAAAGTCACAAACGAGTGTAGAAGATTCCCTAATCAATTTCATTCTCGTAAGCTGTTGGTCTTATACGTTTGCGATGTATGAGAGAGAGAGTAGGATACGCCAGAGAGCTAGAACTGTCATTCAGCGTGGAGCTACGGATAGAAAAGAGCAACCCGTGGGAAAAGGCCAAGGGAAGAGGTAACAGGAGCAAGTGGCTATGGATCATAGTGCACTGGCAAGATCATAAAAAGTGGAAGGCAGGCGCGGTAAACTGCTGAATTACCTGTATAAATAAAAATAAGATAAAGGAATATTTTTAGCAAATATTGGTTTCCAAACACAGGGGCCAAGTTGATTTGTACACACAATAGTCTGGTGCAAACGTATTTAGTTTGTAGAGAGCGCAATATAGATGAAGGGTTCATAATGTTTTTCTTTTTTTTTAATTTATTGCAGAATAACTTTTTATAATTTAAATGTTAATTTTGGTTTTATTATTTAATTGTAAACACAAACTGGTACAATTAGGTGTTACGCAAAAAGAAGTTTTACTTAAAGCTAAGGCCCTAAAACTGCTCTATGATTTATTATACTGGTCATCAAAAAAGATTGCAGAAATTAAAAAAAAATCGTGTCTCAGAAATTACAAGAGATAATCACAAAATGTTTTTTACATAGCTTAGAATGTTTCAATATCGTTGGTCGATCTGCAAACATACAGCCGATAATCGATTTCTGCCCAGATTCACTAGATCATCGCAGGCGTAACTTTGGTAACTATAGCAATATCATCAGTTGTCTTAAATGTTGCACATCCTGATTTTTTCACAGATAATGTTTTTAAGGTATCCCAATAGAAAAACGTCTAGGGGTGTCAAATCTTGTTTGGCTTCTCAGAGGCCAAAGCACAAGACCGGCCTAATAATCCAACCATTAGGGAATTTTTCATTGAGAACGCGTCGATCGCCTAGGAAGAGTGGGGACGTACCATCTTATTTAAACATTTAAACAACGTTACTTTCTGAGTTCAATTTAGTCAAGCTGGTTTAATTTGGTTCAATTTGGCGTACAAGCTCGACTGCTTCGTCATTCGTTTTGGGCCGTATGGGGGACTTTTTCACTTCCACGTTGCCAGATTCCTTAAACTGCTCGTAACACTGTTTAATGTTGTTTGCATGACGGGGATCATAGCCTTAAACGCGCCGGAAAGTCCGCTGATCAGTTATAACTGATTTATACTCTTAACCACAAAACGTAATGCCGAACTGTCGCCACTACAGTGATTGACAATGGCGAAGAGGCGTTGTGCTGTTGTGCGCATCGGCTCAAAGTCAAAGCCAGTCACTTCTAAAAAAAACTTTATGATATCCTAATTTCTTTGCAGTTACAATGAATACTTTATCTTAATTACATAGGAAGGTACGATTTTATTTTTATTGCTGCTTATGACGGCTCATACCTAAGATCAGTGGGGGTGCTGCTCCATAAATTTTTTCTGGGCCTTTTCAAAGCCACGGTTAAAGTTTTCTGTAAAATAAAAGAACCGGAAAAAAATGAATCAACTAGAATAGCTCCAAGCGGGATAATAATAAAATTCTACATTTTATCACATTGAAGAATACGGTCACGGTTTTTAACAAAATATGCTTAAAAACATATTCGGTTTAACCGAATAAATAATAGAATGTAAATAAAGGTAATATTTTTTAGTATTATTGGATAATAACTTTATAAAATATCCTCTTAAAAACATTATAGTCCAACGGTGCTTAATTAAAATTTTTATGTACACAGAAACAAATACATAATTAGTTTTTACTAATTACCTTCTCTTTCTCCCTTCCAGTGTGTTTTTGGACAGACTTGGCAATCATATTCTAATCATTACTGGAAAAACAACTAAACCACTTTCATATTCTTTCCACCGACTAAACTAGAAAAGGGAACGAACAAGGAACGTACTATACACACACGGAGTAAAAAAAAAAACTACCTTCCACCAGCTCGCCAGGGTTGGCACTGCAGAAACAACAATGCTCTCTCTCTCTTGCAGCCTTTGTACAGCTTCCTATGTCCGCATGCGCACAACAACCAAACACCACGTCATTGGAACTGTGAAGCGCACAGTTCCATACAAAGATTTTTGTATCTTTTTATAAAATGGGGGACGGCTACTGACATTAAGCTGAAGTATTATGTATTGTACACGTATAAAGAAAAAATTAAGAAAAAAGGACTCATTAATTAAATTTTATCGATAATATCTTAGGGAAATAGAGGGTGCTGCAGTTACACAGTGATTATACGCGATCCGCCACTGACATCTGCAACCTTTTTCGTTGACTCCGTACTTTATAAAAACGAACGCTGACTGCTAAATAAAATATTTAAAAATATAAGTTGCATGCAAATGAAATAATAGTTATTTTATTTAATCACTATTATATGAATGAAAATTAGACAATAAACTAAATAGAGGATAACTTTGAAGTTAAACCAACAGGCCAAGTTAAACCAAGGCAAGCATACAATATGAACATGTAGTACAATAACATATAATCATACGACCAAAAAGTCTTTTCTATTATTATCAAAAGATGATAAGATATGAAAAATCTTGTTTTTAATAATTATCTATTTATGGTATCTTAATATTATGAATGAAATTAGAATAAAACGAAAAAAAACATTTTTTTCTAATAATGTTTATACTATCTAACACAATTTTTAATCAGATGTAATAAGCACTAAAAATAAAAGTGCAGCCTTTATTATATTATTTCATTTTTACCTTAATATATATTAAAAACATCTATTTATCAAAATCTTAAAGGATATTTTAATTTAAGATTTTACCTAATAAAATTATATTCTTTGTAACCTATATATTTTATCTATATTGTATTCATATATATGTTACATTAGTATCGCATACAATTTTAGAATAACATGTGAACGTCCTTGACTGGTTTTTTGAATAACATAGCGTATTAGTTCAGTAACAGTAGACTAATAACATAGTATTTTCTTTAGTAAAAAGTTATTTTTGAGATGAAGGTATACATGATGTTACATTTTTTTTTTTGTATAATTTGTTTCAAAATAAGAGCGTGTGAACATTATTTTTAAAATCCGATGAACCCTGTTATCTATTTTTTTATAGATTATTATACATCATATCGTCTTCAAGGTAAACAACGTATGTAATAATAATAATATTAAAGAGAAGAAGAAAAAAGATGGACGATAAATAAATACAAAAATTAAAATAAAAAAATGCATATTCAAGTTGTAAATTTCAGTAATTAAAAAGTAAGGTATATATCATGTAAAATTTATTTTATTTTTATTACCTTAATAACATATATAATTTTATATGAACGAATAAAACTTTTAACGGTTCTTTTTTATTATAATTATTAATGGATAAAAAATGAGTTAAAAGTAAATTTAATTAATAAAATTTATTTCCTTAGATATATAACCAATTTTTTTTTTATAGAATAAATAATATAAAAGTAGGTATAACAAATGTCATTAAAATAAACAATTTTTTTTTTCTTTACGCATTAAAATTAAAAGTTAGCTATAGGTTTTATATATAGTAACCAGTATACTGTAAAAGCTTGTTACGTGTTTTATAATAGTTAACATGATTATTTAAAAAAAAACAAAATGATAATAAAACAAAAATTACGGTCATAATTTCGTACTGGTCACAAGCTTTAAAAGGAATGAGCTTCTTATAAACTTTTTCTCAAAAAATAAATAAAAAAGCTAACCTTTAGTTTATTTTAATTAATAAATAAACTTAATAATAACGATAATAATTATATATTATATATATATATATATATATATATATATATATATATATATATATATACAGAAACAATAGGCTTACGACCACTTACAGTTGATGGCTGATAATAATGAATCTTTTACTGTATGAAAAATGCCATGCCTGACTGGGATTCAAACCCAGGACCTCCGGAAGAAAGGCTGAAACACTCCGCCACGGAGGTCGAAGGATAAAGTAATAATAATAATTATTATTATTTAATTTTATTTATAAAAATAATGCAAAGTTATTTTTGTATAATAATCTATATATATAAAAATGAATGTTTGTCTGTCTGTATGTCTCTTATCCCTTCCTAAGCCGTTCATCCCATTGCGATGAAACTTTGGTAAGTTGTTGTGCGCACGCCCGCGAAGTTTTCTGAATTAGCTTGGACCCGCTAGGTGGCGCTGTGGTCGAGATATTTTGAAAAATTGTATTTATGGTCCGATTTGACTCATTCAGAATATGTGTTACTTACATGGAAAAAATACCTCTGCAAAAAATGGACCCGCTAGATGGCGCTGGAGTTGATATATTTGGAGAAAATTGCATTTATGGTCGGATTTGAGTCATATTTAGAATATAGTTACAAAAAAGAAATATTTTTGCAAAAATTGGCCCGTCTAGGTGGCGCTGGATTTGAGATATTTCGAAAAATTGTACTTATGGACCGATCTGGCTCATATTCAGAATACATATTAGTTATGTGAAAAGAGAAATTTTTTCAAAAACTATACCCGCTAGGTGGCGCCGGTGTCGAGATATTTACAAAAGAAAAAGAAATATACAGACGTTCTTCTTCTATAGGTATAAAAGGCAATGTTCATATGTGTGTCCGCTGTAGACTAAAAAACTACTAGACAGATTTACGCTACTGGTCCGATTTAAAAGGAAAGAGGAGAAATGGGGAAAAGAAAAAGGAACAGGGAAATAGGGATACAGAGAAGAAAGGAAAAGGTAAAAAGAGAAAAAGTTGAAAGGGAAGAAGGGAAATAGGGAAAAAGAGAAAAAGAGAAAGTGAAAGGTTAAATTTTATGAAGTTCCGTAATGTTAATCTTTTTAATGTTTTACCAAACTTTCAATTGTATTCATTTAATAAACTCAAATCTAGCAATAGCGAAGCATTGCCGGGTCTGCTAGTTATTTATAAAATATGATCTTATAATATTATAAAAATTAATTCATATAAGCATAATAAACATAGGAAAAATAATACTGAGATTCTCATTAGACTTTGAATCGAGTGTCAGAATGTATAAATAAGCTGTCAGAGCAGAAAGTAATAAAATTTAAAAATAACTTAATTATTAACAATAAAAAACAATAATTAATCGTCACATAAACCTTTTATAGATTTTTAATACTAAAATTTAAAAAAATAGTTAATACAATAATATTAAAAATTTATGCTATAAATTTCTGCTATGCTATAAATTCAGTTTAATTATGTTTGTCGAGTAACTGTTATTTATTACTAAATTCAACAAATAATTAATTTTATTTGAATACTGAAATCTGATGATGATGTAATCATCAAACTTATATATATATATATATAAATCATTCCATAGAGAGTTAAAATAAATTGATTTATTTGGCTACGAACCTAAATTTAATGAAGAAAAAAAATTAAAATAATTTTTTATTCGTAGGAGGACGACAATAGAACAGTAGCTACCAGAAGTATACGCAGATAAAATGACAAAGTTTCAAATATACGTCATAAATTTACGAAAAAAAATTATTCTCTAGATCAAACTGAGAACGGACATCAAATCAGATTGGGAAATGCCAACGAAACAACTTAAAGTGTAGGTGCAAAGAGTGTTCAGATATGAACAGACAATTACGAAAAAACAACGTCGCTGGGTGATGCTGAAAATACTTTCGGATGGGAAAAAATTATCCTCTTATATAATTTTAAAAAGATAAAATCTACCAAAAGATGAAAAATTTCCACTCGATTTAATACGAACACTAGAAAAAGGATGAATGAATAATGAATTAATACTGGACTCGATTAATTGCATCTGGGAGCCTCGAACAGGAGTTTTGTTACGGAAAACCTTCCAAACTTACAACGGAAAGTTGTAGGAATCATATGGTGAATGATGTAATACGAAGACTCACTGCTGGAAAATGTGATCAGGTAAATTATTCCTGGTGGAATGAATAACTATTCTTCAACCTCTAGATATCTGCTTAAACCGAAACCATTTAAAACCGAATTCCGTAAAACTATACAAACCGGATGACCGACACAAGAAGTACATCATCTGATTAAAATAAGAAACCATCTTTGACACAGATTTGAGGGTGAATTATTGCGGCTGGGTCATCGGATGCTTTGATTAAACAATCTGATGTGGACACCACGTGACTTTGTTATAAAGCTATTAAATTACATAAAATTTTATTTCACTATTAGCTACTGATTTTTTACATATTTTTTTTTTTTTTTGTTATTGAATTATTATTTATTGTAAAAAACATTTTTACAGGTTAATAACTACTAATAAATCAATATTTTTAAATTAAAAAAAAGGAAATGAAGTCGAATTCGAACCGATGTGTCTTCCCTTTGTAAGTTCCAAATATTTTATTAATTAAAATTTTATTTGCTTGTAACTCGGGAACCAATGAGAATACGTACCGCTTATAAATTGTTAAAAAGCTCTCAATGAGGGCTTATTAATGCAGTTAAGAAACAGCCCAAAATCCAATTTTTTGGGGATTTTTTTGGACATTTTTGGTCAAGTAAATTGCAATCAAAAGTGGAGATGCATAACTAGATGTTACAACAGTCATAAATCCAAAATTTCAACATCCTACGGCCTATCGTTTTTGAGTTATGCGAGATACACACGTACGTACAGACGTCACGCCGAAACTAGTCAAAATGGATTCAGGGTTTGTTTTAAAATGAATATTTTCGTTGAAATCTAAAAACCGAAATTTTTCGCGATCACAATATTTCCTTTACGTACAAGGAAGTAAATATCGTTCAAGGAATTTTGAACGCTCTTGATAGATGTGAGGACGATTATTTGAGGTTAAATGTTTACGAAGATCATTGAAATTCACGGTTGATGCAGATTCTATCATTAATGACACTAATTAAAGTAAATAACTATTATAATTTTTATGTTTTTAATTAAATATTTACAGTATAGATTGATTTACTGACATTCAAATAACAAATACTTTGTTATGTGTTAAATCTTCTGTGGCGATACTGTTAATGAAATGTAAAAAGTAACAATATTTTTTTTGTTCTTTCTATTTTTCAAACCTGGATTCGAGTCTTACGTGGCTATGCATGGTACACGGGTGCATAGGTATTTATTATTATTAGTATAAAAAAAAATTTTAGAATTTGATTCCATTATTCAAAAAAAATAAAGAAAGTTATTGTTCGTAATAAAACAACTTGGTTTTAAAAGCATAAAATCATTTGTCTTTTTAAATGATGAAATTTGGTGGTATGTTTAAATAATAACCATCATTATACTAAAACTAAGTTACAAAGACAAGACCACTCTTTGTTTCTTAGCCACATACCTACTTTCCCTTTTGTTTACAGTTTAAAAGAAATGATTTATATAATTTTTTTTATTATATTAATTTTATAATCTGACATCTGTGGGTAGATTGTAATTTTAAATTTACTACAGGGTAATTTTCACTCTTCTCATTGTAATAACAAGTAACCGGTTAATTAATTGTTCTTCAAAACTGATTTTTTACTTATAACAAAAATTTTATTTGTCTAATTCTTATCAGTTGTCATAATTCTCCTTTTTTATGTACTCATAAATTACTCTAAATAGAATCGTTTTTTAAATCCGACCGTTCATCGATTTACCTGTTAAGTCCTGAAGGGTTCATCCGATTTTATAGAATTTTCTATACCGCATTATCTATTTTGTTTTTCGATAAAGTTAAAAAATTACCGATATTTTTAAAGAATTTATTGTAAAATTGTACAAGTATCATATTCCTCTTTCTGCTGTTAATTTATAACATTTTTTCGCAACTCAATACACGTATCAGTGGTGGAATGACATCGTGATGTGTTTAATTATACCCTAAAATATAATTACGTACAATTGTTTTTTGATATAACTATTTTGATCTTTTTCTTTTTCCTGTTTAGCCTCCCATAATTACCTTTCAGATAATACTTCAGAGGATGATATGTATGAGTGTAAATGAAGTGTAGTCTTTTACAGTCTCAATTCGACCATTCCTGAGATGTGTGTTTAATTGAAACCCAACCACCAAAGAACACCGATATCCACGATCTAGTATTCAAATCCGTCTAAAAATAACTGACTTTACTAGGATTTTTGGGAAGACGCGTTCGCTACTAGACCAAACCGGTGGATTAACTAATTTGATCTAATAATTTGTAATTTACTTAACATATTTATTCTATTTTTAAAAAAAATAAATATTATCGTAATTATTTTTAAATTAATTTTTATTTTATTTTTAAATTCTAGATCTAATAATCTAAATAAATCTGTTATAATAAAATGAAAAATTTATTTTTTAAATTTTGTTTTTCGTTAAAATTATTTGAATTTACAAAAAAAAAGCCTACTTAATTTATATAAAAACTGTAACCAAACGGGTTGATCTAGTGGTAAACTCGTCGTCGTAAATCAGCTGATTTCGAAATCGAAGTTCTAATGGTTCAAATCCTAATAAAGGTAAGTTACTTTTATTCGGATTTGAAAATTTGATCGTGGATATCGGTGTTCTTTGGTAGTGGGGTTTCGATTAACCGCACGTCTCAGTAGTAGTCGACCTAGTTTGTTCAATACTACAAATTTACCGATACAATTACACTACACAGATAAGTTGCTAATGAATTTAACTGCTGATGCGAGCATAAATAAAAACATTAAAAAAAAAAAAAAAAATTGTAAAGCAAGTTGGGTAATCTTACAAGGAAAAAAGATTGTTTTTTTTATTTCTTTATTTTTTATTTACAAAAGAATATAGTTTCATGAATCATGAATTTTCTTAATTATTACACAAACTAATCAAAGTAGGGGAATATTATTTAAATTTTAAAAACATGTTTTAAATTTAATTGTAATTTTTGAAAAATAGTTCTTTTAAAGTGTTAATTTTTGTTTAACTTAAAATTTTTGGCAAAAATTAAAAAAAAATTAAAGGTAAAATGAGATCATAATAATCTTCATTATTGGTAACAATTTTTTAATCAAACTATACGTTTAGCTTTTAAAAAAAAAGTAAAAAATATGAGAAGAAAAAGAATCACAAAATGAAATTTTCTAAAAACCGTTTTTGGTAGCATATCAAACTTTAAAGTAAGTAAATTTTTCCATACCTATGCTTTATCTACAATTAATCTAAATAATTTATATGTAACAAACTTAAACTTGGAATTTAAGAAAAATTAACATTAAAATAACGTGCACAGTCGCCGCCCAATAACGGCGAGCTTGGTGGCAACGACTTCTAACCAACGTAAAAACAAAAATAAAATAAAAATAATTGTTTTATATTTGAAACATGATACTTTCTTAATACTGTAAAAATACAAAAATGCATTACTTCGTAAATAACAGTTACATCATGTTTATGCTAGAACAGATGACTAATCATGGTGTGCCAATGTTTCGGAGAATAATAGTAGAGTAGTGACGTGCGAGCTGATCATCCAAGTTTGCCGTTACATGGCGGCTACTGTATATGTTAGAGAATGAATTGCGTAAGCCAAGTGCAGGAATTTATTATTATTTCATGTAAGTAAAAAAAACGAGAACTTTTGAAATGCGTTGTGCAGCTATGTACAAAGAATAGAGTTCGCTGCACTGTTTTGTGCAAACGCAACTTTTCTTTTCTTTCTCTGTTTAGCTACCGGAACCACCACTGGTGAATTCTCAATTCTTAATCATATGTATGAATGTAGATGAAGTGTAGTCTTGTATGGTCTACAAAGGCAATCTTGCCGCTCAATCATGATGGAGCACTGGAACGGTCAACAACGTGCTTTCGCAATAAAAATGTTTCACAAAACCAACGATACTTTTGAAGGTGCACAGAGGGAGTTCAAGAGTTCCCGTTTTTTGTTATCACCTCTATGTTGTTATTCAAAACGGGATGTATGCGCTGGAAAAATTAATTAAATTAAAAAAAAACTGCAGTTTATTGACTGTAAATTTACAAATTATTTTGTCATTAATCAATCACCCATCACTTTTCATTTGACTGGTTTTTAACCAGTAAATATAATCATGAGGAAAAATACGAAGGTTGTAATAAAAATAAAAATCATTTATATGTAACAATTTCTAAGATTAAAATACAAAGAACATCGTTTTTTTTCTTATCTTACGTTAATAGATCTCGTGTGTTTTTTTACTTCTATAAATACAATCACTACCAATATTGAAACATTTTTTAAAGGAATCCTTAAGATTCAAAATACACTTACTAGTCAACTCTGAAAAAAAATCTTGAAATCAGTTCATCTAACTTGAATATTTGTTTAGATTCGTTTTTGCCACCCAATAGTTTCTTAAATATTACGACAAAACTGAGTCGGGACTGTACAGACTGACCGAAAACCTTCTGAGTTTTCTCAGTAAATGAATGTTATCATAGCTATAGAATGTTGACTCGTGTTATCGTTCTTTGCCAATCACCCTGGTTATCGATTTTAATGAGTTTTGATAATCCATTACAAATTTTAAAACGTTAAATAGTAAAATTTTGAATTAATCATTGATTCTAATGGCATGAATTTATCAACAAATCGATCCTAAAAAAATTGCTACAATTAATTCACACTCCAATAGATTTGGTTAATATATTTTCCTGGCTCTTCGGTAACTTAGAATGGTTCCACTTAAGTCAATGGCGTTTCATTTCTGGAATAGTGTTCGACACCCCAATTGCTAAAAACATTAAAATCAAGGAATACATTCTCTTTTTCTATATAGCGATAAAACGTTCCTACTCGGATCCCAGCTGCATTTGTTCATTGTTTATCGGTAACATACGCGGAAGTCAACGAATCATGATTTCACACAAAGATGTTATTTATAATTTTTCTAGAAAGATTTTGGAAAATCAATGCGATTCTTCTAGTCTATAACGATCGAGGATAGCCTTAAATGATTTTCTAACTGTAGGTTTGACCTATCGTATTGAGTTATTTCAATATTTCTTTCTTTCTTTGATTTAAGACTAGGCAGAGTAAACCAATTTGTATAAATTTCAGCCAATATTACTTTTTCAAAGTCAAAAAAGAAACTACTACCTGAATTTCACAGCCTGGGATGACATAGATGGTCTTAATTATTTTATAACTTTAATTCACACAAATGAATCCAGCAGCAACGATAAATGTTAGATACAACAAATTATGTAAAAACATAAATCGATATTAAATAAATCGTTGGTTGGTTGGTTGACCAACCAACGGAAGAAAATTATTAACCGGTCATACAGGCTAGGATACTCTTCTTCCTACGTATTAATTAATCAATTACTGCTTGATTTTATACATACATTTTTTTTACATTTAAAAAGAATGTGTACATAAAATTAGTAATAAAAATAAAAAATAAAAACACCTGCCAAAATATAAAAATAATAAATAAATTGAACTAAAAAAACCACAATAAATCGAACTAAAAAAAAAAGAAAACAAGGTATGGAAATAAAGGACTAGATATCGTTATGCACCGGTTTAAATTTAGGACAATTACTATTCAGAGCCCCCCGACTGCATTAATTAAATATTTTCGTTGAAGGACAACATTTTCTTATCGATTTAAACTTGATGAGAAGTTAATCATTAGACAACCTTAAATAAATCCTAGTAAAGGCAGTTACTTTTATGAAGATTTGAATAATAGATCGTGGATACCGGTATCCTTTGGTGATTGGGTTTCAATTAACCACACATATCAGGAACGGTCGACCTGAGACCGTACAAGACCTTCTTTCTTTCCTGTTTAGCCTCCGGTAACTACCGTTTAGATAATTCTTCAGAGGATGATATGTATGAGTGTAAATGAAGTGTAGTCTTGTACATTCACGATCTAGTATTCAAATCCGTGTAAAAATAACTTGTTTTACTAGGACTTGAACGCTGTAACTCTCGACTTCCAAATCACAGCTGATTTGGGAAGACGCGTTAACCACTAGACCAAACCGGTGGGTGAGAACCATTCATATATCATCCTCAATCATCCTCTGAAGTAATACCTTACGGTGGTTCCGGAGGCTAAAAAGAAAAATAAGAAGAACCTTAAATGCCTGCTATTTCTACAAAATGAAAAATATATTTAAACAAATTAAAACTGTCTAAAAGTTGATTTTTGGTCGCCTATTATTTTAATTAAATACTGCGGGAATGATGTCTAGTCTTTTATTTCCATACCTTGTTTGTTTAATTTTTTAGTTCGATTATTGTCATTTTTTAGTTCAGTTTATTTATTTATTTTTTGACAGTCGTGTTTTTTAATTTTTATAATTATTTTTATTATTTAATACTTTTTAGTGATCATCGAGAAAAATTCAGGATTCGAAAACGGGATAGAGCTTGTAGTTTATGCGCTGTAAAATCCCAGCACAATATTAGTGACAGCATACGCCGTTACACTTTGCCCTGTCCCCTTAAAGAATTAAATTCGACAGTAGTGGGCTCGATCCTCAATCCGATGCCTACAGAATTATCTCTAATCATACTGTCATCAAACTCTTCAAAGACAGTTCGTGGGAGCTCGCCGGACTCAAGCTGGTTTCAGCGTAGCGCAAGCCACTAGATTTTTCTGTACATATCAGTTAATTTTTGTTCTGACTCCATCGTGGTTTTGTATTATACTAGAAAAAAACCGTTTTAATTTTGAAAATCGGAAGATTATTTGCAGAGATATTAAAAGAGCACCCCATTGCACCTCACAAAACAGCGCCCCAGGGCAATTCGTTTGTTACCAGTTAATATTGATGATTGGTGTAGCCTCGCACGTGATGCTCGCATCACCTTTCCATTCTACCCTAACACGCAATCCCCCATGGGAAGCCTATTATTATTAATCAGACATATTTTCAATTTATTTAATATTATTTTATTTAACGCAAATTTAATTCTATTATTTTCGTAATAGTATTCATTCGATTGATTTTTCAGTTGGAACCCAGCTAAAACAATGATAGGGGTCATAGTTCACAGTTCATTAATTCAATTCGTTAAAGTTTGCGCTTCTATCGGAAAATCTCCACTGCTACTTTTATAAATGGTATGTGTGGGTATGTATATATATATATATATATATTTACATAGTCTATGACACTCCGGTAACATAAGGATTCTAACGCGGGGTAATACATCTAAATCGGTTCGGAACATACATACATACATATGTATCCTAAATGCACAACACTCCTTTTTGGGCAGTTATGTAATAAATAACTTAATAAAATTTTATATTAATTACAATTATAAAATATGTGTGAGTGTGTATATATATTCATATATATATATTTTTTTTTTCTCTCTTACCTGCTGTATTTATCGCCACAGTAGATAGTAATAGCACCACACCAAAAAGAATGCACTGCTCCATCTGAAATTATTTAAATAGCGGTTATTTTATTTAAATAAAAATTATATAAATAATTAAAATCTATTTAATATATTTACTTTTTTTAATAATATGAACGTAACCACCCTCACCGATAATTTATTAACTAAGTTGTTTTATAATTCTCCGGGATTGACGGTGATATTTTTTTTCTTTATGATTAATTCACTATATAAGTTGAAAGCTTGTGGACGGGAATATGAAATGTAAATTTTTTAGCGTATGAAAAATGCCATGCCTGACCGGAATTCAAACCCGGGACCTTCGGATAAAAGGCCGAGACGCTAGCACTCCGCCATGGAGATCGGTAATTTTGTTAAGTACGTAGTCATAACATGTACTTTAAAAGATATTAACGTAAGTAAATAACAGCATGTCATTACTATATAAACTTATGTACTGCGGATGACTTGCCTTTTTTATTGATAATACTAGACAGTACTATTATATTAGACTTGAACAAATGCTGAACTCTAAAAGGGTTCACGTCTTGTAATGTGCAGGTATATACAGAATGATTCTCGAAGAATGTAACAAATTTTCAGAACACTTTCTACTGGTGAAAATGAAGAAAAAGATTAATATAAAAATACATTCGGAAACGCTTATTTAGCGATTATCGGCTGGTAAAAATTTCGCCCTGATTCCTGCGCCTTTGGGAAAATTAACTTAGATTACAATTCATGAAATAAAAAATAAGAGGTAAGATATCGCTGGTGTTACATGAAATCTCATATGAAAAATTGAAAAAAGATAGGTTACTGTATTTTTAATAGTTTTCGAGAAATCTGGGGAAAAAACAGAAGTTAACGTAAAATAACTTTGTTTAATGGGTAATAAACACATAAACGTTTTAAACAGAAATGGTATGAATAAAATCTCCAGGAATTAAATATAAACGTAAGAATTCCAATGTTTATTAAAAACAAAAGATATTAAAATGTGGCAGATTTTAACTAACTATTAAACGAAAAAACGTTTAGGTGAAATAATATAAATTACAATTATACTCTTTCAAAATTCAAATTGCTTTATATAAAAAATTGAAAGATTTTTAGAAATTAAGAATGTATCTTTCAATAAACTACGATAAAAAATAAAACGATTGATAAGAATAAAATTAAATATTTATTGACTATATACTTTTGTTTCTATATTTTACCTTCCGACTCCCCGCTCCTTGTCAGAAAAAGCGAACAAAGCGCGAAACTTCCTTCCCCGAAGATGCTTACGTAATACGTAAACGAACTCTAATATATATAAATAAATAGCATCAATCCAAAATATTACCTAGAAATACCACAGAAAAGATAGCCAATCCTATTATGTTATTTACGACGTTCTGTTTCACCAGATAACCATTACAGCTATTAAGATATTAATATGAAGAAACATTGGATAGATAGAAAATCTACTTACACCCATCAGAAACCATCCTTACTACCTATCGCATAGATTCAAATGATCTCCCCAGCATGTTCCATACTATATTTATAAATCAGAATCACAGAACATAAATCGGGAACATAAGGATAAAATATAGAGAAAAAGAGTGGATGTTGAGAAATAATAATACTAAAGGATATGATACATGTCAATAAATTTTACCCGAAAGGATAAATTCAATGTCTCCATCAGAGAACGTTCAGTTGTCTTTCTAACAATCTGTTGGGGGTTCGATGAATTTTTATGCGAATTAAGAGCAGCAGTATAATCAATAATTTTGAGCGTAAGTCACAAACATATTCTCCATAAAAATTTCTTTCTTTCATAGGTTAAAAAAAAACTTCAAACTACTCAAGAACAGGCATACAATTTTTAATCAAAAAACTTTTACATTTCTCGGAGGTGTGCGGTCAACAGATATGTCTACCAGAACTATAAATTATTAAGCAAGCTCTTTCACTGGAATCATTCTCGTAGCAGGTAAAAGAAGCTATTACTTTATATTTGTAGAAGTTATCACAAAGTATTATATCCTTCGATCAAAGCCATTAAAGCGGAGAATCTGTTTCTACTGATCCATAAACTTTTACAGGCTATATAAGGCATATTTTAATAACAGCATCCGGTGGTATCTGTGTCGTCTAACCTAACTGATGTCTCATAGGTGATAGGATTACGCAATTCGATAATGATTTTAGCATTTTGCACTGATTTTAATCTATCTTTTCCGTTTTAGGTATAATAAAAAATCTTTGAGGTCATAATAGCTTTTCAGGAAATTTTAATTGGGAGTAAAAAGGCATTACGAATTATACAATATTTAGTGCTAACATAAAAAAATTATAGAGAAAGTTTAATCAAACTGACCTTGGTTTTGGGGCTAAAATGTATGTATCTTTATAAAAGGTAATTATTAATTTGTACGCTATTTTTTTTTTTACAGAATAATGTTTTCTTATTCGAACAAGATTAACAAATTGTAGAAAATAAAACCAGTTTTACTAATCTATTATCATTTGAATTTTTTATTTATTTTATTTTTACGCTTAAGAAAACAACAATAACACTAAAAATGGTAATTCCAGAAATAGAAAATGTGTTAAACAAAATGAATACATCTTACCAATTATGGAAATTTACGCATGTCATTGTACAATTGTACTTAATTATAATCTTATAATACGGTAATACCTTTTTACATATTTTAGGTTTATAAACCACAACATATTAGTTTTAAAATAACCAAAAAATAATAAAATAAAATAAAAATGGAATAAATAAAATAATTAATATATAAATGAAAAAATAAGGTACTTACGTATTAACGCCACCGCAGCTACAGCTTTATTTAAAAACAAACTAGTCAGTCGGATTTCGGTGGAAAATGGGCCGATATAGAGTTTAACATAAATAAATAAATATTTATTTTATAAATATAATTTAACCGAACTTAACCTACGCTCACTTCGCTCGCTAACCTTGACTAATTAACACCGTAATTTTATGAGTATTTATTTAATAAATTCAGTAATTATTGCAATTTGATTATTTAAATAATAAAAAATTGTAATAAAAAATTACGGTGTTAATTAGTTAAGGTTGGCGAGCGTAGGTTAAGTTTGGTTAAATTATATTTATAAAATAAATAAATTTAAATAGCCATTTATATTTTGTTTTGAATCTGTTTTGGCCCATTTTCCACCGAAATCCGATTGACTACTTTGTTTTTAAATAAAGCTGTAGCTACGGTGGCGTTAATACGTAAGTACCAAAAATAAACAGTTTAATAGATTAAAAATTATGATTTCGTTTTTGAGAAAAATATTTTTTTTGCGGAAAATTTTATCCTTGCTTGAAATAGAAAATTTGTATTTAGGATAATAAAATTGATATAATATATATTTGATTATACAAAAATTGTTACATTAACTTGACAATATTCATTATCATCATATTATCTGTCCTTTGCATCAAATTTAAATTCTGATAATTCCAATTTACGTTTAGATCTTTTAAATATTTTTTTTTAAAGCTGACTACAAAGATTTAATACGGTCCTGTTATTGGCCATTTATTCTTAAATAATGATACATGAAAAAAGTTAGCTAAGATTTCTTTTTTTGGGGAGGGATTAAATTATAATGAATTTTTATTATAAAATTATCCATATATGTTTAAATAAACCAAAAAAAGTTTAAAAAATCGGTATTTTTTATTTTTTCTTCACTCCATCTCAAAAATCACATTCCAAGAAATTAAAAAATTTTTTTTTTACGTTTACTATGCTAAAAGTTACCTAAGATTCCTTTTTTGGAGGTGGATGGAGATTTAACATGAAGTTTTACTGTAATAGTATTTATTAGAATCTAATTAGAATGTATAATATAAATTATTAGAAAATATTATTATAATTATTGGGTCATAATAATTACGAATATAATGATTCATATAAGTATAATGTAAAAAGTTATAAATAGTTTTCTATATTCATATAAATACACGGACAAGTAAGGGAATAGTTAATGTTTTAATGTCTAATTTATGGAGCGTCAGTTTTAATTAAAATAAAAATTACACTAAATTTCTCTATATTCTCTCCCTGATAAATTTTTTTTTTTTAATTAACGAATTAAAAAAAAAAAAATTATCTGTACTTAGCCCACCGGGCTTGGTCTAGTGGTTAACTTGTCACAAATCGGTTGTTTAACAGCTGATTTTCGAAGTACAATGTTATGAGGTTCAAATCCTGCTAAAAGTTAGTTGATTTTATACGGATTTGAATACTAGACAGCGGATACCGATTTACTTCGGAGTTTGTGAAAAATGGTAGTAATAAATTAATTAATTTTTGATGTAAACAAATTATATTTCTGACTGAAGGCTCTTTTCGCCTGTGCTATTCGGCATTTTATATAGCTCCTGCTTCGTTCATCTTTACTAATTCTACTTCCCAAATAACAAAATTCTTCTACCTCCATAATCTTTTCTCCTCCTAATTTTACATTCAATGGTCCATCTTCTAAAGAATAAATAATAGCCCAAACTGCACGGAATTTAATAACTTGTAAAAAAGGTTATAGATATTCTTTTACTAAAATTAGTTACATTTTATATATATCTGCAAAAATCATCTTTATTCCCTTTCACCCCACTTAACTCTTTAACAGATAACTCTATTCCGTAGGACTTTCTGGAATCCTTTATAAATAATTAAAGATGAAGATTTCAAACAAAACAAAATTAATGAATGACCTCTGTTTCCTTATTCTGTATCTATTTTTACAATATTAGAATGAAATCCCAATAATTTATCGATATAAGAATTTAACCCTAGTAAATTTAATAATTAATTTTTTTTTGTAAAATCATTTTAAAGGAAATTCGTGTGCGTCCTGTTAAAAAAATTAAAATTGCATCCTTTATTGTGAAAAAAGGTTTTTCAAATATATCATTTCCTTCTTATCAGTGTAAAGTTTTTCTGAAGATTCGAAGTATTTGATTTATTAACAATAGATTTAGTTTTCATAGAAAAAATTTAGACATTGTTTAAATTTTTTTTAAAAATTAATTGTGTTATCTGAAATTTATTTTAAAAATAGTTGAAAAAGGCTGGTTAAGTATTACGTGACTTTTCTGGTTATTAATAAAAATTAAGAGTTAGGAGTTGATAAAGATTTTTTAGAAAAAATTTTAATAAAACTTTTTCTAAAAATATTCATATTAACTTTAACAAATTTGGTTAAGTAAAGTTTTCTCTAAATCTATTTAGAGAAAACTAAATCAATTCTCCATAAATAGAAATATTTGAAGAAAATTGGTTCAGTTAATCCTGAAATATACGGCCAAAATAAAGCGACACACATACGTATTACGCACATACAGAAATATGTTTGTTTTTTTGTTTAGATGAACTAGTTGGACCCTAAAAGGTAGAAATTAAAAAAAAGAAGATATCTCATATTTGACATGATCATCATACTTATTTATCCCTTTATTCGCCGGGGAAAAATGAGCTATACGTTTATTTTGTTGTATTGTAAATTAATTTGATTCTTTGCAAAAATGAATTTTTCCAATAATAATTTAATAAGAGTATTTTTTTAAAATATTACATTTCGAAATTTAATAAAAAATTAGTTTATTATTAAAATTATATAAAAAAGTATATACTCGTATAAGATGGAAGTTTAAGTAATTCCTTCCCAGTTTTTAATACTATTATTATTATTTTTTTACTTTGTTATAAAAAAACGGGTTCATTTATAACCTAGAGGCGTGAACAAGAGGTGCCTAATAAATAATGGAGTTAATAGGAAAACCCCAATGTTAAGATATAATAAAAACCAGTTTATCTTTATGCGGATTATTAGGTTAATATATAAATTTATACGAAAACATAATTAATTGAAGGTTTGGTGTACCAGTATGTGTAATTAAATTATTCAGAGAAATTTATTAAGGTTAAGGGCTTTTTTAAACTATAATTGATAAAAGCTATTTTACGCAATATATATTAATTTTAAAAAGTGAAATTTAAGCATAATAAAAATAGAAATGAACAACATCCGAAATAAGCTCCAAATAAAATATCAATAAAAATATACAAAGCTCTAATATTGAAATTTATTTAAATGACATATAAAAGGAATTTTATACAGTCATTTTACTTTAAATTAATATTATTTAAATATACATATATATTTTTAGCGATTAACGACCGAAAGTACGGTATTACTTTCGGCCGCTTGGTGGGAATGTGAAGGTGAAAATGAATTTTCTTTACGTTTTGAGATATAAGGAGTACGAAAACACCACTCATTTAAATTGGGGTTTTCTTATATATATATTTTATTAAGAATAATAAATATGTATAAAGGTTTTATGTAATAATCATTAATATTTATAAAATTTTGTGGCTCAAAACTATTACATACATTTCATTGAAACTTAGATATGCTATAGCAGTCTATCTGAAGTTATGCATGTAAAAATTTGATGAAGATTGGTTGAGTCGTTCTTGAGTTACTCAATTTAATGACGAAAATATTTGAGTGGGACAAGTTAGAAGCGTGGATCGTTATTATGCTGCAAGTTGGAATTTCTTTATGTGCGGAATTTATTGTTAGCAATATTAACCCAAATTAAAAAAATATATATATTAAAACCAAATTAAATTAACGAAAAGTGTTCTTTCGCAGAACTGCGCAAGATTTTTTTACATGGAGATGTAAGTAAATATTTTATTAAATAATTAATTTTATATGATGAATTCACCTAAAACGTTTTAGTTTTTTACTTTCTTTTACTTTATTATTATTAAATATAAATCAGTTATTGCTTATATAATTTTAAGAAAAATTTTAAATTGCTTCCTCCTATAAAAATAATTTCACTTTTCTATAACAACGTAATTTTGCTATAAAATTAAAAAAAGTTATTAATTAAAAAATTAGAATAGGCTGCTGATTTAGTGATAAAATAGTTAAAATATGAATAATTAATTTACATTATAAAATTTTTTAATATCATCATATCCTGATTATCAACGAAATAATGTTAAAAAAACTAAAAAACCAATTTAAAAAAAAAATAATTGAAAATGTGAAACATCTTTTAATAATTTTTTTTAAATTTCAATTTTTTTGAAGGCAGTACCAAATTAGAAAAAAATAATTACTAAAACCGGAATTTCCCTTTACTCAGAGTTATCTTCAAAATCCGAAATTAAAAGAACGATAAAAATGTATTATTTTTTTTTTTTACTTTTAGTACCCGTTGTTTGAGCTCTGTTTCAAAAAAATATATTTTAAAATTTATTTTATTCGTTAAATATTATGACGGTAACATTTAAAAGGTATTGTAAAAAATATATAAATACTCAATTATATGGAAAACATTTTACGGAAGGAACTTTTAGGGATAACTAACAGAATCCTTAATAAAGATGCTGTTATTAACAATCTGATTGGCTATTTTTAAGGGATACCGGGAGTTTCTTTGAAGAAGGAAAATCAACTTGGAAAGTTTCTTTGAAAAAACAATTTTCATATAATTTAAAATATTTATTTGTGATTTTTAATAATTTTATAGCTTTAAGCTATATTTTTATTTAAAATACTAATTGCAGGGGTGTGCCTTCGCAGCTAGGCCCTCCGGATGGCGTCTCGAAATTGAATTATTATGGGTCCAAAATTGATTACTTCTTCATACCAAGAACCAAAATACACTTTACTGGTTCTTATTGCCCAGTGTGGACAGTTTGAAAAAATAAATAAATATTTTTAAACAAAAGGTAATTATGTAAAAAAATATATATTTTTTTGAATGATGAAAATTAATATAAAGAAAATTAAATTAGAAATTATTTAACTCTAGAAATTAATGCTAACCAATCGGGATTTTCCGCTAGTGATCGGTAAATTGCGGTATCTACTTTTTGGTTATAGTTCACTATTTTATTAAGAAAAATAATCACATAAATAAAAGAATATATAATTAATATTTTATATTTCGCATATATATCGATTATACATGTGACATATTGATATATAATAATAAAACAAGTATAAACCTGACTACCACGAGACATATGATTGAATTCTGTGATGTTTTTAAAATTTTTATTTAAACAATGAAGGCTGATAAGATCCTTAATTTCAAAACAAATTATTTATTGCGTACCACTACCTAGTTCATATGTACACATCAGAATTGGAAAAATCAGTTTTATAGTTTTCAGAAAAAGAAACCGCAGCCATACGTAGCGTATGGCACATTTTTAAATTTACACATGCATAACCAATTTCCATTTGTTATTATTTAAATAATATAATTAAAATTAAATAAAAAATTAATTATAAATTATTAATAACTTATAAATTGCTCTCGATCATAAATCGAGTTGTACTCAAATTAGAAAGTTCAGTGCTGCTACTAACCAAGTAAAAATTGAGTTTAACAGTTTAATAAATAATGTTAAATTCAAATTATTGTTAAAAATAATAACTAAGCATTTCTTGAATATTTATCTCTCTTTTTCATGTTGTTTATAGGCTTTGATAATTGAGAAAAATTACAGCTTTGCCTATACGGCTTCATTTAAAAAATAATTTAGTAATATTAATTTATTTATGTCACATTAAAACTAAAAAGGATTCAGCAACTAGTATTTTTTCTAAAAATATTTATTTTTAAAACGTTATTTTTAGCATTTTATAGGATTTACAAAATATGATATTCATTCTTTTCTCAACTGTTTTAATTAAATTAAAGCCGTATAGGCAAAGCTGTAATTTTTCTCAATTATCAAAGCCTATAAACAACATGAAAAAAAGAGATAAATATTCAAGAAATACTTAGTTATTATTTTTAATAATAATTTGAATTTAACATTTTTTATTAAATTGTTATATTCATTCAATAATTCGTGAAAAAAAGTCATTTCATTAAATTACGATTAACAAAATCAAAATTAAGGTAGTACTACAATTAGGTAGTTTCGTGCTGCCACCTATGGAGTATATACATATTGTATAAAAAAAACATGTGACTAACTCATAATCAACGCCCAGCAGAAACTAAATTGATGAAAATTTGTATACACATTCTTCTGACGTTGTAAGTACACACTAAGAAAGGATTTTTTTGAAATTCCTATTTTAAACGGTTTTAATGGAGTAACATTGAAATTTACTATTTTTTGAATTTGTTGGTAAAAAACCCAGATATCAACTTCATTGTTGGTTACACACACCAAAAATGAAGCTTATATCTTCATATGAATATATAAAAATTAATTTATATTTCTTTTTTTTCAAAATTCGACCTGGAAAGGGTTGAAAAAGTTAAAACATTTTGAATAATTATTGTAAATTTCTCCCATTTCCGACTATATTAAACGAGATATTCAGTAGAGCTTGACTCCTAAGATAAATACCTAAAAACCATTTTCGAATTTTTTTTTAAATTTCGATTTTTTTAATGGGTGCGATGGTTTATAGTATAGCAGCTCAACCAACACAATTACGACCACTGTTAATGTACGAGATATTCACTAGATTTTGACTCCTCAGATAAATACCTAAAAACCATTTTCGGATTTTTTTTTTAAATTTCGATTTTTTTAATGGGTGCGATGGTTTATAGTATGGCAGCTCAACCAACACAATTACGACCACTGTTAACGTATGTGCGACGCGACTGACTGGCTGCACTTGCCTCCTGTAACTTGACTAAAAAACATAAAATAAAAACAATTGACCGCGACGGGAAATTCAAGTAAACATATAGCGCGGGCGAAGCCGCGTCAGAGATGCTAGTTTGTAAATATATATTTATATATATGGAATGAAAGTTACTAAAACATTTTCATTAATTATTTTTATTATTTACGGAAGTAATCTTGTTTACACAATTTTCAATACAAGAAGAATACGCGCTACTAGTGGTAAAATTTCAGAGAGTTTTGTTCATGGAAAAAGCTATTAACGTCTTAACAAAGAAAGTTCATAGTATTTTACAATGTAAATTATTTGAAACTGATTGTTACAGATACCGATACAATTTTTATTTGATATTTAATTAAGTGTACTCTCTCCAAAGACTGGTTGGTCTGAGTCTGGGTAAGGCCAACAGCAAGAACATATGAAGGTTTTATATATATATATATATATATATATATACATATACCAGCCTGTAAAATATAGATATATATTTATGCGAGATGAATCGAAGTAGTACTGTACAATTTATGGATTATTTAATATACTTAATGTTGTTTTAATCAGGTTTTTAAAAAAATGCTTAATGGGCAATTACTTTTTTAACCCTTTCATCACTGTAAATATATAAATTTACTACTATTTAAAATGATTACATTTTTTTTACTACGCGTATAAAATATAAATTAAAATAAAATATTATTTAATAAGTATCCAAAATAAAAAAAAATCTTTTTATAATTGATATGTTGTTAATTAATGTTGAAAAAAATTATTTATTACGGTCTGAAAGTATACGTTTTAAGAGTTGATGAATTTTTATGACCTAGTTTTTTTTTAACAAGGTTAACTGCTTTAGATTATACACGTAAGGCCGTTATATACACGTAATGATTGCTAAGCCGCTTTGTTATACACTCATACATACAAGTACGCGAATTACATGTGTATATGTATAAAAACGACAGATTAAAAAAAATATGCGGCTACTGAGAGAATTAAATTAATAATCCTATAAAATATTTCGGTTGAAATTTAAATCATTTTATTACTCAATTCTATACTTACAATTACAATTTTAAAATAGATGTTTACCTTGATATTATTATTTTTTACGTATTACTCCGTTTCAAAATGTACAAAAATTTATAGAACTACTATTTGAAAAGCGATTTATAAAATTACAATTTACCATATAAATAATTTTTTCTTCCATCAGCCTTCTGTATAGATTTATAAAGTTTTTTAACGTAATAAGATTAAATTGTTTTTAAGAAATATTAACGCAATATTTTTTTATTTTTTCAACAGGTGTTGTCTAGCAAGTAGTATTTAATTATAGCTTGATGATGTATGGGAAAGTTTGTATAAAAAAATGTGTTCGTTTGACCTTACGAAATATTTTCCTTATTCAATATAAGTTTCCTTGTACAGTATATCGAACTTATCTTAACCATGAATGAATACGTAACAGTTATGTACATTGAGTTTTATTAAAGATATTGCTGAGTAATATTGAAACGGAAAAATAATAAATAAGATTTTGCGTGAATCAGTCTCTACATTTGATTCTAAGCTTAATCTTTTTAAGTCCCCATTAATCGTATAACTTTATATGTATACAAAAAAATAATTAGCTAGGTTCTACATAAGTCAGTTAGTTTTTGTTTTTTTTTTTTTAGAAGATAATTGGTCTTGAAATATTCAAATTAATTTCCTTTGTAACAAAATCAAAACGTACTGTTTTGATTTCAAATTCCAACTAAGTTTATCATTACCTACTACGTTTACATATAATACTGTCTGAAGCAAAATATCAGACGGCTCCCTAAAAAGGTTAAAACGAGTTTTCAAGATACAAAAATAAACTATAAGATCATCGTATGGCATTTATATGTATGAATCATTGACCGATTTTCAAAAAAATTTTAAATGTAACTTATCGTTATGTTTATATTTATGAATGTTTAATTTTTGCTAGAAAGAATAGTTATTAATTCTAAAAAAAAGGCTGACAATAAATTTATACTTTAACCTAACAAATCAGAGAACAAAACTTTTTTTTCATTTTAACCTCCGGGACCACCGTTAGGTATAGCATCACAGGATGAGATGAATGATTTTTAGCGTGTGAAAATGCTATGCCTGACCGGGATTCGAACCTGGGACCTCCGGATGAAAGGCCGAGAGAACAGAACTGTTTTGATATAACTCAACACAATACTTCGGCTTACTTGAAAGAGTCTGGTTCTATTTCCTTACCGTTTTTAATAAATTACGAACCATTTAAAAAAATTTATCCACAAATTTATTTAAAATACAAAATTAAATTATTGTTTTTAATATAAACAATATTATTAAGTTAATGAATTTTTGCTTTCCCTCTAACGCTATAGCAGAGCTACAGCTGTAAAAGAGCAATTTTTGTAATCGGTCCAATTTGGGTATATGCTGTTTTCACCGGATCTTTACGTTTTGACACCTAAGGAATCTAAAAAAGCAAAATCCTGGATAGAAATTTTCCGGATGTTCGTATGTACGTGTGCATGTTCGGTGTCTTCACATCTTATATTTCCAGAACTACGGGACCGATTTTGAACAAAGTTGTTCTGTATATGGGGCACTGTTGCTATTAAATTATCAAATTAAAAGGTCAAGGGGGTGAAGCTGTAGAGCAAGGTCATCAGTATTTCGAGATTTCGCCTAATTAAGGTCTTATTTTTCTTAGGAATATTTGCTTATAATTAAAAAATAATAATATTACAAAAAAAAAACATTTTTTCAAAATCTCACTCCTACCCCAAAAAAATGCTCTCAACTACTGGATAAGTGGATATACTGCGTCAATATTACTCCCTGTCACCACAAGGAGCACTGAAAAAATATATTAAAATCATATTTTAATTTAAGTTGTGTATGTATGTGTGTGTAGGCCGTGCATCAGAAAAAATCCGCGTGACGGGAAAGTCCTACAACTGTGTTGTCAGATTTTTAAAATAATACTAATTAAAAAGATTTTTAAAAAAATAAAATTTGTTGTATTAAATTCACGGTTCAAATAATTTTTATGAATTCTGAATTATTTTTTATATCGTACGTCGCACAAATCTTATGTCTTACAGGTTTTTATGAGGTAATTATTTCCTGAAATTTATAACGCATTAAACGACGACATATTTATGACATAATTGAATTTACATTATCAATAGATCTTTAATTTTACTCCATTTTATATGTACTAGTAACAAAACTATTTAGCGAAGTCGAGGTGAGTTGATCAATGTATTCAACTAAGAGGATTATCCACACGTCAAGTTATGTTTATCCTACCCTACTAAAGGGCATTTGTATTTGGGTCTGTGTGTGTGTGTGTGTGTGTGTTCATCCCCCTTAGCTTAGCACACGGAATATACCGATCACTAGCGGAAAATCTCGACTCGTTAGTACATGTCTCGTGGTGGTCAGATGTATACTTATTTTATTATTATTACTTGTACTAGTTGTTGCTATTATTTATACTTGTAATATACGAGTATATTTATTTCTTTAATAGATATATATGCGAAATATATATTAATAATAATATATATTTTTTTAATTTATGATTGTTTTTCTTCATAAAATAATGTACTATAACAAACGGTAATTACACAAATTAACCATGATACAACTGGAAAATTGTTTTCCAGTTTTGGAAAACAATTCTGTTTTCTGACCATACTTTTCTGATTTAATTTAATTTTCATGATCATTATTCATCGAATATTCATTTTAATTTAAAAAATGAACTAACATTTTTTCATTATTAATTCTGATATTTTAATTCACCTTATAAATTCATGTTTTCTATTATTATTTAATGTTGAACTTTTACTAATTTTAAATATATTTCTAAAGTTCTATCTATAGCCCATTACAGAATAATCTGACTGAATTATGTGTAGTTTTTCTTTTAAGGAAACTGTTATTCTAATATCGTTAAATATCATATTTTGCTTAAGAAGTAATAATGTTTTTTTTTTGTTACTAAACTTTTTTTTTACTAAATGTATGAAATCAGAGATACTAATTATTATTATCTCCGAAATTAACCACAAGAAGCAGTAGCTGGAAAAATGACTAATTACCGAAAATCGATGATACAAATTGTCCACACTGGGCAATAAGAACCCGTAAAGTGTATTTTAGTTTTTGGGATGAAGAGGAGGATATCAATTTTGGACACATAATAATCGCATTCCGAGACGCCGCCCGCCCGGAGGGCGTGCCGTAGGCACGCCCGAAGAAGCTAGTCCATAAACTAAGACTTTATATTATGGGAAACATCCTCATTGTTTATCTTTACACAATTTTTTTATATTAGGCTACTTTATTTCTTTTTTTTTTATTTAATTATATTTATTTTTTACATTTAGTGTAGCTATAGCAACAAACATTGCTATAACCGGGAAAGTAAAAACACTACGGAAGAAATCAATGGAAATTTAATAAAAAACACACAAACCAAAAAATAGGAGTTTTAAAAAACATTTATGGCATTTAATTCTTAAAATCACATTACTTATATATTTAAAAAAATATTATTTTAGTCTAATTGAGCTTTGGAACATTCTAGAAAAATATACATACGTAATATATAAACATATAACGGAATAATACGTTTGTAATTTTGAATAAATGTTTTTATAAATGTCATCTATATTGCAATAAAACACAGATGACTAAAAAATACATGATTTCTACGTAATTTAAAAACCTACATATACGTTCGAGTAGGCTGGAACAAATATCTTGTTCAATATATCTGCATAGTCCATTTCATACTCCATATATAACTAAACACCTACTTATTAATTTACTTACAACCAGTACTAACTTGGCGCCGACTCGGTGGGTGATTTTTTTTGTTGCGTAATAAAATAAAGAACAGTTATTTAATTGAATTTAAAGTTCATAACATTGTTATTGTTCAAGACCATTACAATATGATAATTACATTTTTCTCTTTTTAAATATTATTTCTAAATTAAATATTAAAAAAGTTAATCGGCCCTAGTTATCTATTGTAAAATGAAGTAGTTTACTATCATGTTTTTCTATTTATAAACCGGTTTCCTTTTGAAGATTGATTAGTTTTAAACACGGAATATATTTAATTAAATGATTTATATTATTTATTTATCGATTAAATTTCAACTAAATTACATGTTAGTTAAATGTAGTTATCATTGATTTTCTGTTTATCCATTGAATTGGCTGAAAACGAGTTCAGGGAAGGTTCATACAAGGAAGAACCAATTATCCAACATTGGTTCTTCCTTGTACTGTTCAAATTAAGGCTTTACCAATTTTCGTACAAGTACTATAATCGCGAAAATTTCGGTTTTCAGATTTCAACGGAAATATTCATTTTCACCATCACTGAATCCATTTTGACTAGTTTCGGCGTGACGTTTGTACGTATGTACATGCGTATCTCGCATAACTCAAAAATATATGTACGTACGTATGTATCATGTATAACTCGAAAACGAATAACCGTAGAATGTTGAAATTTTGGATGTAAGACTGTTGTAATATCTAGTAGTGCACCTACCCTTATGATTTAAATCGACTGGACCAAAAGTCTCCAAAAAAGTCCAAAATCCCAAAAATTTGGATTTTGGACTTTTTCTTAACCCCCAATAATAAACCCAGACACATTCAGACGTTTTAAACGATATATCATAAATGGTACTTATATTCACTGGTTCCAGAGTTATAGCCAAATAAAAGTTTAATTAACGAAATATTTGGATTTTATAAGAGGAAGGCACATCGACGAGAATCCGACTTCATATTGATTGATTAATAATTATTAACTTGTGATTGTAAAAAAATTACAATAAATAGTAATTCAATAAGAAAAAATGTAATAAAAAATTAAATATATAAAAAAATATGTGTAATTTAATAGGCCAACAAGGAAGTCTTGTGGTGTCCAAATCAAATGTTTTTGTTTCTCATTTCAAATGGTTGATAATCAGAGTAATTGAAATTAAAAAAAACTACTGAAAACATTTGAGTTGACTTAAACATTTGAGTATGTTGATCACATTGATTAATACACGCGCGCGCAAATAATTTTTCATATTTATTATACATACAAAATTTAAGTAAAATCGTGGCAAAATTTTACGAATTTTACATAACTCAAATATTGGTAGTTTTCTGTTTTGGTAGCTTGGTAGTCTCCAATAAGCAATTTTCTTTACATTAAACATGCAGCAAAAATTAGTTCATTTTTACGGAAAATAATTACATTGCATCTGACTGTTGAGAATATTCCACCTAAATGATATTTTATGATCAGATTACATTTATTATAATTTTTAATATATATGAAAAAACAACTGAGATTGATCTTTTGAGATTTAAAAAAAATGTCATCAAATTCATTATTTATAAAGTTGAAGGTTCTCTATTAGATTTTATGTTGGTTTATTCATGTATGAAAAACGTTGACTCTTAAAATAAATGTCTACAAAGACGTAACTGGAAAAGAAATTTCATTAGTTACAGACAGGTTAGGCTGGTTAAAAAAAATAATTATAAGAAATTTTTCGTTAATATTCAACATTTCTGTGAATTTCAATTATGGACGAACAGCCACGAAAAGGACACAAATAATACACCTTTTTCTTTATAATCTTTTATTTTATTTTATCTATAATTTAGAATTTTTTCATGATTTGTACTTTATAGTGTTTTTTATGAATAATATGGTAATCAAAAGACGTTTACTTAAAGGATTTGATATTGTAAATCCAGTTTTCGTACAATAAACTATTTCGGAGTCTCATTTTTAGTATGCGGGCCTATAACCTTTTGCTCTTTCTGACTGTATATGCTGTATATGTTTGTGTGTGTGTGTGTGTGTGTATTTTTTATGAAATTCATTTAACTTAAGTGGCTATCTAAATGAATTTTAATTTATAGTCTCGTAACTTGTAAAATAACTCTTTAAATCTTTATTCGTTTTAAGTCCGGCTTTTATTTATGAAATATTCTATAAGCCAAGAACTTGGCTTGTTCTATAAGCCAAGAACAAGATAGGTTATTAAAGATATATTTTATCACCCAATGAAGGTTGGTTAATAAAAAACAGGTACCTTTCCCGTTTCTTAACTAAATTCAGAAATAAAAAAATGAAACCGATTCTTATAGATTGATGATCAATATGTACGTCCGGCATAATGTTTAAGTAGTTGGTGATTCCTTAAAATATTGTGTATTTCAATAAATTACAATATTTGTTAATACCATGAAACTTTTTAATCTTATTCAACATTTAGAGAAAAAAATTAAAAACAAAATTTCTTCGTTTTTATCTAAATCATTGACTGAATGCTAATTTGCCTTACATTTAAATTTAACTTTTCCTTAAGTTATAAAACTGAAAATTATTGTTTTCTTTATGTTTTTAGTCATTTATTTTTTAAATCTACTCTGTTATTTAAACAAAAAAAAGTTCAAATAATATTTTTAACCAATAAAACCTCTCTCTCTCATTTTCTGTTTAACCTCTAGAACCACCGTAAGGTAATACTTCAGAGGAAGAATGAGGATGATATGTATGAATGTAAATGAAGTGTAGTCTTGTATATTCTCAGATCGATCATTCCTAAGATGTGTGGTTAATTAAACTCCAACCACAAAAAAACACCGGCATCCAAGGTCTAGTAATCAAAACCGTATAAAATAATTGCGTTTACTAGGATTTGAACCTCCACTTCGAAATCAGCTGATTGGCGATGCCGAGTTCACCACTAAACCATCCCGGTGGATTGCTAAGACAGACCTATAAGCTTTTTTTAAAAAAAACACTTCAACTGAGACTATTTTGAATTATTTTAACAAATATTAAAATGAAATCTTAATTTTCTTTTTATATCTCTAATTAATTTTTGAAAACGATTTCAAAGTTTTTTTAAGAATGGTCGAACGGGAATTTAAAATTGATAAGTTAAAACCGATAATGATAAAATATTCGATTTCTCGCAAATTTCTATATTAAAACAATTATTTAAAAAAAAGAAAAAAATGAAACCGAATCAAGGACCATGTAATGTGATGCACAGATATAAAATTATAAGATTCCCACTGTATATACCAATGATATATATTATATATAATGTCTAATTGGGTCTGAAAAGTTTAAGTCGAGATATCTCGATTTTTGATGATTTTATTAACGATGCATCTTGTGTAGAAACTCACATTACTTGCCCAACAGAAAACAATATAACATCATCCAACGTGATGCATAAATATAGAATATCATTAGGATTCCTACCCCTATCTACCTGCCAGACGACGAAAAAATATTTTTGTCAATTTTCAGACCGATTTTTTGTGTCTAAAAAGCTTTTTCAACATCATGGTACCAACACGAAAATCAGCTGAGTTGATTGCAACAAGATTTACTTCAATCGGATTAATAGGAAAAGAGTTAAGCACGAATAAACATGAAAAAAATATACGGGTGAAATATATACTCCTGTTTTTAATTGGTTAAAAATATTGAAAAAGGGATAAACAGTATAGAAATTCTGTTTTTAGAAGTTCCCTAATCCTCAGATACGTATTAAAAAGTTCACCTTTTAAAATCTCATTAAAAGTATTTATAATATAATTTCAGACAGTTGTATGGAAATACAGTTCAACTAGTTAGAAAAGCATTTAAATTCCTGTTTTTAAAGGTTGACAGGTCTATTAACTCTCATAAGAAAAAATAATTTAGTTGATTTATATTATTTTCAGTTGGATGTTTGATTTTTCTTTTCCTTTTTTTTTTAAATTTTCTTTGTTATATTGTTTCAATTCAAAAAGCATAATAGAG
Organism: Lycorma delicatula; assembly: GCF_047948215.1. NCBI lineage: Eukaryota > Metazoa > Arthropoda > Insecta > Hemiptera > Fulgoridae > Lycorma > Lycorma delicatula. The sequence continues at coordinate 56,362,037 of NC_134463.1, forward strand.
GAGGAAGAAAAACAAAAATAAAAGTAAAAGAAAATAGTTAAATCATCAAAAAAAGGCACAATTCAACTCTAATAACTCTTCATTTGTAAACATAATAAATAAATAAAAATCTACATTAAGTTAATCAAATAATTTAAAAAATAAAATTTTTGCTGGTTCCGTAAAAGGTCTTTGAAAATAATTAATACTACTTTTATTTCCACTGTATTATCATTATCATTATTATTATTTAATAGGCTAAAACGATCGGTATACGTAATAATAGGTAATTTATATCGCTTAGGAATGGATGTATTTCTTACAAAACGCAACTTTTCGAGCATTTGTCTCGAATAAATCAAAGGAATCGATAGTAAAATTAGCCTCACAAAGTATAAAATTAATTATAAAATAAAAAATAGAACTGGTTAAAGCACATATTAACAACTAAAAATATAAATACACGAGATAATAATAGTGTAAAACAATATTAAAATTTATTCAAATAAATTAGTAAAAAAAAAATGCTCAAAAACTTTACAAAAAATAAATAAATACATATTTAAATTCTGAAAAAATCATCAGATACCGGAAAATTAGTAAAGATAAATAATATAAATAATAAAAAAAAACAAATACATAAAAGGAATACAAAAAAACTGAATAAATAAACAATACTCACGAATCGCTTAAAACAGAATATTTCTACCAATGTTTACAAACAAAAACAACTTTCAACTAAAAACTAATGGCTTTTATTTAAAAACTGATTTTCCGCTTTCAGTTTTTTTCTTATCTAAAACGAAATTCCCTACTTTTTAGGAAACTGTGGTTTTTAATTTAATTAATAAACAAAGTAGAAATAATTTTTGAAATGTTCCTTAAAACATTATTTTTTAAAAATATTTTTGACAATTTTTCTTTTATATATTCTAAATTATGTTAATTATGTTTTGGGTTTTTCAACCAAAAACCCAAAACTATTACTAATGCCAATAACTAATTTCCTAATTATATACTAATGATGAATGTTAAATAATTGAAGTGCGCATTTAGTTTTTTTTTTACACGACTACCCAAAAAGGACTGTAATGTATTTAGGATGTATGAATGTATGTTTGTTCCTCCGTAGCAGCTCAACGACCTAACCGATTTCCATGTATGACCCTGCATTGGAATCCTTACGTTACCGCGGAGTGTCAGGATACATAAATATGTGTATATATGTATATAGAAAGTTTCTAAAACGGTGGGCTGGCTATAAGTTTTCGGATTCTAGTTGTAAAACTAAACAAAAATATCCTTTAGGAAAAAGTGGCGATTTCTCCTTCGTTCTCCCCCTGTCCGCCACTTTGTTATTTTTATATAAAAATGTATATCTCAAGTTCGGATAAACGAATCACATTAATATTGGATAAGCGTCTTGGTAATAAAGTTTAAAAATTATAAGAAAAATCAGGAATTAAATACTTTCACAAATTACAAAATGGCGACTATATCTATTTTTCTATCCGTTATATCTCCGTAAAATTTATGTTATTTGCTAAAATATTAAGCCTTTTATTTGGAACAAAATTACATTTTATTTTTTTAAATCGGTTAAGAAATAGCCGAATTATAGCAGGTAATTGATGTAATATTGTGTTGGTTTTCACGTCTTTTACTTTACGTTCAACGCGATTAATATTTTTATTTATTGTTAATTCTGGTACTGTAAATTAGTATCAAATTAACTAATAATTTTCTCACAGTAAGATTTAATATTAAATAATAATAATAAAACAATTGATATTAAATTTTCACTTTTGAATAATTTTACACAGCGACTATTACTGTTGATCATGTTAACAATGTAAAAATGAAGCTTCCTTCAGCAGGAATGGTGTTCAAAACTATCTCAACCAGCCTATCTGGAGCGACAAGAATCCTCATGGAAACTTCCAAAGTAGCCATCAACAAAGATTTTCGATGAACATATGGGCAGGTATTTTTAATGACAGTTTTTTGGGTCCTGTCATTCTACCAAATCGTTTAAATGGAGAAAATTATCTTGCTCATTTAACCGAAAATCTTAAATATTTTTTGGAAGAATTAATTACCTCTACAATTAAGAGGAAATATGTGGTTTCACTATGATGGAGCTTCAGCAGTTTTCAGAGCTTTCAGTCAGTCAGTCAGATTATTGCAACGTATCAGATTTCCTGCATGAAAATTTTCATGAAAAATGGATAGCCCGCCGGGAGCCAGTGCCCTGGCCTGTCCGATCACCTGACTTAAACCGTCTTGACTTCTACCTGTAGGGCCATTTGAAACATATTGTTTATTCAACTCAACACACTGAGGATCTTCAACAAAATATTCAAAATGAATTTAAAGAAATTAGGAATACTCCCGGCGATTTTTGAACGGTTAAGAAAATCTCCCAGAAAAAGACTGGAGACTTGTATAATTTCTAATGGTGGACACTTTGAACATCTCTGATAACTTTTAACAATTGTTAACTGTTTAATTACACCTAATGTTCTACATTAACGTAAGACTATCACAGGTAGTTGTTTTATTTTTTATAATTATTAGGTCAATTATTGTGAAAAAATTATTACTTAATTTGATACAGATTTAAAATAGTAGAATTAACAATAAATAAAAACAATTAATATTTATTCAAATTGAACGTAAAACGGAGGACATGAAAACAGACACAAAATTAATTAATTTTCTGCCATAATTCGGTTATTTCTTAATCGATTTAAAAAAATAAAATGTAATTTTGTTCAAAATAAAAGGCTTAATATTTTAGCAATAACATAAATTTTATAAAACTAATATTTACGGAGATATAACGGATAGAAAAATAAATATGGCCGCCATTTTATAATTTGCAAAGATATTTAATTACTGATTTTTTTATAATTTTAAAACTTTATTACCAAGACGCTTATCAAATATTAATGTGATTCGTTTATCCGAACTTGAGATATAAATTTTTATGTAAAAATAACAAAAAGGGGAGAAGAAAGGAGAAATTGTCATTTTTCCTAAGGATATTTTTTGTTTAGTTTTACAAGTAGAATCCGAAAAAGTATAGCCAGCCCACCATTTTAGAGACAAATTGTATATTTTTAAACAAAATTGAAAAAAAATTGAACTATACAAATATTATACACAAAATTGTTACCCGCACGCTCTTTAATTATCCTATATTATTAATTTTCCTATATTAAAGAGCATTGTTGATTTTTGGCCCTCGTTTTTATTATTTAATTTTTATCTCTTGTTATAGAAATCGATTAGGAATTTTTCTTTTAATAATTTATTAAAATCAAAATATTAAACAGTCATTTCCGATTACGAGAATTAATCTGAATGTTTTTCTATTTGAATATCTCCGTGTATATTAGTTATACATTTGTGAAGGGCAGTATATACTATAATTATTAATATGTAACAACAATCGAAGCATTAAATGTTCGTATGATTTCGTGATGTAAATATCACGCCTTTTACAGTCGTATACAGTAAAGTAAAAGGAAATATTTAATAATGAATGATTCATACTTTTTATAATATATGATTAATTTTAGAGGCAAATCCCTACAATTTATTTATTCACTTATACTTTATATATAGAAAACAGATATGAATATTCTTTTTAACTGTTTTTTACATGGTATTAGTATTCTGTTATACTTGTATATAATGTAACATTAAAAAAACAAAAAAAAAAAACAAAAAGAAATGTGAACAATGAAATAATATTAATAAGCGATTGTAAAGTACACTTGTTAAATGTTTATTAGTATTCTGTTATACTTGTATATAATGTAACATTAAAAAAACAAAAAAAAAAAAACAAAAAGAAATGTGAACAATGAAATAATATTAATAAGCGATTGTAAAGTACACTTGTTAAATGTTTATAACAGGAGCATAAGATGGCTAAAAAAAAAAAAAATTAAGTCAGTAAATTATACATATACTTAGTATATATCATGTTCCATCCACCCGTTTTCCTTGTTCTTGATCCCTTTTAACTTTTGACGACGTACGACGCATGTTTTTTAAGTTTTATTTGCTTGTTAATTATAATAAAAATAAATAAATTATAATAAATAAAAAATCTCATGTGGATATAACATGACTTCCTTGTACGCCTATTAAATTAAATTACATATACACATTTTTTTTTTTTACATAAAATTTTATTTCATTAATAACTACTGATATGTATATATATATATATTATTGTTATTATAAAATTACTATTTATTGCAACAAATTTTACAATCAGAACATAATAATTATTAATAAATCAATATATTTATATTAAAAAAAAAGTTAAAAAAAAGGAGATTGAGTCGGATTCAAACCGATGTGCAATCCCCTTGAAAGATTCAAATATTTCATTAATTAAAATTTTATTTGGCTATAACTTTGGAACCAATGAAAATAACTAACTACCACTTACGATATATCATTGAAATGCTTTCAATGAGGGCTTCCTAGTGCAGTAAACAAAAAGCCTAAAATCAAAAAAATTTGAATTTTTGGTTTTTTTGGTCCAGTCGATTGCAATCAGAAAGGGAGGTGCATAACTTGATGTTAAAACAGTCTTGACGTGACGTCTGTACGTACGTACGTATCTCGCATAACAAAAAAACGATTAGTCGTAGGATGTTGAAATTTCGGGTTTAGGACTATTTCGGGTTTTCTAGCGTAGGATCGCTGAAAATCGAATTTTTCCGCGATCACAATACATCCTTTACTTCGTACAAGAAAGTAAAAATAATAATAAATAAATAAAAATTAAAATAAAAACATTATAATAAATAAAAAAATAAATAATAACAGCAATCGTTTTACAAAAAAGTTTATATTTATCTGAAAGCCTGTATGTTAATCTACAATTCTACATAATTTCCGCTTACATTAAGGACTTTCATCGTGTGATCAACTTCATAGAAATTTGCCTCCTGAGAATGTAACCATTGCTGAACGGCTGTTTTTAAGTTGTCATGGCGCTAACCATCGAGGTGCTGCTTTAAATGCAGGTACAAATGATAGTCACTGGGCGCCAGGTCCAGAACTATACGGTGGGTGATCAATTTATTTCAAATGACACTATGAGATTTTGGGAGTGATGAACGCGCGCGGTTGAGCATTTTGGTGAAGCAGCACGATTCCCATAGTCAGCATAATTTTAATTTGGATTGCGCGCCGCAGTTTAGTCAAGATTTCATGATATGTCTCGGCATTCATCGTTTCACCTCAAGAAAAGAATCAACAAGAAACGGCCCTTATTTATCCCAAAACAGTGCATATGATTTTTTGGTCTGACATTTAAGAAACGAATTACGGCACGTATTTCACAATCACTGTCTATAGTCATAGGCATTTTAAACACGCAAAGGAAACTGTAAACAAAGGCTAATAATCACTTATTGGCGTCTGTAACAAGCCAATAGTTACTCACTGCACATGCGCGAAATATATCGACTATCGGGCTGCAGTGGACATATATTTTTATATATGTACTTGTTTAAAAAGCATACCTCGTTTGTCTGAACTTATTAGATCATGCTAGGGTCTTCGGGACCAGTAGAAATTTATAAATGGATATACATCGAATACTCATCTTTGATTTGAATTGTTTTGTAATTTAATAAATATTGAAAAAAATAGATTTTTATAAAACAATGCTCGAAAAAATATTTTTTTTTTGGAAATGTACATAAAAAAAATAATTTGTTTAATTCAAATTGAAAGCCTTGAATATGTCGGCTAGGTTTCAATAAATTCCATTTTGTTGGAATTCTAGGTCATATGAAGAAGAAAAAATTAATATTTGGAGACGGTTGTCCTTTATTCATTATATTTGAAAACTTGACATATCGCAGCTGGGAGTCGTTAAATGCACTTGTAATGTACTTGTTTAATAAGCAGAATCAAGTTTAGAGTTAAATAATGGGTGTGTATAATAAAAATAATAATAATAATACTTTGTTGAGATGCCTCCGATAATACTGTTTTAGTTTAATCAAATTTAATCATAAGACTTTTATGTTTTAACATATTAAGGAGGTCATTCTGAAATCAATATATTACATTGATATATTAATGTAAACATGTAGATATAACCTGAAATAAATCGATTTTTAAATACAATCAAAAAATATATTACTTTTATCGTATAACTAACAACATAATTTTATCATTATTAAACAAACAATTAAAGATAAGTAAAGTTTAAGTTTATGAATAAATTATAAAGTTGTTACAGATAAATAAATAAATCTGGTCTCAATAGAAATAATGAAAATGAATGATATCGTAGGTGGAGTACAGAAATAAAATACAATATAAATTATTATAACGTACGTTATAGATCCAAATTAGGAGATAACTAAGTGGTAGAAGGTCAGTATAACTGGGTCACAATGCAATCTGATGTATTTCGAAGTTTTATATATATATATATATATATATATATATATATATTTAAAATATATTATAACTTGGCAAATATACAAAAATGATAACAAGACTATATATTTACATTCACATTGCTACAATGAACAAAGAAAAAAAATAGTTACATCATTCTTTGTAATTACTCATATAGTTTACTGTGTAATAAAAATCAAACGGTTTCTAAATATATGAATGAAATTTCAGTGAACTTTTAATTTATAAAAGAATTCTAATTGAAGATTTAGATCAATAACCATTAAATTGTATTAATAAATAAACATTACTGCACTGATTTCTTCATAATTTTATATATATATATATATACACACGGTTTTCATGATGACTGTTATTCTGCGTATATTATATCAATGTATATACTTCTAAATCCGTTAAGAACTATTTTGTCGTTTTTGAAAGCCCAAGAAAGAAAAATAAATTTAAAAATCATGACGTGTATAAAATATTCTATAAATATAATGTACCTGTTATAAAAGGTTTAGGTCATTCTATAAAAAGGTATGATTTGTTTAAAACGTTCCTTGGCATTTGGCAATTGGTATTTATACATATGTAAATGCATTTTTACTATAACAAATTCACACTTATTTAGTATATCAACATTAAAATTCCATTTATTTATTATTTGGTAATAAATTCATAATAATGATATTTATATCTATATGTTACAAATAAATTTATTATGTAATGTATGTTTATTTTTATTATTATTATTATTTAAGTGATCAAAATCATTAATTAGAATTCTTTTATAACTTAAAGTTCAACTAAAATTTCATTCATATATTAAAAAACCTTTCATTCTAATAATATAGTAAACTACATAAACAGAATGATAGAACAAGGTTTTTTGTTCATTTTTACCATTATGAGTATTGAAAATTTTGTGTGCCGACGAAAAATTGAGATAGCTTGGCTGGGAAATTTTGATGTATCTACCAAATAGTCCAAATAAAGGCTGTAATAAGAATGTAAAAAAAAATCAATAACAACTTTTCTTAACGTTTTTGTCTGTTTTTTTTTTTTTATTGTGCCATTTTATATCATTTTTTTTTCAGTATTATAAGTTTTGTTTTTGTTTTCATAATAAATGTTTAAATTTAAGTAACAAAAGGCTTCTTTTTATTGATTACGATTACCAAAATAATATATAAGCATTGAATTTCCAAATGTAAGATTAAAAAACGTTTGATTTTGGGGAATCCCTGACTGTTCGGGGAAAATTTAATAAACAGATTTTTATAAAGAAGTGATCTTTAACAAAAAAAATATATAGCTATACTCGCCGGAAAAGTAAAATAAATTAAAAAAACTATTGTTTAAAAATATTGAAAAAATAAACCATAACTTTTATGATCGTAATGAAAAAAATTTCTTATTTTGAGTCCTGGGTGTATTATAGCGGGCCAAAACTACTTAAGTTTTAATTGGCCTTAACTTACAAAAAAAAATACGTAAAAAAAGTTTTTAATAATAAAAATAAAGAGGTAAACCAAAAAAAGAAAGAATATATATATTTTTTAAAAGTGAGGAATAAATTATAAGAAAAGGTTTTCTAAAAATATACATATGTAGGTCATGCTTAAAAAATTTGTTTACGTAGAGTTTTTTTCTATATATAAAAATCTACTCCAGTAAAGGTTAAAACAAGAAAGTAAGAAATTCTTATTAAAAAATGTTCTTTTGTTTAAAGTCCGGGGTTTATAATTTTGGAAAGTTGTAGACATTTTATACGATGTATAATATATATTAAAGAAAAAAGATTATCTAAAGAATGAAGGCTCATAGACGAAAAAAAGAACAAGAAAAACATATATTTCAATATTAAGAGAAGAGGATTAAGTTTTTGAAAAAAAAAAAATTGGAATATTTATTTATACAATGTAGGTATGTAATTGTAATTTATACAAATTTGCCAAAGTAAGATTTTTTTTTTGAAGAAAATCAAAATTTTTTTTGCGATATCCTCTATCCTATGAAGAATTTTGAAAAAAATAATTCCCTTATTTAGAAATATTTGAGCCGAATTTGAAGAAAATTGATTTGTCAATCCTTAGTTATAAGCCCAAAAAGCAGTGGACACACGTACGTATATACGTACATACATATGTTTTTACGGCCTATATGAACTAGTTGGACTCTAAAACGGTAAATATTTGCAAAAAACTCGATACCACATTTTTGATGAGAATCATTTTCATACTTTAAAAGAAAATCATAGAAAACTGAAGTCCAGGTCGACGGAGAATTTCGTGGTTAAAGAACTTAAGGTACCTTAAGGTAAGAACTTAAGTAGTTTTTGGCTCAAAAAGCTCTTTAAACCGGTATAATTGCTAAGATGATAACCAAAATTCGATAACAAACACGGTACATAAAAAAAAAAAAAAAATGAAAATTTAGTTTTCAAAATCCTTTCAATTCTGTTAATTAAATTATGAACGTTCATTTTTCAAAAAGTGAGTGGTATTAATTTACTATAATGCAATTTAAATTATAACAACAATAATAAATTTGGAGCAGGTGAAAGTTCAAACAAAACCAATCTTGGTAACATAAAAAAAAATAATAACTGAACGCACTTTCATTATAACAATATAAAAAATACACAGATGAATACATGTATAAAAGCAAATCAAAACATTTTTAAAGCTTCACTAATTAATATAGATGAATAGCAAAAGGTGGTTTTGACCACAGGCCTTATATGTTACATCATTATATGTACTCTCTCTCATTACCTTTCTTTCTTGTAAAATTAGAGAACATTAAAAAATAAACATATATAAGTAGGAGAACCGATGCCAAACAGGAAGTGATGGTTGTCATATTATATGATATGTGGCTTATGTTGTGATATGATATGACCAAATAAACATATACATAAATTAAGCATTGTATTAAAGAAAAAATAATAATATTACTAAAATGATGATTTCTTTTCTTTCTGCATATATTATTATTATTAAGTACATGATAATAATTACGTAACTAATTAAAATAAATTACTAATACGTAAGTAACACACACATATGTGAGAATATACGAAACTTTTTAAACTATACAACATTTATTAATGAAATGATTCAGCGTAATAAATTTATTACTGTTAATATTAAAGTTGAGTTAATGTATTAAAGTTTAATTATAGTGTTCCGCATACACATATATATAAAACAATGGTTTTTTGCTATATTTCCTATATCAGATATCAAATTTTTGTTTTATTATGAAATGGTGTTATACTGTTTCTGAAGGACGTTGTCTTAAGAGTAAACAACTCATATTCGACCCGTATATATATTTTTGTGTATATATTTAAATACTTTAACAAATTAAATACTAACGACAGAATATAATTATTTAATAAACTTAGTTTTTTCCTCTTAATATTTTAACATTTTTACTTCCTTGTACGAAGTAAAGGAAGTATTGTAATAGCGAAAAATTTCGGTTTTCAGATTTCAACGGAAATATCCAATTTTACCATTCCTGAATCCATTTTGATTAGTTTCGGCGTCACGTCTGTACGTGTGTATCTCGCATAACTCAAAAACGATTAGCAATAGGATGTTGAAATTTCGGATCTAGGACTGATGTAACATCTAGTTGTGCACCTTTCCTTTTGATTGAAATCGACTGGAACAAAGATTTCCTATAAAGCCCAAAATTCAAAGAGTTTGGATTTTGGACTTTTTGTTAACTGCAGTAATAAGTCCTCATTGAGAGCATTTAACAATATATCATAAGTGGTACTTATTATCATTTGTTCCAGAATTATAGCCAAATAACATCCTAATTATTGAAATATTTGGATCTTACAAGGGGAAGGCACGTCGATTCGAATCCGACTTCATTTCTTTTTTTTAATTTAAATGTATTGATTTATTAATAATTATTAACCATAAATTTAATATTTATTAAAAATTATTAAAAAATATTTACACGAAATAATAATTCAATAATAACAAAAAAGAAGAATATGAAAAAAAATCTTTATTTTTATTAGTGAAATAACATTTTACGTACTATTCATTTAAAAACAAAAATGTATAAGTAATTTAATAGACGTACAAGGCAGTCATGTGGTGTCCACATCAGATTTTTTTTTAATAAGATGTGCTCATCAGAACGGGATTTTTTAAAATTTGATTAAATATTTAATAAAAATATTTATACTATTCAGATATATTTATCATCTAAGTTACGGGTATAAAAAGTCACTTATATCATCAAATCAGTGTCTAAATGGTAAAAATACCGGATGAACAATTGAAACCGAACTGAACTGTCTCGAATAGCAGTTATTTATGCATTTAAAAACTGCTACCGTCGCGGCTTCTACTTTTTTTAATTGGTTAATGCTTCTTAGAACCGGACTTGCTTTAATATGAACACAGCCTTAACGGAGAGCAGGGGGAATTATTTACCTCCTAAACTACTACTGCTATCTTTGTACGAATAATTCTGACCAACATCGTGAAGAAACGCAAGTTGGTATACACGAAGACTTCCCCATAATATTATCTGAGATAAGCATGCCAAATTCTCTCAGGATTGCTTCTCTGTGCTGCAATAACTGATCACACTCTAACACCATGTATTCTGCGATGTCCTCCTGCAAGTCACATTTCTTGGAGGGTTTCGTGCGTTCAAATGTGCTTCAAAATCACCGTATAAGGTAGGAAACTGGATCAACTCGTACTTCAGTTCCTCGTGTTTGCAGTCCAGCCATCTCTGGAAGTCTGGGATCAATATGTACAGGTCCATCTACCCGACATCGACTAATCCCAATAGCTGTAACTATTAGTTGCATATATTACTACTTTCATCTATTATCATTATTAGTTGTAAACTATTTATACTTAGATTTATTTTCATTCTTGTAGTTGTGTAATTCTAAAGTGCCATATTCGATCGAGTAAATGTTGCTATTGTGGAAGTACATAATATACGTTCTGGATCCTTCCCAAATATTCACAGAAAAATTTCCGATTGCCATTATCCCAGTAAAGAGTAGTGCATTAGATTTGGTTACAAAATACAGCGACAACGGGGTCCGTTTCAAACTGAAATGAAACAGGTAACCTTAAGATGAAAGTCCAGTGGCCATATCTACTTTATTCAATGTAAACGTTTTGTTGATCCAAAAAAATCTATACGTAAGTTATCACAAAAAAAAGCGGTCTAAAATACATATTTTAACGTAGCACATTTTAAATTCATGATTTAAATTTGAAATCGTTAAAAAATAAAACAGATTTAAGAAAAATCTCTCCTAAAAAGTAAAAAATAGGGTTTTTTTATATTTTTATTCTATAAATTTAGATATTTTGAAGTAGGCACCGAATTAAAAGTTAGTAAATTGTTATTGGTTATTTACTTTTAAATTAGCATCTGTTTCTAAAATTAAAAATATAGAATACTATTAATGCTGCAAATACAATACACTTTGGTTTTATCACTTTATTTTTATCACTTTAGTGCTCATCAACCCACCCAATTAATGACGTTATCTGTTAAATTTACACTTAAAATTATTCTCAAATTCCAATAAAGACGTTACGTCTTTACCAATCGATCGATTGGTTCCTAAGTTTTATTCAAACATCGTTATACACCAAATTTATATGTGGATATGCTGATTTACATATAAAAACACAAAGAATAATCATATCGAACCAGAATAAAATATGTGATATTTTTCCAGGAGGGAAAAATTATTTTTATTTTGTCTTTAACATTTGCAGAAATATTACCCTTTAATAACGAAAAAATATCCAACAGGCTTTGTTTTATAAAACGTTAAAGTTATAGATTATATATATATATATATATATATAAATATAATAAATAAATATAAATATAAAAAAAATATATATATATATTTTTTTGGCATTAAATCTAATAATTATTCAGACAAAAATGTTGTACGAAACTACTACTGAAACACAGACAAAATAATAAACCAGTAGCATTAAATTATTTAATTTCATTTCAGACTGGTTTGTATAAATTCTTTAAATGGATTAGGCTACGTATAATAAATGAGAAAACTAGCTTCACTACATAGTCAGCCGGTAAATTTATTTTTACTGCTATTCAACATTAAATTACAGCTATTATAAAATAAAAATTACAGTAATTATGACATATATACTGTAACAATTATTTATGTAATGTTTTTTTTTTTTATATTATGATAAGTTGATTTCATTTTTTATATTCATAATATTTGTATCTAGTTAAAAATTTAAGTGTTTTTCAAGGTCTTACCCAGCATATATTATTTTTGTTGTTTTATTAATATTTTTGTGTAATTATAAAATTAATTTAATTACAAAAGTAAATAATCCGTAAAATATTTATAATATTTTTAAAAGATCTGTGTGTAGAATTTTTGGCAGTGTGTACCAATGTACATGCGCGCGCGTGTGTACGTGTATGTATAAAATTATTTTTCTATTTAAACGTAAAAATAATGAGTAGTTAATTAATCATGTCATTTATACGAATTATTTAAAAAATATAAATTAAATGAGATCATGTAATGAAAAGCATATAAAATTTTGTGTGTAGTTTGGCATGACATTCTTATTTTTAACACATTTTTTTTATTTTATATTTTGATGTAATAATTTATAATTATTTTTTGAGTACTAAATTTTAATTTTAATTATCTATTGGAAAAAGAAAGTTTTATTTAATAAAAATACCGGGTGGGCCGAAAGAAGTCTTACACTTATTAGGTATGTACTGTACAGCAGATTTATATGTAATTGTTACAATCATATTTGGTCAATACTCTTTATGAACAGTTATTTAAATTTTTTAACACAGTTTAATCTCGTAAGTGCTCAAATTGATCTCCTTCAACACTGCAACATGCTTCAAACCTTTCCGTAATACAATGACACACAGTACGACATAAAACCTTATCTAAATCAATTTCAATAAACGCTTCTAAGATGAATTCATTTAATTTATCCACTATATGGGGGGGGGGGGATTCTCTCCAAAATCTTGTTCTTTACGACACCCCAGAAAAATAAATCGATTGGTATTAGGTCAAGTGTACGTGGTGGCCATTCGATGATTTCCCTTAATCCTAACCAAGGTTGTGGGAAGGTTTGTTTAAGGTAGTTAGTTCCTTACTACCAAAGTATAATAGAATGGTGCTCCATCTTACTAAAAGAACAGTTCAGCGAAGTTAGCTCAGGTTCTGAGTTCTGAGCACTACGAAGTCATGAAGCAATTCTAGATAATTCACCCCATCCACAGTTCCATCAAAGAAAACTGGCCCGACAACACCTTCGCTGGACCATATGCGCCCCACATTGTGATGCCAGGCTGGTTCATGAGGATTGTCATCAGCTCAGAACACTACCCCTATTCACGTGACTTGACAATTTGACAAGTCCATTTGGCAAGCTTTATGTGACCAGATGATCTTTTCAAAAGATCTGGTTCCAAACAGTTTTGGTCACGCATCAGATCATAGAACCGCAACCGGCGATCGTAGTCCTCCTCCAAAAGACCATGCACCAATCGCGCAGTATGGTTTTAACCTAAGCTTTAGGCGTCGCAAGGAAGTTATTCGTATGGATAGTTCGATAGAAGCACGTCTTGTAGACGTCTTTGGAATGTTCGCAAAAGTTAGAGTAACTTTCATCTGATTTTCTTCTGTCATGGAAGTCTTAAGATGTCCAGATTTCAGTAAATTAACCACCGAACCTGTGCTTTCAAATTTATTTCTTACGTGATAAATGTAGGAGTTTTAAAAGCTCCTGCCATGCTGGGCGCACCTGTTCCACATTTTCAGAATTCTAGTACTGCTTCAGCATCCACATTCTTTCTTCTTGATTTTAATTGTTTGGCAGTGTTGATAATTACGCGTAAAAAAATTAAAAAAAGACAATAAAAATCAAAACCTACATTTGAGGAAATAACTGTAATACTACTTTAGGTTCACTCTGTATAAGCAAAAATTATGTACCATCAGTTCTAGAACAGAACGTTTTTTTTATATTTCGATGGTATTAACATACTAATATAAAAAGCGTTGAAGAATTCTACACAAGGATTTGAACTTTGATCAGTATAAAATGATGGTGCCAGATCTACTTGAGGGTAATAGAGCAAACTGGGTGACATACTGTACAAATTTTTTTAACTTGTTTACCGATGAATGGTTCTGGTAATGAATAATGAAGCACAATGAACAAACAAAATTTTCGTTACTAATCTAATACGAACCCTAAACAGCCACTTCTGCGTCCTCTTCACAGTCTACGTGTAACTCTGGTGTGGTCAGACAAGTTTTGGAATCATAAGCCCTTATTTCTTCGAAGAGAAAGGGCATTTGGTGACAGTTAGTTAATTCCGGCCGGTACACAACGATGTTACAATATTTTCTTGCTCTGAACTGCTTCGTGGTGTGATCTACTAGAATTTGGTGTGGTTCCAGCAGGATGGAGTAGCAACCCATGTTGCCGGACCATCCATGGCGGTGGTTCGAGAGATGTTTTCAGGCCACGTCATTTTCATAAGAGATGTTGCATGGCCGGTACGCTCTCCATACCCGTCAGTATGCGACTATTTTTTGTGGGCTGTCAAAGGTCTGTAGCAAGCATGGCCAAAATACGGCCCGCGGGCCGGATCCGGTCCGCGTAATGAATTTATGCGACCCGAAAAATGTTTTCAAAATTAGCCTTTTTTATAAGCAATTGAATAATGGAAACGAAAAAAAAAAAAATTACCAAGAAATATTAGTAAGTAATCCTCAGCTCAAGTTATATTTATGAACAAACCTTTTCTTTAATGAATCTAAATAAAAGTAAAACAAATTCCATAATAAAATTTTGTTTACTTAAATGAATGGTTTTTTATTTAACATTTTTAATTTTAATAACTCGTTCGGCCCGTGAAAAAAGTTTTCTTTCCAATTCCGCCTGGATGCAACAACTGTTGGCCACGCCTGGTCTGTAGTATTCATCAAGAGAACTAATAATATTAACGAACTCAAAGTCTCAATATAATAAGAAATCGATGAAAAAGAATGCAATAAGTGATGTGAAACCTACGGGATAGACTGCAACAGTGTGTAGAAAATGGTGGAAGACATTTTGTCTGATATATTATTGGTACACTAATAAATGACATTATACGTGCTGTAATCACATATTAAAACATAATTATATTTTGTATATTTTTCCCATTTTTAAAATCGTAAATTTCCTGTGATTCACCCTGTTTAACGGTACATATGGATCAGTGAAGAAAGCGCTGGGAAACCATGTTATTTCTTATTTTCCCTAATAAGCCAAGCATGATATAATGAATATCCTTGGAAATGACGGCATCATTTATGGCAATAATTTATGACTCATGTCAGGTCATCCACACCATCATGTTTATGACACATAGCAAATATATATGTATATTAGGTTAGTTCATTTATTTAACTCTTACCTTCCCCTCGGTACATTGATAATTCGAGGCAAGGCTGAATCAGTTATATTTTAACGATATTAGCTTTTCAATATTACCACTGAACATTATTTTGTTGTTATATTAGAATTAACAACACTTCTTATTACAAACTTCCAGGAATATTACGAGTATAAGCAAAATATGTTACACTCACTTTACGTACAAGAAAATACTTTTAGTTCCCGATTCAACAAAGCAACAAAAAACATCCGGAGTTCATATTAATCAATCGTTAATATTAAGTAATTAAGAAAAAGATTTTATTAGATAATTTACAAACTGAAGTTAGTGTACGGCTAATAATAGAAGTAATAAAAAAAAACAATTTGTAGAGAAATAATAAAATATGTTTTGTACTACATATATATATATATACATATATATATATATATATAGAAAGAAAGAGAGAGGCAGATAGAAAATCTGAGGTAAGATAGGAAATGCGGTAATCAGACCCTGATTACTGCATTTATAATGAAAAATATGATAAAATTTATGTTGGCGGAGTATTACAAGGTCATATACTATCTCTATGGTAATCCAGAATTATATACAGGTTATTTTTTTTATTAAAATGGTTTACTCATGAAAACATTTATTATTACTTATAACCTGACCGATCTAATAGATTATAAAAGCCTATTTAGTAACTTACTAACATATTTTTAAAGTCATTCTTACAAAAATAAAACTTTCAACCCACTTACAATGCACGCCTACTTAAAAAAAATTCTCCGCCTTAGTTGTTTCTAATCTTAAAAAAAAAAATTATATATTTTAATTTCAGTTGAAACGTTTTTATTTTTACTTTTTATTTAAATCATTAAATAAGGTCAAATGCGGTAATTTATAAAAGGATGGAATACATTTCTATGTGGGTGTGCTTGTGTGAATGTATTAGTTTTTTTTTATGTAAGTATATAAATAAGATTGTATCCTGTTCAATCCTACAGGTTTTTGATAACATGTTAACAAAGTAATTACTTCCTATTATTTAACATAATTGCATAAATGTAAAATTTTATTTACGTAGCCTATAATTGCAATACATAAATTATTCGTTAGCTTAGTTTTTAAAATTTATTTGGTTTTTTTTTAATAGTAATAAATTTTATACTTTCAATTAATGTAGAATGTAATATACATTTATCCGTATGTATATTCCTCGTACTGTTTTATTTTTATAATATATTTCTTTTTAACCTTGATATTTATTACAAAATGAATAAATGAGAATTGGTTAATCGTAAACAGATTAATCATATTCCAGTTTTATACATATATATCAATAAAATTATTTCTTAATTGGACTATAGATTTCAATGAAAATATATAGAAATTCGTCAGCTTCATTGTAAAAATAATTCCATCTTAATTTAAATAATATCGCAATTCAAACATAAATTTACAACATAATCATAAAACCGAATTTCTTAAGCTTTCAAATGCGCAGAAGTTAAATTGATGTTTAACCCAGTTAAGGAACTTTTCATAATATTACTTTCAAATCATTTAAAGTTTTTTTCATCGTTTTCAAGATTAATGATCAATGGGGTCAAATCGGAATTAATTTTTAAAAAGTTTTTGCAATTGTAGTTAAATATTGAGTAATTAAATCGATAGAATTTAAAAACACAATGGCATAATTGAATTAAAAATTTGTGTAGGGCAAAGGCGAGAATGTTACACAACCTTTACCGCTTTTTTTTATTTAGACAATTTTCTATAAAATATTTACAGAGTATATGCTAAATTCTGCGTTAGTCTTGGCTTCACTTTCTTTGTTATTCGTCATTCGTTATATATCTTCGAACTTTTGTGGGT
Organism: Lycorma delicatula; assembly: GCF_047948215.1. NCBI lineage: Eukaryota > Metazoa > Arthropoda > Insecta > Hemiptera > Fulgoridae > Lycorma > Lycorma delicatula. The sequence continues at coordinate 56,379,818 of NC_134463.1, forward strand.
CCTGAAAACCCATAATTCAACAATTCATTTTCTATAATATTTCTTTCTATAAATTTTTTTTACAGTTAGGTATAAATGAAATATGCGATTACTGTACTCATAATTTCAAGTGTAGATAAATATTTTTAGAAAAAATGAATATAAAAAAAAAATAAACGATTAGAAAGAACCTTTAAGTAGTTAAAATGTAAAAAAAACTTTTTTTTTTCTTTTGTTAAAATACAAATTTAATTGAAATTCAGTTACGAGTTGATATGCAATGTGTTTAATGCGTAGAATAAAAAAAAAAAAATTTCATGTAAAATCGTATTGAAATATTTTTCTACTTTATCTTCTTTTTTTTTGAAAAACTACGACTTCATCGTTCTATTATAAAGCTAGACTTTGTAATATACAGGGATACAATAAATAGTTACTACTATTCTATATTGGGTGTTGGCATATTATTAGATTTTGTTGGGAGATGAACCAACAGCCAGCTGGCTGTGACTAGCGTTTGGGAGCCAGTTCCAATAGATCAATCGCGATTGGACGTAGTCATAGTAACAAACATCACCGCCATTTTTTCAAAACATAAAATTAACGAATCATCGTTCAATGAATTTAATAACCTTGGAAACATCAATTGCTGATAAATTGTTCTCATCTTTTGAAAAAGCGTGAATATTTTTTACAGTTCAGCCCTTTTCCTATCGACCAAATTTAAAAAAAAATCTAATATACTACAACTATAAAAGAACGGTATTAGCTCTTTTGCTACTTATACCTACTTATTTTAGATAATGCCGATCTCCGTGGCGGAGTGGTAGCGTCTCGGCCTTTCATCCGAGGGTCCCGTATTAGAATCTTGGTCAGGCATTTTTCGCCCGTTAAATTAATTCATTTTTTTATTAAAAAAAAAACTGTACACATATAAGAATTTAAAAAAATTTAAAAACAAAATAATTATTCAAAAAACTGCAATAAAGACGTTAAAAATAAATTATTTAGGATAACAGTGCGGTATAAAATTCTTTAAACCCAGAAGCTAAATAGAACTAATGCACGAAATATTTTGATTTTACTTACTTGAAATTTTTATAAAACTTCAGATGAATCATAATATATAAATATTCTGGAATTTTTTTTTGTTCTTAACGTAATCTTAAATTCTTTTCTTATTTTTTAGCTGTTCTTTAACCTAATATTCCTTTTCTGTTTGTCATTTTCAATATCATAAAAACATTGATAATAAATAGAAACCTGATATTATATACAAATCATTCCTGAATATAACAAAAATCAATCCTCAAGAACATACATCCATTTTTATAAATATTTAACCCCGCCAAAATATTAATTTAAATGAGTGACAAGCCTGTTGTTACTGGATAAATATTAAAAAAATAATAGATGCTAACATTTTCTTCATGAAAAAACTGGTATAGAAAACAAATTCTATAAATTTATTAATAAAAAAATTTAATTTGGATTAACGTGTAAAATATTATTAATACAAACACATTTATTTACTTAAATGTCAAAAACAATGATTATATTAATATTAATTCTATATGTAATATCAAGTTTTTTTTTTGTTTTATGAAATGGAATAATAGAAATTTTCAACATATAATTGCGCTATTGAGAAATAACAGTTTATAAAAGATAAATAATAGTACCGTACATTAATATTACATATTAATATCTAAGAAAAGATGTTTCAGGTGAAAAGAAACTGCTGTATAATTATATATGAATAATTAATAAATGTATGATAAAATACATATGTATGTACATATGTTAGTGACAGTCAATCATAATATATTTACGTAAATAAAATAAATATTCATTTTAAATTGTATAATTTATTTATAATTATAACAATATATATATTGTTTCACAATCATATTTATTTATCATATTCTGAAATGATAAATGAAGTTTTTCTTGAATAACACTATATTTTTTCTTGAATTTCAATTCAGAGAAGATAAGTTTTTTAAATTTAATACAACCATAGGATATCTTTTAATGTTATCTGATATAATAGAAATATATTCGAATTATTTTACGAAAAAAATTAATATAGATTCTGGATTAGACAATATTTTCTCCACTTTTTTCTAATATTCTTATTGTTATAAAAACTTTTAGCAGATTATGAGCTAACTTATATTTATATACGAAGTTTTGAAATAGATATTTAATCAAAAAATATGGATGTTAACCAAACTCAGATTTCTTCTAAGTTCATTGCGTTGAATAAATTATGTGGAGCTGTAGTGGTATATAAAGTTTTTCTTCTTACAAATCATTCTATTTATGTTTGGAGCCTATATAAACAAATGTCTAAGCGTTCATCGGTGGACTGTGTCTTAGAGATCACTAAAAATGATTAATATGGCATATCTATTATTAAATTATATATATATATATATATATATATATATATATATATATATATATATATATATATATACAATACTGATATAAAATGTATTATATGTCGATTATCTTTATTATTCATATTCCTGCAGATGCTAAATTTTCGAAAGAGAGACGGATGCGTGTAGATGTTTGTTGATCATAGCGGTTTTTACTAACCTAACCTTACGTAGGAATAGTTTATTTACATGTTCCAGGAAAAACTGAAGAGGATTATATGATGAAAATTTATTGTTGTTTAAACTAAACAATTAAGCAATTAAACTATTAATTTTAAAAGTAATATGCCTGAAGCAGTGGCGTAGCGTGGGTTTCAGCCGCCCGGGCAGTAGGTCAAATTCGCCGCCCCCTTATTTAGGTATTTAAATCCAAAAGGTTCCAAAATTTACAGAAATTCTAAAGAAATTTTCGGCAATAAATTTGTTATTGTGTATTGTACAAGATAAAAATAAAGAAGTCATGTGTGTATGTTTTATAATACAATAAACACATTTGTTACAAACATTCTTACTCGTATGCCACTTATTGATATATACACAACATTTATTATATTCGTCGACAAGATTAAGTTATTATTTTTCAAAAAATTTTTCGACAAAGTTCAATAATTTAACAATCACAAATCACAACACGCACTTAAAGAAAATCATGAATTGAAGTTAAGTGAGTCAGTGAGAATTGGACGACTGATGTTGCAGGTGTTATTAGACAATATTGAAATCTATTCTTAATATGAAAGAATTAATTCTCAATGAATATTCGTCGTGAACAATCCGAACACAAAATAAAACACGAGAATTAGCGCAAGGCAACTGATTTACACAGGCTATGTTGCCAATCGCTACAGCAAGCGAGATGACTATGCTCACTTAAAGAAAGGGAATTCCTCTGTTCCGTCACAGATTAAATAATAAAAAGTCTTGTGCTCATATTAAATCCATTTTGAAGCCTATTTGGACTTATGGGCTTGAATTTTGGGATACAGCGAGCAATTCCAATATTGATATATTTGAACGCTCCAGACAAAAACGCTGCGAAAAATGCCAAACATACCCTGGTACATAAACAATAACATCATATATAATGAGTTTAAATTGCGAACCGTTCGACAGAAAATTTCTCTGGCCAGCCTACGATATCATAATCGTTTGGATCGGCACCAATTTATATGGCAGTCAATTTATTTGATAACATACACAGTGATTTTTCAAGATTGATGAGAAACAGTATTCTTGATTTGATTTATCGTTTCAATTAGGTGACTTTATAGTCCGGGCTTACGAAGTGCTCTTCTATTTCAATTCGATATTATTATTAAGACACAAACCACTGGGTCTGTGGCTACTTAATGTTGGTTCAAATAGATCTTATTTACTTATTGTTCAATTCTCTTACTGAACAGATTGTAAAATTGCTATGCCGTTATAATAAATAAAGAAATAATAATCGGTCCGAATTGCAGTTGCGACAAAAATATGAAAAGAAATGGTTAAAATGTTTAGTTCAGATTACAAGGTATTATTATTATTTATTGTAAAATTTTTGCCGTTCCCACCGCCCCCCGCTACGCTTCGCCACTGGCCTGAAGACCAAATCTGATAAAAAATACAGCCACGAAAAACTATCATTAAACAATGATAAATTTTAAGGTCTCGGCAAACATTTAATATAGCCGTTGTTTTATATTGACATGAAGAATTTTGACCTATTCATAATTACCTCAATGAATGTTGATATATAACTGAATGTAAAATTTGAGCTATTTGAAGAATAAATAAGTTTACTTCCAAATAATATACAGAGTGATTCAAGAGAAAAGGGAAATAATTTGGGAACTGAATGTACAGCTTGTAATAAGGAAAACAAAATCATACAAATATGTCCAAAAACGCTTTGTTATCGGGTTATGGTTTGCAAAACATTTTGCCCGGATTTCAGTTCCGCCGGTGAAATTAAATTATACTGAAATTTTTGACATTATATACAGAATAACTTGATGGTTTCTAATGATTTTTTCAGCTGAAGAATCGAATAAAACAGGTTCTAGAACTGTATCTCCCTTAGTTTTCGTTATCCAATGTAAAACAGAAAAACTGGGTGACGAGAAAACGGATTTTAGGTGTGACGTACAATAATTTTGTTAAATTATAAAAAATAATCTGGCCTCATCAAGGAACGCGAAGATACCATTAGGTTGGTGTCAGAATAATCACTAAATATTTTACAATTCCATTTCAATATTTCCGATATGTGTGTCCGCTATTGATTAAAAAACTACTGGACCGATTTACGCGCTGGTAAAAAGGGAGAAAGGGAAAAAATCGAAAAAGGTATGAAGGGGAAAACGGAAAAAAGGAAAATGGAAATAAGGAAAACAGAAATAGGGAAGGAAAGGGAAATGGGGAAATAGAATATTATAAAAATGAAAATGGGAAAAGGAAAAGGGAGAATGAATAAAAGGGAAAGGTTACATTTTTGAAAGTTCTGTAATGTTCATTTTGTTAATGTTTTATCTAACTTTCAATTGTGTTTATTTAATCAATATATATATATATATATATATATATATATAGTTTATATATATACTCAAATCTAGCAATAGCGAAGCAACGCCGGGTCTGATAATTTTCTGAATAAAAGCTAATCTGCTAGTAATGTATGGATTACTTCATCCATCCTTTGTCCATTTATACATTAAACAGGAATATTATATAACTTTTGATATATTACGTTAAAAAGTATTAATATTTCAATGTTTCATTATTCATTCTCCTTTATATCATATTTCATTAATGTTATACTTTACTGTTATATATTTTCAAACCAAATTTCTCCCCTAGTTTTAAATCAGTTTTGGTTTCTGCTAAAAGAACAATGTCCTCTTAAGATTCTTGTTTTATTTTTTCTTCTACGATAATTACAACATCTTGAAAAATGTGTCCTTCAATTCCTGTACTCCTTTTTCTGTAAGTAAAAAAGGAATGAAGTTAAGCTAACTTTTCTTTTTTTTCCCTCCTCTAATCAGACCTATACTTTTTCATCTCCTATTTTTATCAATGTTACCTGATTTCTACAAAAATTGTATTTAATTCTTCTTTAGCTTTATACCAACATACATGTATTTAAGTCCATTGTTTAGTGTTAACATATTTTGTTCATCTATTGTACGAATTTTGCCTCACGATGTATTGAGAGGCTAATTCATCGCACAATACAGGTGGCATATCTTCAATAAATATAATTTCATTTAGTCAGCATATTCGACTCCTTCCAAATAACTAGGGCTCCGGTAGGCGCACTCCAACTAGCTCACAGGTGCTGGTACCGAAAGGACTTCAGCGGATGGACTGAAGGCGAATCACGCCGGGGTTAATAGGCTCAAAAGCTTAGTGTCTCCCGGTCAGAACCAGTAAATAAATTTCACGATGGTCCATACGGATAGGAACACAAATTACCAAATCCGTCCATAAATAAAACTTAAAATTTATAACCGCCACTAAATAACCAATGAAATCCGCCCGATAATAGAAAGATACAACAATAAGGGCATTGTCCAGGCTCTGCGATCTGTAGGGAGAAATATTGAAACTCCCGCCATTCTTGCGTTCCGTTCCGTTCCAATAAATAAACAAATAATTAGATAATGCTTTATTTAAATATCTAGATCATTCTTTTGCTACTGACATTTACTTATAAACACACTATACAATAATTTAGGTTAAACGTTTATTAAGTTTTTAATGTCGACTTAAAAGAATACAATTATGAACTAAGGTAATATGTTCTTCATGTAAAAGTAACTGTTAAGAAAAAAATAGTTTATAATAAACCAATTAAATAAGAAAAAATAACATATGCTTCCATGATCGAACACGTATATTATCAAATTCTATTTTAGATCTACAAATACCATGTAGGAATTAATTTTTTTTAGACCTGCTGTCTAAAATTATTCTGATGCCCTTCTTCGTAACCCCATTCTTTCAAAAACCGAAGAGGTATTTATTTAATACGACTTCTATCGCACGTTTTATTTTCTGTAAACTCTCTTAAAAACTATTTTTGATTCAAGATTATTTATTATTTATTATTTATTTTTATTCAAGATTTTTTTTTTTCACTTTTCTGTAAATTTTTGATACTGGTTTATTTATTTGAACCTAAAAAAGAAACTAAATTACAAAAGATAGAATAATAGTAACGAAAATACACAGAATTTTTCCTCGGAAAAATTCACCTTCAAGGGGGCTAGAGCATCGTTTTACGGCTTAAAATCTTCCCTGGGATAACATAATTGTATCCTAAAAATTTGAAAGCAATCGGTTGGTTGGTTCTCGCGTGATGTTGCAAACATACAGATCCATAAACTTTCGTATTTAAATATTAGATTATAATTATTAAGTAAATGCAATAGACTACATTTATTTATTATTTAGTTATTGAGTTTTAAAACTACAGTAATTTTTTATGAACATTTTTTTACATCAGTAAAGTTCTTCCCTCTTTTTTTGTTGTTATTTATAACGAAAGTTATTATTTTTATATTTTAAACAATGAAAAACGAAAGTTGTTTTCATGTTAAACAAGGACATATTTAGTCACTATGCGTAGATGTAAGCTGGCGCTTTTCGTGTTTATAGTGACTAATACAAATCGAAAGAGTCGGTCGAGTCAAATGGTTAAACAATAACAAGCTAATTTAAACGGTAAGCTTATCAATAAGAGAAATAGGAAAAAGGCACGGTTAGTCGGTTACTTGTTGCTCTAGCTTACAAGATGATATGTTTTAACTGTCATCATTTCAATGACCTAGATTTTAGCGAGTAACTTGAATACAAATGCTTCATTATATATTCTGTTCGAGGGTTCTTTGCAAGTGGGAAGCCGACAGTGAGGGATAACCATGTTTGTTTTTAGTTAGTGTTTTTTTCCTAACAGATATGTCTGGTTTAAAATATATTCCCGTCATTCTTTTCCTTATCTTTCCGAGGACAACAGCAAAACCAGATTTAATTCTACTTCTCAGCTTCCTTCTTCATTTAGCCCTCTATTAATTTTTTTATTTTATAACAACAAAATCTTTATTTTTTCTCAAATACCATTACAGTATTTCTAAATTTAATCTGTTACATCTTTACACATGTGTTTATGACAAGATTTTCAAAGTTCAGAATTGTTGATTAACCTTTGGAACCTGTTAATTAAAGTTCCAATGTTAAAATTTATTAAAAAACAAGAAAAAGATGATTAAGAATGTGTCACATTCTATTTTTAATAGCTTCAACAAAAAAAAAAAAAAGGAAGAGATTCTCAAGACCAATTTGCCTTTATTTATTTGTTTATTGTTTTAAATATTTATTAAAACGTTACATATTAATTTCTCTTTTTTATTTCTTAGAGGATGTTTTTCTGTTTGTTGTCTTTCTCGTTGTAAGTTATTTCTAGATAACTGAAATTTAATCACCTTTAAAAGAAAAATTAAAGAATCTAAAACAGATAATTTAAATTGTTTTTTAGTATTTTATTCTTAACATTGTTTAATAATACCATAGTGCTGTATATGCTGTTGTTATTCAAATTATTTTTATCATTTAGTTTTAGATATTTATTTTTCGTAACTTTTAACGTTTTATTTTTTTTTCTATAAGAATTATATTTATAACTCGCTCCCCGTCGCAACTTCCCCTGCGCTATGTGGTTATTTGAGTTTCCCGTAGCGGTCAACTTTTAATTTTATATTTTTTCTCACGTAACCGGAGGCCCAGTCATATATACAGTAACGGTAGCAGTGGCGCCGTATACCATCGCACCCCTTTAAAATTCGAAATTAAAAAATATCCGAAAATCGTTTATAAATATTTATCTGAAGAGTATTCGCAAGCCCATATTTACTGAATATCTCTTTTACAATAGTCCGGGATTGGGAAAATTTACAATCATTATTTAATTTTTTTTTTTATTTCTTCATCCCCTTTCAAGATCGAATTTAAAAAAATCTAGAGATTGGTTTATTAACATGAAGATTACTCACCAGAAAACAGGTTGATTTCTTCATTTGTTACGGAAAAAATAAAAAGTAACAGGATTTAAAAAAAAAAAATCAACTATCCATTTTAAACCTTGAAATTCGGAATTTAAAAAATCTAGAAATTGGTTTTTTGATATTCATAATCAATCACCTCAAACCCAGCTCACACAGTGATAGACACTCACAATTCACAAGTCATTAAAGTTTGTGCTTCAACCGGCAAATCTTCACTACTACATATATATATATTTTTTTTCGACATTTTTCGAGATGAACTATATCTAAAAACCTTCTCAGTTATGCCAAGAAACATGGGTAAAAATTTGGTTGGGATTGATTGAGTAGTTTTTTTATTTATCCCGAACAAACAAAAACTCTCTTCCTCTTATATAATAGTATAGACTAATATTTAATTCGATTCGTTTTATTTCTTTAACTAAAGAGTTCAGTAAAAGAACTTTAAAATAATACATAAAGAGTTTTTAATAATCCTGCATTAAAAAAATATATATATATATATATATATATATATATATAATTTGTTATAAAACATTTTAGTAAGAAACCTTAGTCGTATTTTATTAATAGATGGTAATATACGTATTATGGGAGTTCATGATGCATATTATTCACAAGATCGATTATTATGTGAAATCTAGAGCAGGTTTATCTATTGTTTTTTTATTATTTTATGTTTCAATAGAGCGATAGTGATTATGAAACAAAACAATATTACCAAGAAATAATTACTATTTTTTATTTTATTATTTTGTTTTAAAATTCTAACAAATATATATTATAAAAATGTGGTATGTGTGTGCGCGCGCGTGCGCGTACATTTTTGTGTTTATATTAAAATTATTTATACGGAATATAACCTTTTTTTAAATTTTAATTCAAAGGAAAATTGGATCTTTATGTTAATTGATAATAATTAAAGTTTGTAATTTTCCAGAAGGTTGAAAAGTGCTTTTATTACAAAAAAAAAACAAACTGAAAAAACACTTTTTTATACTTAAGTTTAAAATATTCTAATATATAAATATAATATTAAAATAAACTGTTAAATCTATTTAAATATTTTACAATTATGCGTACATTATATTTTCAGTAGATACTGAGAAAATTTTATATTCTTTACGGAAAGAAGAAACAAGACAAAAAAAAATCGACTCATAAAGCGAATTATAAAAAAAATTAATTACTAAAGTAAAATAAAAAATAATAAATATTTCTAAAAAATTTATAGAAAGACAAACTATTAATAATAAACAGATTAATTCATAGCCAGTTTACTTCAGAAACAAAAATATTAATTAAATGAAACATTATATATTTAAATTAAAGTTTATTTATTTATAAATCTACAAAACGTTAAAGAACAGATTAAAATTCCGTACGTTAAAACGTGAAATCTTATAATGATAAATAATAAAAAAAATTCAGAGCCCAACTCCAGCTAATTCATCCATGAAAGCATGTTTTTATATATTTAGAAAAATAAAATTTATTTCAAATTATTTCCTAATTAAAAATTTTCCATTACCTAAATATGGCAAGCACTAATACAAAGAAGAAAACGATGTTATACATGTATCTACGTTATAGTAAAGGCCCGAGTTTGTTGTCAAGAGTTGAGATCTCAGAGATAGTCGTTTTTGGGAATGATTTTTTGTAGTATTTAAGATGAGTATATTATTCAGGGCAAAGTTGTTTTCGGCCATGAGGATATAGTTTAATGTTGAAAAAAATTATTACATTTTTCTTTATTCCGATCAAAATTATTCCGAGCATGTAGCTGTTTGGTGCAACGGATTGAATAGGTGCCTTAGATTTTTGTTTTGGACTGTTTTACAAGTAAACGCTTAAATGAATTCGAGCCAAGTTGGCCCGAGCTCCAAAGGGGCGAGGGCAACCGAGACGCGCCTTACGGTTGCATCGAAGACCAGACACGGTTTAAAAACTCTTTAAAAATTAAAATGTTTTCATTCTGGTTTTTTACCATATTTATGGCACTACTTATCGTACGTTCGTTTGAATCATTACTTTTTTTTTTGAATATTTATAATTTCATATCCTTTAGAAAATAAATGTAAAAGAAATACGATTATGTTCTGGATGTTATTCTTTCTGCGTGAAAGATAATTTTTTAAATTATCTTTAATTATAATTAATATTAATAATAATTTTGTAATTTATTTTTAATTTCTCAGAATACAATTATGAAATTTCTAATATGCTAAGGTAAAGCTACTTCCACCCTTCCCTTTTAGCTAATAAACTCTCCACTCACTTCTTCCTTGCGCGCGCGCGTGTGTGTGTGAGAGAGAGATCTCTACAAGAGGTTCATAAATTGAGGCCCGACCGAACTAATCATATTTTAAACCTAATTGCTCTTCGATATTGTCCCTGACCACTATTCTATTGCTGAGTTCTAATTACTAAACGACATATGAATGTTTAAAGCTACAAGTACAAACATTACATTAATAAGTAACGTAGCCGCCTACGGTTCCCAAATCAAGAAAGTTGCACTAGATACGTGCAGATGTTAATAATACAGTACGAATTTATCAATCAATATATTTTTCTACGTTCAGTAAAATTCTCACAGAATCTACGGTTATGAGCTTAGTGAAATCCACATTTTTTTCTTAGATGAAAATTAATAATTTCAAGAGAAAATTGGTTAATTGGTTCCAAAAAAGTGGAATTATTAAGGAAAAATCGTAACAATAATTTTTATATTTTTGATGTACAAAAACCCATTAATGGGTCATTAGAATTTTAAATTATGCTGCTTAAAATATGTAGTTAAATAGTTAAGAGGATACACCTTTTAAAATGGAAAATATTGAATTAATTATTATTTTTACGGCTGTATTATAACGTTTGAATCACCCAGGTGGAACCTGAATCATAATGATACTGATGATAATGATGGTCATTACGAAACAAATTTTCACTATGATAGAGTTGTTCAACCAATGAAAAACCTACTCCTTTCAAAAACCAATCAGAAGCGGGAATATTGTTTAATGTGTCAGCAGTTTTTTTAACTTTAATTTTAATCCGATTTAGTACTTAGTAGCCAGAGGTTAATTTGAAAGTACACCAACAGGTAACTAAGTTTTTATATTACACTGTTTATCCTTTTGTTAATTATGTCGGATTCTGAGGGAGAAATGTTTTTAACACCGATCGATATTAAAGAAAAAGCAGAACTTATGACTTATAACCTATTGCCACAGAAATGTGTTTTTTGAAAAAAAAAAAATATTCCGTAACAATATATTCTACCATTGATTTAAATCAATAATCCCAATAACTTCTCAGCCGTGAAAAAACTTCGGTATGCCACTCTCTATAATGGCCATTAATGCACTCTTGCGAAATTTAAGGCACTCGCCAAGGCGAGTGTCGTAACTTGTTTTGCACTCGTGCATTAATGGCTACCATTATAAGCTTGTTGCATAACGTATATAAAGTTGCTCTTGTATATATTTCTTCCGAAATTGGTACAGAAATTTTAAACTTTATTACCCCGAAATTAAATATTTACTAAAATATTACTATTCATTTATATAACGATCGTTTTTTAAGTTAATTTTTTGTCATTTGAATATTTTTCATGCTCTTTTTTAACCTATTCTTCTTTGAATACAATTTTTTAACTTCAACTTATTTATATTGATATTTTAAACAAGAAAAAAATAATTAAGACACCTAGAAATAACAGAAGCGTTTTTCTGTCAATTCTTCAAATGTAATCCTATTAACCACACAATCTATTAAAATACTGTCGATTTTTCAACGGGTCAAAGTTAAATCAGTATGCATCAATAAGAAATATTTCATATGAAACTATTACAAACACGATAAAATATTGTACACTGAACACGGTAAGATTTATGCATGTATTATTTTTTTTTTAACAATTAATAAAAGTCATAATTTAATTATTATGTATAATTATGAATAGATTTTTAAAATATATAATAGAGTAATAAATTTATAGAATTATTAATAATAACAATAGTAAAGCATCGTATTTAAATTATGTTTTGTATCCTATATTTAGATTTAAAATAGGGAGTGTCATTCTGGGTGCAATGCGCATGCAATTCAACCTTGTTTGTTGCACTAAATTGCATTGTGTATCATGCTATAATGTAATAGATTTAAGAAAAAAAAGTTAAGTGAAAGTAATGAATGACATAAACATCTTTTAAATTATATATATATGTGTGTATGTGTGTGCACACGTATTTTCATGCAAACTTAAATATAAGTTATTCAATGAAGTAAGTAGATCAGTGATTAAATATATAAAATTTATGAGATTCTTACTTAATTTCGAAGAACAGTTTAGTACAATTAACTACATTTTAATATGCACAAATAAATTAAGAATAAATAAAATTTATTTTATTATCATATGATCTAGGATAGTATGATTAAATCTTTTTTTATGTAAACATATATATATTTGCACGCAATCTCAAAAAAAAAAATAATCGATTTTCATTAAACGGCATCAAAATTTTCGCAATATTTCTGAGCGTGTTCTTTAGATATATTTTCATGTTGCATGAACACATGCAGCACTTAAATCATTGTAATAAACTGTATACATTTATCAAAATGTGTTAGATTTGTGTATGAATAATCTAACAAGTTATTTATTTTATTACGTAGAAAAAAATTATTTCATTAAGATAAATAAAATAATTTATTTATTAAAGTGATCTTCCAAAAACAAAATAACTAAAACAGCTATCTTTTTATTTATTGCATACTTTTTTAATCGATCTTTTTATTTCTTCCTTGGCATAGTAGTAGTGAAAGTGACTCAAAAAAATACTTTGGAGGCAATATTACGAGTGGGGGGCCGATCAAAGTTTACAAATATAATTTTTTTTTAAATTTTTTACCCATTAAATAATACTAAAATAAATACGTTAAAATAGTAAATATAAAAAAAAACTACAAAGTAAATTACAATTTAGGTGTTAATAAAAATTATTACAGCACATATTTATATATACGTCAAAGTGAGATTCAGAAAATTCAGTTATTTTCCTGGTATCATAACTCTACGGCTGTGTTGCAAGAAAGAAAGTATGGTAATCAGTCAAAAAATAAGGTATGAGATTTTTCGTGTTTCTCGACGTTTCATGACCCAGGGATTCAAAAAAACAAAACAAGAGATAAATATTAGAAATTAAAAAATACAACTTTCAAAAAAAAAAATTGCTCTTTAATATAAAATAATTACTAATATAGGATAATTGAAGAGCACGTGAACGACAATTTTGCATAAAATATAATTCTTTTTTCAAATTTATTTAAACATATATATATATATATATATATATATATATATATATATATATATATATATATATATATATGTGTGTATATAGCCTATAACACTCCCGGTAATGTAAGGTTTCCAACGCGAGATCATACATCTAAATCGGTTCAGCCATTGAGCTGGTACGGTGGAACGAACGAACAAACAAGCAAGCAAGCAGACAAACAAACATACACCCTAAATATATTACACTCCTTTTTGGGCAGTAGTACAAAAGGTAGGTAATGTTCGTACTTGCATACGTATATAGTATGAACGTGTGTTGGCTTGTTTGATAATAACTTTTAAATGGATACACCGATTTTGAAATCAATAGCTTTAGGGGTTGGGAAAAATTGTTTTTTGGGGTCAATTTTCTAAAATTTTGTAAATATAACCCCACGTTATATTATGCTCAGTATATACGTGCATACTTATCTTACCATTTGTAAAGATAAATTTGTCCCAAAATTCCTCCACTTGAAAAAAAAATGAAAAAAGCCATCTTTTTATTTATTATATATTTTTTAATCGAATTACTGTTTGTCTTCCAAGGCATAGTAGCAGTGTAAGTGATTCAAAAAAAATATTTTGGGGCAATATTGTGGTGGGAGAACCGTCAAAACTTAAAAATAACAATTTTTTTTAAACCTTAAAAAAAGTTAGTTTTATTTACTTTTTCACTATATAATAATATATATGCAATGCCAGGAAAGTATTAAAATTTTATTGCTAGCTTTTAATAATTTTGTTTATATATTGAGACTTTTTAGTCTCTTCCTGTTATACATAAGAATAAAAGGTAAAACAGTGATTTTGATTTGATCCTACAGATCTTCTTTTATTTTTTTATTTTATATTTTTACTTCCTTGTACGAAGTAAAGGAAGTATTGTGATCGCGCAAAAAATTTCAGTTTTCAGATTTCAACGGAAATATCCATTTTGACCATCCCTGAATCCATTTTGACTAGTTTCGGCGTGACTTCTGTACATGCGTATGTACGTATCTCGCGTAACTCAGAAACTATTAGTCGTAGTATGTTGAAATTTTGGATTTAGGACTTTTGTAACATCTAGTTGGGCACCTCTCATTTTGATTGCAATCGACTAAACCAAAAGTGTCCAAAAAGCCATAAATAAAAAAAAAATTGGATTTTGGACTTCTTAACTGCAGTAATAAGCCCTCTTTTCAAGGATATATCATAAGTGGTACTTATTTTCATTGGTTCCAGAGTTATAGCAAAATAAAATTTTAATTAATGAAATATTTTGGTCTTATCAGGTGAACGCACATCAGTTCGAATCAGATTTAAACTCCTTTTTTTTAACCTTTTTTTTTAATTTAAATATATTGATTTATTAATAATTATTAACCTCTGATTTTACAATAAATAATAATTCCGTGGTAATAGTAAATAAAAAAATGAAAAAATATCAGAAGTTATTAATGAAATAAAATTTTATGTACTTTTCTTTAAAAAAAAAATGTATATGTAATTTAACAGGCGTACAAGGAAGTCATGTGGTGCCCATATCAGCTTTGTTTTATATCATTTAGAAATTTTGTTAAAAAGTTTTGTTTGGGTGACAGAAAAACTTATAATCTATATTAATTTATTTATTTTTTTTACATTAATTTGGGGTTCTTAGTTTTTTAATTTATTAAAAATTGTGTAATAAAACTCTTTTAGAAAATATCTAAAGAAATAAATAATTAATACTACACACTTACTCATACAGAATTCTGTATTCGAGTCTGTTGTATTTTATTGATTAAGCGACGAAAAATATTAAAAAACGCACAAAATAAAATCCAAAGGGTGGTTTTTTTTTCTAACGATATATTCACAAAATAAACTCAAAGCTTTAGTATGGAAATATGGAAAAAAATAATTGTCTTGCGTATTAAAAATTCCAAGCCTAACCAGAATTTAAACACCGGGGACCTTCTGAATGAAAGACTGTGAGATACACTCCACTATAGAGGTATTTTTTATATTTTATATTTTTTTTATTTTTAATTTTAATGATCCAAAAAGAAATATTAGTAGGTTATAAAAAGATTAAACATTTTATTAACCCACCCGGTTGGTGTAATGGTAATCCCGTTGTCGTAAATCAGCTGATGAAGTCGAAGTTTTCAGATTCAAATCCTAATAAAGGATTTTATTCGGATTTGAATACTAGATCGTGGATACCGGTGTTCTTTGATGATTGGGTTTTTCAATTAACTGCACGTCTCAGGAGTAGTCGACCTGAGTTTGTTCAACACTATAAATTTACCGGTATAGTTCCATTACACTGATAATTCGCTAATGATTTTAATTATTGATGAGACTATAAATAAAAGTATTAAAAAAAATATATTTTTTTGAATGATAAATTTTTTTTATTATACATTTTTATTAAAAAAAAAAAAAAACATTGTATTTAAAAAACAGAGAAAAAAAATCCAATAAATTTTACAATTTTAGATTTATAACATCTAAGGATATCATTACGATTTTTAATTCATTTTGAAAAAAAATCATAATATTTATTTCTTATTGTAGGTTTATATGATTGTTTATTACAGTAATATTAGATTAGATTGTGTATGAATAATGTGAATGAAATTTTGATTTACGTAGTGAAAGGTCAACTTTTGTTCAGTTCTAGATCAGTGTGGCTGTAGTTGTTTGTTATGTTACTTTATATGCGTGTGGGCCAAGTACTACTTACGTAATATTTTACTTTAAACCGTATTGCTTTAAGCACGTTGTAATATAACCAGAGGGCGTTTCAAAGATAAAATTTCATAGTACATGTTGAATTTCTATTTTGTTAATACTAAAAGAGATAAAATGTCGTTTTAAACCTGTCTTATACTTTAGCAATTTCATATTAGATCATGTATATAGATATGTAATTTAAAATAATTTATATCGTAATTTTCGTATTATTTTTCTTTATACGATTAGTTAAAAATAGTTTATAAAATCATTTATAAATCTAATTTTCTATAAAATAAAATTCTGATGTATTAAAAGAGTATATAAAATAATAACTAAACTGTACTCTTTGGTTAGACAAATATACAAAACCTAAGTAAGTTAGAATATAAACATGCAAACAAACAAAATAACAAAAACAAAAGCAGAAAACCTCAACGTTTCATCCAAGATGTAGGACTTTATCAAGACAAACCAAAAATCTATCGAATAATTTCAATTTTCTAATGAATTGCATTAGAGAATTTTCTATTAATATGGTCAATTTTCTAACTTACTTAGTTTATATATATATATATACTTTTTCTTATCTGGTTATTTAAGTGAGAATAATAAGATTATTTTTTCTTATGAATATGTAAATAAGTATAATATGATCCTTTATGTTTGGATATACTGCGGTTACTTCAGTAAAAGTTACACAAGAGGAGAAATACGATAGTAAATAAATAGTATAGCGTGATAAAAATATATTTAGAACTTTAATTTTTATTAAAAAAATGTATTTGTTTTTTTTAAATATTTTCTCCTTCCGAGTAGTTCTCAAGGTGCGATAAATTTACACCAGGGTTTATCCAACCCTCAAAAATTTTCGGGAAAGCGCTTTTTAATATATCCTTAAGTTCCCTTTAAGGATTTTTTGTTTATTTTTGTTTTTTTAATATTATTTAAATCGTTTAGATCAAGAAAAAGACGCAGGATGCCTGTCTGGAGAATAGAGAAGTTACGGCATCATATGGTGTTATTTTTCGCTAAATAATCACGACTTAATATTGAAATATGAACTGGAACGTTATCGTTGTGTAGAATTCAAGAATTGTTGCCCACATTAGTGTTCGTTTTCTTCATATTATTTAATATAAACAGCTGAATAATACTGTTTATTGACCTTACAACGCATAAGAATTCATGATGGACGACACCATTGTAATCGAAAAATCACTAAGCTTAACCATAATATTTGATCGAACTCGGCGTACTTTTTACAGTCTTGGTTCTTTAAGAAGCTTCTATCGGGATGTTTGGACCTTTCTTTGTCTGTTTAACCTCCGGAACCACCGTAAGGTAATTACTTCAGAGGATGAATAAAGGTATAGTAATCCGTATAATTTTATTTTCAAAGGAGTATTGAAATACTAGTTTTAACGACTGTAAAACTTACGATTCCTGAATATAGATTTTTCATAAAAAAATTTGCCTCCATTTTTATCTCTCTCCCTCGTGTGCATGGAGTTTTAAAAAATCCTTCTTTAGTGGTTGTTTAGGTTTAAAAAACAATGCACCCTTTAAAATTCATCTTTTTCTCGCTTTCTTTTTCTGTTTAGCCTCCGGAACCACCGTAAGGTATTACTTCAGAGGATGATAGTATAAATGTAAATGAAATGTACTCTTGTAGTCTTTGGTCGACTATTCCTGAAATGTGTGGTTAATTGAAACCCAGCCACCATAGAACAACGGTATCTACGAACTAGTATTCAAATCCGTTTAAAAGTAACTGCTTTTACTTGAACCTTAGAACTCTCGACTTCAAAATCAGCTGATTTGCAATGACGAGTTCACCACTAGATCAACCCAGTGGATTGGGATGATGGGACTTGCGTTACAATATCATAATCGTCTACTCACTTTTCGTCACCGGTTATGACACGTTTAAACAATACAGAGTCATCAACAATATCAGCTAACGATTATTCTGCGATATTTTTGTGAAGATGGTTTTGTTAAAAATTCCGCAGTTTTGGAACAAATTTTACTGCTACTATTTTTACACCCAAAACGTCAGTCAAAATTGATTCACTCCACTCGATCTATCCAATCTCTTTAGCAACTTCTCTAATAGGGATTCCATGATTATTGATCAAAATATCCTTTATTTTATCGACAGTTTTATTGGTTGTTGATATATTAAGACGCACAATCTTCTGTCGTCTTCAACATCTTCACAGTCTTCTTTATAAACGTTTTGTACTATTTGGTATCGACAAGACATCCTCGCTAAAAATATTTCTCCTAACATCTTCATCACTTCACTGTGATTTATTTCATTTTTAATACAAAATTTAATATAAATTCCCTTTGTTAAAATCTTTTCAAACAAAATAAATCGTCAATCGTAATAAAATTCGTCCTAATTATTGAGCGGCTTTTAAATTAGAATAATGAATTTGATATGTCTGAAAATATTGTTATACGTTATAGGTACTGCTGACATCGTGTGCTAAAGAGACGAACACAGTAGTAAAGCCATAGCGCACAGATTTAAAAATTGTTGCTATATTGTGATCACACTTCATGAGATCTAACAAGCTCTCTTGTCAGATAGTAATAGTATATTGCTATTTTAAAAACATTAACAAACGCAATATATTATGTATTTGTTAAATAAACAATACAGTAGTCTTTATAGTTAGATTTTAATTAAAATATTAATAGTTTAATTTTGCTACATTAAAAATGATAAAAATAAAAAGAACAGATTAAGAAAAATATAATAAAGATAAATGTTACATTATATAGTAACTCGTAAATGTAATTTGAATAGGTAAAACTATTGCTTATATATTTATTCCTTCAGGCGTATATATCTTGTTACACAGAAAATAGTAACTCAATCCATATTCACCTATATACTAGTGTGTACCAGTTTTTCTGTTCATTCTTATCCATGTAACTTCTCCTGGCGCGATCGTAGTATGATATGTATGTAAAGGTATACATTCATGGTTATGTTACTTGCCTAATATTTGAACAGATGTATATGAAAGTAATATGTAATTATATATTACGATCCAGAAGTGTTCTTTGTAACATTGCGAAGTAACTTGACGTGATTTCGTTACATTTTATTAAATTTTCTAAATACCGTTGTTTCATTTAAAAAACAATTTTTTTATGAGAACGTGGATTTATGCTTTCTATAGGTATATTTATATTTAAATGATTTTATGAATTATAATACGGGTCATGTGATGTCCTGAATATATTTAAACACAATTGTTTAAAGATTGAGATTTTTTAAAGAATGAAAAAATTTTTTTTTGTTTTTTTTTTTTTAACCTAATTTATCTAAATATATTTTAAACATTATTTCATAAGTTTGTAGTACAAATAATATTAACGTATATCACACCTATTTTTTCTTTTATAATTGAAATTTCTTTTATAATTTTTTCTTTTTTATTTCTTTTTAATGAGTATTTTTATATGCTGTTCTGGTCAAGTTTTACCACAGCTCTTGATCTACCCAGGAAAATACTGGGGTAGCCCTTTTTTATCTAAAAGGAAAAGGAGTAGCATCTCTATCCAAATCTACCCTATGGGGGTTGCTTATTGTTCTGCAGTTGAACAGATTGCAACGTTCATATTAGGAAAAAATCTACCCGTCCTTGAAATGATTTATATTATGTATTCAAAAAGAACTTTACAAATTTATAAGCATATAGAAATTTATTTAGATAACTTACAGATTTAGTTAATCCCTCATTTCATATCAAAACACTATGTGTTTTGATATCATAGTTCAATATTACTGAATTATGGCGCTGTCACCAATGTTGTTAAAAATAGATACATTTACTGGCGAGGAACGTGTTCAATGTGTGTTTTGGTTTCAGGATTTGTCAGTAACTACAGTTAACGTAATTTTATAGAGATTACGGTAGGGAGCCCCCTAGTATACATACAATTTACTCTTAGCACTAAATCTTCGATGATACAGGTTGTTCTGTTAAACATACAAAATCAACAGGACTCCCACGCGTCCCTGGCTGTAAATCACTTCAGAACAAGCTTTACACTACTCCAAAGAAATCAACTCGACGTGCGTCAAGTGAGACTGGCATTCCAAAAACGACTATTTAGCGCGTATTACGGACGTTGCACGTGAAGCCGAAATGTACTAACCGTGGTTCACTACCGATGACAAGGTTTTTCGGGTGCAATTTTGTGAGGAAATGATGAATAGAATTGCAGACAACGATACATTTATAGACAATATAATTTTTAGTGATGAGTCAACGTTTCGCATCAGTGGCATGGTGAACACCTGTTACTGCCAAATATGGGGTAGAGACAATCCTCATGAAACTTTGGAGAAAATTCGTAATAGCCCTAAGGTCAATTATTTTTTGTGCCCTAAGCAAATAAAGACTGTACGGCCCGTTCTTCTTCAAGGAGGCAACCGTAAATGGTATAGATATCTAGATGTGCTTCCATCACCTCACTACCGCCTAGAAGTCCGAGATTTTCTTGCTACTCGATTCCCAGGTCGTGGATATGTCGTGAAGTTCCAATTGCATTGCAACCTCGATCCCCAGATTTGACCAAGGTAGATTTTTTTCTTGTGGGATTTCATTTATAGATCGGGTTATGTACCATTTTTGTCTACTGATCTTATTGAGCTAAGATTTCGAATTAACGCCGTAGCTGCAGAGGTAACGCCCGACTTGATGGCTATAGTCTGTAATGAAATCGACTTCAGGTGAGATGTATGTCATATCGAATTAAAATGAATGTTGTGTGACAAACTTGTATTTTTCTATGAAATGAGACCTCGACCGAATCTGTGATAATCAATAAATTTTTATATGCTTTTAAAATTGTGAAGTCCTTTTTGTATCGTTCTGTATATATTCTTATTAATATATATCAATCAGAATAAAAGATTTATGTATTTAGTAAATTTTATGTAATTATATTTTATTATGATTTTTTTTTTTAAATCAATAAATTAATTTACATCTATGTAAATAGAAAAAAAAGTAAAAAAAAGAAATCTGAAATGTTTACTTTAATTTGAAAAGATCGCATGTAACATTACATATATACAATACAATGTTTTGAAATAAAAACAAATACTGTCCATGTTAGATGTTTTTAAAATTTATTTCATATTCACTCTAATTTAAAGTTCAAAACATAATTTGCATAACAAGTACAAGTGAAACTGGATTTACAATAATAAAAATAAGCAACTTTTTACGCCTGTTAGCTGATATGTATTGTGTCTAAAGCTTGTTTCATACATTCTATTATCGTATACATAATTTTTTTTATTCACATATATACCACGTAAACTTGTATATATATGTAAATGTAGAGCTACGAACTCTTAATGTCCACGACACAGACACAGCTGGCTACTCCGGGTTGCATAACATATAGGCGGACTTATTCATTGTACTTCAGAAGAAAATGTTTTCTTCTTCTATTTTTTATACATATTATTTAACTGTAACATTATTGTTACTATTATATTTGGGCGTATCCCGTTTTAATACTATTATTGTTGAGAATCTTGTCGGAAATATTTATGTATTTTAAATTATTTTCACAATATAGATAAGCTGTATATATATATATATGTTGTATTTTTAATTTTAAAAAAATATCTCACCATAAATACATGTCTAAACCAGTTCAATAACTTTACCAAATAACTCATTTGAAAAGTTTTATTGTAAACCTTTCTTTTATATAACTGTAACACGGTTAACATCTTTTGTAATCATAAAAATAAATATATCGTAATATTGTAATTTAAAACTATTAAATCAAGATTTTTTTTGTATTAAAATAAATAGTTTAGATTTAAATTACACGTGTTTCAAATAAGAATATATGTTTGACAGCTTGTATAACCATATTCGAATTCATACCAAAATAGGAAGATTGACGTGACTTCTTAGATTGCTAAAGAGAAGATTAAAGAACTGAAACAGTAGTATATACTATGATTTATTAGTGAAATTTTTTTAACATAATAATATTGAATACAACAGTACATTAGAAAATATTTAAAATTTATTACTGTTGTTATTATTAACTTCTCTTTTTTTTAAGTCATAATGTAACATATTATTTTCTTAAAAAAAAAAAAAAAACATTTAGAAATTCAAAAGTAAAAAATAAATATTAACAGCAAATTTGTATGACATAACACAATTATTACAGTCACTGTTATGTCAATTTATAGTACTGAAATATTAGCGTCACAGCGTTTCATCAGAAAGTTTCCAGATTCCAAGGTCAAAACAATTTATAACAAAAACTTTTATAACTGACATTATAAACCAAAGAGATAATTATGTAGAATTTTTAAAAATATATTTAAAATTATTAATCATTTATTACAAAACTGACGATGAATCGTAGCTTCAAAATACAATTTTTACCTGTTGTTTAATAATATGAAAATATAAAGGATTTCTCCTAAAGAGGTAAACGTATTTTTTATCGTTAAACATTTTTTTTTTTTATGACAACTGAATTTTTTGTAAGAAAATAATGGAATTTAAATTAGGATATTTTAACTTTTTTTAAAGAGACTTTTTGAGGAAAATTACTTTCGGTTGCTTGTTGGGATTGGGGGCGAAATAAAATTTTCTTCTTTAAGGTCGGCAACAGACAACATAACTTTAATTTGAGGTATTTTTTTCTGTCGCATGATGGGTTTGAGAGATGAAAATTAATTTTCTTTGTGTTTAAAAGAATGTGGGTTATGAAATGCCAAATACCATTCATGTATAAAATATTGTGGCTTGAAATTTTCCAACACTACTATATCAATTTCATTGAAATTTAGATATGCGATATAAGTTTATATGAAGTTTTGAATGTGAAAATTTGATAAAGATTGCTCCAAAAAAATTTGAAAATTTGTGGCTCGAAAATGTCCTATTACATTACATCATCCTATTACAACTATTACATCAATTTCATTGAAATTTAGATGTGTTGTAGTAGTGTATCCGAATTTGTGCAAATGGAAATTTTATGAAAATCTATTGAATCGTTCTTCAGTCACATTCAATTTAAGATGGATAACAGAAAACATAACCTAAATCTGAGGTTTTGTTGGCGTTGAATTGGTGTATTTTTCATACGTGAGGTTTTGCAGTGAGTCACAGTCGTGAGTGAGTTTAAACTTGAGGCTTATGTGTAAGGTCTCATTATTTTTAATTATTTCATCAAATTACGGTTATAATAATTTAAGTTTCTTATATTTTTATTTTAATCTTAATTTTCTAACAGAAAATATATTCTAATATTAAATAAAATAAAAAATAAGAAAAATCCGACAACACAGTTGTAGGACTTTCCCGTCACGCGGCTGAAGTCGCATTCCGGGAATTAGCCGCGTGACGGAAAAGTCCTACAACTGTGGGTTTTTTCTGATGCACGGCTTACATACACGACTTAATTTAAAATATTTATCATTTTATTTAAATATAATTCTTTTTCGTTTATTTAATTCAATGATTCTAACTAAAGCGCGCGCACCGTGTTTAATTCGCGCGGGTGTAGCGGTACTAGCGGCGACGGTCGGCACAAACTAAACTAATGCAATTTCACAACTTACACAGAACAAATTTTGCATGTACGGTCGGCAGAATGGCGTAACCACGAGGCTTAACACACCAGAAACAGAAAATTCAAACAAGCGATCGAGTTCCAGACCCAGCCAGACCGAATTATTTTTTTACATTTTAAATATTATTTATTTATTTAATTCTACCGCTCACCTGTGACGTGAAAACATAGCATTCGACTACAACATGCATTTTTTTGGGTGTGGATGCGATTTTTCAAAAATTATTTTTGGCAAATATTTTTATTTTTTAATTATTAACAAATGTGCCTAAGAAACATAAGATCTTAATTAGGCGAAATTATGAGATACTGAGGGTGACCTTGCTCTACAGCCTAACCCCTTCACCTTAAAAGTTGAAAACTTAATGGCATCAATGACCTATATATAGAAGTAATCTGACCGAGTTTGGTTAAAATCGATCCAGCACTTCTGGAGATATAAGGTGATTTGGAGGCCAACACCAAACACCCACGTACATACTAACATTAACATTCGGAAAATTTCCATCCGGGTTTTTGGTTTTTTGTGTTCCTTAGGTGTCAAAATGTCAAGATCTGGTGAAAACCGTATATGCCTAAATTGAATCGATTAAAATACTTTCTCTTCTAGAGCTATACGTCTTCTATATCTAGACGGGAAAGTAATATACCTCTTTTAGTTTTCTCATTTAATTAATTTTTTGTATTTTTCTTACGCAAAAAATTATACAAAATATATTATTAAAAAAAAAAAAAAAACAACGAAAAGTCAGCCTTCTTGCGCAGAACTGCTCAAGAACTTTTTATTTATTTATTGTTATTCTGCTGACCCTGGTGAAGTGTTGGTAGTTTCTAGATTCGAATTCTTCAGATCTCGGTTAGGTTTTGGCATATTTTTTACACATTAATAAATATAATTTACATTTAAATAAGGTTTTTTATAATAAAAATTGAAGTTTTAGCGTTTGAAAAATGCCAAAACTTTACCAGAATTTAATGGATTCGAACCCAGAAACTATTCGTTGAAAGACAAAAGCATTACTACTTCGCCACGGTGGTTGGGGGAATAATAATAACAATGAATTTTTAAAATAAACACAGTATGTTAACAAAATGTTGGTTTCCTTATATAGCTTTTTAAACTTTAAACATAGAAAAATAAAATTTTCCTCAAAACTATCTATTTTTTGGTATGGTACCAGCAAATACCAATGGGGTCCAGTGGTGGGATAAATCAAAAGTTTGAAATAGAAAATCTGAATTATATAAAAGGCATTGAAAAACAAAAAATTTGGCGTATGAAAAACATCGGGATTTGATATTTTTCACAGCTAGTTTCAAAAGTGTTCTGCAGTACTTTAAAAAACCTTTTTTAATTAACAGTGAAAAACTAAAAATGAAATGAAATTTAGCAAATTCTTTTACTTCAAAACGATCTATTTTTTTGGTAAAGATCATTATTTGAGGTGTACTGAACACTACGTTTGTAATTAGCTGTGAAAAATATTAAAGGACTGCCATTTTGCCAAAGTTGTTGCAGTCAGATAATTTTTAAATTAAAATTTTTTTTACCAATGCGCTTTAAAATGATTAATCATAATCCACCCATTTTTAATATTTTTAGTTGTCCAATCTTGAGGGTCCTTTGGGCCTTGGAATATGGGGTGTCATTCTCAAAAATAACAGAAAAATATAACTCGCCTACGAAAAATAAATTGTTTCAAGACGCACACACACAAACACACAACTTTAATTTAAAACCCATATAATTACACCTGATGATGTGAAATTGTTCTCGAAATATGGCATTAGACAAAAAAGTAGCTGGTTTAAATTATGGTATAAAATTTAAGAAAAATCTATTTAGACAGTTAGGAGATAGTTTAGAAATAAAAATAGATACAATAATAAATTTATAATAAATATTAATTGATCAATGAAGAAACTAAGTTCATATTTTTCTTACTTTCAATTTGTTTCAGTAATATTTAAATAAAACTTAATTAACAATTTAATATGATTGTCCTAATTACATAGAATTATGATAATTTATATTTATTGACTTTATTACATATTATACTGATTTAAGTGTAATTACTCTGTATGTAAATTATTGATTGAGACAGCTTTACGTTTGCTTATGTGTGCATGTGTATTTTTTTCCTGTTGGGTGTGTGTGGAAATTGCAACTTAATACATTTCTCAGCCTTGCTTGATCACCTTGCATCATTTATTTTTATCTATTTAAAAAAAAAAAAAATTATAAAAACTATTCAGGTTTTTTTTAATGTCAAGTGAGTGTTAATTCAATATTTATTAAAATATAAGCTCATAAATTTTAATATATTAAAAAAGGTGCATTTATTTTTATTCCCCATTTGTCTTGTTTGAACAACATTGCGTGATACACTCTACAATAACAGATCGAAAGGTTTTGAAATGTATTCTGGCATTTTTTAATTGTTATCTCATCTTTAGATCTTAAGCACAGATCAAAAGAACTACATTTATATTTTTAGAAAAATAATGCGTTAAATAAATCTCTATTTTATTTTATTTTTTTGGGGGTTTTATTTTTGTCTCCAGGACCTCTACAAAATATTACTTCAGAAGACGAGATGAAATCCCAAATTTTTAGCGTGTGAAAAATGCCATCCCCGACCTGTATTCGAACCCGGGACTTAGAACCAACTAGATTATTAATCCAGTTCATATGGTAGTTATCACCTAAAAATGCAGACATTTGGATGCACTTTTAGGTGATAAAATGCAAAAACTTTGGAACCATTGAAAATAAGTACACTTATATCGTTGAAAAACTGTCAATGAGGGATTACAACTGCAGTTAAGAAAAAGTCCAAAATCTTATTTTTTGAGGATGTATAGGGATCTATTTAATTTATTGTTATTAATAGTGGGGAGGGTACATTAATTCGTTGTTTTATTTTGTCAATCTTTTTTATAGAATAGCTAATTACTTTTAAAACCTCGGAAGATGCACGCGTCTTCCTCACTTCGATGGACATACACATACGAATATATTTCCTTGACGTGTGCGATGGGTAAAATACTAGAAAAAATGATTAATAATCGACTCGTCTGGGTTTTGGAAAAAGTAAGCCTGATATCACCGTATCAAGCAGGTTTTCGGCAATACCATTCTACCACTGATCAAATTATCAGCTTAGAGGACGTTATATATAACAGCTTCATTAAAAGGAAACATTGTGTCGGAGTCTTCTTTGATCTTCAGAAGGCTTTCAGAAGGCTTCTTTGATCTTCAGAAGGATATCACCTGGCGTCATGGTATAATGCTCCAGATACATGAATGGGGCATTCGTGGCAACCTGCCAATCTTATTGAGCAACTATATGAATGACCGTACTTTCCAAGTACGTGTCAACAACGAATATTCATCTACAAAAATCTTGGAAAATGGCATACCACAGGGTTCGCAGTTGAGCGGTACCTTGTTTATGATCGCCATTAATAAATTGATATTAGCCATTCCAGTAGAAATCGGCAAAAGCGTCTATGTTGATGATTTGGCAATTGTGTATGCCAGCAACAAGACTGCTATGGTGAAATACAAATTGCAACGGGCGATCGACGCCTTAAACGAAGTTGCGAGGAATAATGGATTCCAATTTTCACCAGAAAAAACGTGCTGTATACACTTCTGCAGGAAGAAAATTCCTCACCAAAGTCCTACTTTGAGAATTGGCAATGATCCAATACAATATAAAGACAATGTCAGATTTTTAGGACTAGTATTGGATAAATCCCTTACATGGGGATTACACATACGGGACTTGAGTGTTAGATGCAAAAAAGCCCTAAACATTATCAAATGTTTATCGAATATTAATTGGGGCTCAAATAAAGTGATATTGTTGAGACTGTATAAGGCATTGGTTCAATCGAAACTAGACTACGGATGTATTGTATATTCATCCGCTAGAAAGTCGCATTTAAGAAAGTTAGACGTAATTCATAATAGCGGAATTAGATATGCGACAGGCGCTTTCCGCACAAGTTCGGCGAATAGCCTAATGTCCGAAGCCGGAATAATGCCACTACATTATAGAAGAGAGACCCTTTTGCTAAGATACGCAGCAAATATATGGGCTTTTCCTGCCCATATAAATAACAGACTTTTCAACTAACATCCTATGGCTGCATTATACGAACGTCGTGCTACCTATTCCAGACCAGCCGGAATTAGGTACCACGAATTAAAAAGGAAATACGAAATTGCTATTCCAGAGACACTGGCAATTTCTACTAGAGAAATACCGCCATGGCTTTTGCCAGCGGTAAATACAAGGTTGGATCTCTCTCAGGGAGAAATAAAAAAGAAGCCAGCAGTTATCATCCAACAGGAATTTTTGGCTACCGTCAGTAGTTACGAAGAACATATTAGAATTTATACCGACGGTTCTAAAACTGAACATGGTGTTGGATGCTCCTACATATAAATGGAGAAGCCCATTGTTGGAAACTGTCAGATATGGCCAGTGTCTACACGGCAGAACTTACTGCCATTCAGCAAGCTATTCGCTACACAGAACATTATTGCGAAGATAGAGTGCTAATATGTTCCGATTCTCTTAGTGCACTTCGGGTTGCAATTCGGAACAAGAACATTAAGGATGTCCTAATTTGCAAACATCCTGTCCATTTTATACGTTCTAAATCAACGAGGACAGCGATGCGTATTTGTATGGACTCCAGGGCATGCTGGTATTACAGGTAATGAATGCGCAGACGAAGCTGCTAGAAAGGCAACAGTCTGCGATAATTTAGATGCATTTCCTGTAAGAGTGGCATATGTTAAAAACCGTCTAACTAACATAGTAAGAAACTAATGGAGTACTGATTGGAGGAGTTTAAATACCAAATTAAACTCGGTGAAAACTTCTCCATATAAATGGAAAAGTGACTTTAAGTTGACTCGCCGTGAACAAGTAGCTGTGACCAGACTTAGAATCGGTCACACGCGGTTAACAAATTCATATTTGTTAACCGGCGAAGAAAGACCAATGCGCGGTGTTTGTAATAAAACACTGACAGTCAAGCATCTAATAGAAGAGTGTACCATATATGAGGACCTCAGAAAGAGGTTCCGTCTTAGAAATGAGATCTGCTGATCTGGATAATGGAAATGAAGAAAAGATAGTTCTTTTCTTCATTTCGCCAGTGGACCTCTTGGAAGTCTGTAAAAGTGAAAAATTTAAAGCTGTGATAAAAGAATCTCCAAGAGGTATTTCATTTAAATATGGAAGTCTCGAAGCGTGGCACGTGTAGTGACGGGAGGTAGCCCTCTTGCCTAGGCCATCCTGGCTCGTCTGCATTCAAGAGCAGTGAGTCGGGGTGTTCCGATGATGGCATGAGGGACCCTCAAGGGTGGATTGAGAGCGCGAGGCTATGGGTCTGCGCGTTGCATGCCTGTAGCCTGTTTATAAGGAGAAGTCAACTGCCACGGCACCCTGGCGCAACTAACATACTGCTTCACGGCGGTTCTTGTTGCCCCGAGGGTGCTTAAACAAACTACAAACGAGACAGGTAGAAGAAAGAAATGGTATTGTAGATATATAATTTTATTTTCATGTTCATTGAGAATTTTATCTCAATTTTTAATATCGGGGCCCTTTACACCCCGTAAGTGTTGTGTTTGTCTTTGTTGTTTTTGTCTTAATGTATTTTGTGAAGCTTGTGCTTTTAAATAAAATGTAAGGGCCCTTTACACCCTTACATATGACGTTCCAGATGGTGATACTAATTGTCTTTTAAAGAATGTGACGAGGGCTAATGACGCTAGCAGTCGATACCCAAGAAAAAAAAAGAAGGTGTTGGGGAACCGCTTCATTCCTCATTTTCTATAATAAACTGACATATGATATTCATTATTTTGAGAATGATTAGATCAGCTCAAATATTGTTTCTTATGTCAATTCATCTACAATGTTTTGGATTATACACGAAAATATACACAAACATTTATGGTAAAATCAAAAATATATATGTATTATTTTCTTTGTTTCTACAAATTATTTATGGAGAAAATGATTTTTTTTTTCTTTTAAAATCATCCACTTGAGATTTATAAAAAAAACTAAAAATTTAATAAGTAGAGGAAATTCAGTTATAAAATAAAAAATAATCAACAAAATTGGTCGTAAAAGTAAAGATAAAACATATATTAAAAAAAAATACACACCAGCTGATTAAGAACATTTTCTTAAAAGTGGTGAAAAAATTAGGGATATTATTTTTATTTTTAAAAAACTAAAGCATTTGGATTACAAAAACTATCGGCAAAAATTTACAAAAAAACTTTATTAAAAAAGATTTAAATATTTTTCTTATTTTTGAAAATTTTAAATAGATTATTCAATATTGTTTATTAAATCGTTTGTAATTCAAATGTAATTAACTAATTTTAGATTGATATCTCCTTTTTCTCTCTCTGTGTAAGATTCTTTAGGTTATGTTGACAGTCAAAATTTTCTAGGATGAAAATTGTCCTTTTTAGTATAAATAGAGAACATTAAACAAAAGAATTTTACTTTGATAATTTTCTAATGCTCAATTTAGTTCAACTTTTGCACATTACTAACTTCTATTAAGTAAAAATTAAAAAAGAAAAAACATCATTTCGCTTCCATTAATCATAAATTCATAATTTGTTTACATTATATATATATAAATTTTAATAAGTCTTTAACCTATTTATTAAAAATAAATAATTTCATAACATTACATATAATATACATAGATATATTTATATCTAATGTTTTTATTTTTATTTGCAACTTATTTCACAATACACTATATTTTTAAACCATAGTCATGCATAACGCACATTTATTATAATTACAAGTACAATTTTGATTTCTATCATGAATAGCTAGGAATACCATTAATCATTTTTAGTAGATTCTGTACCGCACCGCTTATTTAATTGGTTATAGTAGGCGTATCTCTGTAGGAGATTAATAGTCGTGTTTTATGATATACTTAGAGATATAAAATTAAAACAATAAGTTATTTGTAGTATGTATAACTAAAATGCCGTTTAATACAACCCGATGTACTCTTTATAGTCTCTTAATATTACTCATTATTATTATTATTATTATTATTATTATTATTTTGAGTGCACATACCAGATAGGAATTGAATATTGGCGGACAATACAAGACTTGGATATGAAAGATTGACAGTGACGTGAATGATTTGACGCATGCGCATTGTATGTACATGTTCAAGGTTGTTAATGTATATTAGGTCAATGAACGTTGTTTTATTTCTTTTTTTTAATTTGGCTTTACCTCTGTAATATAATAAAATATAATTAACGTTTAATTATGACCATTACTTATAGATAATAGGCGTGCCTTGTTATCAATCATATAACAAAGAATAAAACTTTTTAATATTGGTCTATCAACAGGGAAATATTTATTTTTGGCGGTTTAGGATCAGTTTTTCTTTTTTTTAATTAAGTTAATTTTTTTAAATATTTTAAACAATAATCTAAAGTTATATTAATCAAAATTCTTTCGGTTCGAATCAGACTTCATCACCTTTTTATTTAATTAAATATATTGATTTATTAACAATTATTTACCCGTGATTATAAAAAAAGCTTTACAGTAACTAACAATTCAATAGGAACAATAAAAATATAAAAAATATGAAAAAGAATCAGAAGTTGTTAGTGAAATAAAATTGTGTGTACTTTTAAAACAGCGTATATGTAAATTTAATAGCATTATTACATACGTGTATATGTAATAGATTTGGTGAAACCTCTGATTATTATTTAATATTAATTGAAAATTATAATTTACAATCGCATTATATTTGGATTTTCCACTTTAATTTCTGTTTAATTTTATCTACATTAAAGTTAACTACAGAGTGACTGAAAAATAGACCCTCACAAGAACAACATATACAATGAGGCATACATACCCGATCTTTATTAAATTGCAAAAATTTCTTATCTTTTAGTTCATTACTCCTCTGATATTCTCGGACAATATTCTCCCTAAGTCGGCGTTGATCATAATTTCAGTTATTTGTTTTTTGTTGCCAATCATTTAATCGTTCTTTGGTTTGATATAATTATTCTGATATTAATTTGTGTACACATTCTCTAGTTTCAGCAATTGTGTAACTGTCCACTTTATTAAATAATTGGAGGATCGTTTCTCACTTTCAAATGAAATAAGTTTAAATGAAGTGCAGCAAAAATGTGTATATGTAATTTAATAGGCGTACAAGGAAGTCATCTGGTGTTCACATCATATTTTTTTACATTGTTATATAAATCAAATATAAGAAAAAAATATGAAATATGAGATCAAAAAATTATAGAAATAATGTTCATCTATTATGAAATAAAAGTCAGTTAATTATTAATATAATTTATAAATTAACCTTTTTTTTTACAAAATTTCGGAACTTTAATTTTGCGGGTTAAAATATATTAATATTTATTAAAAATTAAATATATATAAATACAAATAATATTCCTACTCACGTGTAAAACAAGTAAAATAACAATCTGAATATTATATAAGATTAGAATAAAAATATTATACATATAAGACTGTAATTTTATGTAAAAATGCTGTCATTAGGGATTTAAATTGGAACATCAACTGTTCAAGCAATTTTATTTTATCCTCAGGTGATCCTTTATTTAATGAATAATTCTAGCTATAATTTTAGTATGTTGTAGTAATGATAGTATGCCTGGCTACAAGCTTAAAATATTTCTATACCATCATTTCTCATAATACCATATTTAAGAAGCAATTTAATTTTCATTTTACACATAAATTATTTCTAAAAGTTTCATATATCCGTGCAGCTTTCTTAATTCGGGGTCGGTAAGATAACTGCTTCCTTTTCTCCTGTTATTGAGTATATCAATAGATTGTAACGTCAACGGAATGCCCGGTCAGGATGTGTTTCAATCACAGTAAGTTTACCGAGAACAATTTCGAAGAGTTATTAACGTTAAATTATAATTGGTCCGGTCAGGTCTCAAACTCTCAATTTCTCTTATGCGAAGGGTATCGCTTAATCACCTGCATTTCTCATTCGATTCAGAACGATGCATTAACATTGGTACATTGAAAATAATTTTGTTTTAAGATTATTTTGTAAAGTAATTTTGAATTCGAAACCCTCCAAAAAATATGAGAAAAAGTGAGATTTTTCCTCATGAGTATTTATAATAGAATACTTTAAAATGGTATATAGGATTTTGCTATTTTTATTTGTTTTTACGTAATAAACGTGAAAAAGTTAACCATTTATCTAGAAAAAGGAAGCAGCACTAATGTTTAAGTTATAGAACTAGTGTTAAGTTATAGAAGAAGAGACACTGTTGAAAAGAGTAGTACAGTCATCTTTAATACATGTATACGATTAAATATTTTAATCATTGTGATTATTTAGTAACTACTCTAAATATTGTAATTATCTATATACTCAGGATGTCCAATGAAGATACGGTGAAACTTTCAGGACATGTTATAATGGTGAAAGTAATGAAAAAAATTTATACAAAAATAGGTCTGAAAACGCTTTGTTTTAGAGTTACGGCTAGCGAAAGATTTCACTCGGATTTCAGCTCTTTTAATAAAAAGAACTATAATTTTTGGAGCCCAAATTAAGAAGTAAAGTTGGTGGTTTTTTATTTAATTTGAGTTGGGAAATAGGATAAAATAGATCTCAGAACTGTAACACCAGTAGTTTATAAATATCCGTCGTAAAACATAAAATTCGGTGTCAAAAAACAAGTTTTTTTTTAGGTTTGTAGTACAATAGCATTTTTAAATAACCAATAAATTCGGAAAATTTAGTAATAATATTTGTAGAGAATTTAATTCTGAGAAAATTATTGTAAATACAACCAATAAAAATTAAATAAAAAATTTTAAAATGGGTTTTTTAATTGAAGCAAAACAGACGAAAATAAGCAGAAAATTGTATTATTCTGTACCTAATAAACATTATTCTTAATATAGCAAAACAGAAAAATAAAATACATGAAATGGTAACATAACAAGAAACCTCAGTTTAAGTAATTTTTCGAAATTCCCTCCTTCACAATGTACACAGCACTCTGCCCGACGTAAAATTTTCCGGTGGTTTTCCGTATCATTAATAAAGAAGAATTTTTGTTTGTCCGTTTGTTTTTTGCACAGTTCTAGTTTTATTCCGATTGAGATGAAATTTTGCATACTAATAGTTCCAAAAAACAGGAAAATTGTTACCTACATTTCATTTTGAAAAACTACCCCCACTTCGTTTTCTATCCCTTAAACAAAGTTTTAACGCGCAGCTTTGCTGATTTTTGCGAATACCTCGAAAACGATGAGGAAATCCATCAAATTGAATTGATTTTCAGAAAGCCCAAAAACTTTCCTACAAAATGTAATTTGCGCAGTTCTAATAGCCTTCTTAGTTACGAAATTATTGACAATCAAAATTGAAAATTGTTTTGTTCTTTACCCCGTTGTGAGAGTGAGTCAGTATTTCATCTGCTACCTTCTTCTCGCCCGTTTTCCATCTCATTTTCGCTACAAATCCAAAATCAACACAAGCGAAGCCGCGAAAAAAGCTAGTAATAAATAAAATCTTTACTTGTCATGTAAAATTAATTTGTATGTTATACTGGCGTGCTATTTTTAATCATGTTGAATTGATTACTAATAAAGTCTAATTGAGTGAAATGTTTTAAAAAATATATTTATCTCATAATAAATACAGGTATCCTATAAATTATTACAATTGTAAATGTATAAAAAATATGAAAATAAAGAACTTATATAAAAAATAAATCAAATTTTATGTAGGCTACTACAAATAATTAAAAGTTTATTGATATTTTCAGAAACACAACTCGTAAAAATAACTAGACAGAAAATGACGGAATAGTGTAAAAAAAAAATTACAAAAAGAAATTCTGTAATAATCTGTTTGTCATGTACAAATACCCCACTGTAATATCAGATTCGTTAAAAGCAGTTTAATTATCATAAAAGTCAGTTTATCAAAAGCAATAATTACCACAATCTAATTTCAAGCATATTAACTACACCATAGACAGATTAGTCTTTACTTACCAAAAAAACTATGACAGATTCATTACTCCCAAATAAATATTCAAATATATACAGAGTGATTCCAAATTGCATGGAAATGTCTCAAAAGATGATTTTATAGCCAAAATAAGAAAAGTTCATTTATAAACACAGATCAGAAAACAATTCGTTAGCGAGTTTCGGCTTGCGAAACATTTAGCCTTGCTTCCTGCTCCCGCTGTGAAATTAAACCGTACTAAAATTCTTCAGGTACAAATTGAGGGGAAAATTTGATGCTCCTTATAGTTTTTAATCTAATAAATTGAATAAAAGTAATCCCAGACCTCTATCTCACTTAATTTTTAAGAAAGACGGGGTAAAACACGAAAATCTTTTATCCGAAAATACACTTTTTTACGTCTGGAATAAAATAACTGTTAATTTACGAATAAACAAATAAAAATTTCTAGTTAACTTTGTAGAGAATTCAATTCTGAGAAAATTGTATTAAAAAGGTCTATTAAAATTAAACACAAATTTGTTAATTTCAATTTTAATTAGAAACAAACCATATAACTGGATCGGAAAAGTGATACAATTTCAAACAGAACAATTTTCATCAACGTTTGAACAACACAATGTAATAAAAACAGTAAAAACTTATCAATAACAGAAAAAAATAAGTAGATTTAAAAAGAATAAAAATCACATACTTTTTAGGTTTCTATAAAAATTATTAAATATCACAATGGTTACTTGATAAAGTACAGAGGAATTAGAAAGCAGAGCTAAATGTTTCGCGAGCCGAAATTCGTTAATGAACCGTTTCCTGACTTATGTTTATATGAACGTTTTTTCTTATTTTTTGCTATAGAATCATCTTGCGAAAGTTTGGCGTGCAATTTGGAATCACTCTGTAGAAGAATGAATTATTTAAACAACTTTTTTTACCAGCGTTGAAGTCTGCAAGAAATATTTTTAATTTTATATATATATTTTTTTATTATTTTTTTTAAATAGAAAGCTTCAGATTGCAGAAGCATTGTTTTTATTATTATATATTTATTATTTTACACATAACACCCGTATATATTAAGAAATTTGGGAAAGTACAAGGACAATAAGATTTAAATGTAAATCTTTCTCCATCATCGAAAACTGGTTATTTATAATTTATTTGAAACGGTATATCTGTTAAGTGGTACTTTAAAGTTTATTATTGTATGTTTGTGATAGCAAATGAATATTTTGTAGGATAACTTAGCAACTTTAACACAATTTTTTTTCTCATAAAAATTATACTGTAAATGATTAAATAACTGGGCGCCTTGGCTGATTTTGTTTATTTATATTAATTTTATTAACCATTTTAAAAAGTTAAAATTATCTTTTTACCGAATTTTCGAAGAATAGTACGATATTAGTTTTGGTCGCACGGTAGAAATAGAGGGTGAAAATGAATTTTCTTCCCGTTTTGAGGTATGAGGAGCCCGAAAATACCATTCCCTTAAATTGTGGTTTCCATATATATATATATATACGTCTATGTATAAAATTCTGTGGATCGAAAATCTCCATAACTACTAAATCAATTTCATTGAAATTTGAATTGAAAAAATTTGAGCGGGCAAGTTAGAAGCGTGGTTCGTTATAATGTTGCAAGTTGGAACGTTGTCGTTTTATTATCTGCGGTATATAATGTTAGTAATATTTAACCAAAACAAAAAATATAAATTTAAAAATTTAAACTAAATTAACGAAACATTGGTCTTCTTGCGCAGAACTGTGCAAGAGTTTTTTTTTTTATATCTTCGTTGCGATTTATAATCGACAAGTAAATGCGATCTATTATATCATAGTACTCGTATTTAGTTGTAGGCCTTGCTGAATATTCGTGTAGGCCTCGTTTTAAAAGCAATGTTATTGTTCTATCGCCTTGTATTTATATTTATGAATTGAGAATGACAGTTTGAATAAAGGTTATATATTTATAAATATTAGGCCATTGAAGGGACGATATTTTTTGCCAAATAAATATGTAAAGAGATTTTCATTGTAAATCATCAATGTAGAGTATGATAGTCTCTAATTTTTATAGATTTATCGTTTAAAATCCTTGAGATTTACAGTTAAATAGATATATTGTTTCTGTGGACAAAAACAGGTATAGTGGAATATTTGTAAGCAGGACATTTGAGCGGAACTGATAATGTACGAGTATATACAGCATTACACTCTACGAATTACAAAATACTATAAATTTTATTTTTCTTATTGTTATCCCTGATATTTATGGGGAAAAAACAAAACTAAACTTAATCAGTCGAAATTTTTAAATAAATATGTATCTATTGATCTTTGTTTTACATTCTCTTAAAATTGTTTTATCACCATCCTAACGGTCAATGTAATAAGAAATGTTTCTTTCACATTTAACCCTCCCCCCCTTTAAAAGAATCTTCCAACTACTTTACCGCATTTTTTAAACATTACAATCTCTAAGAGACTGGCATCAGGAAAGTAATTCTGTTGTATTATTCACGAAACTGCATCTGCCTAACTCCAAAAACAAATCTAGGAAAATATAAATAAATAAATTATTAATAAAATTTCTCCATTGAAAAATGAAGAAAAAAAATGGCATTATTTTTTTTAATCTAACATTAAATGATTTTATTCTAACAGAATTTCCTACCAGGTTTGCAAAATTTTCTGTAATTTTTTTCCCCCGAATAGTTCACCTTGGAACCTTGGTTCACATTTATTTATTTGCAATCTGTTTCATTTTTTCTGTTTTTCTATCTGTCCAGCAGCCCATTACCTCTTCATTCTTCAGAAAGTTCAGATCTGTTATTCTTTCGTTTTGGCGCTTCTTGAAACCTTTTATTTTCATCTTTGAATATTCTTTAAAATTTATGTTTTTCTCATAATTTCTTTAGTTATCTTCAGTTCTTTTAGGTTTTCTTGGACTTCTGTGAACCATTTATCTTTGTTTTTTTTTTTTACTTTGAAAGAAATCAAAAATTTGTTTAGTTAATATACTCTCTTATTCATTCCAAATAGATGGGAGTAAACTGAAATTCGTCTTCTCCTTATCGTGTCTGATAGTTTTTCAATTTTAGTATAAAGTTTGTTATTTGGAATTAATTTTAGTGGTTATTTGAAATTTAAAGTGTTCTTATAATTTTCCTTTCTTTTTTCTAGATTTTCGCGGTAGATATTTGTTGCACAATCTTAGGGTTTCTGCCGCATAGAATGCTGTAGTATTTAATAATAATAATTAACATAAATTAAAGCGATTTCTATGTACCAAATAAAACAAACCATTTGAATTTTTTTCATGTCTTAGAAATCTTTTGCATAAATTATTCAAAAATTCTTCACTAAATGAAAAGGTTTAACTTACAAATAATGTTTCCATTAATTCTTTATTTTAGCATTAGTTTTCTAGCTAAAGTAAAATTTATTAACAAATACGTTTTTCATGTTCTGTTGTCTTGTCTTTAAATGACATTCATTAAATAATAGCAATGAAAAAAAAATTAATTTCATTAAACTGTCATGCAGTTACTCAACGTAACCACCATTTATTAGGGTTATCCATTATT
This sequence comes from Lycorma delicatula, assembly GCF_047948215.1. Taxonomy (NCBI): domain Eukaryota; kingdom Metazoa; phylum Arthropoda; class Insecta; order Hemiptera; family Fulgoridae; genus Lycorma; species Lycorma delicatula. The sequence goes on from NC_134463.1 coordinate 56,418,686, forward strand.
TAGGAAGAAATTTGGAAAAAAGCGTACTTTTATTTTTTATGTATAGCAAAGAATTTATTTTAATTCGTATATTAATATTCATAATATTTTAATTTATATATAAAAAAAACTTTATTGAATATCGTCTTCATAACTTTTCTATTAAACCGATTTTCAATTTTCTAGTTTACATCTTTTAAAGTTTTTAAAATTTGTTAAAAGTTTAGTTTGTTAAACATCATGCTTAAATCTGAACTCACTAACTTTTATTTTTTCTATTTTACTCCCGACTGGTGCGCTATTTCGGTCTAGTATTTAAAGTCTTTATATCTGTATTTTCTTTTTACTTTACAAATTGCCTTATTAACATTTATAATGTTTAATTTTTCTCAGATGTTATGTGAATTGTAACCGTGCACAGTACTAAGAAATCATCAGAAGATTTATTTACCTCTATATTTTATGCTCTTACTTTGTCTCAGAGTAAAAAACTAAAAGAAAAATTATACATATGCATTTCAAAAATAACGTTTAAGAGAAGACCAGACCTCCCCACCCACCCGAGTTTCAACTCCATTAATACACTAGTAATAACTGTTGGTTTGTAATTATTTAATGAATACGTAATGAAAATGATTGGAGATAAAATATTGAAAACATGAAACAATTATTTTAAACTTTTAATTACGAAGTTTTTATTAACGAGGTCAAGAAATAAAGAGTTCCATTTAATGAAGTTAGAATATGAGATGTGCTTATAGCCATTCAAATTTTATTAGAAGAAAAAAGATGTACGACTATATCAGTAATTTTTACTTCCTTATACGAAGTAAAGCAAGTCGCGAAAAATTTCGGTTTTCAGATTTCAACGGAAATATCAGTTTTTAACATCCCTGAATCCATTTGGTTAGTTTCGACGTGACGTATGTTCGTATGTATGTACGGACGTACGTATGTATCTCGCATAACTCAAAAACGATTAGCCGTAGGATGTTGAAATTTTCGATTTAGGACTTTCATAACATCTAGTTATGCAGCTTTCTTTTTGATTGCAATAGACATAAACAAATGTGTCCAAAAAAGCCTAAAATAAAAAAAATGAATTTTAGACTTTTACTTAACTGCAGTAAGAAGCCCTCTTTTCAACGAAATATCATAAGTGGTACTTATTTTAATTGGTTCCAGAGTTATAGCCAAACAAAATTTTAATTAACGAAATATTTGGATCTTAGAAGGGAAGGCGCATAAGTTCGAATCAGTCATCTCTTTATTTTTATTTATTTAAATAAATTGATTATTAATTTATTAATATATATTATTATTATTAATAATATATTAATATATATTATTATTAATAATTATTATCTCTGATTGTAAAAAAAAAACTTTTACGATAAATAATCATTCAATAACAAAAAGAAAAATTATGAAAAAATATCATAAGTTATTAATAAAAAATATATTTTACGTTCTTTTCATTTAAAAAAAAAAATGTGTATATGTAATTTAATAGGCGTTCAAGGAAGTCATGTGGTGTCCACATCAGATTTTTCATTATGTAAAAGCGATTTATTACTTTAATATTACTATATATATATACATATATATTTAATTATAATTCATCTAATTAATAATAACAACAATAAATGATCAATATCAGTTAATTATTATTAAATATCAGTTAACAAACAGTAATTATTGAAGAGGTATTGACAAATAACAATTAATAATAATAATAAGAATAGTTCAAAGACAAGTACTTTTTCCTGTAGATGACATCATTAACTTCGAAATGCAGCGAGTGGGTTGAGAATTACTAATGAGGTATAAAATATTATTAGGGCATTTAGTGTAATTTAATTTGACACAAGATTCTATTCTAATTGAGATTATTATACGCATCACCGGATTTGCAAGCTTAATTTAACACCTTTCTGATTATATTAAAATAATATAAAATTATATAATAAAACTTTGATCTTTGATCTGTTTTTGGTATACATATGCATTAGTAATAAAAATTCAGCTCTGCTTATAAAAATATTTTACTTTATTACATAGAAATAAAAGTTTGGTTACGTTTCTGTTTTAGTTTATGTAATCAAATACAACACAACAGTTTTATAATACTGGCCTACTCATAAAATATTTAGACGCGAACTCACGTGCGTATAAAAGCATTTATTTGTACATTATAATATTATTAAATATTTGAATCTATTTCACACGTAATACTATTTTACAAAATAATTCTGTATTCATTTAGACATATTATAGCTAATCAATGTTATAATAATAATTATAAAAACTATGATTGAAAATAAAACAACTAATTTCTAAACATCTCGAATTCCAAGATTCATGTCTAGTTAAAAAAAAAGTTATAACCTTGAATCTCTATTTTAATAGCAATTTTTTTTGTTTCTTAAGTCCGGCCGAAACACGTGTCATTTAGTATCAACCAATAAAAGCAACACTGTATAATTATTATTTTTTATTGTAATACTACACTAGCAATCATTCTTCTATTAAAAATAATAATAGTGAGATATTTAATTACACTTTTATTGTAAATTGTGTGTGGTAAACTCACACGCATTATTTAACTCGACTCCAATTCTACCTTGTTTATGTGCTACGTACGTATGTTTAAACTGTGTTAATGTAGAAGGCATTTTTGTTTTGTATTAAGTTACACAATCAAAATGTATTACACTATATATACATAATAGATCTTTTTATACTTTCCAAGGATTCGATATTAAGGACCCAACAACTAATTACCGTATTTGCTCGAAAATACGTCGACCCCAAATGCAGGTAGGTCGACTTCCATTTCTGAATTTGATTTTCAGAAAAATGTCTGTAGAAATTTTTTTCATAAAGTAAAATTTTACCACCAAGAAATTAATTTCGAAATTTATTATATATAATACTAATATACTTTTGATGATAATATTATATTCAATCATTTTATAATATTATAAATACTTGTTTAATGTTTAGCTAACTATTATTTGAAGAAAATATTAAAATAAATCTCTCAAATAAAAAAAGCATGGTGCGTTGGTTTATTTGTTGTTTGCTGCATGTGCTCACAATTTTATTTTGAAAGAAGCACAGGAACGATTTATACTTCTTGATACGAACGATTTATCTAAGATTATATTCGTAATTTGTGTTTTGGGATAAAAAATGAAAACATTGGGGAAAGAGCTGTGTTAAAAAATCACAACTTAAAAATCATATATGCTAGGAAAAAAGGGGATCTAAGGACCGCCGCGAAAATGTTACAAGATTTATGTTTCATTACATATTATTTTCGCAAATTCTAACTACATAACCTTCATGAATTTAGCGTACTAACAACAACAAAAACTTTTAGAATGAAAAATTTCAAAATCCTGAACATTTTTAGTTGTTTCTTGAGTTGTGATTTTTTAACACAGCCCTCTGTTTGTCCTTTTTTATCCCCAAAACATAAATATAATTTTAGATAAATCGTTCGTATAAAGACGCATAAATCGTTCGATAATTATAAATCGTTCGTGCCACTGCACGGAGCAACCCGGCGCACCAACAATGGTTTGTTCTGCGCCAATAGAAGCAAAAATAAAGCAAAAACAATAGCAACAAACCAAAGGATAATAATACATAAAAACCAAAGGAAAGGATATAAATGCGACAGGTTATCTGTTTCCAACCGCATTACGCGAGAACCAGCCAACTGATTGCTTTCAAATTCTCAGGATACATTTCTGTTACTCCAGGGAAGATTTTAAGCTACATTTCAAGGCTCTAACCGCCTCAGAAGTGAATATGTAAATTAAAGATATTCATTAATGAGAAAATTATTCTTTTACTTCATTATTATATGTCTGTTACCATGGCAACATCAGTATAATGAAGTAAAATGATTAATTTTTTTTCTTTAATGCATATCTGTAAAATATTTATTATTCTAACAACCATTAGAATAACAAATGCTTCGAAGGCCAAGGGGCAGAGCCCCCTGTCTTGACGGTTGGGCGAGCGAAACGAGCCCTGACCGGCTAGACAAATTAAAAAAAAAAACATGGTTTCACGGTAATGGGAAAATTAAAAACATTCACTGGTTACGTAGACTCATTTAATCACCCATTCTCTTTTAAAGTTTATAAGTGTAATTCTATGTTTTAAATTTACCTTTACTCTAATTTAAAAATTGAATATCTTTGTGAAAATAAGAAATTCTTCATTAAATACTTTTATTAATAATAATAACTGAAGGCAATTATTACTACAAATACGAGTATAAACTGTAATAAGTCATCCACTACGAATATAGAAACGAAAATAAAGTTTAAAACAGCTTAAAGCCCGGTTGAATCCAAATGTAATTCGGTCCAGCATATACGTTGGCCTGATTAGTAGGTCGATCCCATTTTATGGGAGAAAATATTGGAAAAAATATATTATATTCGGGCAAATATGGTATAATATATCTGTTCACAAAGACATAATGTATGTCGTAATTGAGGTGGTTATCTGTTAGGCAGAATTTAAAAAATATATATGTATTGTAATTTAATATACTGTAATTTAATTTATTGTAACAGGTTAGCCAAAAAAAACCCCTTATAATATGGAAAGGTATCGCTCGGTAGCAAATACAAGTAGGAAATTACTGTTATATCGTTGGTAACACAGACAATTGTTTTTAACAATCAGCCACACTTGTTTTATAATGCGTTATTTTTTTACCTGAGCGAGTTCTTATGGGAACGAACAATAACAATATATGAGAACAATTTTTTATAATACGAATATGAAAACGCAAGAATTATATCAGAATATGTTTCCTACTAACTTATCTAAAGTAAAATAATTGATTGATCATTTTCATAAAAAAATAATAGGATAAAAAACAATGTTCTGGATGTCCTTCAGTACTAATTATAGAATTAGTTGACGACTTTAGAAACAGACAGCTTCTGGAAAATAGGTTTGTAAACGATTAATCTTCTCAGGTTAGAATAACTGAAAGAACAGTTTTAAAAACAATAGGACGTTATTTTAAACGTCCATCGATAATTAGTATTATTAAAAAACTTTATCAGATAAATTTTCAATGATTTATTACTATAAGTAATTAACTACAAACGTTTATTAAAAATACTCATTCAATAGTATTTAATATTGTTTCAGTGATGAAGTGTGGTTCCATGTAAGCGAGTTCATTATTGCACAGAATAACCGAATTCGGAGCAATATAAATCCACGCACATTTCAAGAATCTCTCTTCACAAATTAAAAAATAATTTCAATTTGTATGTAATCTTCCGGAAGAATATAACTACGATCTGATAATGATATACCATAAGCCGCTCGAAGAATTGGAATCAATCCTAGGAGAACTATAGGAATATTATAAAGTAAAGATTATATGTTCTAATGCCATTCTGCTTTTAAAAGCATTTTCACATGAAGATGAAGGAAAATTATTATAAAACATTGCAGTGATAGCTTACACTCGATTTATTAACTTTGTTTCTATGCATTATTAAAACAAAAATAAAAAAAAATCTAGATCGAAATTTCTCGTTTTTGCTTTTTTCATCAATTTTAACGAAACTTGTGGGGTAAAGTAAACTTATTGAGAATACTGGCCTATTGATTTTTAAATGAATCGGTTCACAAGAACTGGAGTTACAGAAAAAAACCGGGTTTTTGGCTACATCTTCAGCTATTTTTTCGTTCTACTGGGCGAAATTTTTAACTGATTTTGAAGAAATTTGTTAGGATGATGTAAACCTATTAGGAATAGAGGAACCCTATTGATTTTCAAGCGAATCGGTTACAGGAACCAGAGGTTTACAAAAAAACTAGAGTTTTGGTAAGCTTTCAAGGTTTTCATATTGTAATTTGATTAGTGACATGTTAGGAAGCCAAAATTAGATTTCAGCGAACACCACCATGGTGGTCCCAATGGTCCTAAAACATTAAGTTTGTACTCGAAATTAGATTTTTCGAGTACCGGCAGCGGTGAGCTAGTTTTGCAATGATTCAAATTTAAATTATCATGTTAGAAACTAAAAAAAGAATTTTGCAAACACAGCTAGGTGCGAACTATTTCGTTATAGTACTTTGGTTTCGCAATAATCCACAATGTGACTGGTATGAAGGAAAGTAATTGGTGTCCAAAAAACCAGTTTAAGTTTTAATCGTTTTGGATTAATTTTAACCTTTTCTTTTTTGCAAGCACGGCTCCAAAACCATACAAATGGATAACAATATGAAAGTGGATTGTTGACATACAGCAGTGTTAAGCAGTTGGATGTAGTCACAACTTAACTATGTGAAAAAGAGGAAGAAAAAGACATAAATATATAAGTATAAAGTATTTTTTGGAATAATACAAAATACCACGTAGTATTATAAAAGAACACATGATACTAACATATGAATTTAAAAAAAAACTAAAACACTGAAAGCAATATTATTTTCAAAAATCATTACAGCTGTGCAACATCCTTTCTTTCTTAACTAAAACCGGATATCCGTCCTTTTGACGCACTTCCTGCGACAGAATTTTTTTTTAATTTTGACTTTTTGAAGTCGGTTAAAAACCTAATTGTTTAATTTGATGCCTAATTAAAGAAAATAAAAATCTGAAGAAGAATTTAAAAAAAATTATTATTTTATACGGGTTTTTTTAAATAAAATATATTATTTTTAAATATCAAATATATATATATTTTTTTGCTGATGATTATAAAAAAATGACAATAATATATAACAAATTATAAATTCAGTGTTTTAAAAATATTTTTATTGTTTCCAAAGAAATGCAAACAAGAGAGACATCATCAATATGCTACACTTACACAATAAAGTGCAAAAATATGTTTAAATGTTTGGTTTTAGCTATTTTATTAGAGATTATTTATTTGTTACTGAATATTTGAATGTATTGAAATTATGTTAAAACCGAATTATGTATTTAAAAGTAAAATTTTTAAATTAAAATAAAAAATCAATAATTTTAATTTTATTGTTTGAATTACATATATTCTTGTTTAAAAACTATCATATTGTACTTGTGAAATAATGGATCAATACTGGTAATTTATTTCATTGAATTTATTATTCTAAAAATTCCAGTAATTTTATTATGTAGATCAATATTTAACGGTTATTATTATATTGTAAATATAACACTTGTTTTCTTTCTTCTTCTTTTTTATGTCATCTTTATTCAATCGACTTTTCAATGACATGTTCTGACCGATATTTGCCGACAAAGATACGGTTGCATACAAGGTTGATTCAATACAATACAATCAATTCTTCAACATCAATTCTTTTAATACATAATCAATGTATACAGTACACACTATGAATGTATATAGTCAGGTGTAAAATGCCCCACCTTTTTATTCTTTATTATTTATTTTTTTAATAAAAAGACTTAATGTATTGGGAAAATAAAAGTTGTATTATTTTATGACTAACAATTTATTATAGATTGTTCGCATTTTTCTTCATCATTCATTAATTATAGATTAAAATGTTTTCACACGATATTATTATTGAATATTATGAAATAACAGTATTTAAAATTTATTTAAAATTTAAAATTAAATAATATTAACTTTTTTCGGATATTTTAATTTTATACTCAAAACTTTGATTATAATTTATTTATGAATTACAAACAATATTTTTTATACAGTACATTTTATTAAAGATTTTAACATTAAAAAGCTAACAATAAAGCTGTAATAATTTCGTGGCATTGGTTATTTATTCTTATATAATCGAAAATTAATGATACATGAAAAAAGGTACCTAACATTTCACTTTCTGGATGGAACGTAATTTATGATGAAGTTTTATTATAAAATTATTACTATAAATTTAAATAAACAAAAAAAGTTTTAAACGTTAAAAAAATGGTATGTATTTTTTTTATTTTATCCTGCTCTCCCACCTCCAAAATCACTTTCCAAGAATTTTTTTTTATTTTTTTAATTTACTATGTTAAATGGTGACAGTAAAAATAATTCCACTGAAAAACATATAATCAATATAACGTTACATATGATTTCTTTTTTGAAGGTGAGGGGATGACTTACGATGAAAATTCATTGTAATAAACCTATTATTACTAAAAAGTTTATTACTTAAACTTTTAATAATATCAAAAATTTAAATGAACCAAAAAATTTTGAAAAGTGGAAAAATCTATATTTTTAAACTATGACCGGTTCCCTTACCCTCAATATTAACACCAATTATTTTTTTTTAATCTCTTCCACTATTATTATACCTAGGAAGGCATTAAAAAAATTCACAAAGGTTGAAAAGAATGGAATAAATAAAAAGGTGAGGGGATGACTTACGATGAAAATTCATTGTAATAAACCTATTATTACTAAAAAGTTTATTACTTAAACTTTTAATAATATCAAAAATTTAAATGAACCAAAAAATTTTGAAAAGTGGAAAAATCTATATTTTTAAACTATGACCGGTTCCCTTACCCTCAATATTAACACCAATTATTTTTTTTTAATCTCTTCCACTATTATTATACCTAGGAAGGCATTAAAAAAATTCACAAAGGTTGAAAAGAATGGAATAAATAAAAAGATAACTTTTTCAATTTATGGAGAAGGTGGGAATTTTGGGGCAAATTTTTTGTCCCAGAATTCTTACCTTCTCCAAAAATCGAAGAAGCTATCTTTTTAAATCGGAATAAATTTTAATATAAAGTGGAGTTATATTTGAAAAAGTTTGAGAAAATCAATCCCCAAAAACCTGGAGATATTGAACCCAAAGTTTTACCAATAAATTGTCCCATACACACGATACTCTGTAAAATTTTATAAAAATCGGTTTATCCAGTCAAAAGTTATTAAGCATTAAATATGCCAACACACGTACGAACAAATATTACCCCCTTTTTATTTTTTTTTAGGGATTCCTGGGTCCATGAAACGTTGAGAAATTAAAAAAAACTCATCCTTCATTTTTTGACTCTTTTGACCATACTTTTCTTCTTACAACGTAGCTTTATAGGCGTGATACCAGGAAAGTAAAATAAATATTATTGAACTTCAGAGGGAAATAATTAATTTTACAAGTCTCCATTTTTAGGAATAAAAAAATAAATACAGATTTTTTTTAACTTTCATTTTAATCTCGTAAACATTTCTTCTTTTAATTCACTTGTGAAAAATGCCGGCCTCCGTGGCGCGAGTTGTAGCGTCTCGGCCTTTTATCCGGAGGTCCCGGGTTCGAATCCCGGTCAGGCACAGCATTTTCACACACGTTACAAATCATTAATCCTCTGAAGAATGCCTAACGGTGGATCCGGGAGATAAAGAAAAAAGAAATTCACTTGTGAAAACTAACATCTGGATTTATATCAAAAATACTTAATTATTATTGTAATCATAATCCAGATCTTGTAACAAAACAAAAGTTGCGAAGTCTGTATTGAATCACCCGGTATTGCAAACAAAAAACGGATTTTAACATTCCAACAATTAAAAAGGAAATTAACCTATTATATTAGTAATTTATTGCGTTTGTTATCACCCACTACTATTTTAGCTATCGACTTATTTTAGACTACTGTACAGACACCCTACAGAACTCTCTAATATTTCTCAGATGATACATTTCAATATCTTTGGAAGGCCTCAAAAATTCTAACGTCTCCATAAAATAAGGTTTATCTCCGGTTCATATCATTTCGTCCAGTTCACTAATGCTTAGCCATTATAATTTGTGTTATAAATAAAATGAGCCAATCCTTCTGTCTGTTATATAAGTGACATCAATTCTATAAAATTTCAACTGTGCATTAGATTAAATTTTATCTCCTATTTAATTCTTCGTTCCTGTCAGTAATTAATTTTTATGGAGTGATTCCAACGAGAGCATCTCCATTCATGTATTTCTTACTTGTATTATAACTGCTCATTATTCACTGATTGAACGGATCACAGATCTTTCCAGACTATTAAAAAACATGTATTTAATAAATAAATGTATTATCTAAGTTCTGTTATTTTTAATTCAATCTTAAAAAAAAAATAATAATGAATTCATAATTGTTATAACATGCTTCAATTTCTTTGAAACTTTTATAAAAATACGCAAACCAGAGAATTTACATAGAAATAATATTGATAATTTTAATTATATAACTAACAAAAGTTGAAAGTGCACGCTGTTTACTGCTTTCTGATTGAACGTATTGTTTTATACTGATTGAAACATTTTCAATATTGATTTCGAAGTTTACAGTTTTATTATATTACTTCCAGTAGTTAAATCAACATTTCTGTTGATATTTATTTTTTTTAAATCCTAAACAATAGAATCAAAAGAAAATTAAAGGTCTATAGGCAAAGCAACCTCAAATTGCAAGAAATTATTTCCCAAAACAGTCACGCCCAACGCCTCCGATGTAAGTATGGTAGTATATTGATTGCTGCTGCTTTTGGTTGCACCCAAAAATACTATTTACTAAGTTCTGATAATCCTCAAATTTTACTACATATAAGAAAGAAAGAAATACAGGAATAATATTCTTATAAAATATAGTAAACCAAATTTTAACTTTCACAAAATAAGGTGATTAATTTTTATTTTGATCGTTCATATAACCACTTCATTGGAACCATAGACTTTATCTAATTTATAGTCATATTATTTCCTTGTTTTTATGAAAGTCATACAGATGAGCTAAGGCTAGCAGTAACACACTTCTGCTTGTATACGCGTAATAATGGCCTACCTAACCGGCGAATAAGTGATTATATTTACTATTAGTGTTACAAACATCGCTATATTCGTAAACAAAATTACCTAAACAGACATTTTTGATTTATTAAATATAGTAATTAATATGTTAATTTTTATTGACGCCAATTCTCAAATTTAACATTTATTTTACTTGAGCTTTTCCCAATTATTTTTACAAATTAATTTTCTACGATAAATATCTCCTTCAAAACGCATAGACATATACTTGAATTAAAATGTTATTTAACAATTCTGATCATGAAAAAGTATGATTTTTTTTCATGTATCTTATGTAACTTAAAAAATTGTTACTCAACATGTCTTCAATTATTAAAATATTCACTCTTTTTTTTTATTTTGAATGGTTAATTTAATTTCTACAACATTTTTACATGTAAAAGATATTTTTGTTTCAGTACACATTATTTATTTTTATTTAATAATATGAAATATTATAAAATATGTTTCAATGAGTTTTTTTTTTTAAATAGAAGTCAAATTTATTAGACTACTTTAATTACTTTTTCAAACTTTAAATTTTATTCAAAATTACATTTAATTCAAATCTAAAAAAGACGTTTAAGTTTTATTGACTTCGTTTTGGAATTTACAACACATTTTTCAGAAACTGCTATAAAATTCTGTGATCTTTTTTTAAATAAAAAAAACATATAAGTCTATAAAATTTGACCCAAAATTTTAGTTCTAAGAATTTCACTACAGTATTATTTTACCTACCCAGGAGAAATCAGGGAAATATTTTTTCCTAGTCGTAACTAAAAAAAAAAAAAATAGTTTTCGGTCATGTTCATAAAAACATTTTTCTTTACCTTCAACGTAAAAGAAATCCTAAAATTATTTTAATTTCTTTTTAAGAAAATTTTATGTATACTTTAATTTTTAACCATGTTGATTAGATAAAATATCTTTCAAACTCTATTGTACTAAAACGTAATTAGGCAATTTGGAATTTTATTAGAGATTTAACTAAACTGCTACATTCTTTCAGGTTTAATAGAATCGGATTATTTTAGATTCATTAGTGGTTAACAGGTAATTTGTAGGATCAAGAAGGCTGTATTATAATGGAATCTTTTGATATAATCAGTTAATAAATAGTAATAATCAAAAGAAATATTCCTATACGTTAAATTCTTTATAGAATCGTTGTGCTATATTCCGAAGTTAAATGAATTTATCGTTACATATGAAACGATATTGCCACATTTCAGGTATGATTCATGGAATCATATCCTTTTTGATGAACCCTTACTAAATTAAATTATATTATTCAGTAGCGTGTATTCTTATATAAAAAAAAAAAATTAAAAAAATGGATGAAAACCTATTTCCAGTCCGTGTGGGCGTTTTCCTGAACAAATCTAGCTGATTTTTTTTAATCTGCTCGGAATGACCAACATATATGTCATCAAGCGTAATCGGACCCCGTTCTTGAGTTTCCTCCAAAAGGTCCTCATTTATTACTTAATTGAGGAACTTTCCGTGGTTATCACTCAAGGAAAATCATTTGAAGTTCCGTCGGAACATCAAACGTCGATTGCTTCGATGCAATCTGAGCAGATTAAAAAAAATCAGCCCGATCCGTCCAGTACGAACGTCTGGATGGATTGGAAATGGGTTTTGAGCACGCGTTTTACCTATGGTAGGAAAGGAAAAAGAAAAACAAGGGGATTAGGGGTGAGACGTTTTGTAAATGGGATGGTTTTTAGCCTATGTTTTAAAAATATATAACATTACCTTGTAATACTTAACACTGTGAAGCAACAAGGGGCCACTCGTTAAATAAAAAGCACTTGAAGCTTTAAAAACAGTTTTGATAAAAGAAAAAGGAATGTTTAATAAAATAAAATTAATAATAAAAGTTTAAGTAATTAAACTTTAAGTAAGTAATAATTAAGTTTAAGTAATTTTTAATAAAAGAAAATAGTATAAGATATTATTTAGAAATAATTTGGCTTACTTAACCGATGAGTAATAATACGAGTATATTAAAAAGTTTTATCTTTTAAAAATTATTTTAATATCGATTAAAAAATAACATTATTTTCATTAGGAAGAAACTTAGTTTTTTTAAAACTAAATATTAAATTTAGTTACGTTGTAAATAATAAAATATATAATAAAAACAACAAACGGAATTTTTAGGTCAGTTTCGAAAATAAAATTTGGAATTTCCAACAACGAAATATAGGAATTTTATATTGTAGTTATAGATACAGATATATATACATATACTTATTTCAATCTAAAAAGAATTCTAACACAAGTGATTATTCAGTTTGCTGTCAAGTTTGTATTACGAAACTACTTAGTGGACAAACCTTGTATGCATAATTCAAATATATGTTAGGTTATGTAGCAAATCTTAGAAAGAACGTTATTGAAAATACATGGTTGTGTTGCTGTTAGAAAGTTGAACTTGTTGTAACTTGAACTATCAGTAGGCAATGGATAAATTATTACCATTTTGCGTTTACGTTCACTCATGTAAACTTTACTATGTAGTAAACTCTATTTTATATTGTGATTTTTAATCACTGAACTGTATTATTATTTAAAATATTGTCAACATCTATTGAAAATGTATCTTAAAGAGTTTAGCAATTTAGAGATTTTATTAGGAAAAGAAAAATTAATTTCTATTATATACTGTATGGATAAAAATATATTTTAATTTAGTTTTTTCTCTAATAAAAAATAGTAGAACACAAAGAAATCACTACGCACTCATCATTCAGGAATTTATACGTACGTGTCAGTAATCACGTCTATGAGCACAGGCATGCACGCATGTAAACGTCAATCTCTCTACTTTTAATCATTAAAGTAAACCCGTATACATCAATTTACAAGTTACAAATAGATTGAACATAGATTGAAAATAAGATTACAAAGCTTGAATAAAAAATTAAAATAGAAAGTCGAATTTTGTTAATTATTAAATTAGTTATTAAAGCTTAAACATTAATTAAAAGTATTACCAATTAAACTAAAATTATGTTAACTTCTTAACGATTAATTGTTAAAGTTACATATTAAAATTAAGAATTTTTTTTTTAAACAGAAATACAATAAGTTAATTTGAAAAAAAAAACACTTTCACAAACATAATGAATATTTGATTTTTGTTGAAGACAATACCATTAAGTAAATGTATTTAATTACTTAATCCCAATGATATATAAATATTTAATTAGTTAATTTTAAATAAATTTGTATGGTAAATCGGTTGTGTTAATATGGTCGGATGACATGACACCGTATGACATTATGTATGACATGTGGTTTGAATGATATAATGACGTTATAATTAAGATTTTTAGATCGTTATGTAATATTTCGTATTTTACAAAACAGAAAATAAAATGAACTTTTTAAACTAGAAAAACTGACTTTAAAAAAGGTACTAAAAGTATGAGTATCAAAATAATACTATTCAATTATTAAAAAATGTAGACTTTTTGAAAACAATACCAATTAAAAAAATAATAACTGCTAACAATTTAGTAACTCTTAATTTACTTCAAACTAGTCAAAATTGAAAGAAAACTGAATTCTAATAACAATTTTATTCCTTTTTGTTACATTTAAAAAAAAAAAAATTATTATTATTAACTTTTTTTTAGTTTATTTTTTGTTAAAAAAATGAATAGACCTTCCAAAAAAAAAAACAAGCCGTCCGTATGAAAAACCTATTACCAAAAGAAAAAAAAATGAAACAAAAAAACCGAAAGATGAGAAACAGCCAATTGAATTAAATTAAAAAAAAGGAATTGTATGAAACTATGTTAAATAACTACTATCAAGCGTGAGCTAAGACTGTCTGGAATCCGGGAATTTTTTTACTTGATATTTTATAACAAATCTTCTTGAAGTTACGTGTAAAAATATTTTGAATAACAATTTGATTTTTATAATATAATAAAATTTTAAAAAGGATTAATTATGACAAATAAATTAAACAAAAAATTTTAAAAAGTCCAAATCGTTTACGCGATTCATTTAATTTTCATTTTAAAAAATGTTCCATTGATGTTACCACAAAATATGTTTTAAAACACAACAAGGATTCCCTTAAAAAAATAAATAAATAAATATATATATACTTTTGGCAAGAGTAAGGCAAGGAGATAACTGTATCCAATCCTCTTTAATTGTGGCCTTGAAAAAGTTATAAGAGAATGGGAAAGAACCCACCGGGTTGGACTAGTGGTGAACTCGACAACGCATATCAGCTGATTTCGAAGTCGAGAGTTCTCAGGTTGAAATCCTAGTAAAGGTGATTACTTTTATACGGATTTTAATACTAGATTGTGGATATCGGTGTCCATTGGTGGTTGGGTTTCAATTAACCACACATTTCAGAAATGGTCAACCTGAGACTGTACAAGGCTACACTTCATTTACATTTATATATATCAACCTCATTCATCCTGTGAAGTAATACCTTACCGTGGTTCCGGTGGCTAAAAAAAAGAGAATGGGAGAAAGAACGAAAATGTTAAATATACACGAAAAAATAAAAATGGACACTAAAACTAAATTCATAAATACAAACATTTTGGCCTTCAGAGACGATATTGCAATTTTCGCAAGAAATATAGACGAGGCTAAAATCAAAATTCTAAAACTAATCGAATGTGCAAGCAAAATTGGTCTTCAAATTTCTTATGAAAAAACTAACTGGTTTTCCAGTGACAAAGAGAACAGAACTCAGACCCTTAAAATTTCCGACTACAAAGAAATAAGTAGAGTTCAAAAATTTAAATATTTGGGAAAAATCAAAACAACGAATATAAATAAAAAATAAAAAAATTGGATGAAGAATAGAGTACTAAAAATGGAAACTGCCCATCATCTCACGAACATTTACAATAAAAATTCCGTCATATAAATCCAAACTGAGACACCATAAAAGCGTTCTACCAGAAGCACTGTATGGGGCAGAATATCTGCAGATTTTTTTTTCAAAACAAAAAATAGCAAAAGTAGAAAAAAGAATTTTAAGAAAAATTTACGGACCAAAATATGAAGATGGAATTTACAGATTGAAAAATGAAAAAGAAATCTACAAAATATACAGAAAAAATAGGGGATTTAATCCGGAAAAAAATATTACAGATTTTTGGAAATTTATGAAGAACAATCAAAATTGATAAAACAAATATTTAATTTATATACAAGCAGAGCCACAAAAATCGATCGGTTTAAAGAAATAAAAACAGATTTAAAAACATTAAACATTTCAAAGGATCTGTATAAAGACCGAGATAAATTTAGAAAAATGATTTGAGAATGTAAGTTTCCAGAGAGAAAGAAAAGTAAAGTTATAAACTTGAATAGATGGCCAGAAGAAAGGCGACAATAACAGAGCAAAAGAATGTAAACCTTTTAGGAAAAGAAAAAGAAATCAAACTATGCAAACCTCATCCGTAGTGATCAGAACGAAAAGAAAAAAATACGTTTTGTTACAAATAGGCTTTGAAAATAATGAAAATCCTTGTAGATCTGAGTACCACATTTTTTTTTTAAATTAGTTAAAAATATGCAGGATTAACGCAAAACATTGTATTACAAAAAATAATAAAATAAAATTAAAAAAACAATTTATTTATTGTTTCTATATACGTATGAATCATAAATATAAAAATTTATAAAATAAAAAATAAAATAAATGTAATAAAAATTATTAATTTATTACCGTTAAAAGATGTTATAAGAAAATATTTTTGATATTCTGTATACAATTAAAAAATTATACTTTTTTTCTAAAAGTCAGGCGTGTTTTTTATTGTAAATCTATTACTATTTTTATATTGTAGAGAACTTATTTATAATCTTTTAGTTGCAATAAAGATTTTTTTTTTTTTTAATTTGTTTTTCTTAATAAAAAAGTGTCATTGTAAAGATCTTTGCAAAATATTTTCTTAAAAAATAAAAAAATAAGTTAAAAGGTTTTAAAGTGCTTATATACTCATACATATAAAAAAAAACTGCATAAATATTATCAATAAACGAACGAACGCCTCAGTAGGAGATAAACCCACGTTATACATTTATTATACAATAGCAAGATACTGTATGAAAGTGTAAGTGGTTTTATAACAGAATTTTAATGTTCGGTAACCTTGTTTACATATTTTACTGACCTCCCACAGTCTCTGTCATGATTCATGCTTAATATGTTTGCCATAATTCCATAGTAATTACTGTTATAAATATAATAATTCCATAGTAATTACTGAGAAAATAATAATCTTATTTTACAATAATTTTTTTTAAATATTCAAATGTTCCTTTTTTTTTCTTTGTAGCCTCCGGGACCACCGTTAGTATTGCTTCTGAGGATAAGAAGAGATGGGAATTTTTGTAGCGTGTCAAAATGCTATGCTTTACGGGGAGAATCGAACCCGGGACCTCTGGATGAAAGACCAACAGGCTACCACCCGCGCCACGGAAGCCGGCTTATTTGTGTACTTAACGAAACATGAATTTAGATGTAAAATAGAAATATTTCCGATTGGTTAACTGAAATTATTATCTAATAGCGATTCATAACAATTTTTTTATAATTAAGTCGATATTAATCTGTAACTCTAATCTTCTCCTTATTCTGGAATACATATTCAGATATTAGTGTAAATATGATTTTATGTATGTAAAATTAACCGAGCTAGTCCGGTGTAGGTGGAAGCAGTGTTTACGATATTGATAATACAAAAATTTAATTATTTTTAGCTAAATATTTCACAATTATTTACCACTGAAAACATAATTTTATACATTATTTTGATTTTCACTTTCTTAATCCATTCTTACTTTCTAGCCTAGCGATATAGCTATAAAAGGGAAAGTATGGTAATCCGTCCAGTCTGGGCATAAGCGGTTTTCACCGGACCTTTACGTTTTGACACCTAAGGAACCCAAAAAACCGGATGGAAATTTTCCGGATGATCGTACGTACGTGTGTGTTCGGTGTCTCACACCTTATATCTCCAGAACTACTAGACCGATTTTGATTAAACTTTGACCATATACTTCTGTAAATGGAGCATTAATACCATTAAATTTTCAACTTAAAAGGTCAAGGGGGTGAGGCTGTAGAGCAAGTATCACCCTCAGTATCTCGAGGTTTCGACTAATTAAGGTCTTATTTTTTTAGGCACATTTGTGAATAATTAAAAAATAATATTTATAAAGAATGTTTGCAAAATCGCACCCCAAAAGTGCTCTAAATAAACTAGTGGCTAATTGAGTATAGTGTGTCATTAGTACCCCCTCTCACCACAAGGAACGCTAGTGTAGCACTGGCATACATCTGTTGAAAACGTCTTCTGTGTTCAACGTCACAGGTGAGCGGTATAATTAAATTAATGAATAATATTTAAAGTGGCCGGCCGCTATTACCGCCACACCTACGGGAATGAAATACGGTATGCGGGCTCGCTTTAGTTAAAATCATTGAATTAAATAAATAAAAAATATTATATTTAAATAAAATGATAAATATTTTTAATTAAGTTGTGTGTATAAATCGTGTATAGGAAAAAAGTCGCGTGGCGGGAAAGTCCTACAACTGTGTTGTCAGCTTTTTGTAATACAAATAATTTTGTTAAATTTAATACGAAGCGAGTGAAGTCTTGACGTTAAAAAAAATTGTTATATAAAACAAGATAATAAAAACCAATATGTAAAACAAATATGTTTAACGTTTTGTGCTATTTTTCATCTTAATATATATAAAGTTGGATTTTATTATTTTTTACAGTTATAACTGTACTCTTATCATATGCTTAATTTTTTACATTAAAAGAAAAGCATTTTATATAAATACTTTATTCATTACAATTATCTAGTTATAGAAATATTTGCCTTATTTAGTAAGAAATTCTGTTAATTACTGACAGTTAATAAAAAGTTGATATACAGTTTTCTGTACGCAGTTAGTACTCGTACGTTTTTAATTGAGCGCGAATGGATGTATAATATATATATATATACGCACGCGCGCATCTGTTACAATTCTTGTTTTATGTATATATATAGGGTTTCTCATAAAGCTCAACGTTTCATAATTCAAAGAACCCATTAAAACAAAACAAAAAAAAATTCCTTAAGTATGTAAGGATTTAGTTACGATCATTCTAGACAACCAGTTCTTTGTGATGAACAGAAGGATGGTGTTATTTGTGAGAACTAAACGTCACCTACATTTCAATGGGCTAGGCATGCTAATATTTGGCTCCGTGAAGAATGTAAAGGGAAACCACTTCACTCCTTAATTTTCTAGCAAACCTGGTATGGGATGATTGTTAATAATGAGAGCTATATAATTTTCGGGAATGATTTGGGGTATGTAAAATGTATTTTATATAAACTTTTTTTTAGGAATTTTTTTTAAAAAAACGACATTATGTAACAAATAATATTTTAAAACAAGTTAAGGTAATTAATTAACTTAGTTTATCTAATTTATTTGTTTTTTTAAAAAGGAAAAAAGTTTTTTGGAAGATAAAACAAATTTTGGTGGTGCTTTTGGTGAATAATATTACAGATTTTTAGTAAGCCAGTTGTTATACAAGTTTTTTTTTGAACAATTTTTTATATTATTTGACGTAAAGGATAACTGGTATCCTTCCATATTAAGAATTATCAATGCCGATTTAATAATTACAAACAAAAAAAAATCATATATCTTATAAAGTTGAAATAACGGTATAAATCATATTATTTTATAAGGAGATAATTTTCCCTTACAATGCTGTTGTCCTCCCGTTAAGAGTTTTCCTTTTTTTTTGGTCTTTTACGTACAACTCCACAAGGTGACTGTATCACCTTTAAGAACCATTACTTCGATCGTTATTAAATTAACTATAATTGAATAAAAATTTTAGCGATTTTATGGATTAGAACAAAGTTATTGATTGAATTAAATTAATCATTTGATCCCTTCATCAATTATTTTGATGCAACTTTTAATACCAAAATCATAAACAAATTTATATAGCTAATAAAATTTTACTCATGTATAAAAATTGGGAACCCTTAAATAATTTTTCAAAAGTTAAACAAAGAAAAATTAAATTACTAAATACTTCTACTTTGAAATGATCTGTTTTACAGTGACGAGATCTTTCACACAGGAGCAACTCAAAAATTTTAAATTATTTAATTGTAACAGAATATTTTAAAAAGAATTGAAAAAAAATTGTTGATATAATTTCAGGCTACGACAATCTTAAATAAAATGTCTGTAAAAGTGGTCTAGAGGTTTTATCCTTATCTCAAGAATATTTTTCGATATAAGACCATTACTTGAGGTGTATGTAAATCTCTTGAAATTAGGTGTTAAATATCCATAATCTTGGTTAGGTTTGTTATAGCCGAAGGTTGTTTATTAAAAGTTTTGTTTTACAATGCCCTTTACAAATTATTTGTTATAACTTAACCGATTCCATTTAAAATTGTTAAGTTTCGCCCATTGGTTCCCACGGGATGCTTGGGGTGATGTAATCGCATACCAAAAAGATGTGTGTATATTGTTTTGAGGTAAGAGGATTTTCTAAATTAAAAAAAAAATGTTAATTTTTCATAGTATACTCGTATAAATAAATGAATTGTTTTCATAAAATTCGGTTGAAATTTCATAAGGAGCCACCAAGTGACAATTCAATTCGTGCATGGTATAAACAATTCAGTGAAACCGGTTGCTTGTGCAAACGAAAATCAACTGGTCGTCCATCAACCTCAGAAGTCAATGTCGAACGTGTGCGTGCAAGTTTCATTCGCAGCCCGTCAAAATCGACTGGGGCTACAGGCAGAGAATTAGAAATTCCGAAAATAACAGTGTGGAGAGTTCTCCGAAAACGTTTATTATGCAAACCGTACCGTCTTCAATTAATCCAGCGTCTTTCTGATTAAGATAAAACACGCAGGCTCGATTTTTGTTTACAGTTACAGGAAAAGATGTTGTTAGATGAAGGTTTTCTAAACAAGATAATTTTCAGCGATGAAGCTACTTTCCATATTAGCGGCAAAGTAAACCGTCATAACGTGCGAGTTTGGGGAACTGAAAACCCACACGCTTATGTGGAACACATTCGGGATTCTCCGAAAGTAAACGTTTTTTGTGCGATCTCTCGTGAGGCAGTGTATGGGCCGTTCTTTTTTATGGAAACGACAGTAACCGGCATGATATACCTAAATATGTTACAATTATGGCTTATGCCTCAGCTACTCAACTTCATTTTCCAGCAAGATGGTTGTCCTACCCATTTTCATAACGAGGTTCGACAGTACCTTAACACAACATTACCTCGGCGCTGGATAGGACGTGCGTCTGAAGAAGACCAACACATTATGCTGTGGCCAGCAAGATCACCAGACCTCACGCCAAGTGATTTCTTTCTCTGGGGTTACGTGAAAGATAACGTATTTATCCCGCCAATGCCGCACGATATCGCTCAGCTAAAGGATCGCATAATCAATGCAATCAACTCTATCGAAAATGACATGTTAGAACGAGTTTGGCAAGAGACTTTCGTGTTGATGTGTGCTCTGTCACCAGAGGAGCACATATTGAACATTTATAGAATTTAACAAAAACTATTTGAGTCCCTGCATCACCTAGTACAACTTTCATTTAGGTAAGTGAAATACTTTTTTTGTACTGAATTTTTCAACTCCTAAGAGCA
Source organism: Lycorma delicatula (assembly GCF_047948215.1). Taxonomy (NCBI): domain Eukaryota; kingdom Metazoa; phylum Arthropoda; class Insecta; order Hemiptera; family Fulgoridae; genus Lycorma; species Lycorma delicatula. Next base: position 56,440,180 of record NC_134463.1, read on the forward strand.
TTATGAAACGGCCTGTATATTTAGTATATATATATATATATATATATATATATATATTCAGTATATATATATTTAGTAGAGTCGATATATTTTCCGGTTGAAGCGCAAACTTTAATGAACTGAATTATTGAACTGTGAAATGTGAGCCTCTATCACTGAATGAGCCGGTTATAACTGAATGATTCGATCCAATCGAATGAATAATATTACAAAAATAATAGGATTAAATTTACGTTAAAATAAAATAATATTAAATTTTTAAAAATTCTGTTTAATAACTGGCTTCTCGTGGGGACTATGTGTGATGAGGTGTTGGTAAATGTTTTTATATCTTCGCAACCAATCTTCCAATTTTCATTTATTTTAGTGACACTAATGAAATTGTATGTGTTCTTGAAATATATTTCTTTTCCCAAAAAAGAATGAAATGTATTTAGGGTGTATGTATGTTTGTTCCACCGCAGCAGTTCAGTGGCTGAACCGATTTAGATGTATGACCACGGGTTAGAATCCTTACGTTATCAGAAGTGTCAAAGGCTATACAAATATGTATGTATATGTTTAAACAGATCTAAAATATTTTACTATATAAAAAATTTGGCACCCAACCCTCTTTAATTATCCTATATTAAAGAGCAATGTTTGACAGCAACGTTTTTACTTCCTTGTGCGAAGTAAAGGAAGTATTATGATGGCGAAGAATTCCGATTTTCAGATTTCAACGGAAATATCCATTTTGACCATCTCTGAATGCATTTTGACTAGTTTCGGCGTGACGTCTGTACATATGTACGTACGAATGTATCTCGCATAACTCAAAAACTATTAGCCGTAGGATGTTGAAATTTTGGATTTATGACCGTTGTAAGATCTAGTTGTGCACCTTCCGTTTTGATTGCAATTTACTGAACCAAAAGTGTCTAAAAAAAAGCCAAAAATCCAAAATAAATTTGAATTTTGACTTTTTCTTAACTGTAGTAATAAGCCCTCACTGAGAGCTTTTCAACGATATATCATAAGTGGTATTTATTTTCATAGGTTCTAGAGTTTTAGGCAAATAAAATTTTAATTAATGAAATATTTGGATGTTACAAGGAAAGCACATCGGTTCGAATCAGACTTTATCTACTTTTTTTTAATTTAAATACATTGATTTATTAATAATTATTTACCTTTGATTATAAAAAAGTTTTTACGAAAAGTAATAATTCAATAATAACAAAAAAAATATCCGAAGTTATTAATGAAATAAAATTTTATGTACTTTTCATTTTTTTTAAATGTGTATGTAATTTAATAGGCGTATAAGGAAGTCATGTGGTGTCCACATCAGACTTTTTTTTGGCAGTCGTGTTTTTTAATTTTTAATTTTTATCTCTTGTTTATTTTTTGCGTAGCATGAAGCATTTTAGTCAACATTTTTATTTTTAAATGTTCTTTAAAATAATGTGTCACATTGTAATATTTTTGAGTAGTTCTTTATTTATTTTGAATTACAAAATTTCTATTAAATGTAAAATTTTTTTGTAATGTATAAATTTCTATTTCTATTAATAACTTTTTTTTTTGCTCAAACTCTGATTGGTATCCATTCTGAACTATAAATAATAAGATATTGTACTCATAGAAACACCGTACATTTTAATTTGGTCAATAAAAAAAATTAAAATTTAATTGATTAATGTAATAATGTTAAGGAATTCTTATTCTACAATTTCACCGATCTCCTTCCAACGTATATAAATACTCGTAATTAATAGATAGAAGAAAATCAAGTCGTTTGACCTTTGTAGGATTAAACGAAATTGAAACTGTTTATTATCTAACAAGACCGTATTATATTATTATACAGCCCTGTTATTATAGCTTTGTTTCAATAGACTAACAAATGATGGTTAAATGTCCTACATAAAATATGCAGGGTTTTTTTTTATCCTAATTACGCTTAAGAATGCACCTAACCTTGTTTAAGATTATTAAATTTCACTGGTAGGTGTTACATTTATTTAGTACAGAGTGATTATATATTTTTTGACATGTTTAATTATAATATTACATATTTTATCCAGAACTGTTACTTAATTTTATAAATAAATGTATATTTATTTCTGTGCATAAGTTTATATGTGAGCGCTTGTAGTAGTAATTAAGACTTCTTTCATTATGCAAACTATGAATAAGCAAGAATTTATGAAATATTAACAATATTCTTAAAAAAAATAGTCTTAACATTATTAAATAAAGATGTATAATACAATTTAGTCATTCTTTTGTCCCATGTAGAAATAAATAATTATGCAAGAATACATATGTGATTAACTAATTATATTTTTATTTAATTTTGTGTTCTGCAGAAATCGATCTACTGGGTATGTAAAAGTAATCAATAGAAATTAACATTTATTTTTTAATATAAATTTTATTGTATTTCAACAAATTTGTGGTTGGTGAAATTAAAATAAAAATTTTTAAAAATCAATCTGTGATGTCAATTTCTCTTTTTCCTGTTTAGCCTCCGGGAATTACCATTCAGGTATTACTTCAGAGGATATGTATGAGTGTAAATGAAGTGTAGTACAGTTTCAGTTCGACCATTCCTGAGATGTGTGGTTAATTAAACGATGTGGATAAATTTTTAACGAGTAAACTATTAAAAATTAACAAAAAAAATATTAAGACCACCCTATTTTTTAATGAACTTAACAGGTTTTTTATGTTATTTCAACTAAAACTAACATAGATGAATTATTTTTCATTACGAAAGAAAATGAAGATAAAGATTATGATGCCGTAATTTTGTACTCCATAATTCTTGGTGGAGGGGAAGAGTTAAACGAATACCGCAAAATATTTTGAAGTTTGTAATTTTTTCAGGCTGCATATACTCTATCCCTATCGGAATTTACGAAGCAATTTATCCCATACTCCTTTTTTCTCTTTTTCCTGTTTTAGCCTTCGGGAATTACCGTTCAGATACTACTTCAGAGGATGAATGAGGATGTATTTGTAAATGAAGTGTAAGTCTTGTACATTCTCAGTTCGACCATCCCTGAGATGTGTGGTTAATTGAAACCCAATCACCAAGAACACCGGTAACCACTACGATCTTGTATTCAAATTCGTATAAAAGTAACTGCCTTTACTAGGACTTGAACGCTGGAACTCTCGACTTCCAAATCAGCTGATTTGAGAAGACGCGTTCACCACTAGACCAACCCGGTGGGTTATGATGACAATTCTATGAATTTCGTAAAAATCTTTATTTGAAATCATAAAACTTATCATCAGTTTTTTTGTGGTTTTTGTGAATATAGTTTTTTAAATTTATTTTATACAACTTTAAAATAGTAATTCAGGAGGACTAAATCTAACCTCTAATATATTTTTAGATATTTCAATAAAAAAATTCTCTACGGATTGTTTTTGTAAAAAGACTACCATTCCGCCGATCTCCGTGGTGGAGTGGTAGTATCTCAGACTTTCATTCGGAGGTTGTGGGTTCGAATCCCGGTCAGGCATGGAATTTTTCATACGCTACAAAATTTCACTTCCACATCCCACGTACAAGCTTTAAGCTTATATCATCAAGTAAAAAAGAAAATCTATTATTCAAGTTATCAAAATAAATTATTTTTACGAGGAAGAAAAAAATAATTATAATAAAATATAAATATTTAAGATAATTTATAAGTCTAATTATAAGTTTTAATTACTACTTTTAAAATATTTTCTGTTAATCCTTTTTCCTTTTTTTGGCATTTTTCCAATAATACATAATTAAATCGACCTTGCATATTAATAATTTAATACACATTTCACATAACCAAATTTGATATTTGATGTAACGGTTTTCTTAATTCATAATTCTGGAACTAGAAATTAACATATAATTTAAAAAAAAAAAACACCTTTTGAAGTACTGGGCAATTTTATATATATTTTTGAGAATATAAGACTATTGTTAAGAGGAATTGGAATTTAATTTATTTTCTCTGTTTTAGTTATAATTATATCCCAAAAGTTTTCTTAGTAAAAAAGACGTTTTAAATTAAATAAAAATATGTTAATTTTACAAAGCACGTATACACGTATAAAGTAAAAAAAAAAAAAAAATTTTAACGGATTTTAAATAATAAATTTTAATTTTAATACGATGTTTTTGTCCAACCAAATTACACTTAGAGAAAAAAAAAATTGTTACCTGGATTTTTATAAGTGGAAATGGTAAAGGAACTTATAATAAACTTAAAAAAAATAAATGTATGAGCTGTGATGGTGAAGGGGTGATTTGGGTGGGTGGGGGTTAAAAAAATTTTGCAATACAAAAGTTGTAGATCATGAAAAAATCTATATCTCTGTAGAGGTCAGTTTTTAACATAACCTCAAATTCCGAGAAAAATGTGAAAAATCTTATTCTTTTTTTGTTTTTTATTTTTCATTTCCGCAAAGATAATTTAATTTTGACGATACCTGGTGAAAGTATACCTTTCTGTGTCTTAAATAACCACAAATTTTTATTATTATTTGTATATTTTCCATTTATTAATTTATTCCTAATAAAAATTTACCAAAACAAAACTTATTGAATTTTATAGTTGTAAGAATCTGTCATCTACACAAAATAATTATCAAGTTTAATTTAATCATGTAACGGAAGAATTAATTAATTAAAAAACTGCTAAAATAATAACATGAAAATCTTTTGTTTTAATTTTTATTTGGAAATTCCCTTGTTAAATCTATATACGGATATATAAAACAACTTGTGAGTAATCCCTAATTAACGCACAGCAAAAACTGCAGAAGATAAATTGATTAAAATGTTTATACACTTTCTTCTTAAGATGTAAATGCATACTATGGGAGGATTTTGGAAATTCTGAGTTTAAAAGGTTAAAAATGGAATAACAATGATTTTTTTTTAATTTCTCGGTAAAAAATGAAAAAAATATCAACTTGATTTTTTGGTGTGTGTAATCTTAATGTAAATAACTAAAACCAGTTTCTTGATCTTCACAATTCGACCTTGAAAGAGGTGAAGAAAGGTAAAAAAATTTTGAACAACCAAGTTTTCCCCATTTCCAAAAATACTAAACGAGATATTCAGTAGATTTAGCCTAGAAAATATTATTCAGATAAATATATCTAAAAGTTCGGATTTTCTTGAATTTCGATTTTTTTTAGTAGCGCGACGCTGTACAATGGAATGATCGAAGGGTGACTTAACCATTCTGTTGAGAGTATATAAAAGAAAATAGCAAAAAATATTTATACCCTAACAAAATTAACAGTATATTTTTATAAAATTAAGAACTGTTAGCAATTTTATTATAAGATTAATAATAAAAGAATTATATTGATTGAAAAGTAATAAAAAACATATCTGATAATTTTGTTTCAAGTAGCTTATATTTTATAATTTATAAATATATAATAACTTTAGTATTACTTGGGGTTAAAAAAAATTATTTATCATAACATTTTTTAAATTATATTAAAAATATAAAAAAAACAATTTTTTATAAATTTACATGTATTTTTAATTATTTATCATTTAATCCACAAATTTTAAATGATATATATATATATATATATATATATATATATATATATATATATATTATATATTTAGCGTATGATATAATTATTGTATTGCAAATGCCGATCTCCAAGGTGGAATTTTAACGTCTCGGCTTTTCATCTTGGAATCCCGGGCTCGAATCCCGGTCAGGCATACGTTACAAAACTGTCATTTCCATAATCCCAGATATTATGGAACTTTTGTGGTGAATTAATTCATCAAACAAAAATTAATCTATCAATACTTATTATCTATTTATACAAGCTACTAAAAAAATGAGTACAGTTCGATCAATCTAAATATTTACACTATAATAAAAATATAATAATAAGCTAAAAAACATTATTTACTTACCTTTCTCGTTGATGGATATAATAAGCGCACTCTCTAACGTAACTAATTTATCACAATTTTTTTTTTTTACGTTATTCAATAAAAGTTCTCGACATTTCACAACAGCACACGACCGAAATTTGTTATTATTTTTCAAATTTGATCTGTAAATTATATTAAAATTGATTATATTTAAAATATATGTTGAGCATATAAATTTACAGATTTATTTGAATAATTAAACAAAATATTTAATAGTTAAAATTATTTGGAAATATAATTAGGGATATTTTATACGATAAATGTAATAATTTGAAATCTAGCATTTAAATATTATATTCTTATTGATAAAATATATTCCTACTTTAAATAATAAAAAAAATATTAAATAAATATTTTTTCATTTACTTTATTATTTGTTTTTAATAAAAGTTTACATTGATTCACGTTATTATTCTAAGGTAATTGTTTGTTAATGAGATAAAAATAAAACACTAACTTAGTGTTATTAATTTATTTTTATATCCGTTTAAATATATATATAGATTAAAAGTTTTCGAAAATTAAAACAATAAATTCACATCAGTTAATTTAATTATATACATTAAATATTTTACTATGATTTAAGATTTAGATTGTATCATTTTTATTACTGTGTTTACAATATTATTACTTTTTTATTTTATTATATTAATTTGTTTTATGTTTTATTTAAGAATTTGTTAATTTTATTGTAAATAAAAGTATATTAACGTTTTTAATATACGTAGGAATTAATTTTAATATTTTATATTGTTTAAAATATTAATTGTTACGAATCTATTACTTCAATTTATCTACATTAAATTTTTAATTAATGTATATAAACAGTATATATATATATATTTTTTTTTAAAATAAAATTAAAATATATACATATAGGTATAATATGATGACTCGAAAACAGTCTTACAGTTGCTATTTATATGTAGCAGTAAATCAAAAGATGTGATCGAGTTTAGGTAAAATCGATTGAAGTCAAAAAAGTCAAGATAATACGTTCGGATCGGCATACACACTTCTCCGCCGATACTGCTCCACGAAGGTTCGCAGTGAAAGTGAACTGTAAGTCCGGGCGTTATATTATCTGTATTAGATACAAACTGGTTCTGGGTCTATCCCCTCTATTTTACCTTAATATAATATTATTATTATTTTAAGCTGACAAACGATGCATGATTGTTCAGATGAATGCGTAATGCGTGGATTATAATTTACTTATTTCTTATTTGCAAAAAGTTGTTACTTTTAATCATAACTTATAATTAACCTATTAATACCTGTAAATTAAGATACGGATTAAGATAATATATTAAAATTAATTAGCTTTAAAAATCTTTAAATTTTTGTAAACAATTTTTTTTTACTATTAAAAAAAAATCTTGCTCAGTTCTACTCAAGAAGATCGACTTTTCATTTATTTTATTTGGTTTTAATTTTTTTTTTAAATAATGTTGGTTTAATATTGTTAATAGCTACCGCAGATAAGGAAACGTCAACGTTCCAGCTTGCAGCATCATAACGAACTACATTTCTAATTTGCTCAGCTCGAATATTTTTGACCTTAAATTGAGTGTAACTAAAGAACGACTCAACCAATCTTCATCAAATTTTACATGCACAACTTCATACATAACATACACTACTTTATAAACAACTTCAACTTCATAAAAAACTTTTAATGCACAACTTCATAAACTACTACAGCATATCTAAATTTCGGTGAACTTTATTTACTAATTTTAGGAATTTTCGAACCATAAATTTTATACATGTACCTATATATAGCGGATGATTCAAAAAGGACTACACAATTTTAAAAGCATTTAAAAATTTGTTTAAATAACTTGTAGATTCAGTTGAAATCTCATTTCAAAATGCATCAAGTTTTGACTCATACGGTTCATTAGTACCGAATTTGGCGACCAGTGTTTTTAAAAATGGAAGCATTTATTGGTGCGGAACGTGCTTATTGTATGTTTTGGTTTCACGATTTGCAGTCAGCAACTGCAGTTCAACGTAGTTTCATTAAGATCAGATTTATGTACCACCTTTGCCTGCTGATCTTGTTGAGCTATGACACTGAATTAACATCGCAGCTGCAGAGATTACGCCCGACTTACTGGCCACAGTCTGGAATGAAATCGACTTCAGGTGGGATATATGTTGCATTATAAATGGAAACCATATCGAACCAAAGTGAATGTTGGGTGACAAACTAGATGTGTTTTTCTATGAAATGCGACCTCAACAGAATCTCTTAGTTATCTAATTAAATTTTCATATGCTTTTAAAGTTGTGAAGTCCTTTTTGACTTAAAAGTTTTAAGGAAATTACACCTTAAGTGATTGGTATTTTTGTATTCTTCATACCTCAAAACGTAAAGAAAATTCATTTTCCTCCTCCTCCCACACATTGTGCGACGGAAAGTTATACGTTTTGCACCCCTAAAAATCCAAAAAAAAGAAATAAGTGATACCGTACTTTTCTTCGAAAAAATCGGTAAAAACCTATGACGTATAATGCTGTTTTTTTAATTTTATAAATTAATTCTATTATTTGTTATACACATAATATTTTTTTTTTTATTTATTTAATTTATTTATGTAGTGTCGTAACATATTTAAATTAGAATTATTTTATGTATTTTATAAAGCTATTTAATAATCAAGGTTTTACCACGTCTCCCCTATATTCTTTCAAGAAATTATGATTCATTTCTTTATCCTTAAAATAAAATATCAAACCTTTCCTCATATGATCTGTATATTAAATTATAGCTATAATTGTGTACCAATAAAAATAAAATATTTATTTATTTAGCAAGTAACACGATAAAGAGATTATCGATGTGTACCTCAAATAATTTTAAGTACTTTGCTATGTGTTTTACCTATCTTTCGCGATATTAATTGATTATGATAAATTTTAGTATGATAAATTAATTTTTATTGTTATTTTTTTAAAAATATATCTTCCATTCTTTCTTTAACCTGTTTCATTGGAGGATTATATGATTTATTTTTCAAATATAAATATCTAATCAGTTTTTTTCTAAAAACATCCCCCATTTTGTGGTGAAATTGTTCACAGTAAGGTTTGGTTGTTTTAATTACTATGTAAATGCTGGCCTCCGTGGCGAGAGTGGTAGCGTCTCGGCCTTTCATCCGGAGGTCCCGGGTTCAAATCCCGGTCAGGCATGGCATTTTCACACGCTGCAAGATTTTTCATTCATCTCATCCTCTGAAGTAATACCTAACGGTGGTCCCGGAGGCAAAAAAAAAAAAAAAAAAATTACGAAGGAAATTAGTGAATGTGTTTTGAATGTTGATTTTTACAAAATGAAATTTAAAAATTTTAATGAGTGAGATATCTCAAACCTTTTGTCATTTATCTTTGAATAATGTATGTAAATTTGAAAAAAATAATCGTAATAAATTTTAGTCGGGAATTGAATTCAGGACATCCAGTGTAACAGGTATTTTTTTAATTTTCACTTTTTTCCCCTTAAGTAATTTTACTTTCATTTCATAAACTCTAGCAAAAACGTTTTACAAATAAAATGACATTTTTTAAATGAATTCATACACAGAATTACTACATTATAATAATCTTCTTTATGAGTTTAATTAGTTAATTGCAGAATTTGTAATTAATTTATTTTTAACAGATTTTCCTTCTTGATATAGAACAGATTTTGAATATAATTACTTAATATAAGCTTGGCGTTCTGTTATTGTTTCCTTCATTTCTCATCAAATTAAATACTTTTCGGAATGAATCTCAAGAATTGTATTTTACTGAAAGAATAAAAGTATTAACTCAGAACAAAGAATTGTTATTTTCTTTATGTATTATTTTTCATAAATTTTTAAATTCTATTTATTATTATTTTAAACAAAAAAGTGAAATTTAAAAATTAATGTAGCCGATCTTCATGACCGAGTAGTAGCGTTTCGGTCTTTCATCCGGAGATCCCGGGTTCGAATTCCGGTTAGGCATGGCATTTTTTATATGCTACAAAATTTTACATTCATACTCCCACACAAACCCTTCTTTATAAACTTCTGTGGTGAATTAGTTCTTCAGCACAAAAAAATATACATATATATCTCACCTTACAATTGAAATAAATAGGAAATAGTGAATGTATTAAAAAGAAACAATAAACAATTCTGACTGATCATCCTTGATCTTTATTTACCTAGAAAACAATCTTATATTTGGGGTGTTTATCTGCACCTATAACGCAACTTGTCCAAACTGACCGATTCATCAACGCCCAGCAAAACCTACTGAAGATTAAATGATGAAAATTTATATACATGTTTTTCTTGCGGTGTAAGAGCACACTAAGAAAGTACTTTTTTAATTCCCAATTTAAAGGGTTAAAATGGGGTAACAATGAAATTCTTTTTTTAATTTTTCTCTAACAAATGAAGATATCAAGTTGATTTTTGGTGTGTGTAATCTTCATGTAAATACCTAAAAACCAATTTCTAGATTTTTCGAAATTTGATCTTGAAAGAAGTGAAGAAAGATAAAACAGTTGAACAATACTTGAAAATTTTTTTCCCCATTTTATACTTGAAATATTCACTAGATTGGGGCTTCCAAATACTCTTCAGATAAATTCGAGGGTTATTTTTTTTTAAGGTCCAATCGGTCTCGAAATAAAATCCCGTGCAAAAATCGGATGAACCTTTGCGCATATGTGTTGCGCAGCGTCTCTAGTATGGCCTTCAATAACACCGCGTCACTTCGTTTAGTTCTGAACACGCAGCTAACACGTAAACATGTCTACAACAATAGCATCCAAGTGTGAAGTGTGTGTGGTAATTCGATTTCTTCAGGCTGAGGGATGTAATGCAGCTGAAATTCATCGACGAATAAGTAATGTCTACGGTGAAACTTCAATGAGTGACAGCAAAGTACGACAATGGTGCAGAGACTTTAAAGCAGGACGTAAATGTTCATGATGCAGGCGGTCAGGGAAGGAAGCGAGTGTCAACCGATGGTCTCGTTGAGCGAGTGGATGAGGCAATTCAAGAAAATCGTCGGTTCACAATTTCTGTATTTCCGTTCTATGACGAGGGTATTGGAAAGTTGGTACCACACTACGACAAATGTCTAAATCAGAGTGGCGACTATGTAGAGAAATAGCGTAACTATGTAAGTACTTGTTACAAATAAAAAAAAATTATTTTCACTGTGGTTTTAATTTCGTGACCGATCGACCCTTAAAAAAGATAACCCTCGTATTTAAAAACCATTTTCGGATTTTTTGGAATTTTGATTTCTTAAGGGGGGCGACGGTGTACGGCGCGGTGGCTTAACTAACATAGCTACTGCCTTTATATTTTTTTTTTGTACGTTCATCCCGGTATTTGTCGGGTAAGGCTAAGAACCAGGATAAATACTTTTTTACCCGTACTCTTCATTCAGGTAACCAGTTATAACTAACAGTTTTAAGATGAGGCCGACTGTTTTGAAACCCACATTCTTAGAACACTCAAAGTTTCGGCTCCTATACTGACCAAACTGTTACTCTGAAGAAATTACAATACACTGATACTTTTTATGAATTGAACAGGGTTTAATTTTTATTTATCATTATTATTCTCACAAGAATGATTTTAATGAATCGCACAGGGTCCAGAGGGCATAGCGTCTTGGTTAGACGGGAAGAGCGAGTGAAGCGCGAGCCCTGACCGGTTAAAGATCCCCTGACCACGACGGAAACGCAAGTAACCACATAGTACGGGCGAAGCCGCGATGGGTCTGCTAATGTGTTCATAAATATGAGTTCCTTAAAACCTTAAACAGATGAACAATAAATAAGCTTCATAAAAAAAAAGCTGACAATACAGTTATAGGACTTTCCCGCCACGGATTTTTACTGATGCAAGGCTTACACATAAAACATAATCTAAAATATTTATAATTTTATTTAAATACAATACTTTTTGTTTGTTTAATTCGATCATTCTAACTAAAGCGCGCGCGTATACCTATTTCATTCCCGCGGGTGTGGCGGTACTAGCAGCCACTTTAAATAAATTTTTACTCTTTAAATATTATTTATTTATTTAATTCTACCGTTCACCTGTGACGTCACAACATAACTAAGTGACGTCACTTAGCAGATGACTACAGCAGTAGTCCGGCCGCTAAGTGGGATGTGTGGTATGAAAGGGGGGTTGACTGGGTTAAGACCCCACTTTGATGAGAAACAAAATTGTGGACCCAACAAAATGTTAACAAAAAAACTGCAACGAAAAATACCCACTGTACTGCCTCCTACAACGTTTCAGAATTATTACTATTTTTGGATTGGTGGTGGAATTTAGCAAAAATATTTTTACACAAAAGATGGTTTTTTTTTATAATTGTTCACAAAAATATTACCAACAAAGTGCAACGAAAAAGTTATAGAAGGCAGTACTTCTATAACTCTTCAAAATTAAAACCAATTTGAGGTGTGGGGGTAAAATTTAGCAAAAAACCTTTTCTCCACAAGTTGTTTACTTTATTAATATTCACAAAATTATAAATATATATATATATATATATATATATATAACCTTAATTATGCAAAATCTGGAGACGATTTCGTTTCTCCCCCTCATATAAATTTAATTTTCCCACCATCTAACCTTTTGAATAAAAAATTTAATAGCATCAATGCCATTACTATAGAGATATTCTGACCAAGTTTGGTGAAAACCGGTCGTTCTGGAGATATAACGCGATTTACACGCCAAAATATATACGTAAGCTCATTTTGTCACGGAAAATTCGATGAAATTTTTCAGTTTTCTGGGATTTTTAGGGATTAATTCGTCAAGATTCTGTGAAAACCGGATATGCCAAATTTTGACCATACTTTCCCTTCTACACAGCTGTAGCTTCCCCCCCTAATCCCCCACCAATACTCCCTTCTGTATAGCTATAGCTGCTATATAGACGGGAAAGTAATATTAAAAATACAAATAAAAATTAGTTAAAATTTTATTTAGAATTACTTCAAGAATATTTTAACTTGGTAGACATTTTTCTGATAATATCAACAGACACTTTATTAAGACACTCATCATCTATCATGTTCTAAAATCTATAACGATTCCCCAGAAAGAAAAATCGCAAGGCTTCAAGTCACACGAATGGAGTGGAAAATTTTGATTTAGGTGAAGAGATTAAATTGAATCTTTCATTTGGAAAACAATCTCATCTTACTGCAAACATATAATATCTGTGTCAAACAGAGGGTTGTTCAATAGCTCAGAAATAACAAAATTTCATGGTACGAATCATCTGTTACACTTCCATCGAAAATATAAGATCCTGATAATCTTTTTCTTTTTAATTTCACATCAAACGTGAGTCATAGATACATTAATTTCCTTGTCTATAATTACGGTTGGATTTTCATCAGACAAATAAACAAAATTATGACGGTTTATTAAGAAATTCAATTTAAAGGATGCCTCATCGTTCGTCGACCGTATCACTGTACTGGATAAATGAGAATTTACTTTATAACGAATAATAGATTTTTTTTTAAAATTCTATCTCCCATCAAAATCATCTTCAAGAAGGGGAAGAAGGAATCTTGCCCACTAAAAATGTAAAATTTATTAACCGTAGAATCTTTTATAACCTTTTTCTGAGTATTTCCAACGGAACGGAATTCTTGCTGGCCGAAATTAGAGGGCTCATTAGTAACTTCTGCATTCCAAACTGGAACCAGTTATAGGCCTACATGATTGTAAACATCTGCATTGCCTCTAGTATTTTCACGTGTTATGCTTACACAAATTTTTACGGGACAGTAGTTGAAAATAAAAAAACTCGTATATACAATTCTTCGTGGATGGCAACAGTATCTTTATTATTTTTTCGTCAACTTAACTTGTTTTAGTTTTACGTTCTTAAATGCCATTATTATCATCATTATTGGAATAAAAAGCTGACAAAAAGTTGTAATACTTTCCTGGTATTGGTTATTTATTCTTATGTAGTGGAAAAATAATTATACAAGAAAAAATTTACCTAAGATTTCCTTTTTTTGAAAGGGTATTTTATGATAAATTTTATTGTAAAATTATTATTATTATTATATGATTAAATAAACAAAATAACGGTTTTAAAAATTTGTTTTAAATTATTTTTTTCTGTTCCCTACCTGAAAAGTTACTTTTCAACATTTTTTTTTTTTAATTTCGACGTTTATTATATTAAATGGAAGAAACCAAAAAAAAGGCCACTGAAAAATGTACAACCAATAAAAAGTTACATAAGAATTAGTTTTTACTAATTACAATCTCTTTCACCCTTCCAGCGTGTTTTTGGAGAGATTTGGCTATCAAAGAGCCCTTACTTTCCGTCATCTACTGATCATTACTGAAAACACAATTAAACCACTTTCATATTCCTTCCACCAACTAGAAAAGGAAACGAACAAGGAACGTTCCGTATATACATGGGGTAAAAGAAAAACTACCTTCCACCAGCACGCCAGGGTCGGCACTGCGGGAGCGACAGTATACTCTCTTTCCCTCGCAGCCTCGTGTGCAGCTTCCTATGTGCACAACAGCTAACACAACGCCGCTGGAACTGTGAAACGCACAGTTCCATACAACGATTTTTGTATTTTTTTCATAAACTGAGGAATGGCTACTGACGTTAAGGATTTTATATTGTACAAGTATAAAGAAAGAATTAAAGAAAAAAGGACTCATATTAAATTTTATTGACAATATCAATTGGAAATAGGGGATGCTGCAGTTCCACAGTGCCTGTACGCGAGCCGTCACTGCTGGGTAATGAAACATCGAGAAATAAAAAAAAAAATTCCAAACCCTATTTTTTGACTGTTACCATATTTTCCTTCTTGCATTACGTAGAACTATAATGCCAGGAAAGTAAAAATTAATTTAATAATTAATTAATCAACTGATTACTATTATTTTCAAAACCAAAATTTCTACTTGTCACAGAAAGTTACGGAATTTAAATATAGATAGAAAAAAAATTTTTGCCACACAATTTTTGTAATCATTTAAATTTTACATAAAATATTTACATAGTTTGAAACAATTGAAAAGAAATTTGATCTTTTATAGTATTATTATGTTGTGAAATGATAAATTAATTACATGAAATATAAAGCTACGAAACATACACCATTTTTTTTTTTCATTAATTCTTTTGATTCGTTAATTGTTATAAAAGATTTGTTTCGAATTTAAAATTTAATGTATAGGTCATGAATAAATTAATAAAGTATGAGTATGTAAACAATAGAATAAATACGATTATTTAACTTTAATTGATAATACTCGTATGTATTTCATAGACATATTTTTAAATACATGAAATAAATAAATAAATTTAATTCATTGTTTAAATAATTTAATGTCTTTATTGCTTACTTTTAAAATAATGATACATTTTTGGTTATTATTACTAGAACAGAATATAAATTTTATTGCATGTATGGTAAATTTTTTTGTATAAAAATTATGACCTAACCTGACACACATACAATATTTTAATTGTATATTATTGCTATTCCTCTTATACAACATTAAGTCTACGCGGGATCTTTTTACTACTCTACATGAAGGCTATAGTACTACTTGTATTTATAACGAATAGACGTTCTCCTTAGAAGGATATTTTTTTAGTATTAATTTATCGTCCGGAAAAAAAAATGTATACAATAAAAATGTCATTTATTATTGCAAATTTTACTTGTTTTCCCGTGACATTTTCTTGTGAAAATTGTAATACAGACATATTTATATTTCCTTTTTATCCAATTTTACCAGATTCTGCGCTTGCATGTTTGTTCGTTTACGTGTGTATTTTTTGTTTGTACTGTAGTACTTATAAAAGGATTGTACTAATTTTTGTGTAGTAGTTTCGTATTAAATGCGTAAGAGCCATAGGTTTCATGCAGATATGAATAAAAAAAAATAGTGTCATATTTTCTAAGCCTATTTTGATATTTATCAAATAACGTACTGAATAAACATACTTATAAAAATATAATTTAAACAAAATAAAAACTAAACCTAAAACAAAAAATATATTTGTATATCTATACTATTATATAAAGAGGAAGAGATTTGTTCGGGATAAACTACTCGATCAATTGCTACCTAATTTTTACCCATTTTTGACGTAACTGAGAAGGTTTTTAGATATATTTCAGCTCAAATATACATATAGTACATATACATATAGTAGTGGATATTTGCTGCTTGAAAATTTAATGAATTGAATTAATGAACTGTGAACTGTGAGTCTGTATCACTGTGTGAGCTGGGTTTGAACTGAATGATTCGAATAAATCGAATGAATAATATTACAAAGATAATAAAATTAAATTTACGTTAAATAAAATGATATTAAATAAATTTAAAAGTTTTTTGTTTAAAAATAATGGGCTTCATGTGAGGACTGCGTGTGAGGCTAGAGTGATGAGGTATGCGATCAGCTCGTGGGAGGCCAGAGCAATCATCACCATCAACTGGTAACAAACGGGTTACCTTGGACCGCTGTTTTGTGAGGTGCAATGAAGTGTTCTTATAATATCTCTGCAAATAATAGTCCGATTTTCAAAATTCAAACGAGGTATTTGCTAGTATAATACAAAACCATGATGTAATCAGAAGAAAAATTAACTGATAATCTCAGAAAAATCGAGTGGCTTGCGCTATGCCGAGACCAGCTTGAGTCCGGCGAGCTCCACAAACGGTCTGCATCTGCATCAGGTACACTCTCGATCTAACAGATCACGGTTATTCAGAAATGTATATGTATATATATGTAAAGTTTGTTTGTTATCCCATCTCGAGAGAACCAACCGACCGATTACTTTCGATTGCAACGACGATTTGCAGGATATCCCAGTTATTCTAGTGAATGTTTTAAGCATCGACCGAGATCCTAGCTCCTTAGAAGGTTAAAATATTAAAAATATTCATTATTTCTTCGTCCCCAAGGAGAGAGAAGTTATAAATTAAGATATTCATTAAAATATATATATATATATATTAATCCTTATACTTCACTGTTACATTTCTACCACCATGGCAAAAAAATAAGTTATGCATTTTTCATTGTCAAAGGTGTGTTTACTTTAGTTACCACAGTTATATTATTCTATCTTTTGTAATTTAGTTTTTTTTTAAGGTTTTTATAAATCCTGAGTACTATAAATATTATTTATCAGTACTATTCTCACAACCATGAGGATAACCTACAGTGTGGTGGTCAGGGATGGAGCCCTCTGGGTAGATGGGAATGGCAACCGAAGCTAGTTTTGCAGGTGTCCAGAGTGCCGGTCCCCCTCAAAAATTGGGAATGGCGAGCTCTGCGGCCATGGGGTAGGTCTCTTGGCCCCGGGAGACCTCGATAAGTCCCTGAGTTGGCTCCGGGATTCGCCTGGGCTGACCCGAGCTCCAAAGGTCCATGTTCTGGCTAGACGGGCCGGCTAGTTAGAATATAAAGTTCCGTAATATTATAATTTGTTATAAAAAAAAGGGACACCGGGCTCGGCTATGCCGTTCCCGGGCCCTGCCCCAGCAGCCGAGTCTCGGTCGTTATGTTTTTTTTTCTTAAAGTAACTCTTCCCACTTCTTGTAATTCACTTCCTTTGCTCGTATAACCTCAGCCACGAAAACTTGTTAGCCATTCTTCTTTATCTGTCAGCACATACTTTGTTGTAGTTTCCGGGGTAATCTCTTGTATGTTATATCTTGCTTTTAGATCCTCCCAACGTGCATATTGGAACAATCTAAAATTTGGAATCACTTGATTACTTTGAAAACTTTTTTCATGTTGATGAAATTTTTTGATTTTTATTTAGAAAAAAAAACCAATGAGGAGTAAAATATTAAAATATCCCATACAATTCCTATTTTGAAAAATGGGAATATATGTAGAATATCACCAGAAGAAACTGAAAGAATTTCAAGATACTTTCTGCAACAAACTTAAAGAAAAATGTTCATATTAATTTGAAATATAAAAATGCTTCGTTTTCGAGTTAAAATTTGTGATAACTTTCGTTCTGATTTCTTCTCAAAAATAAAATGAAGCCATACTGAAATTCTTGGAACTAAAAATTAAGGGTTAAATTCAATGTTTTCAAAAAGTTGTATGATCTAAAAAAAGCTGAATTAACCAGTTTCAATAAATGTATTTAGTATTTTTTTTAGAAAAATAAATAGCAGGCATTTAAGGCTGTCTAATGATTAAATTCTCACCAGGTCTTACATCGATAAGAAAATCTTGACCTTCAACGAAAATTTTTAAATGCAGTCGGGAGCCTTTTTAATGTAGGATAATTACTATTCGCAGCCCCCTACTACAGTTAAAACATTTCGTTGAAGAACAAAATTTTTTTATCGGAGTAAGACCTGGTAAGAACTTAATCATTAAGACAACCTTAAATTCCTGCAATTTCTACAATATGAAAAATATATTTAAACAAATTAAAACTATCTGAAAGTAGATTGGTCACCCACTATTTTATTTAATTAAATACCGCATAATGATGTTTAGTCCTTCATTTCCATATCTTATTTTCTTTTTTTATAGTTCGGTTTATTGTAATTTTTTTAGTTCAATTTTTTTTTGGCAGTCGTGTTTTTTTATTTTTAAATTAATTGATTTTATTACTTAGAAAATTATTATAAAACACAAAAAATTGCTATCGTATATAGTCATTTAGGTTTGACTTAAAATAACGTTAAATTGCCATTAATAAATAAAATTTTACATCAAAATTTATAGAGAATTTAATTTTCAGAAAATGTATGAAAATAACATCAACTGAAAACAAAGAAAATCTATTGCAATTTTCGACAAACGTTTTTATAAAAGATTTCTCATTCGATCCATCTGTGATAATGCATCATTATTGCAAGATTTTCTTTCTGTTGTCCAATTCTTCGATCCTAAGTCCATCGAGAGATCTAACTCGTAAGGCTGACATATACTTGACTTTCAAGTCAAGTTTTTGTCATTTTGCAGATTTGTCATTTTTTTGTTCCATTCCATGTTTATTTCATTCGAAGTTTTTGTCATTTTTTTATGTCAAACGGCTATCGGATTTGTTTGTCACATTCCAAGTTGTCACTTTTCTCAAGTTTTGTAGATTTTGCAAGTTTTTACATCCGCATCCTTAATTTAACCCCCTTACGGACAGATGTTTGCAAAAGTAACGGTGGAATATTGTATTGTCACCTAACTTCAGTAACTGCGCAAAATTTCATCTATCGGCAATGTTAGGAAGTATGTTAAATTATTACTCCTGCACCCTTAATTTACCCCCGTACGGGAGGATGTTTGCGAAAGTAATGGTGGAATATTGTATTATGATCCGACCTTAGTAAGTGTGCAAAGTTTCATCGATCGGCAATATCAGGAAGTACGTTGTATTAAGGATGCAAAGTTTGAGGATAAACATGAAAAAAGAAACACTGCGAGTTAAAGAAATTCAAGTAATAAACGAAACATAAAACTTAATTAAAGCCAAAAGAACTTCAACAGAAATCAAATTCAGACGGATATCATCCCACTTCGGCATTACATCGATGAAAGAGCAGACAAGTTGACTAAACAAGCTGTTGAATCTCACGAACTTACTGAACATTTTGCCGACACTTAAATAAGCTCAAAAACTATCCAAAAATAAAGTAATTAATACCTGGAACAAAAACTTGGTCAAATATAAAAAAAATACTTCTGAAAAAATCCTGCATGTTCATTTCCCAGGAAACAACAAACCATCATAACTTGATTGAGAATAGGACACGCTAACTTCAGCCAAGTACATCTTATATTGAAAAAGAAGCAAAATTTATTGAATACTGCCAGGATTATCAGTCACAAAAGGACAATATTATCGACTATCCACAAAACCAAAGGAAAGAATGAAACACAAAATACCTCACTAGAGAAGATTCCTAATTATCTGAAAAACTTGAATTTTCATCATTATAATAAGTGTGAAATATAAGTAATAAATTCTAACTTTTACTGCTACAAGCAGCATTCTGTAGTTTAAAGTTATATACGTGTTACCCACTAGGTGTCGCTAATGACCAGTAAGATTGATGAGACATTAAATAAATGAAAAAAGAAATACTTTTTTAAATTTTTATTCTTTTTTAAGGTAAAAGTTAAATTTAGGCAAAATAATAAAAGATAAATTTTGTTTAAATGAACAGCTTTCTGTAGAATACATGACAGTAGGTAGTAAAACGGTAATTACTGTACTGTATTTTTTGTAATAAAAAAAAGTTTTATTTTCTTAGATTAATAAAAATATTTTTTTCATTAAGTAATGTTATAGTAATTTTATTTTTATGTTAGGTTGTTCAAAATTTGTTTTAAATGCAAATTTATTAAGCTACTAAAGCTTGTTATAAAAATATGTATTTTTAATTTCGAAGTTTTAATGGTGTAGACATTCTTTTGTTTGGATAGTAACATGCAACCTTTTAAAATGATTTCAGATGACTTTTATTTAAATTTGTATTAGTATCTCTTTCCTTGAATGTAACCGACGTTTCATTAACATACAATAGTTTTTATTTTACATTTTATTCTGCAATAATCGAAAAGAAAATTGATTTTTTGTTATGACTGTACAGCACATTGTTTTCTTTCTTATTTATTTTCTCTCTAATTTTTTTATTTATTAATTTTTCTGGCAATTTATATATTTATTTATTTTTTGTTATTTTCTCATACAATTTAATTATAATAATATTCTGTATTCTAAAAATATATCTTAAAACAGCTTTTGAAAACAGTTTTTAAACATCGTTTCATGCTGTGCGATTATTTCAAATCATTTGAAGCCAAATTCTAGTAAAACTCAGGTCTGCGTCTTTCAACTAAAAAATCGAGTAGGTAACAGAAATCCGTGAAGAACATGGAAAGGAGACGAACTGGAACACTGTGCTACGCCAAAATAATTGGAGATAAAACTCGACAGGGCAGTCTCATTCATCAATACTGAAGGGATACAAAACTGAAAAGTCTACGCTAGAAAAAAACATCATCAGGAAACTGATAGGCACATTATGAAGTGGTCCTGCCGGGGATTGTCCGAACTTCAGCCAAGGCTCTCTGCTTCTCAGCGATGGCGCCAATGTGGGGAAAATTGGTAAGGCACACGAAGCAAATGGATGTGGAAGTTAATGTAATGACTAGGATTCCTTTCTGGATTCCTTACACCTACGCCTGTATGGAACCTCCTCGTTGGAATCGCCCCACCATAAGTCCAAAGACACATAGCGATAGAAGGCGAGAGAAGACTTCAGACCCTCGCCATCCTCTCTTTGGTCAAAAAATCAACTCGCCTGAAGTCGAGAAAGAGCTTTCTTCGTTCGTCGAACCACTTTTTTTCTTCCGGGCACGAAGACTAGAAATATAGAAAAATTTATTTCCACGCCCTTTTATGACATTACAAGAAAATCTCAACCCGGGTTTACAACCATCGTATACAACCTGGCGAGCTCTAAATCACCTACGTACGCAAGACGAGATGCATGCTAAGTAAGCGTGCATAAATTGATCCAGGATTCCGAATAAAAGCAAGATCAACTGATCCAGGACTCCGAATACCAGCAGGATCAACTGATCCAGAACTGTACCGATCCAAGACTGCGAATACTTGATAGAGTGCTCTCTGATGACTCACTCCTGAACCCAAGTAGCCTAGTATGCTCTCTGGACACGGAAACTATCCCAAATCATCCATAGCTTGTGAATTAACTCATGAATATTTCTCTGAGGAAGAACTTTCATCAGAAAAATCATTTTAAAGTTAATTTTTAATCAGTTTATTATTTTACTTAGTACTTCTACAGTTGAAAAATTTCTCAAAAAAAGTGAAAGCGAGAAAAGCTGATTAAAAAAAAATTAAAAATATTTTTACAAACAGTAGGACAATATTGCTTTAATGTCTTAATTATTTTGTTAATATTTATTTCTAAGCAGATAAATATGATAATTGTTTTTCATAAAGAAGGATGGAATTCCTACATTTATTTTATGTCTGTGACTTTAATGCTACAGTATCCTCATTAAAATATCGGTAACATTAATATAATTTTTAAATGTTTATGACTGAAAATCATAACTCCCAAAAAAAATACCGTTAACAATTTTTAAATTCTAAAATCTAAAACTTTATTGTACAAGCACAATAAGAAGGTAACAAGGAAAATAGAACATACGTAAGAAACAGTTAAATGAAAAACCTCAGTCGCAATTATGTAGGTCAGAAGGGCGGATTTTCGATTTTAGTTAACCTTGAAAACCCAGTTTTTTGATTCTAACACCGGTTTCTGAGAACCGATTTGCTTGAAAATCAATTGAGTTTTATTTCTACTAGGTTTACATTACTAAGTTTCATCAAAATCGGTTAAAAATTGCTTCCAGCAGAACTAAAAAATCTGTAAACGTATTCAAAAATTCAGTTTTTTGGCTCTAACTTCGGCTCCTTTGAACCGATCCACTTGAAAATCAATAGGGCTCTAATTTCCAATAGGTTTACATCACCCCACAAAATCTCATTAACATCCGGTAAAATTTGCGCCCAGTAGAGCGCACGAAAGATCTTATACATACATAAATAAGTATTTAGACAATGCAGAATCGTGCTCAGGAGACTCCAAAACATAAAGAAAAGTTGGATCTCCTTCTTCTCAACAAATCCTTATAAAATCGGCCGCAGTCTCGATTTCTACAAATTCAATGGAAATCCTTTAAAAAAATAATATTTATTGTATTACTGTTTAAGTATTTAATTTTTCGGTTAGGATATCAAAATTAAACAAAAAAATATTTCTAGTGGCATATAATTCAGTAATTGTTATCATTTACTTAAATATTACCTATGACATTACAAATAAAAGTATTTTGTATGCTTCATCAGTGCTACGCAGGCTTTGTATAGAACAGCTGATAAATATTAATCCAGTCTTATCTTTTAAAAAATTTATTCTTAAGAAAATAAAAGGAAATGCAAAAAACTGCGTTCAGTGGAATGAAAAAAAAAGTTGAAATGTACCAAACAACCCCTTTTTTTTCTCTAACTCCGGTTCCTCAGAATTGAATCTTTTGAAAATCAGTAGGACTCTATTCCCAATAGGTTTACATCACCCCACCAAGTTCTGTCAAAATTGTTTAAGATTTGCGTCCGGTAGAATGGACAAAAAAATATTTTACATATATATGTATATAAACATGAGCGGGCGCAGTAGTGATTTACAAATTCTTTTAAATGCGCTAAAAATAATAATAAAAAAAAAGTTAATTAATAAATAAACACTACAGATTATATGTGAAACGACGACGGCGGACCAATATCTTAAAACTTAACAACTTTTTGTACTTAAATTTATTTCTTAACGTTTTCAACCATAAGAACATTAAACAGTTAACTCTTTCCCTTAAAATTTACTCATGGCAGGGTTTATCTTTGATTCGTTTAAGTTCAGGCTATGTTTAGCTTTCTCGAGATAACTTTTTTACTGTCCATCCTAAATAAGAGGCGTTTTCGGTAATCTTAGCTGAAGTTTAATGGTTTAAATATCTAAGCTAATTAAACTCTTTAGAATTTCATAAAACGAAAACAGCTGTTTGTATTTTTTTTCTATCTTATTCTGAACGTACTGTTAGAAATACTTGTTTTTTTAATGTTTCTAGTAATGTTAATTAACGATTTCTGTTTTTATTACCTATTTATTTGCTTATATATACTCAGTCCTCACTGTCTACTGACGATGACTGTCTTAGAATTGAATAGGCATCTGGTTTCAGATTTCCAGAAAAAAACTGTTTAATTCTTTTCATCATCTTTTTTTAATCGATTTTAGTCACATTTGTTCAACTAACAATATTTTCTTAGGAATTTTTGATCTAAAAATGTACAAGAAAAAAAAAATATATCTGTAGATTAGCAAAAATCTGAATAATCAATATATGTAAAACAAAGTATCCTGACTGACCGAATCACCCACGCACAGCTCAAATCGCTTAACGGAGGTGAATATTGATTTTATAACGTAGGCATAAGAAAAAACTTTTGAAAATCCTGTCTGCAAGGTCGTGATAAGGGGGGTAAATAAATTTATGAAAAATATATATCTCAAAAACCGAAGGAGTTAGTCGTAAAAATTGGTATTTAGACTTCTTTAAAACCAGATTGAAGAAACGTTTCATCATTTTTCAAAAATAGAATTTGAGGGTGGAAAACAGGGGCAAATTTTTAATGATGATTTTATATCTCAGGAACCAAAAATGTTACAGTCTAGAAAACTAGTATTTAGACATTCCTTTGAAAATAAATTTATACGTACACTATTTTTAAAAAAATCCAATTTGGGAAGCAATGGAGCGGACTAAATTTATGTATGAAATTTCTGAATGTCAACAACATGTAATGAATAATGACTGTATTCTTAAAGACCAATCCGGTCCATTTTCTCTATTATTTTATTGACAAAATCAACGCGAAATGTTATTTACTTTGTCATTCAACTTATTCCTACGTGCAAGAAAATGTTATTGTACTACTTGTTCGGAATTTCCGTTTGGTTATGTTTTCAATGTCTGCATAATTCCACGCTGTGATTTAAAGTCATGAATATTAACAAACGCGTTTGAAAAACATCTTTTCTTTACGTTTTGAGGTATGAGGAGTACTAAAATACTATTCACTTAAATTGTGGTTTCTTATTTAGACTGTCGCACGAAGAAACTTTCAGGACATGTTCTACTGGTGAAAATAATTAAAAAAGCTCATATAAACATAGGTATGGAAACGCTTCGTTTTCGAGTTACGACTAGCGAAAAATTTCGCTAAAAGTGTCGAAAAACAATTTTTTTTAGGTTTGTAGTACAGTAGCTTTGTTAAGAGAATTTTATATTTTAGGTCGGATAACTCAAGAACTATTTAAGCTACACTTCTGGGACATATTTTATCCTATTTTTAAGCTCAAATTACATAAGAAACCACCAACTTTAATCCTTAATTTGGGTTCCAAAAATTACAGTAGGGGTTCACTTTATTAGAAGAGCTGAAATCAGGGCGAAATTTTTGCTAGCCGTAACTCTAAAAGGAAGCGTTTTCAGACCTATATTTATATGAACTTTTTTTCAGCAGTAGAACATGTCCAGAAAGTTTCTCGTTTCTTCGTGCGACTCTGTAAATTTATAACATTTTGTGGCTCGAAAATATCAAAAACTACTGCATCAATTTCACTGAAATTTAGTTATGCTGTAGTAGTCTATCTGAAGTTAAATATGTGAAAATTTGATTACGATTTGTTGAGTCGTTCTTGAGTGATGCTCAATTGAACCAAAAAATTTGAAATTTTTGTTGCTCGTATATTTCCAAAACTATTTGATAAATTTGGTAATAATTGGTTGAATAGTTCTTTAGTTACGCTCAATTTAAGGTTGAAAAAATTTGAGCGGGGCAGGTTAGAAGCGTGGTTCGTTCTGATGCGCAACTTGGAACGTTGACGTTTCTTTTTCTGCGGTATCTATTTTTAGCGATACCTTTCTTTTTTCTTTTTTTTATTATAGTGCATTTATGACGTACAAATATTTTTTATGGATAAAAGGTTTTTTTGTATAATTTTCTATTAGAATGAGTTTATATTTTTTCAAAAGGAAACAAAATAAAATAACGAAAAGTCGGTCTTCTTATGCGGAATTGCGCGAGAATTTTTTTTTTTAAATTGTATAAACATTATCTTCGGGCCGTAAAATTAATCTTAAATTTGATATGATAAGTTCAAATAGCAGCCTCAGCGGATAAACCACCTTAGCAGAATAGTAGCGTCTCAGCATCTCATCCGGAAAGTTCCCGGTCAGATATACTATATTTCATACGCTAAAAATTCTCTATTTCAAATTCCTATTCATAAGCTTCATTTTTATAAGGTGAATAATATTAATAGAAGATAATAAAATATTATAGAAAAAAAAGAAGTAAAATTACATGCTGAATATTTTTAGCTTTTTTGTTATTTATTTAATAGTAAATATCAATTTAATATTTTAAATACAATAATCGAAAGATCCTTGTGTAGCTACTACTACAACTACTAGAAATATGTTAAAACTGTAAAAAACCAGTGGAAAATAAATAATGTTTTAAATATTATTAACGTATAAATAAATCAAGTATACAAAAAGAAAGTTTAGAAAAGTTCACGTGCATTACAGAAAAACGGATTTCTTTCGATTTTTTTTTCTATACTGGTCTTCTAATCTATGTATCGTAATATTTCATATGCAATTGGTATAAAAGTTATAGTAATATTTTCTTGATTTTTTTCTTATGTAAATTGAATGCTTGGTATATTCCATTAATTTTATGTTTACAAAGATATTTACAAATTTTATTGTTACTATACGGTAATAAAATCATAGATAACATAAATATATATATAAGACATATCACAATATTGATACACATATAATAAATTCTAAATGGAAATAATTTTGCTACGAGAAAATTAGAAAATATATTTATTTAAAAGATTCATAAATATGATTAAAAAAAATATATATTTTAACCGGCTTAAAAATAAGTTGGAGGTTCTCAAGCCGATTTATAGATTCAGGACGTCAAAAAATAAAGCTTGCAATACTTATTTAAAAACTTTACAACAGCTTGATTAACACTCCTTACTACAGTTGATCATTACTAATTACCTCGGGTAAAAAAAACAGTGGCGGCTCGCATATGGGAACTGTGGAACTGCAGCACCCCCTATTTCCACTTTATTATCGATAACATTTAATATAACGAGTCCTTTTTTCTTTAATTCTTTCTTTATACTTGTACAATATAATCCTTAAGCTAAATGTCAGTAGCCAACCCCCAGTTTATAAAAAATATACAAAAATCTTTGAACGGAACTATGCAGTTCGAAGTTCAAGCGGCCCGGTATTTGGCTGTTATGCGCATGCGCACATAGGAAGCTGCACGCGAGCCTGCGAAGAAGAGAGCGTACTGTCGCTCCCCCAGTGCCTACCCTGACGTGCTGGTGGACGGTAGTTATTTTTTACTCCGCGTCTGTGTAGAAACGTTTTCCAAACAAACGCGGAGTAAAAAAGGAAGTTCGTTCCCTTTTCTAGTTTAGTCGGTGCAAGAAATATTAATGTAGTTTAGTTGTTTTTTTTTTAGTAATGATCAGAAAATGTCGGAAAGCAAGGACTCTTTTATTGCCAAATCTGTCAAAAAACACGTTGGAAGGGAGAAAGAGAAGGTAATTAATAAAAACTAATTATGTATTTGTTTCTGTGTAAATAAAAATTTTAATTAAGCACCATTGGACTATAGTGTTTTTAAGCGATCATTATATTAAGTTATTATCTAATAATATTAATAAAATATTATCAGAATTGACATTTTATTATTTATCCGGTTGAACCGAATACGGCTCGAGCAAAATGTGCTTAAAAACCGTATACCAGATTCTTGAATGTGATAAAGTGTAGAATTAAATTATTATCCTGCTTCCAGTTATTCTATTTGATTTATTTTTTCGGTTCTTTTATTTTAAAGAAAACTTAACCGTAGCCTTGAAAAGGCCACGGTTTGTTTTCTCGGGTAGGAGGCCGCTTCGGGATATGAGTTTCACCCTTAACGGGTTCTTGATTAGACAGGGGTTCGTAAAACAAAATATCTGGGGGGGCCTGGATCGATAATAAGGACCACTCGTTCGGGCCCCATATCAGGGAGATTAAAGGAAAGTCTGAAAAGTTGCTAGCAATTATTTCTAAACTGTTGATTAATACGGTAGATTATCGCAGTCGCGATAACCTCTGTGCTCCTGTACGCTTCCCTGGCGTGGTGCAGGAGATTGAAAATTCATAAGTATAGAATCTTGCTGGAGCCACTTCATACGAGACTCCTGCGCATTACATGCGCATATAGGACGGTCCCCTACGACGCTATTTGGATAATTACTGGTACACCGCCCATTGATCATTTGGCGGAAGAGCGGGGTTTTCGCTTCGGCGGGACGTCGAAGGCGGCGGCAAGAGAACACATTATGGCTATTTGGCAATCGCGGTGGGATGCGAGTGACAAGCGCAGATGGACGTGGCAATTAATACCTAATGTTAAACAATGGGTGGGGCCTCTATATGGGGAAGTAGATTTCCGCCTCACCCAATGGTTGACTGTCCTTGGTGACTTACCTGCTGAGATTTAAACGCCGCAGATCGGCGGCTTGCAGGTACTGCTCGGAGGAAGATAGTGTAGAGCACACTGTGTTTGACTGTCACCGGTGGACATGTGAAAGGAGATTATCGGTGCCTATTACACAGCCGGCTATCATTGGACACATGCTAGGTAGTAAGGAGGGTTGGGTGGAGGTTGCTAATTTTATTAGCACCATTTTAAGAACAAAAGGCTAAGAGGAGCCTGTATAACCGAAAAAAGGGTCTTTGGTTATGAGGATCGAAACACGGCATCGTTTAAGTCAAGGAGACAGCCTCCGCGTCTAGGACATTTGGGCTCCCCCACATGCAAGAGTGGGGGAGTTCGGGTGTACTCATGAAGGAGTAAGAGACCCTCGTGGTATATGTGTGGCGGCGTAGAGCGATGGATGTGTGAAACGCATGCCCTGAGCTGGTTAGGGTAGGGCATGGAAGGGCAGCCCTCCCATCTAGGAGAGTCTTGACCATCCAGAAGAGGGGGTCAGGAACCTCTGTTGAAGAGGGGGGACCCCGACGGGTGAAGTCTAAGGGAGGACCAAGATAGGGGGCAGTCTACTGCCGTGACATCTGAGGGCGACTGACGGTATGCCTTGCGGCGAATATTGGTTGCCTCTAAAATGTTAAAAAAAAAGAAAAGGCTACACCTCATTTACACATTCATACATGTCATCCAAACTCATTGCGCTGGGGGAGGGAGAGTTTCTTATTGTTCACTAGTTGAACAGATTGCAACGTACAATTAAGTTCTAGTATAATTTGTATCATTCTTGTAATATAATATGTAATTAATATAGAGACATAAATACACCTTTATTCCATTTTAGTTTTATTTATAAACATATCATTTATCGACTGTTCTTTTAGAAATTAGTCTAATTTATTACCTTTTCTTTTTCCTGTTTAGCCTCCGGTAATTACCGTTCAGATACTTCAGAGGATGATATGTATTTGTAAATGAAGTGTAGTCTTCAGTTCGATCAGTCTCTGTTCGACCATCCCTGAGATGTGTGGTTAATTGAACCCAACCACCAAAGAACACCGGTATCCACGATCTAGTACTTAAATCCGTGTAAAAATAACTGATTTTACGAGGACTTGAACGCTGGAACTCTCGACTTCCAAATCAGCTGATTTGGGAAGATGCGTTTACCACTAGACCAACCCGGTGGGTGTATAGTTTATTATCTGGGAAAGAAATTCGAAACTAAAATTTGAAAACTATTTTGTAAAACATTATTTTGAATTTAATTCCTTCTAATACTACTTTTTTAGACTTTTTCTAAAATATATGCACAAAAGTAAATCACAAAAAATTAAGTAATGTACTAACTCTCTTTTATCATAAAATTTCAATAAAAATTGTTAAAATTTGTATCTGTTTTAAATTTTTTGTTTCATATACTTACTTATCATGTATTTCCTACAGCACATTTTATCCACTATACCAAAAAAAGCTGTTTGTCAAAAGGAGATTAAAATTTTCGCAATCCGTTTGAAATAAAAAAAAAATCATCCAAGGAAAGTTATTAAAATTTTATTTTACCAATAAAATGTTATACTAAACGAGATGCTGAGTGTGCAAATTAAAAAAACGTTTTCTCCTGAAGAGGAGTGAATTTTTATTTTACCCAATATTATTATTATTTTTCTATTTAGTGAGAAATTTTTCTCAATAAATATTAAAAATTTAATTCTTACCAATATGAAGCCTAGTGGTAAATATTTTAAATTAAAAGAGGGAAGTAAAATTTAAATCGTTCAAATTTTGATAGATTAAATCATTTTTCTAGTTTCAATAAATCAGATTTTTTTGTCCATTGGTAATACCGTACAAATAGAAAAGCACACAAAATATTTAATTTTATTGCATTTTTAGCATTTATTACTTCAAAAAGTAGGGTTAAGCACTTAATAATTGAATTAATTAAAGCATTTTTAATTAATTAAAAATAAATTATAATGATATGTGGCTGCTAACATAAGAAGTATAAATTTATAGGCACTTGTTATGGTCCAGCATGAAATGTAAAGATATAAAATTAAAATATATTTTTCAATATATAGAAACAACTTAATTAATTATTCAGTAAGTTAATATTAGCAGTATTAAATACATTGCCGATCTCCGTGGCAGAGTGGTAGAGTCTCAGCCTGTCATCCCGAGGTCCCGGGTTCGAGTTCCAGTCAGGCATGACATTTTTCACACGCTTCAAAATTAATTTATGATCCAACGGTAATCGTAAGTGGGCGTAAGCCTGTTGTTGCTCTTACTTTCCCATAAAAACGATGATATGCCTGGGTTAGTTTGTAGTATGTGCTCACTTTTTTATTTTAGTAGCTATTGGCGCAGAGCGGACCAATAGTGGTGCGCCAAGCGGCTGCGCGCAGGTCACGAACGATTTAAACTTCTTGATACGAACGATTTATCTAAAATTATATTTCTGTTTTGTGGATAAAAAAGGAAAAGATTGGGGTTAGAGCTGTATTAAAAAAACAACTAAAAATGTTCAGGGTTTTGAATATTTCGTTGAAAATGTTTTTGTTATTAGTACGCTAAATTCATGAATGTTATTTAGTTACAATTAGCAAAAACATTAACGAAATCATGTGTAATGAAACATAAAAATTGTATCGTTTTCACGGTGGGCCGTGCGCCCGCCTTTTTTTTTTAGTAAATAAATAAATGACTAAAAATATTTTTTCAAATTATAATTTAGCTGTCCGATAGCAGCACAAGTTGAAAGGTTGATTTCAGAATGTGTAAGCAATTAATCTAGCCGCGCGAGTGGTAGCGTCACGGCCTTTCATCCGAAAGTCCTGGGTTCGAATCCCGGTCAGACATGACATTTTCACACACGCTACAAATCATACATCATCATCCTCTGAAAAATGCTTAACGGTGGATCCGGAAGTTTAAAAAAAAGGCAATTAATCTAATCATACGTTTGTCGGCCATATTACGCAATAAAAAAAAATAAATAAAAATTATTTTTAATACTGTATTATGATAAATTAATTAATCAAGAAGATTTTTAATTAAAAATAATCTTCAACGTTAATTTATTTTTGTTTTAAATAATTTTTTTTTATTTAAAAATTCATAAATAAATTAAAATTTGAAAAAATATATAAACTAGTTAAAAGTATAGATAAAATAAATGTTTTTATATTATACTGTAGGTAATTTATACATCTGTTCTATAAATATTTAAATCTAGAATCATATATATATATACACATGCTCGGGTGCGCGCATAATAAACTACATATGCAGTTGTATTAGTTACAAAACAGTATACAAGTATCTGCTTGTACTTACATTATACAACAATCGTTGCCAAGGGTAGAAATGCCAAGGATGACAAAATATAAATGAATATTGTAACTTTAAAGTTTATATAAAATATATTTCACATATCTATTCAAAAAAATTCAACTTAAAATAGTGATATATAAAAACCTTGTACGATTCTTTAAATGTATTGCTGACAAACAGGTATAACGAACATTTGAGAATGAGAGATTTTTAAAGTTATTAATACGCCATACTACTTACATTTTTTTAGGAGATTTAAATTGCCATTCATACAATTATATTTCAACTATATATATATATATATATATACATACACACTTTTTTTCTTCTTTTTATATAAATTTATAGAAAACTGGTTATCCTTATTAAATATTTATAAATTCTATTAATGAATTGAATAATATTACACACTACGTAGCTATGCTATGAATATATATTTTATACTGGGGTGGGGGTTAAATTTAAAAAAAGAAACCATTACTTATATAGGCCATGTATATTGGCAATACGTAATTTAAATAAATCATCAAGTTATTTAAGATTATGTAGTTTTACACTGGTATTGGAAATAATTGACTTTATGTGTATATAATCGGTTCGTATGAGAAAAATAGTACTGACAGATGTCTATTAATATTGCTAATATTACTTATTACTAGTATATCTATTTTTTTTTCTCAGTTAAATAGTATTAATTCAACTAAAATACTGACGGCTTTGATTTAAATAATTTTTAAACAATTTTATGTTTTTCATTAAACATCAATAAATCTTTAATTAACAAAATAAAACGGTTTTAACCGTATATCTAAATTTTATAGTGGGCGGCGTATAGGTGTGCACATTGCGTGCGAGAGAAATAAATTGATAGCACGGGTGGGTTGACCCACCAATTTGGTCTAGAGGTGAACACGTCTTCCCAAATCAGCTGCTTTGGAAGTCAAGAGTTCCAGCGTTCAAGTCCTAGTAAAGACAGTTACTTTTATAAGGATTTGAATACTAGATCGTGGATACCGGTATTCTTTGGTGGTTGGGTGTCAATTAATCACACATTTCAGAAATGGTCAAACTGAGATTGCTCAAGACTACACACTTCATTTACACACATACATATCATCCTCTAAAGTAATACCTGAACGGTAATTCCCGGAGGCTAAACAGCAATAAGAAAGAAAGGACAGGGTGGAACAGTTAGCCTTCCCGTTACGAAAACATTTCGTGTAGGTCCGTATACTTATAGTATGCAGTACCCTGCCAGAGTTGTCAGTATAGGTAAACCAACCGTCAGCCAATACGCACAGCAAAACGCCGTCCGCTATACTTCAAGTACATGCATACCTGAAATACATCATCTTTTGGATTTAAAAAAAAAATCAAAATGAGTTTTCCAGACAAAAAAATAGACTGCTAAATCACTTTTTGGTTCCCAAAAATAAATATAGATTTTGATATGCAGATCGATATTTAATGAGATATAACTCCACCGTGGACAAAAGCCAATTGTGATAAATATGTACAAACCAGCAGAGAAGACGTTTTATCATCCATCGGTAACTGTAAGTGGGTGTAAGCCTGTTGTTATCGTATAATTAAATAAATTATTAAATATTTTGCTATTAGATAGCAGCGCAAGTTAAAAAGCTGATTTCAAAATGTGTAGGCAATTACGTTATTAGGCAAATACGTTATCAAGAAGCCTTCAAGGTAGATGGGCAGAGCCATTTTTAAAGATAAAAGTTTTTTTTTAACTGATGTCCACTTTTAATGTTTTACGCTAAAGAAACTAGTTTTTGTTTTCTAGATTAATTTAGTCGAGTTTCCAGCGA
Source organism: Lycorma delicatula (assembly GCF_047948215.1). NCBI lineage: Eukaryota > Metazoa > Arthropoda > Insecta > Hemiptera > Fulgoridae > Lycorma > Lycorma delicatula. The sequence goes on from NC_134463.1 coordinate 56,473,550, forward strand.
ATTTTTTTAGTCATGTATTTTTCATAGTTACTAAGCGTTTACAAACAATAAAAATTACATCTAACAAAAATTTAAATAATTAAATAAATATTTTTAAAAAAATCATGGTTGTTTCTTTGTCATAGACAGTATTTACTTTTTTATTCTATTTTTTACATACGTTGATTACTTATAACTGAAGTTACATAAAAATCGTGTTTTATTATCTCAATAAATAGGTTATATAACGTTTTTATAAAAATTTAATTACGATTTGGGCCGATCCATACACTTGAGATACGCACAAGGTTTACAGATTTGCCAAAAAAACAAAAATAAAATCATTACTTGAAGTATCTTACCGGATTTTATTTTTACCAGTTTTTACATCCTTGTACGAAGTAAAGGAAGTACTATAATTGCAAAAAATTTCGGTTTTTAGATTTCAACGGAAATATCCATTTTGACCATCCCTGAATCCACGTTGACTAATTTCGGCGTGAAGTCTGTACGTATGTACGTATAAATCTCAAAAACGATTAGCCGTAAAATAAAATTAAAATTTTATATTCAGGACTGTTGTAACATCTAGTTGTGCACCTCTTTTTTTGATTGTAATCGACCGAACCAAAAGTCCAAAATTTTTGGAGACTTAAATTAATCCAAAATCCAAAACATTTGGATTTTGGACTTTTTCTTAAGTGCAGTAATAAGCCTTTGTTGAGAGTTTTTCAACGAGTGGTACTTATTTTCATTGGTTCCAGATTATAGCCAAAAAAAATTTTAATTAATGAAATATTTCTCTCTTACAAGGGGAAGGCCTTTTCTTAACTTTTTTTAATTTATTTAAATGTATTGATTTATTAACAATTAATAACCTTTGATTCTAAATAAAATTAACAATAAATAATAATTCAATAATAACAATACAAAAAAAATATATATGTGAAAAAACCTCCATTCACCGGAATATATTTAACCATACGTCACCGTACAACTAATCATCGTGTACTCTTCATTTGCACTTAGACCAATTTTTTCCTTATACTCAGTAATGATTTTGACATTGTTTTCAACTGTATTTCTACTGTTGTCTACTTTTTTCAAGTCGTTCGTAAAATTTAACAAATGCCTATTTCCGTTCAAAGATAAGACTTACGTCGTGGGTTCTATTTTTCAATTCCTGATACTTATTTTTAATTTCTTGTAATAATTAAAGGAACTATTGCGATCGTGAAAAATTTCGGTTTTCAGATTTCAACGGAAATATCCACTTTGACCACCCCTGAATCAATTTTGACAAGTTTCGGCGTGACGTCTGTATGCACGTACGTATGCATCTCGCATAATTCAAAAACGATTAGCCGTAGGATGTTCAAATTTAGAATTTAGGAATCTTATTACATCTAGTTGTGCACCTTCTCTTTTGATTGCAATCGACTGGACCAAAAGGTTCCAAAAAAGCCCAAAAACCAAAACATTTAGATGTTAGACTTTTCCTTAACTGCAGTAATAAGCCCTCACTGGCAGCTTTTCAACAAAATATCGTAAGTGGTACAGTGATACTTGTTTTCAATGGTTCCAGAGTTATAGCCAAATAAAATTTTATTAATGAAATATTTGGATCTTATAAGGGAAAGGCACATCGGTTCAAATCCTACTTCATCTCCTTTCTTTTTTTAACGTTTTTTTTTTAATTTAAATGTACTGATTTAATAAATTATTAACCTGTGATTGTAAAAAGAGTTTACAATCAATAATAATTCAATAATAACAATAAAAAAAAAAATCTTAAATTATTAATTAAATAGAATTTTTTTTATACAACCTAACTAGATCAAGGCTGGAAAAAAGAAATATAAGAGTATATATTATTCTGTTACCACAAAATTTCCAACTAATTTTTCTTGAGGTTACACAAAAAAATATTTCGAAAACTATCAGGCTATAATTCAATACTTCATAACGATCCAATATTAAAAAGTAATGATGACAAAATATAGATGTATCTTCAAAAGGTGCATTTGAAGATCTATTTTTTGTTTTAAAAAATCTTACACTAATTTTATTTTAAATTTACTACGTAATAACGAGAATAACACCTCAAAAAATAAAAAAATATCATTATCTAATTATTAGTGGAGAGTAACACTTGAACACAAAAACAAAGTAAAAAAAAACCGGCAATAAATTACATAAATTTCCCGGCTACGCCGATCCAATTCATTTTAAAATTTGGCTACGCCAGAAAGTGTTTTCAATTCTCTGTTTATATCTTTATGTTGAAATAACTCCCTTTTACTGGAAAAAAATTACTAAAATTATGAAAAATAAATAACATAATTCTAAATAAACAAAGCTATAATTTTCAAGGAACGAAGTGAACATTTTTGACTAATTTTTTTTTTCAAAAACTTAAAATTTTTCCATTTTAAATGTAATGTAACTTGCGAAATGTATTTTAATTTAAAATAAATTTTGAAAAAAATTAAAAATATATTTTTTCTAACCACAGACCATTGGAGTGGGATCGGCATAAACTTTTTATAGTAGTTTCAAGGCCTATTTATGTAGAAAATATATATGTAAAAAGATATAGCTAAAAAATAAAAAATAAATAGTTATTTTTTTGGGAGGGGGTAAATATTAAAGATTAATATTTTATCTACGATTTTTACGATTAATTTTGCTAAAATACCCCAGTAAAGATTTAAAATTTGATTTCGGCCGAAACACCCCACCCCTTGTTTTAATATTTTAAAAATGTAATAGATTCTTTCCCCCCCCCCGCCCTTGAAGGACGTAACTGTCTACCAAGTCTGAAGAAAATCGCCCAACGTGGTCAAGAGTTACAACACCAAATTCAGGAAAATATATATATGTATGTGTATATTCGTACATACACACAAATGTCCGTCTGATAAAAATAATTTTTTTTTATTTGGGAGCATTAAAATAAAACATTTTTTTACAGATTATTTACAATTTACTTAAATTTATTTTGTTAAATATTTCCTTAAGGCATAAATTAAAAAAAAAAAATTTTTTTTTGACCGCTATTTATACTTTCTCGTTACAGCAATATCTGCATATAACGCTATAGCAGGGACAATAAAAGGAGATCGAATTAAGAATTTGCTTCTTCTTTATAAAAAAATTTCGGTTACAAAAAGATAAATTAACCCACATCCTTTTCTTAGTCCCATCTCCCCATTTTTTCTTTAAAAAAAAGAAAAAAATTAAAAACGTGTTTTAGATGACTGATTTACTGCATAAATTTAAGAAATCTGATGTGCACACCATATGACTTCCTTGTACGCTTATTAAATTACACATACACTTTTTTTTAAATGATAAGTACATAAAATTTTATTCCATTAATCACTTTTGATATCTTTTAATTTTTTATTATATTATTATTGAATTATTATTTGCCGTATTTTTTTTTTTTTTTTTTTGTTTTACAAAGGTTAATAATTAATAACTCAATATATTTAAATTAAAAAAAGGAGATAAAATCTAATTCGAGCCGATGTGCGATTGTAAGATACAAATATTTCATGAATTAAAATTTGATTTGGCTACAACTCTGGAACCAATAAAAATAAGTACCACATATGATACATCGTTGAAAAGCTCTCAATGAGAGCTTATTACTGCAGTTAAGAAAAAGTAAAAAAATCTAGAATTTTTGGATTTTGGGCTTTTTTGGACACTTTCGGTCCAGTCGATTGCAATCAAAGGGGGAAATACACAACTAGATGTTACAACAGTCCTAAATGCAAAATTTCAACATCCTACGGCTAATCGTTTTTGAGTTATGCGAGATATAGTCGTACGTATAGACATCACGTCGAAACCAAAATGGAAACAGGGATGATCAAAATGGATATTTCCGTTGAAATCTGAAAAACCTAAATTTTTCGCGATCACAATATTTCCTTTACTTTTTACAAGGAAGTAAAAAAGGTTATTCGTAAAGAAGATCAGGAGTAGAAATTCCATATTTTAATAAAAAATGCTAAACATGAATGGATTCAAAGGTGGATTGGGATCTCGCTAAACCAAAAACTGAGCTGCCATTCTTGTATATGATCCACAATTGTCTCAACTAAGATTTTTTTTTTTACTTCATGTTTATACATTTTTTTAATATTATTATTATTATTATTATTATTATTATTATTATTATTATTATTGAGTTTTATTAATGTAATTTAAACCTATATATCAAAAACTGAAATTGAATTAAAACGTTTAAAAACTCCATTTAATTTTTATTTGATAAATAAATCTCCTTGACCTTCTGTATTTTTATGACGTTCGCTATGGTGCCTAAAAAATTTATTTTGACTTTTAAATTTAAAAAAAGATGATATATAAAATAGGAAGAAATAACATTTATATTTTTATTTACTTAAAAAAAAAAATAATAATCATAAATTTAAAAAATACACATCTACAATTTTATTTATTAAATTTAATTTTAGGGTTAGTAATTCTTTTAGTAAGTTGAAAATAGGAATTTGAAATGAATGTACCTTTCTCTATCAGCATCTTAACCTTCAAGACAAGGAGATTAAACGTTTTTATTTGCTTAAGTTTTTATTCAATCTCTTTTTTTTTTTTAATGAATGCATCTGTAATCTATTGTTATAAAAAGTAAAAATATCGCAAAAACCCTACTACACAATTGACATTGAGACATTGTACATGTAAAATATTTTCTCAGAAAGGGCATTTGTGGAATAATGAAACAAATAAATTTCGGTCTTATTATAGTTTGATTACTGTAAAGCATTTAAGATACAAATGAGATAAAATACTAACAAGAATTGTTTCTTTTAAAAATTATGATATTAATTAAACAGTAATTTCCTTGAAAGGCTAATTAGCTGATTCAACAAAGTTTCAGAGTCCTTTAATCTCGAAAAAACTCACTACAGCATATAAATTATTGTTATGGATTCCGAAAAGTATGTAGAATAAAAGTGTGTCCTAGCGGATATGAGCAAATAACTTAATTTGTTAAAAATTAAGGATAAATTTTTAGTTTTTCGCTAAAAGTGGCTTTGTTTTTAATTGCATGTAAAAATAAAAAGCACTAATAGATATCTGAGAGGAAATTTTGCATAAAAATCCTCCCGGGTACTTTTTACTTCTTTGTACGAAATAAAGGAAATATTGTGATTGCGAAAAATTTCGGTTTTCAGATTTCAACGGATACACCATCCCTGAATCCATTTTGATTAGTTTCAACGTGATGTATGTACATATGTACATAACTCAAAAACGATTAGCCATAAGATATTGAAATTTTGGATTAATGACTGTTGTAACATCTAGTTGTGCACCTCCCCTTTTGATTGCGATCGACTGGACCAAAAGTGTCCAAAAAAGTCCAAAAAAAATTGGATTTTGGGCTGTTTCTTAACTGCATTAATAAGCCGTCATTGAGAGCTTTTCATCGATATATCATAAGTGGTATACTACTTATTTTCATTGTTTCCAGAGTTATAGCCAAATAACATTTTAATTATTTAAATATTTGGATCTTACAAGGGGAAGGCACAAGGTGGAAGCACATTTTGGAGTTATTTGAATGATCTTATTATTGTAAAAAATTTTTACAATAAAAAATAATTCAATAATAACAATAAAAGAAATAATGAAAAAATATCAGAAGTTATTAATGAAATAAAATTGTATGTACTTTACATTTAAAAATAAATGTGTATATGTAATTTAATAGGCGTACAATCAAAACATGTAGTGTCCACATCAATTTTTTCTACGAGAAAAACTAAGAGCGCTAGCGAATTTTACTATAATCACTAAATAGCGCTGTGGTAGAGCAGCTTGGAAACCACCGGGTACCTTCTCGTATGAAGTTAGTCTAAATGGATATATTAATAATTTATCCATAATTTCTTAATTATAATTATTAAAATATAATTGTAATAATTATATTTTATATTAATTTCTTAATTTTGAACTCCTTGAGCCATTTATACAAATTTTCTCGCTTGATATACGTAATTTTTAATACACTGTATTAACTTACAAATCATATCACAGCAAGCTGTTTTCCCATGGTACACTTTGAAGCGGAGCGGCCATTTTCAAATAGATAAAAAGAGGTTATAATATTTTTAATTATTTTTTGAACAACTAATATTTTTATGTCATTTGTGCCAACTTGAATGACAGACAAGTTTCAGTTTATTCTATTAAAATAGTTTAAAACATCATAAATTAGTGAGATTATTCAAAATATTTAATTGGAATAATAAAAAACGTGTACTTTTAAACGAAAATAATTACAAACGATACTGTAAAAAGAACTCAACTGATAGATACTAATATAAGTGTGCTTTTTTTATTTTTTTAACCTCCGGGACCACCGTTTAGGTATTGCTTCAGAGGATGAGATGAATAACAATTTTTGAAGGGTGTGGAAATGCTAATCCTGACCGAGATTCGAACCCGGGACCTCCGGATGAAGGACAAAGACGCTACCACTCGCGCTACGGAGGCCGGCAATATAGGTATTAGATAAGAGTATTGCCTATCATCTCTTTTTAATATCCATATTGTAAACGTAGAAAAATGATTTGTTATTTTTTCAATATGGGACCAAGAGTTTTAATCAGCCTACCTTTTTCAGACGGTTAATTTCATAAACAAACCTCGAAAATTCACTGCAAAGAACATTACATGAAACGTAATTTATTTTATCTTATAAATGTATCGACTGTGTACAAATAAAATAATTAAACATTTGTGATAAATAAAACCAAGATCTGTAGCTTTTTGGAACAGATCCGATAAGATCCAGAATACTTTAAAGGAATTAGCTTATGGAGTAGGTAATTTCAAATAATTATACGTCGGGATGAATTAGATATTTATCCGGAGAATAAAGTTTCATCAAATGTCTTGAGCTCTCCGAAATACAGTAAAAACAGAAATAACGATAAACCTGTATAAAGTGATGACCGTTACTGTAGTAATTTATTGTAGTGAGGTTATTGTAGTTATTGTAGTTATTGTAGTTAGAAAGATTAAAAGTACAGCTAGTAGGTATACAATTTCTTAGATCTACCCATACCCATACCCGGGTTGGTCTAGTGATTAACGCGTCTTCGCAAATCAGCTGATTTCGAAGTCGAGAGTTCGAACGGTCAAATCCTAGCAAAGCCAGTTACTGTTATAAGGATTTGAATACTATATCGTGGATACCGGTGTTCTTTGGTGGTAGAGTTTCAATTAACCACACATCTCAGGAATGGTTGAACCGAGACTGTACAACACCACACTTCATTTACATTTATTCATATCATCTTCATTCATCCTCTAAGTAATACCTGACGTTGATTCCCAGAGGCTAAACAGGAGAAAAATAAAGTTCCTTAGATCTGTGAGTGGGTGCACTACATCGGATTTTTTGAAAAATGATGATGACACAGAACTAAATAAATTTTATTTATATGAGTAGATTGTTCATTATAAGTCGTCAACGTGAGGTGAGTGTTCTAAGATACGAACTACAGCTGTGTACAGTCACGTTCCAGTGGTACTATAGTAAAGTAATTGCGATATCTGCCATGAGTTAGATTGCTGTTTTAAACATTATTGTATGTGTGTATGGAGGCAGACACATATCATGAGAGTGTTAATAACATTATATTATTTATTAGGCTTTAATAATTAATAAAGCTCAATTTATTAATTAATAATTAAAATAAAATAATATAATAATTTAAATAATTTATTATTTAAACTCATATTAATAATGAATTAGTTGATGTCATTTTAATTTCAATGTTTAATAATAATAAAACATCGGTTTTTCTTCTGCTCAATTATGGCTATTACTGTGTAAATAATGAATTTCATTTTTTCCTTGCTATTTTGTAAAAAGAACAATAGTTTTCTTAGTTAATACTTTAAAACACAACAATGATGAAAATATCGTATTAAAAAAACTATATAACAGTAAATAAAGTATAAATATCTTACATCAATTGTTTTGGTTTAAGTAATGATATTATGACGAACAAAGACGCCATGAGTCATAGAATTACGGGTTAAAAGTTTAAAATAGGCGTGTAGTTGTAAGAATTTCGTAATTTTAGACCTGTTATTACTAATAAAAACAGATACTCATTATTCTTTGCATTGAAAATTAATATAAAAATATTATTTTATTTTTTATTCCGCAGCTATATCCAACTTGTTGCAATTCCGTAACCCTTTTTTCTTTCTTTTTCCTGTTTAGCCTCCGGTAATTACCGTTCAGATAATACTTCAGAGGATGAATGAGGATATATATGAGTGTGGATGAAGTGTAGTCCTGTACAGTCTCAGTTCGACCGTTCCTGAGATGTGTAGTTAATTAAAACCCAACCACCAAAGAACACCGGTATCCACGATCTAGTATTCAAATCCGTGTAAAAATATCTGACTTTACTAGGTGCAATTCCGTAACCCTGTATGTCCAAATTATTACTATCAGTTTTGAACGTAATGCTGTGAACTATGATACCGTTTCAGTGCAAACGTTTACTTAATTAAATTATTGTAATTAACTGCAGGTTAAATTTATTTCATTTATAAATACAGTAATGTACACTATTATTTTTAATTGTGTTATTACCATTATCAGAAAGAAATTACAGGTACCAAAAAAATACAGTAACCTATTTTAAACGGACAACATTTCTTGATTAGAACGGATTGATAAGCATGTACAGGTGATTCAAATAAACGGGAAATTTTAAAAGTTGTGTTGGTAGCCGTGGGCGATTGGTACCACTTGATAAGTGGCACCAGCCTCTCTAACCTAACCTGCCATTTAGTTGTCATGGATCCTTGGAGTGGTGCGCAACGTGCATTTGCTATCAAAGCGTTTTACAAAACCAAAGACAGTGTGGAGGGAGCGTGTAGAGAATTTCGCCGTAATTTTAATCTGGGATGGCACGACCGTGTTTCCATCAGCACATGCAAAACATGGATATCTAATTTTGAGGAAACTGGTTCGGCAATGAAAAAGAAACCTCCAGGCCGTGAGCGAACCGTCCGTACGCCACAGAATGTTCAAGCTTTACAAGATGCTGTCACACGAAGTCAACATCGGTCAATCCGTCGTCTCTCAGCATCTTTACAATTGTATAGTTCAAGTTTTCGAAGAATGTTAGTGAAGGACTTGCAATACCATCCATACAAGTTGCAGATCGTCCAGGAACTGAAACCGAACGATGCAGTTGTGCGAACACAATTCTGTAATGTAATGCTTCAGAAGATAAATGATAACGAAGAGTTTGTTCACGAACTGTGGATGTCGGATGAAGCACATTTCCACTTCAGTGGATTTGTTAACAAGCAAAATTTCAGATACTGGGCACAAGAAAATCCTACGCAGCTACACCAGCGTCCGTTGCACAGCCAGAAAGTGACCGTGTGGTGTGCTATGTCATCTTACGGTGTTATAGGCCCTTATTTTTTTGACGATCACAACGGTCTTGCGATTACAGTGACGTCAGCTCGTTACGTAGCCGTGCTTGAAACCTTTGTTGTGGAACAACAAAAGAGATTTCCACCGATTCTTAACACAGCCTGGTTTCAACAAGACGGAGCAACGTCACATACTGCACGAATATCGATGGCAGCTGTACGCCGATTGTTTGACAACGTGTCATTTCACGAAATGGTGACATTAGATGGCCTCCCAGATCGCCTGATCTCTCAGCTTGCGATTACTTTTTGTGGGGTCACCTTAAAAGCAAAGTGTTCCACAGTAGACCTGCTACAACGGAAGAACTGAAGGCAAAGATCCGAGAAGGAATTGCAGAAATTCCAGTTGAGATGTTACGTCAAACCATGAACAATTTAACGAAGAGACTTCGTGAGTGTTTACGTAGAAGAGGAGGTCACCTGCAAGATGTCATCTTTAAAAAATAAACTAAAATGTATGTATCCTAAAATAGCAACATTTGTACAATTTCATGAAATAAAATTCATTTTCTAAAAAAAATTTTTTCATTAACGTTATTTAATTCTTAAAATTTCCCGTTTCTTTGAATCAGCCTGTATTTGTTCAACAGGACTAAGCCCAAACTGTAATGTTGTGTTATATCTCCACCTCTGTTTATAGCGAAAAAACCAACAGTGCTGCGGTCCTCCACGAATATGAACTTCATCTTGTCGACTTATAAATGGAAATTTGGCTTCAACATGTTTATGTAATAGATGATAAGATAGGTAAACAAAAAATAAACCATAAGGAAAGAAAAGCATCGAAAGGCATTTGAAGAGATAGTTGTAAAATTGATTTGTGTTTAGTACAGTTTATGACTTCTCAGGAGTCTAATTAGAAGAAGAAGAAGAATTGTTTAAGATATATTTTCAATGTAAACCAAGGATTTTTAATTACAATGAAAAGTTTAAACATAAAAAGACTATGGCAAAAGGAATGCTATTTAAAAAATCACCCCATTCGGTTGTGCTCATAATTAAACACATTAGAACCGTTAAATAATAATTTAAGAATAACTGTTAATTAATTGTAAAATATGAATAAATAATTAAAAGAAGAATTTATATAAAACAGTTTCGTTTGGTTCTGGGTTCGTTTCTCGAGCAAACTTTTCATTTCTACGTTACAAAATTAATTTATCATAGAACGACTTTAAATGGGCACAAATCTGCGATTGCTTTAAGAATAAAAAATAATAATTTATGTTTCGCTAATTCGTTTTATCTTCTCTTATCAATTACGGAGTACCAAAACGTATTAATTTTAATGTGTTTTTTTATTATATGTTTATTTTTAATTTTAACTTATAATATTTTTCTTTCTGCATGTCAAAAGGCTTATCATTTTACTTTAAATAAATATTTTATACCTACCAGTTATTATTTTATTCTAAGAAAATTAGAGAGCGTAGTAATATCTCAATTATTATTACTTCGATGTATTAATTTATGGCTTTTTTATTTGTAATGTTGTTGGGGTGATGTAACATAACATGACCAGTTTGACCAACTGAACGATATAAAATATAACCTATAATGAGATTACCTAAAGATAGACCGGACATGCCATCTCATTTTACTTAACCTGGCAAACTGGTGCAGTTTAAGTTGACTGTTGCAGTCTAAAAAGCTGATCTCAGAAACTGAAAGTATAATATATATATGAATCACCCGCCGGACAACCAGTTAAGACGGGCAATAATAATACTGACCTGCCCCGCCCAGTTTTTATGCTTATAAACATCACACATACAATGTTTGTTGTATTCATGTATTCACTTATGAACGCACCTGTAAGGAAATGTTTTAAAATATCCTTTATTATTTCTTCTGTAAGAATATTACTGACGAAAGTCGTTAAGCCTGCATATAATATAACTAATAAAAATTTTATTATTGTACTGTAGATTTAAAAATAAAAACTGGAAAAATTGTAAATGAAAAACAAGTACGGATGGTTTTTAAAATTTAGTGAATCAATGAGAAAATGTAGGAAAATTTGTAAGAAAGTATTTGGAATTTTCAGAAATAGTTTTCAGAAATTTCAGAATTTTCAGAAAACACCACTATTTAACGAAACGAAATAAAGATACTTTGGCGTAGTTCCTTTATTTTTGTTCGTCTTTGTTATCCAACTGAGCTGATATGATTTTAATTTACTCAAAATGTTTTAGAATTGACTGAAGATTCTGATTTGGTCTTCTTTAAAGTAAAGAAACATTTTTTAGTTAAGTGTTAATTATTTCTAGATAAAATATGTTTTGTTTATATTTATTTACTTTTCTATTTGTTTGTTAGTTTGTATTGACGAAAACGTTTTTTTAAAATATTTATTTTCAATAGTTGTATTATGTTTTTATGAATAAAATTATTATGAAATCTCAATCACAGATCTTAAAACCACTGTATAAAAAAACACCTTAACCTTTGTAACAGTTATTTTTAATAAATACAGGTTTTTTTATTTTTTTGTAGTACGCATAGATGTACGTGGTTTATCGTTTTATCCATTTATTATATTAAATTGCTAATATTTAAAAATCTTATAATCTTATTTACTTTTATTAATTTACAATTAATTTCAGTACAAATTTTTACACCTCAAAATTCATTATACCAGGTTGGCGTCTGAAGAGCAAACATCAGTAAAATCTATTTTATATAATTTCAGCAAATAAAAGAAGTGTGAAAAATGGGTTCAAAACTTAAAAAAATACTTTTGCTAATTGCTCTCTTGTGATGATTGTTTAACAATCAAAATGACTATCTAATTTTAATTCTTCTTTAACACTTGCTTGAGCATTATCACCCTATAATAACCCTATTTGGTTATAAATAATTTTTTTTTCTGATTGGTACATAAATAATATATTATATAGATGACGTCAATAATGATTATATATACTATTCTACGAATTAAATAAAAGAACTGCTCAAGTGTTTGCCTGAATGGCTCTCAAGGGAACCCATAATAAAACCTATATTACGGCAGCGTCATATTAATAAAATACACAATTAATTATAAAATAAAAAAGAAATCTTGTGCAGTTCTGTACAAGAAGACCGTCTTTTTGTTATTTTGTTTCCACGTTCCAACTTGCAGCAGCATCATCATGAACCACGGTTCTAATTGTTTCGCTCAAATTTTTTCGACCTTAAATTGTGTGTAACTCAAGAACAACTCAACCAATCTTTATCATATTTTCGCATTACCATCTGCAGTTACACAACTACTACTAAATTTCATTGAAATTGATTTAATAGTTTTGGAGATTTTCTTATCACAAAATTTTATGCGTAGTTTAAATAAACAAACAAATAAATAAATAAGTAAATCACAATTTAAGTGAATTGTATTATCGTACTCCTCATACCTCAAAATGTAACGAAAATTTTGTTTCATCCACCCATTCCCACTATGTGACCGAAAGTAATATCGTACTTTTATTCGAAAATTCGGTAAAACTATATATGATTGAAGTCCATATTATTTTTTTTTTTGCGTTATATCGACTCCCAAGGTTCATTATCCTTCGTCACAGTGTTTGAAAAAAGAAAAAGAAAGAAAAATCACCAGCAGGATCGTCAGATGTAAAAGCATATAGGATCTTTACAATTTAATGAAACTCAAAAAGAAACGTTACATGAAACATTTAAACAAAACATACACATATAGGACTTACAGGGTTTAAAATCCCTGACATTACATAAAACACAAAAATAAAAATAAATCATTAAACACACAGTAAAATAAAATACGCAAAAAATCTTGAGCAACTGTTAACAAATTTTCCTAAGAAAAATATGACCTTAACTAGGCGAAATCTGGCGATAGTGAAGGTGACCTTGCTATACAACCTCACTCCCTAGACTTTTTATGTTGAAAATTTAATGGCATCAATGCCCCATTTATAAAAGTAAAGTGAAAACGTTTGGTCAAAATCGGTCCAGCAGTTCTGGAGATATAAGGTGATTTAGAGGCCAATACCGAACACACATACATATATACATACGAACATTAACATTCGGATAATTACTATCCGGGTTTTTGTTTTTTTTTGGTTCCTTAGGTGTCAAAATGTCAAGATCCGGTGAAAACCGCATATGCCGAAATTGAACCGATTACAATACTTTCCCTTATAGAGCTATAGGTCTGCTATCTAGACGGGAAAGTAAATTACCTCTTTTAGTTTTCTCATTTAGTTTATTTTTTGTATTTTTATTGCGCAAAACATTATACAAAAAATATTTTTAAAAAATAACGAAAAGTCAGTCTTCTTGCACAGAACTGCGCAAGAATCTCTTTTTATTTATTGCTATTCTGCCAATCCTCGTCTTTGACTTTCTTTTGATTTGTCTTGACATCTTTGACTTTCGACTTTCATTTGGTAAGTTTCTAGATTCAAATCCTTCAAATCTTGGTCAGGTTTTGGCATATTTTTTACACATTAATAAATATAATGCATATTTAAATACAGGTTTTTTATGATAAAAATTGAAGTTTTAGAAAGTGAGAAATGCCAATATTTTGCCATAATTCAATGGATTCGAACCCAGAAACTATCCGTTGAAAGGCAAAAACATTACTACTTCAGCAAGGTGGTTGTGGGAATAATAATACATTTTTAAAATAAACAGAATTTTAACAAAGTATTGGATTTCCAAATATAACTTTTCAAATGTTAAACATAGAAAAATAAAATTTACCTCAAAACAATCTATTTTTTGTTATGAGAGCAACAAATATCAAGGGGGTCCAATGAAAGGATAAATAAAAAATAAATAAATAGAAACATCTGAATTATTTAAAAGGCATTGAAAAACATCGGGCTTTAATATTTTTCACAGCTAGTTTCAAAAGTGTTCTACAGTATTTAAATATAAAACGATTTTTATTTAATAGTGTAAAACTAAAAAGTGAAATGAAATTTAGCAAATTCTTTTTTGCTAAAAGAATTTAACTCTAAGTGTCGCACCTCGACAATTAGAGGCCAACAATGTACACACACACGTACAGACGAACCTTAACATACGGAATTTTGTATGTGGTTTTCTGGGTTCCTTAGGTGACAATACGTCAAGATCCGGTAAAAACCACATATGCCCAAATTAGACCAATTACAATACTTTCTCTTCTAGAGCTATAACTGTAGCTCTAGAAGGGAAAGTAATATATATATATATATATATATATATATATATACATTATAAATAACCAGTTAAGATGGTTACATCATTATCATCAGTTTTTAAAGTATTCTAAATATTAAAACAATTTTAAAAATGTAGGGACAACGTCTCTCACTAAAATAATTCTGTTTAAATACAATATTTTATTATACGTTTATAAAAATACAACATAAATTTAAATTTACTATATAAAAAAATGTTTGGAATTTGATTAATCTTAAAATAAAAAATTACAGTTAATAAAATTATTTCATCAAGGGCAAATATTTGTCCTAGAATTGTATATTTAGCGTAATAATTATGAATGAAAAAATAAGGTTTTCATTACTTAAAGATAGTACAATTCTTCAATAAAGAATTACGAAGTACACATAAGAAACTACTGCGTTCACCTCTTTAATTATTAAATGATTATGAACTCATCTATCAGGCGATTGTAGCTTTTTCCGTAACTTAAACTCAATGAAATTTTATCTGCAACGTAAGTACGTATTTTTCTGGTATAGAAATAAATTTGAAAATAAGATTCCATCTCTAAATAAATAATAAAATTTATAAAAATATTAGTTTTTAATAAGTATATAATAAGTAGGTATCAGTAACTGGAATATCTGGTTATAAAATTCTCTATCCGAAGTTTTTATTTAATAAAATAAAATTCTGCTGAACTAATACACCGAATTAATAAATATATATTTTTTAAATCCTTTTGTTATTGTTAAAAATAATGACGTAATTTGACAACATTGCTTCTGTTTATTATATCGTGTGTAGGCTTACCGTAATTGAGAAAAATCATACCTTGCCTATTCGGCTTCATTTAAAAGAGAATAATCCTTTTTAAATCATATTGAAATTAACAAAAATTACAATTATTTTTTTTCCAAAAATTAATTATATTTTAAAACATTATTTTTATCTTTATATAATATAATTTTATAAAAATTTACTGCATACAGTCTTTATTTTGTATGCAAATGTCTAATACTTTTTACTAAGTCTGTATTT
Source organism: Lycorma delicatula (assembly GCF_047948215.1). Classification (NCBI taxonomy): domain Eukaryota; kingdom Metazoa; phylum Arthropoda; class Insecta; order Hemiptera; family Fulgoridae; genus Lycorma; species Lycorma delicatula. Next base: position 56,489,264 of record NC_134463.1, read on the forward strand.
TTATTCGGTAGATAGCAGCACTGAACTATCTGATTTTTTCAAACTCCTTATTTATGTAAGTACTTTTTTCCTATACGTTCTATGCACCAAATATATGCAGTATAATTCTGTCTGTATGACATGTATTCAACGTCTATAAAAGATGTACTAGTTAAATAACGGTCCCCAATTTTGGCAGCGAAGTTGTACATTGTTCTTCTGGCATACTGTAAGAATAGTTTCGTTACATTAATAGTGCTCGTTTGAGTTAAAACGTTTGTTCTCTATGAGTTCATTCGAAGATGATTATTCTCAAAATTTTTCACCTCTGATAAATATATTTTCTTATTTTAATTTCCGAATTAGAAAAAAAATCTGATGTGGATACCACATGTCTTCCTTGTACGCCTATTAAATTACATATACAAATTTAAAAAAATGAAAAGTACATAAACTTTTATTACACTAATAACTTCTGATTATTATTGAATTATTATTTATCGTAAAACGTTTTTAAAATTACAGGTTAATAATTATTAATAAAACAATATATCTAAATTTAAAAAAAAATTAAAAAAAGGAGATGAGTCCGATTCGAACCGGTGAGCCTTTCCCTTGTCCAAATATTTCATTAATTATGATTTTATTTGCCTATAACTCTGAAACCAATGAAAATAAGTACCATTTATGATATATCGTTGAAAAGCTCTCAATGAAGCCTTATTACTGCAAAAATAAAAAAGCCAAAAATCCAGATTTTTTTGGATTTTGAGATTTTTTGGACACTTTTGGTTCAGTCGATTGCAATCAAAAGGCGAGGTGCTCGACTAGATGTTACAACAGTCCTAAATAAAAAAATTTCAACACCCTACGGCTAATTATTTTTGAGTTACGCCAGATACATACGTTTTTTTTTTTTAATTTTAATAAGTTAGTTTATTAATAATTATTAAACTCTGATTCTAAAAAAAAATTACAATAAATAATAATTCAATAATAAAAAAAAAAAATGAAAAATATCAGAAGTTATTAGTGAAATAAAATTTTACGCACTTTTCATTTTAATTCCGTTTTTCCGAAGTTTTTACCGAAGTTAATAATTATTAATAAATCAAGATACTAAATTAAAAAAAAAGTTATATGTATATGAAGTCGGATTCGAACCTATGTCTGCATGGTTACGGATCCGACACGTTCTCAATTACACCACATAGTTACTTGAGCGACGTGATACAAAATTAATATATAAAATTCTGATACGAACACAAAACGTTTTTTTGTTGCGTTTTATGATTCGTTGTGTGTCGAACTCATGTTTACCTTTCATGTAGGTAGAGTTCAGTTTCTTCGTTCTTAAGAAAGTCATTCAGTCTTGTTTGAGACTTGGCTAGATGTGTTTTGTTTGGAATTTATGTTGGTTATTAGGACACTGATTGTAATCTCGCTGTGGTATTCTGCTGAGGCTTGACTGAAATAAGTCATTACTGAAGTACTGAACATGACCTCCGGTAAAGCCCACAAGAGCTTGGTACGGAGGAGGTGGCGTGGCGACCGAAACCGTCTCATGGAGAGTGTCTTCCCCTATGGTGTCAGGTTGATACGGACACCACAAAAAAATGTGATGCAAATTAGCGTCCACCACAATGCAATCGTGTAACTGTCCACTTTATTAAAGAACTTTTTTTTTCTTTTTTTTTTTTTTATATGTATGAGTGTAAATGAAGTGTAGTCTTGTACATTCTCAGTTTGACCATTCCTGAGATGTGTGGTTAATTGAAACCCAACCACCAAAGAACACCGGTATCCACGATCTAGTATTCAAATCCGTGTAAAAATAACTGGCTTTACTAGGACTTGAACGCTGTAACTCTCGACTTCCAAATCAGCTGATTTGGGAAGACGCGTTAACCACTAGACCAACCCGGTGGGTTACTTTATTAAAGAACTGGAAAATTGTATCTCACTTTCAAACGAAATAAGTTTAAATTAAATGCAGCAAAAAATGTGTATATACAATTTAATAGGCGTACAAGAAAGTCATGTGATGTCCACATCAGATTTTTAATTTAATAAAACTAGTTGTTCTATGCAGTGTCATTAAAAATGGCTTAATAACTAGGTAATAAATTACCACTTAAAAGTATAATTTTAAATATATAAACTTAACATATATTATGTTAAATATATGTCCATCTTCTATACATATAAAGAAGAACGTTTATACGCGTATGTCCGTTTATCTTTTATACAGATCTATAGTTTTATTCAGATCGTGATGAAATTTTTCACACTAACAGTTCCAAACAAGACAGGTATTGTTATCAACATTTCATTTTGAAAAAAACGATCTCAATCCCCCCTTTTCAATGCTCAGTGTAACCTTTAACCAACCTCAAATTTAGTGATTAAGTTGACAAAAATATAGTTAATAAAATAAAGTCGTTACTATGGTAATCAATGATTATCTTTGTTTATACAGAAACAAATAGGCTACAACAAACCCGATATCATACGTTAATTTTTTTCGAAAAATTAAGAAATTATGCAAATTTTGAAAAAATGTCAGAGTATGAAACATATAAATTTCATTGTTTCGCGAGTACTACTGCAATGATTCGATGAATCTTTGTTTTATAAAATTAAACTTTTTTTTACAGGATACACTATTACTGTATAAGTACGCGAGCGAAGCCGCGGGTAGGAGCAAGTAAACTTAAAAAGTTTAAAAAAATATAGCAATTATAAATTAGTCACGTTTATTTCTATTTTATTATTAATGGATTTGTTTTTACGATAACTAATACGGTCAAATAATAAAAAAGTGATAATATCATCATACTATTAATAATAAAGATTTCAATTAATAATAATAAATGTCTACGTAATTTTAATAGCTTGGGGTTTATCTCTGAAAGTAATAATTACGTGATTGTAGTCGTATGTTATGTTACTGTGTCAAATTTCTTGTTTCAAATACTGTTATGTTGCTTTGAGCTAAAACAGTCAACAAATAACCGTTAAGCAATTAATTAATTCAAACATTGTAAGATACAGTATGCATATACACAAAAAGGAACTCTGATCTGTACTATGTTAAATGCCTCCAAGCGAACAACATGTACACTGACAGCTACACGTACGCGCACTTTATGCATGTGCTAAAATTGTACTTTACTCTAAAGTTTTATTTCTAAGAAATTTCATATTATTTTCTCTTTAAAACACCCATCGCCCACTTGTAAATGATCAGATTTATCTTGATAAATCTATAAATCAGTCTTGGTGACCATACTATTACTATATATATATATATATATATATATATATATACATTACTACTGCATTAAAAGTAGTTTATTTTATGCATTTTCATTTTATTTAATGATTAAGTTAAATTTAGGTCACTTTTGCACACGCGGAAGTTAATTCATGTTCTAGAATAATTGAATAATCCGATTTCTTTATTTATTTTATTTTCGCTAACATTCCTTTCTTTTAAAACTTTCTTTTGATTCTTATAAAAGTTAAATAAACATGTGTGATAAGAAAAAAGAATGTATTACTTTAAAATAGTTACTGAAATAAAAAAAAAAAAATAGTTGTTTCAGAAACTTTTACAAAAAAATCTGATATGGATACCACATGACGTCCTTGTACGCCTATTAAATTACATATACACATTTTTAAAAGTACATAAAGTTTTATTTCATTAATAACTTGTGATATTTTTCTTCTTTTTTTTTATTGAATTATTATTTATTGTAAATTTGTTTTTACAATCAGAAGTTAATAAATATTAGTAAATCAATATATTTAAATTAAGAAAAAGAGTTTTAAAAAAAAGGAGAGAAGTCTGATTCGAACCGATTTGCCTTTCCTTTGTAAGATCCAAATATTTCATTAATTAAAATTTTATTTGGCTATAACTCTGGAACCAATGAAAATAAGTACCACTTACGATATATCGTTGAAAAGTTCTCAATGAGAGCTTATTATTGTAGTTAAGAAAATATCCAAAATTCAATTTTTTTGAATTTTGGGCTTTTTTGGACATATTTGGTCAAGTCGATTGCAATCAAAAGGGGAGGTACACAACTAGATATTACAACAGTACTAAATCCAAAATTTCAACATCCTAAGGCTAATCGTTTTTGAGGTATGCGAGATACATACGTGCATACGTATATACGTACTTACGTACGTACAGACGTCACGCCGAAACACGCCAAACTGGATATTTCCGTTGAAATCAAAAGACCGAAATTTTTCGCGATCACAATAAAAAATGTAAACGTCCGCTTAAAATCACTATGGTCCAGTGGTGGTTAATTTAAATTTCTATTTACACAGAAACAAATACATAATTAGTTTTTACTAATTACCTTCTCTTTCGCCCTTCCAACCTGCTTTTGGATAGATTTGGCAAACAAAGAGCCCTTGCTTTCCGCCATCATCTGATCACTACTTAAAAAAAAAAACTAAACCACTCTCATATTCCTTCCACCGACTAAACTAGAAAAGGGAAAAAACAAGGAAAGTTCCATACACAAGCGAAGTAAAAAAAAATTCTATCTTCTACCAGCACGCCAGGGTCGGCACTGCGGGAGCGACAGTACTCTCTCTCGCGTACAGCTTCCTATGCGCGCATGCGCACAACAATCAAACACCACGCCGCTGCAACTGTGAAGCGCACAGTTCCATAAAAAGAGTTTGTATCTTCTTCATAAACTGGGGAATGTCTACTGACGTTAAGCTTAAGGATTATATATATATTGTACAAGTATAAAGGAAGAATTAAAGAAAAAAGGACTCATTATATTAAATGTTATCGATAATATCAAGTGGAAATAGGGAGTGCTGCAGTTCCATAATGTCTATACGCGAGCCACTACTGGTTGTTTGAGAATGACGGAACAAAGAATTTACAATAAAAATAGAATAAAATTCTACGAAGAGGTGAAGACTTTAAAGAAGGCTTTCAGTCGATACCAAGAATTTATGAGTAGTATCTTTCAAAAAAAGCCGTAAAGACTACAAAACAGTTCTACATCCTAACACATCAATAACTAATGAAAATTTCAACAAAATAAAGAACTTGTGATCAATGATCTTTGAATTACTATTAGGGAAGTTCCTGAAGAGGTAGAAATCTTTTATGGTTCGTGTGAAAAACGTTTGACTGAAATTTTGGGCGTGAAAGGAGTAACAGCAAATTTTTTTTGAAAACTGTTGAATTTTCAACAAATTTTCGCAAACCAATCGTTAGCTGATGACTCAGAATTACTTAAACGTGTCGTAATAGATGTAGAAAAGTGGGTGTTATGATATCCGGGTGTTAATACGAGTATGGTAGAAACAGTTGTGATATTTAAACAAAATTTTAATTATCATGATTGGAACGATGGAAGCTTCTTGAAAACCAAAATCGAAAAAAGGATACCAAATTCGACCGAATATTAAGGTTCTTTTTACTGTTTTTTTCTGATTACACGGCGCTGTCCGTTATGAATTCTTATTACAAGGTTTTACGACCGCCGGCCTCCGATGGGCGAGTGGTAGCATCTCGGTCTTTCACCCGGAGGTCCCGGGTTCGAATCCAGGTCAGGCATGGCATTTTCATACACGCTACAAATCATTCGTCTTATCCTCTGAAATAATACCTAACGGTGGTCTCGGAGTTAAAAAAAAAAGAAAAGTGGTTGTACGATCAAAAACCAGTATTATTTAGCAGTTTTACCTGAGGCAATCGGAAGAAAAAGACCACAAAGGTAAACAATTCTTGAAGTTTGAACCATGATAACGCTCCAATTAACACTTCGGTAATAATTTGTAATTTTGCTAAATTTAACTCCACATTTACGCTCTCTGAATTTTACAGAAACACGGTATTCGACGACTATTTTTTGTCCCTACTGATTAAAAAGCACACTAGAAGGACCAAGATTTGTAATGATAAATGAAATAAAGAAAAAAAATCACTAAATGAAAAACATTTTTTACCAAAAAACGCTTTCTCCAAATTTTTTAAAGTTTAGGTGCATCTTTGGGAGAAAACTTTGAAGACTATATATATATTTACTTATATATAGAATTACTTATATAAAGAATTTACTTATATATATATATATATAAGTAAATTCTTTTTTGATAAAAATTAAAATTCACATTATCTTTTAGATCACACAATATTGTAATTGTATTATATTTATATTGGTTTGTGTATTTATTATTATCTTTAATTGTGTGCTAACTTCAACTGAAATAGCTTCATGCACTTAAAAATTCTAAAATAAACATTCCTTTAATTAATTTCAGTCCTAATAATACAGTGTATAACCTAATGTACTGACACCTACAACCGCCTACAAGTTTATTTGAAGGCCGAATGCTACAGAATCAAACAAGACATTCTATTAGGCCTACAACCAATAAAAATAGTTAACAAAATTCCAAAAGGTGGTGTAAGAATTATATTATAAAATAACTAAGTCGACCGACTATTTCATTGTCCTACATGGTTTATTTATTTAATCTGCACTTTAAAACGAATGGTAACGCACTTTAATCATGACAGGGGTCGTATAGTAGTAATATTAATAATAGGTCCAACAACAATACTCTTAATATTAAGAATAATATAGACTAATTCAGAATAACGATATTTGAAAATAATGTTTTAACCTACTTATAACATCTGTTTTCATATAACCAATAAATTTAACCATTAATCAGTTCAAATATCAGTTAAATCAAAAGATTAGTAATATCATCGCTTGGTATGTAGTTTATATATATATATATATATATATATATATATATATATATATATATATATAAACTTTACACACAGTAGTTATTAATGAGTTTGTAATAATTTTTTTCCTATTTCATATTGTAATAACGTTTGAATTGTTAAAGTAGTAGAAAGTATTACTGTTGAAAGATAAGAATTAACGTGGAAAAAACGTGGATAATTTTTATTTCGAGATACATTACAAGTAATAATGAATTCTTTATATATATATATATATATATATATATATATATATATATATATATATATAAACAAAAAAAAAACGCTACAATTATTTTTTTTTATGTACGTTGGAAAAATGACAAAATAATAATTTTTTACCTTAGAACAACAAAAATTCATTTAAATATATTTTAAACTAGTGGTTCCTTGCTGCTCCACAGTGTTATTATTACAAAGTAATGTGATATATATTTTTTAAATCCGGCTAAAAACCTATCCCATTTATTTCATCTCCCATGTTTCATCTCCAACTCCCTTGTTTTTCTCTTTCCTTTCATACATCAGGTAAAATGCGTGATTAAAACCTATTTCCAGTTCGTCCGGACTTTCTACTGGACAGATCGGGCTAATTTTTTTTATTATATTCAAAATGGCCCGCAAATATATCATCAAATATTGACAGGCCTTAAAAGTGATTAATAACTTCAGAAGGTTACTCAGTTAAGGAATAAAAGAGGATTTTTGAGGATTTCTCAGAGCAGATTTAAGTTTGTCCGATGACGCTTGATGATATATCTCAAGGATATTACGAGTAGAATAAAAAAAGAATCAGCTTGATCCGTCCAGTAGAACGCCCACACTGGCAGGAAATAGGTTATCAACCCAACTTTTTTAAATGTATAAGATTATGTGGAAATAAATAAATTTTTAAACTGTATTTATCAGCACATATAAAAGAATAATAATAATCTACATGAATAAAAGAAAATCTTCGAATCATGTGTGCATTAATAACTCAAAAACTACTTAACCGATTTCGCTGAAAATTTCACAATTTATTATTTGTCCCGGGAGTGTTTTACATGTTATTAGTTTACGTGGTTAAATAACAAAGCGTAAAAATCGACAAAATGTATTGGTCACGTAAGAACTGTCTGAGGAAGTCGATATTGATGTAGACAAAGATCGACATAGACAATGGCAATCGATATTGACGTCATCTCGTAATTTATACAAACGATATTAAACCTATTAAAAGAAGTTTTAGGTTATTTATTTATGATTTATATTGTAGTGAAAATGGTGAGATTTGAACTAAATATTCCAGGAGTCATAAAAAGAAAGAAAAAAATTAATAGAGAATTAATATTGTACAATTTTCGTAACATTGTCCGATTACATCGTAATTACTGTCGATTATATTCCGTTTATTATTCATTATAAATATAAAAACATTTTCGTTTTATAACTTAATTTTTTCTTGATAATAACAAAATTTATCAAGAAAGAATATCATCAATTAGTAGAAATCAAACAAATTATTAAATTATAATTATAAAAATTAAAGTACAGATACAGAAGAAAATTTATATTAGATGTACACGTCAATTTTATTGGTCTCGTACGTTACAAAAATGTAAAAAAAAAAATAATATTTATATAGAAGATAAAACTTTCATAATTTAAAAATAACAATGCGTCCATAACGACAAAATATTGGCCGACACACAATTCCAGCCACAAAAAAATGAGAGAATACAGAAGAAATGAAACAGAGGAGAAACAGCACAACGAAATAGATTACATAAGTCAAATAAAATAGAAAATTTATTAATCCATACAATGAAATTTGGCAATAGCAAAGCATTGTCGTACTAGTAGTAATAAATATAAATATCTACTTTTTTATGGTGATTATTTTTTTTAATTTTTCTAAAATTTTCAACAAATTAATTGCTTTCTTCAATAGCATATCATGTTTTTCAATTTAAAAAAAATTAAATAATTTATAATATTTACGCCTTTCATACAAAAATTTTGAAGAATGAAACTCAGGCACCGACCGTACAAGAGACTGTGGATCATGCTGTTAATGTTCAGACTCGCTGCTGAGGAGCGAGGTTTGCGGGATAGCGCCAATCTATTACCCTTTTAGCGTAATGATGGGTAAGATTGAGTGTAAGTTGTTGATCTTAACTTGTTCACCTTTTTCACTAAATTAATTACTTTATTTACTAGTAAGTTTTTCTGAATTTTTAATTATTTCACTCGTTTTATTAAGACAAGCAAGCAAAAGACATCAAGTAGTATAAAACAAATTAAACGAACGGAAACATGTGACGGACGAGCAAAATCAACGAAAGACTATTTTTGACCTATTAATAATAATAATAATTATTATTATTTTTAAATTATAATAATAAATTAATAATAATAATAAATTATTATTTATAAACAATAGTTGTTTACAGGTTCCGATGTTTGTGGGTCATGTTAATTGAAGAGGATAAATCATTTCTTACAATAAATCTAAATAAATAATTTTACTTTTTGTATGGCCTTATGTGTTACTAAGATGACATTTTCAGAGAATTATTAAAAAATCATTACACAATAATTTCTTTTAAAATACGATAACTGGCTAGAACATATGATTAGAGGAAATGGAATCTTGACAACTCCATCTGAAAGGTCAATGAAGGAAGAAAGGAAAAAGAAGAAGAGGAATAAGAGTGAATGAAGATAAAAGTCGTAAACATCTTACGGACAAGATGTTAAGCCTTACTGACGTATAAATTACTTTTTATTACTTGACGACCGGCTATTATGAACGTAACAATTTTAATTTAAATATATTTATGCATGTGACATATGAATTTTGAATTAATATCTTATAAGAAATCCCTGATGATGAAATAGCAACTCCGAAAGTACTTGGAAATATATTTTTAAATTGTTGCTAATTGGAACTTTAATTTATACAATGAAGTTAATAGATGAGGTGAAAACAGAAAACTGCTAAGTGCGAAGAATAAAGCTGTTTCTCCACTGGAAGAGACTACAAGCGACTACAAGATCACGCGACTACGGCCGACTTTGATTCTTACGACTATGAGAGACTGGAGTTGTCCTTCATGCGATAGTTCGCACGACTATCAGTTGGCGCTTGTACAAACGGCAGAATTTATAGTATCGTTATTTGAAGTTTTTTTTAGATTGCCTTTGTCTTTTTAAGCTGTTGAAAAAGTTATTGACCGCCCATAATAGTTAGTTAGTGTTGTATATCCCTAGAATGATAACATTTATCTATCGTATTCTATAAAGGTGATTTTTCAGAAACTGCTCTGATCAATTTTTCACTATCAACATCGATATATAATATGTAATAAGTAATAATAATAATAATATATATGTAGTAATAATAGTACGTTTTAAATAGTAGAATTTGTTTATGACGTTAGGCGGAATTAAAAACAGGTTGAACGAACTATAGTGTACTAGCGATTACGAAAGGCAAATCCCAATCCGAGGGGATCTGTCGCTCGTTGCCTGTTGTAGCCAGTTGTCGCTCGCGCTTCCTTTCATTGGACGCGGTTCCGTTGCACTCTTTGCATCTCTTTTACGCGCTATTACGAACGTACTCGCGTGATGTCGTGGTCTCTTATAGTGAACGAGTGGCCGTTAGATTATGGAAGCAGCCTTCTTCGCACTTAGCAGTTTTCTGTTTTCACCTCATCTATTAAACGTTAGATTATGGAAAACATCTGAAGTCTCCCGTCGGGGAAAATTCAAAACCTACGCATCAAACGCATCATTATAGTCCAATTTATTGCGAACGTATACTCAACAGTGAATATTATTGTAACAGGCTAAAAAATAATGAAAAAGCTAGAAAAATTGGCCCACCGTCAATTGGTTGAGTGTTCTAGTCAATTGGGTCGGTCTAGTGGTGAACTCGTCATCGCAAAACAGCTGATTTCGAAGTCGAGAGTTCGAAGTCGAGGTTCAAATCCTGGTAAATGCTTTTATACGGATCTTTTATACGGATTTGAGTAATAAATCGTAGATAGCGGTGTTCTTTCGTGGTTGGGTTTCAATTAACCCCACATCTCAGGAATGGTCGACCTGAGACTGTACAAGACTACATTTCATTTACATTCGTACAAATCATCCTCTGAAGTAATACCTTACGGTGGTTCCGGAGATTAAAGAGAAAAGAAAGAAAGAAGGCTAGAAAATAATGTTAAGCCCGTAATAGAAAAAATTTCTTTTTCGAAAGGCATAATTCTTCTACATAATAACGACCGCCCCCATATCTGTCATAAGACAGTTTATTATTCAAAAATCGGATCGGGAGGTGTTGCCATATTCACTTTACAATCCTGATTTCGCACCATCAAATTTTTCTTTTGTTTGGCCCTCTCAAAGAGTGTTTTACGTGACACCAAGTTTGGCAACAATGAACATGTCAAGAATGCGGTAAAAGAATTGCTTACACTCCGAGATAAGCAATGCCATACAACTGGAAAAAGAAAGCTCACAGAAAGATGGGTCAAGTGCCTAAATTTAGCCGGGGATTATATTGAATAGTTCTATGTCACTGAATAAATAATTATTTTTCTACAGTCATTTGTATCTATAATTATTGAACGAACCTCATATGAAATAAATAAATGAGGATATATAGTACAGTAAATGTGTTGAAATTAAAAGATCGTCTCAAAATAGAGAATAACCTTAAACCAGTCAATTAGTTGATAATTTTGGAAAAAGGCCGAGTAATTTATCATTATCATTCCATAAATAGCTATAAGGTATTATTTATAATCCTATCGTTCATTCATTATTATATAACCATGTCTTAAAAAAAAAAAGTATAAATAAACTCTGTGTGTGTAGATGATGATGTCATAAATTGTTTAGAAACCTATATTTTATAAAGGTGTAGTAATTCATTTCTTTTTTTTTACATTTAAAATAATAACCGCAGTAGCCAAAATTATTCAGCTCAGTTGAATTATTAACGATCATGTTGATGAATTGTTAAAGCATTGTTGGGTGGTTTGACCTTTGCATAAACTTAATCTGAAGTATGTTCTTGCTTTTATTGTTATTGTTGTTGTTGTTTGTAGTACATATCGTTTAATCAAAACACAAGTCTACTAATATTACGAATATTTTGAAAAGAACAAATAAATAAATGCAGAACACGTTCTGTTCATTACATAGTGTTACATATCACGTTTTACTTTCTTTTCTTTTTTACATAAAACTGTAAAATATTTACGCAGATAAAATGTATAAATATGATCTTGTTTTGTAAAATGAAACTTAAATTATTCTACTTCCGGTTTTTTGTTGTTTTTTTTTTACACTATACCTTTTTCTGATGGAAACCCGATGTTTGTTGGATGGAGGAAGCGCTTAAAATATTTAATTAATTTTTTTTATTATAAAAAATTAATAATGAAAATTATTGTTCTGATATTTTTCTATTTATTTTCTTTTATATGAAAGTCTGACTAAACAGTTTGTAGTTTAGTAGAATAATTTTATAAGATATACTACAATTTTGAAAATGAATAAGGGTTTTCCTTTGGAAAATTTTATTTTGATTTCCAATGGTTCTTAATGTTTCTAAAGAAATAATTTTATAGCTGTATAATAATAGGTAGTCAAAAAGGTATTGAGCCTTTAGCGCACGGGATACGGTTAGCATATTCTGGTAAAAGTCAAGGAAGACCGGCATGTAAGCAGTCATGACATCGTCAATGACCTAAATATCCATCACTAAATAGTGTTAAACCAATTGGAGAAAGTTGGCTTCAAAAAAAAGCTCGATGTTTGGGTGCCACATGATCTGACTCACAAAAATTGAGTCGATCGAAATTCTTTCTGCGAATTTCTACTGAAACGTAACGAAATCGAGCCGTTTCTGAAACGGTTTTTCGCGAGTGATGAAAAGTGGATAACCTACGACAACAATGTGTGAAAGAAATCGTGGTACAAACGAGGATAAGTTCCACGGTCTGTGGCAAAGCCTACACTTTTCTTTCTTTTTCCTGTTTAGCCTCCGGTAACTACCGTTTAGATAATTCTTCAGAGGATGAATGAGGATGATATGTATGAGTGTAAATGAAGTGTAGTCTTGTACATTCTCAGTTCGACCGTACCTGAGATGTGTGGTTAATTGAAACCCCACCACCAAAGAACACCGGTATCCACGATCTAGTATTCAAATCCATGTAAAAATATCTGGCTTTACTAGGACTTGAACGCTGTAACTCTCGACTTCCAAATCAGCTGATTTGGGAAGACGCGTTAACCACTAGACCAACCCGGTGGGTTGGCAAAGCCTACACTGACGCCAAGGAATGTTACACTGTGGGTTTGGTGGCATTGGAAGGACATCGTCCATTACGAACTGCTACCGCCAGTGAGAACGATAAATTCATACGTATATTGACAACGATTAGCGCGATTGTACCTAGCAATTCAAAAGGAACGGTCTGAACTGGTTAACACAAAGGGTGTGTATACCACGCTGACAAAGCCAGACCGAACACACATCTTTAACGACCCGTTAGAGATTAAAAGAACTTGACTGAGGTTTTAATGTATTCACCGTATAGCCCGGACTTGGTACTGTTAGAATATCATTTGTTTCGGTCTCTGCAGAACTCCCGGAATGATAATAACTTAATTTCAAAAGAGGGCTGTGAAAATCACGTGTTACATTTTTCTGATCGGAAACCACAGTAGTTCTATAGTGACGAGGTATGGTGTTGCCCGAAAAATTCCAGAAAGTCATCGAAAAAAAAAGGTGCATATGTGGTCTCATAATGTTATTATCCAATGACAATAAATGTGTTCTCAATGTCACCCTCCAAAGGCTCAATACCTTTTAGACAATCTGATATTAAAAATATTCGGTCATCAGTATTTTCCCCGCCCGGGTAAAAATGTTCTGAGACTACGTTTTAAAAACTTGCCGCCTTCTTCAACGACTGATGCTACTGTTCTTACACTGGTATCGGATGATTTTATTGTTGAAATATTTTGAGTTGAAAATACACATAAAATGAAATTTAAAAAAAATATATATATATTTACTTCCTTGTACAAAGTAAAAGAAGTAATGTGATCACGAAAAATTTCGGTTTTCGGATTTCAACAGAAATATCCATTTTGACCATCCCTGAATCCATTTTGACTAGTTTCGGCGTGATGTCTGTACGTACGTATGTATCTCGCATAACTAAAAAACGATTAGCCGTACGATGTTGAAATTTTGGATTTAGAACTGTTGTAACATCTAGTTCTCCCCCTCCCCTTTTGATTACAATTGACTGAACCAAAAGTGTCCAAAAAAAACCCAAAATCCAAAAAGAATTGTATTTTGGACGTTTTTTTAACTGCAGTAATAAGCCCTAATTGAGAGCTTTTCAACGATATATCATAAGTGGTTCTTATTTTCATTGGTTCCAGAGTTATACCGATATAAAATTTTAATTAATGAAATATTTGGATCCAAATATTTTCGAATACCTACATCGTTTCGAATCAGACTTCATCTTCTTTTTTTTTTTCTTTTTTTTGTAATTTAAATATATTGATTTATTAATAATTATTAACTTTTGATTGTAAAAAAAGTTTTACGATAAATAATAATTCGATAGAAATTAAAAAAAATATCAGAAGTTATTAATGAAATAAAATTTTACGTACTTTTCATTAAAAAAAAAAATGTATATGTAATTTAATAGGCGTACAAGGAAGTCATGTAGTGTCCACATCCAATTTTTTTGTATACGAATTGTATCTGTTTATTTAATACTCAGACCGACTCGGAGCACTGTAAAGTGATACGGGCTGATTCTTGGAGCAGGCGATTCTGTTGAAGGCCCGTGTGCAAAAATGTACCAATCTCCTAGTACCGAGGGCATATTATTTATATTAAAATATGAAAAAACTTATACACTTGCAAGGGAAAAAATTAATGCATCTGAAATAATAGATTAATTTCGAAAAATAATTAATTATGTATCTTATTTGTACGAAAATATAACATAAATGAAGATTATTAAAATGAAGTCAAGTAATAAATCAAGTTTTGTTCATCGGTAAATATTGCAACAGTAGATTATTTATAACTTTATTAGTTTATCATTTTTTTAATCTAAGGTAGCAGTGTGAATCCACTCACGAGTTTGTAAACAAAGTAGACAATATCTGGATATTTACCATAACGATCGACAAGTTTAAAAATATCCTTACCGCACTCCTTTGAGATCAACCAATTTAATCGACTCTTGTTTCAATTCATCAACTTAAGTATTTAAATTCACACAGCATTTCTTTTAATTCGTTATTAGTTACAATCGTTTACCGACCTGAATTTCCTTCACATTTTTGTGCAGACGGAAGTCTGTTGGGACTACGTATGGACAGCATGGCGATCGATTTCCATCTAAATTTTCCTAGTTACAAGTGGAACTCGAAGAAAAGTATTTTTAGCATTGTAAGACGCTTTCTGTAACAATCTCTGATAGCGCGGCGTTTCATACTAAGCTTGTCCATAAAGCCGATCAAACCGATTTCAGAATATTAAGACCACATGATGTGTAAATAGATTTTCCTTAAAGCACTTTTTGTGGATTTTTTCGGTAAAGGAGAATACAATCAGTCAATTAACAAACTGATCTTTCGTCTCTAAAACTCCGTTCGTCACTAGAATATTTCACCGCGGTTAACAATCACATATACAGATTTATCACACTTCTTTCTGAATATCCAATCAAAGATTCCAACACCAACTACATTCATATTTATTTCTGAATTTCCATTACCATCTAAGATATTTAATATATATAATAATAATCTTTTATATGATAATATATTACATGATAATATGTATGATAATAATCTTTTCATAGCCAAAATCTTTGTGGACCATTTTAATAAAAACAGTTCTACCAACATCCAGAAAATCAGTTCCAAATCTGAGAGAAATGATTAATTATTATCAATTGATAGAATAATAGTTAGAGAGTTTTTAAAATGCTAAAATATGTAAATTAACTTATAATCTTTATACTGTACCGATGTCCGTTTAAACGTTAGTAACAGCTGGGCAAATTCAAATGATTATCATTATACATATTGAACTATAATAAAAATTTTAAGGGTAAATTTATATAGATCACTATATTCTTGGGTAAAACATAACTTTGAAACCAAAGTATAATAATTGATGAGTTATTTTTCGTGTAGTAGTTTTTTCTTAAGTTTATGATGAAATTACGTTTTCTAAGGGTTACAGCTCCCAAATAAAATTGAGGAAAAAATTAATTCTGTAATCAATCATCAGAGTAGGATAATAAATTGTCCTTGTGAAATAGAGATGAAACGACACCATAAAAGCTTATTACTTCAAAGATAATATCTAAACTTTTTTTCTTTAATTATTACCTCAAAAATTATTACGATTTTCCTCATATTGGTTCATTTAGTGAGAAACTACCAACTAATAAAACAAATTAATCAATTGCTCAGTGAACTATTCCACAGAATGTAAAAAAAATCTTGCGCAGTCCTGAGCAAGTAAACCGACTTTTAATTTCCGACGCCCTAACTATTTTGCAGTCAAAAAAGCACTGATTTTCCGAGTACAACGCACTACATACGTTCGATTAACGAGTAGACCCTACACACACTTAAGAATCAAGTTTCAAATCATGTACCACTGTGGTGAGTCACAACCTCAATTTCGAGGTTATGTTTTTTTTTTTTGGTTTTTTATAATGAGATGTGCGGGCATTGACTGCTGCGATCATTTACCACGAGTGAAAATTTGTAGCGTATGAAAAATGCCATGCCTGACTGAGATTTGAACCCAAGACCTCGGAGTGAAAGGCGGTGACAGTGACGGTAAGGGGAAAGGTGGAGGAGGAGACGTGGTACTCGCAGCCACGGAGGCCGGCGCGAGTGGTTTTCTGTTGTAGATCTTAAATTGAGCGTAACTGAAGAACAACTCAATCAATCTTCAGATTTGTTAAGTTTAACCAAATTTCAGATACACTACGACAACATATATACATTTTAATGAAATTGATCTAGTATTTTTGGAGATTTTTGAGCCAAAATTTTTGTAAAATTGCTATTTTCGTAATATTCAAACCTCAAAATGTAAATAAAATTAATTTTCACCCTTCAATCTCACTACGCGACCACAAAAATACCTCAAATTGAGGTTATGTTGTCTGTTGTCGACCTTAAATTGAGCTTAACTCAGGAACGACTTAACAAATTTTCATAAAATTTTCACATACACTATACTATAGCATACCTAAATTTCAACGAAATTGTTGAATTAATTTAATATATATATAAAATTAATTAATATATATATGTATATGTTTACCCTACAGCTGACTTATTTCCGGAATTTAACGAGTTAACAATGAGACGGCTCTACGTCAGAAGCATTATTTTATATATTAACAAAGATATAATACCAATGATTCATCATATAATCTGAGGCCAAGTAGTATCACCTTTATAATTCCCCGAAATGACCTATCAGTCTGCAGAAGACATTTCATGTATATTTTTGCTAAACTAATAAAACTTATTCCTGCTAAATTTATGTATAGCACAGTGAACAAAAATCTTGTTAAAGAAATATATGAGTGGATAATGACAAATAATGCGCATGAATAACTATTCTAAACATGTTTTTGCCATCCTGTTTAATTGATAAATAATTGGTTAATTTTCTAATCCAATCTTAAAAACGTTTTGATTTTTTATACAAAATCCTATAATGGAACTCTTTTTTTTCTGTTTAGCCTCCGGAACCACTGTAAGGTATTACGGCAGAGGATGAATGAGGATAATATGTATGAATGTAAATGAAGTGCAATCTTCTACAGTCTCAGGTCGACCAATCCTGAGATGTGTGGTTAATTGAAACCCAACCACCAAAGAACACCGGTATCCACGATCTAGCATTCAAATCCATGTAAAAATAACTGGCTTTACTAGGACTTGAACGCTGGAACTCTCGGCTTCCAAATCAGCTGATTTGGGAAGACGCGTTCACCACTAGACCAACCCGGTGGGTTAGTATTCAAATACCTGAAAAAGTATAAAGGAGCTAATCCAAACTAAGGAAGGAAAACTTATTAAGGGTAAATTTATAATTATAATCATAATATTAATATTAAGATTACTTAGCATTATTCTGTATTATTTCCAAGTATTATTTTATACCGTTACAAAATAATGCTGTTATCTTCTTGATATTATTAAATCTAGAATGTTGAATTTTAACGCACGGGTGCGGGTGTTCGTTTGTTATTATATATAGTATTATTATACTCAATTTGGTTTTTATTCTTTCGTCGTTTTTCTAAGATAATTTAAAATTTTAATTGATCTCAATTTTTAACAATTACCTGTTTGTTTGTAAGAACTTTTATTTATTTATTTATGTAGGAACTTTTGGTTATTATTATTATTTTAAAAATAATTTTAATTTTTATATTCCCTTTTTTAAGTATTATATAAAGCGCCTTATACCTGCGCAAGGTATTATGTTTCCTAATTAATATTGCAATTCTTTTTTATGTCATATTTCTACAAGGGAAATAAAGGTTTATTCATTCATTCAATTGTAATATATATATATATATATATATATATATATATATAAATATAAACATTTTAAGTGAATGGTATTTTTGTACTCTTCATATCTAAAAACGTAAAGAAAATTCAATTTCATCCCCCAATCCCACCGTAAAATACGTTAATACCGTAATTTTGTTTGAAAGACGGTAAATATTTGGAGAGGGGAAATGAAGTAAAATAGTTTTAATGTTTGAGCGTGCGTTTTATTGTAAAAAATAAACAAATCGATACTATTAATGTAGAATATAGTTGCTAGTATAATTTAATAAATCTTTATACGGCAATAAATTTTGCAATAATGTGAATTTCGTTGTACTAAAGATTTTCGCTGACTTCATTTAAGTTATTGCCGTGGTTGCGTCGAGTACTTTTTAATATAGGTCATGGCTGATAGTATCCGGTGTAAGGTCGGATGAATACAATATTGCCGTAGGCTATACTCCTGGATTAGTTTTATTATTTTTATTAAGAGATACCTACACGCAATTATGCAGTTAAAATGTATCACCTATTATATATATATATATATATATACTTGCGTGTATGTAGAGCATATAAAATTGTAATTGAGTTTTTTTCCATAATGGATATATTTTAATTTATTACTTTTATAATCTTTATTCATATACCATTGTATTTTATATATACATTAATGTCATAAAAACTATTACTTCTCTGTATTTTTTTCTAAACTTCTGCAGATTTAATTGCTTTTTTTATTTTTAATTATACATTCTTTAAAAAAATATTTTTTATACTTAAGTATATTTCAGTCTAAAGTATATAATAAAATCTCTTGAGGCTCGCTTAAAAAGTCAAAACAAGTTTTAATTAATTAATGTGACGCCTATTAGTTCGAATTATGTTCAACGTCATTTAAAAAAAAATGCAACTGGTAATCCTTGTATTTGTATTTATTAAGATCCAACCTTTGTTACAAGGAATAAATGACTTATTCTTAAAAAAATAACAACCATCTCTATTTTTGTGTTCTTACACGATCTATTGTATATTTTTCTTTAATCACATTCATTTTTACTTTTCCCGTCTAGCGCTATAGCTTTAGAATGGAAAATATTGTAATCGGCCCAATTTGGGCATACGCGATTTCCACGGATCTTGACATTTTGACATCTCAGGAACCAAAAAACCGGATGGAAAATTTCCTGATATTAATGTTCATGTATGTGTTCGGTGTTGGCCTTTAAATCATCTTATATATTCAGAACTAATGGACAAATTTTGATCAAACTTGGTCAGATTACTTCTATATATGAGGCGTTGCTGTCATTAAATTTTCAACTCAAAAGAACAAGGGAGTGAAGTTGTACAGTAAGGTCACCCTCATTATCTCGAGATTTCGCTTAATTAAGTTTTATTTTTTTAGGAACATTTGTAAACAATTAAAAATAACAATACTTGCAAAAAGTTTTGCAAAAATTGTACCCCACCCCAAAAAATTCTCTAAATAAACTAGTGGCTAAGTGGATATATTGCATCAATAGTACCCCTTCTCACCACAAGACGCACTAGTGTAGCATAGACGTATAGCTGTTGTAGTACTCTGTACGTTGTGACGTCATAGGTGAGCGGTACAATTAAATAAATGAATAATTTAAAGTGTAAAAAAGTAATTAAAGTAGCCACTAGTACCGCCACAATCGCGCGAATGAAATACGGTATGCGCGCGCGCTTTAGTTAGAATGACTGAATTAAATAGATAAAAAATATTTTTTGAAATAAAATTATAAATATTTTAAATTAAGTTGTTCGGTAAGCCGTGCATCAGAAAAAACCACAAGACGAAAAAGTCTTGCAACTGTGTTGTCAGCTTTTTTATTTTATAACTAATTGTATATTTTAATGAAATGCTCTAATCAAAGTTTTACCTCAGTTTCTCTCTGTTAGTTACTGAGATTATTATGATAATCAGGATTATTATTATTGTAATTGTAATATTTATTTTATATATTCTAAAGATTTATTTGTTGATTTTTCATCTACTAATTCTGTAAAAATTGATTTTATTTCATTTATTTTTTATATATCCATTCAGGTAAATGCTGGGACAGTTCCTTTTTTTATCCACAGAATGCCATAATTACCCATTTCTAACATTATTTACATAATGTACTAATCAAATTTTATTTTTATAACTAAATAATTAATAAAGTATTTATTGTATTTTTACAATTTATTTTAATTTTATTATTTTTCTGTTGACTTTTTGCCCGCGTTTCTGTTTAGATTGATTGCAGGCAAACACTAGCATTTATTTTGTTAACTGAACTCTCGCAGGTTTTAATATCAACTCTAATATTAAATAAGTAAGTTTAAGAGAGATTGTTATAATTTTAAGCAGAATATAGTTATTTATTTATTCTCTGTTTGATTTTTTTTTAACAGATTTTATTTGTAATTTTTTGTTGTATAATTTTGTTGACAAGTTATCGGTATGTAAAAAAAGTGTAAATGCAGATGGTTTCATGATATACAGGGTCATTCACTGGAACCGGATGTTTTTAAAATAATCATAAAAAATTGAATATTTACTTTAAAAAAGTTTTATTGGTATTGAAACACTTGTTAAATCAAAGCATTTGTTACTTACTCATGAACGAAAAATTATGTCCGGCAAGTGATGTCCATTTTGGGCAATAAATTGTTGTAGCCTTTCACGGTAACTGGCCTGAATTCTTTGCAGCATGTCTACATCAATCTGGGTGACGTGATGACGAATTGCGATCTTTAGGTCCTCCAATGTACGCGGTTTATTGCCGTACACACGATTTCAGAAACCCCCACTGAAAAAAATCACAACTACTCAAGTCGGGGGACCGAGGGGGCCAAGGAATGTCTCCGAATCTGGAAACGATCCGTCCCGGAAACAAGTTACGGAGAACAGCCATCGTTGCCCTCGCTGTAGCTCCATCCTGCTGGAATAACACATTTTGAAAATCGATTCCCCGGTTTCGTAACTCAGGGATGAAAAATGTATTCAACATCGCAATGTAACGATCAGCTGTTACAGTTACGGCAGCGTCATTTTCTTCAAAAAAATATGGTCCAATAACATCGACCTTTCCTATTGCACACCAAACAGTCACCTTTGGGCTATGAAGTGGTCTCTCGTGAAGCTGATGTGGGTTTCTTTCTGCTCAATACCGGCAATTCTGTATGTTGACGAAGCCATTCAGATGAAAATGGGCTTCGTCACTCATTAACAATAACAAATTTTCATTTTCTTCGAAAATGGTAAGCATTTGTCGACAAAATTGTAATCGCTGCGTGAAATCTTGCTCGTTTAACTGCTACACGACGGCTATCTTGTAAGGATGGAAATGCAGGTCTGTATGCAGAATTCGTCTTACCGTACTTGTGCTCATTTGAAGCGCTGCTGAATGCCTCTGAATAGAGCGGCGTGGCCTTCTGACAATGGCTTCCCTTACTCGTTCGATGTTCTCCAGAGTGCTAGCAGTTCGTCGGGGATCCGGTGGTTTTTTCTTCAATATTGAACCACTTGTTCGAAGGTTGTTTACCCATCGTAATATTGTGTTACGAGAAGGGACACTTGCATTACAATGGATATTAAACTGACGGCGGAAATCTCGCTGAACAGCAGTTACGGATTCGTCATTTCGCACCAAACTGTCATACGCGTACAGGCGTTGGTCTAGTGCCCACGGCTCCATCTCAACGACTAAAATGTAAATGCTATGAACAAAGGAAACGTCAGACACCAGCCACGTGCCCCTCCCACCACGAACACCCGAGTACAACCCACTTCAAAAACATCCGGTTCCCGTGAATGACCCTGTATATATATGTATATAATAAATTAAAAAAATTAAACGCCTGCTTTCTGTGCAGAATGTCCACCGATCTAATATCGTCGATTAAGTGCATTGCGGTAATATGAATGATTGGATGTTTCCTACTATAACCTGTGTTTATTAAATATGTTTTTTTTGTTGATTTCTTCTCCTTGAGACCAGATTTGCTTTGAACATGAACTCAGTCCGAAAAGGAGAATGAGGGGGCAATCCACCCTTGTACTTCTCCAATTTTGTGAGGATAATATTGACCAATATATTCGACACCGCGTGCCTCATCCGGTCGGTTTACAGCATGACTCCCATAATGTTATAGGAAGTAAGGATGCCGAATTTTCTCGACTAGGCTTACTTATGTTGTAAAAATCTATTGTACTCGGAATACCGTGTGTTCTACGATTTTCTCCCTTCTACAATAATCACACTCGGCGGAAGGCTTAATGCCCGTGCTTACATGTATAAAGCATGCATGTAAGCTCGTGCGTGTAGTCCAGCCATCTGTGGAAGTCCAGTATCAGATAAGTCCCTACCTTTCATCAACTTATCCCATTTATGCTATATTACCTTTGGAAATGTTGAGTTTCAGTTATGAGATAACTAACTTCAAATCATCCTTTGTCTATGACTGGGTCCGTTAGAATCAAATAAGGAAAATATCGACGTACTTAAACATCAATACTGAGAACTATAACATGGTTTAGAGAATACCGAGTTTTTCCAGGTTATAATGCAGCCTATTTATCACAAAAATTATGTTTATATAATAACTTTCGTAGATTTTACATCGTAAAAATTTTCGAATGAAAATTAATTAAAGTGTAAATTATAACCCTGGTAATTTGACCCAATAAGTTTCATTTGATGGAATGACCAGTTCATCGGTTATATTTTGAAATAGACTGCAAGATATTGTCGAAATATCTGTTAGTCAAGCTGGACAGTACTTTGCTTTTTATGCAGCACTGCCTCGAAATGAAAGGAAAAATTAATGTAAGAAATCATTCGTAAATTAACACGATCAACAATAGGAGCACAGTCAGAAACGCTTTCGGAAAATAATACTTATCACTGTTTCGCAACAGAACAGTATCCACTGTGGGAGATATCCATTCACTAATTCTGAATAAATATAGTAGATTACTACTGAAATTTTTTCAGAAGATTCACCATTTGGGTTCAATTATTACACCAAATTAGTGAGAGAAATGTAGTGAAGGAAGCAAATGATAAATAATATATGTACAACCATCTCGTTGTCGCACCTTTCTTTTTTTTAAGATCTGGAACACTTCCATCTAACAGAACACTGGCAACTAAATCCGATCAGAGACCATTCGTTATAAAAATATACAGATTATGTCATAAAGAAACTTTCCGTTGAATTCCAAGTACCGTATAGAAACTGGAAAGTTTTCAGTCATTTAAGGCCGAGAAGTGTAAAAAGGTCATGATGAAGTTGCACTGATAACATGACTGGATATATCCAATCACGTGAGCATGTCTTTGTTACTCAAACAGTTCAACTAACCTTTCCTTAGAATTAGTTAGTGATAAAAAAAAAAAAAAAAAAAAAAAAAAAAAAAAAAACGATTAAAGACGCTCAATTTTCATGAAGGAAAAACATCATTTCTTGTATTTTCCGAAAGTAGAAAGTTAACTAATACTTTGAATGTTATATAATGAGAAAAAATTTATCTTTCCAGAAAAAAAATTAAAATAAATTTTTTTTTTTTCTTTTTTTGGGAAGTAAAACATATAAATCAAACTATTGGTAGGTGAATAGAAAGGTAATTGTTTTATAATTTATAAGTGGAAATGCAAAGCATATATATTGTGCATATATTTTTATTATTCTTTATTGATTCAATGGATAAAATAGATAGTTACGGTTCTCCTTTTGTATGCAAAATAGGTCCTTCAATTCGTGATCTTACTCTGGGTGGCAAATACTTAACATTTATCATTGAATGAGTACATTATATTTATTTTTATCGTTTGTATTACTCTATTTATCAGATGTAAAATTATATAGAGTCAAACTGAGTTACAGAAGGAAGAAAGAGAAAAGTTACAGATTTTAAATGAAGAGAGAGCGAGTGAGAGAGAAATACAGGCAGAAGGTGTGCGCGTATGTGTGTGGTGTTAGAGAAAGAGAGAGAAAGTGCTGTCTTAGAGCAATGTTTGTGCCAACTGTTTCATGTACATAAAAATTAATCCCTTTCCTTTATAAAAAGCAAATTTATGAAATAACAAGTCAATATCTAACCACACCTGCCAATTCTGTAATACATTTTATATAAGTACACATTTGCTTTTTTATTGTAAATCATTTAAAATAAATTATGATTTTATCCTTACAGGATTAAAAACTATAATAAAATTTTCACGCAAAGAAATTTAATTCGGTGAATAAACTTAATACGATAAGCAATTATTATAATAAGTAATTTAGAAGATATAGGAGGCTCGGGTTTATCCGATATGTACTATAACCGATTGTATTTATTATGTACAAACCGAATAAGAAATAAAAAGTGCTCGAATCGTTCAACAGACAGCATTTTTATCCAGATCACACAAAGAACGCATCCGTTTTACAGGTCTCAACATCCTCATCGTATATCTGGTAGAGACCTAAAATATATCCAACAGAATTCAAAATGAACAAGAGGAAATAAAAATTAAGGAGAAGAGCTAAAGGATCATGAGAAACTACTTTCAAAAAAAATTTACTTATAGAGGAATCGCAGCAATAAACTAATAACCTCACTTAGATGATAACACAAGACCTCAAATAAATAGCCATTCAAAATAATTTTTTTCTTTAAGATTAGAAAATAAGTTAGTTCGTCTGATAACTCGATCTTTGCTACTCGCGCTTTCAAGTGGAAGGTACACGAAACAGTTTATGAGCTTACGCACAGCTAAAACTGTTTGAGCTGCTCTTTCATTTCCTCATGAAATAAACCGCTACGAACGTTGAAATTGCCACAAAAATACACAATGCCGTATTTAATGATCGCCAACTGAAGGCACGCGAGCTTGTTGATAACAAAAATCTCGATAGACTGTGTCCACTACATTTTACGCGATGTTTTCAGTATTCTTTCCACTCGATAGAAACCCACGTTTGTTCACAGTCGACCAAAAACGCACTCGACTGAATACTTCTCTAGGCTTATATAAACGTGATTCCGCTGAAGTTCTGCGAGTTGTATAACAGTGGATGAAGATGCATTCACTATTAGAAGTCAGACATCCCAACCCCGTAGGGGGAAGACACCCACCTTGTGATGTTACCGGTCGCCACACTACCCCATCCGTTCCGAGTCCTAAGGTAATTTACCGGAGATCGTCTTTAGACCCTCCAACTGATTACATCTCACAGTCATCAGCCAGACCTCAGTCGAGATGCCACCGATGTAAATGCTTCGGCAGACATTTGCATCAGTAAAAAACAAATCAAATTTCACCTTCACGTAGGTCTCAAACCTAATATGATTCCCTCAAACTAACTGACCGACACCGCAGAAGCGCGAACCTCGCGCCTAGTCCAGATTTGACAGCACCGTTCGTGACTGTGAATGCCTCAGAAAACGAACGAGTTGAAAGTTAAATCAGTGGTACACTCATACCAATCAAAATTACACGTCAGACACCAATCAGCAATCCAAATAGAAGGTGGGAGTAGTTGAAATTGCGGCAAAGCAAACGAAAATGGTTGCATCAGAAGAAAAGTCATGGCTACGGTTTTTTGGGGATTCTTACTTTGTTTTACTCGAAGAATAACGGAAAAAGGCAGGATTATCACCGGGGAGTATTAGGCTTCATTCATAGACCAGTAATTGAAGTGTGCTATTCAGGTGGTTTCATCGAGATAATGTGTCGGCACACACGGTTTGGATTCTTGTTATAAAACTCCATGGCCTACGTTTCGAAGTGCATTCACATGCGCTGTATTCGCCGGATATGGCTGCCAGTGATTACTTCCTCTTCCTAAATATGAAGAAATGGCTCGTTGGACGAAGATTCACTTCAAATGATAAGGTCAAAGCTGAGAAAACCGCTAATTTTGCAGTTAGACAAATCACATTTTACTGAGAGTAATAAAAAGTTGGAAAGTCGGTCTAAATGTATCAAACTGCAAGACAAATAGTTAAAAAAAAAACAATTCTGAAAAGTTTGTGTTTTACGTCGGATATTTTAAAAACTACCGAAGTTACAGTTTTTGGGATCTACTCTATCTTATTTCCCACATCAAATTACTTAAGAAACCTCGAACTTTACTCCTTAATTTGGGTTCCAAAAATGACAGTAGAGCTTCTTTTTATTAGAAGATCTGAAATCCGGGCGAAATCTTTCGCTAGCGTAACTAGAAAACAAAGCGTTTATGAAGTTTTTTCATTATTTTCACCACTAGAACATGTTCTGAAAGTTTCTCCGTTTCTTCATGGGACTCTCTCTCTCTCTCTCTCTCTATATATATATATATATATATATATATATATATATATATATATACACGAGGTCTGTAAATGAAGTAATGAGATCGATTCAGAAAAACTTTTTATTTACAATCCAATTATACATGGACTCACCTTCAAAATAGTTCCCTTGAAAAGCCACGCAACGCTTCAAACGGTTTTCCCACTCTTCATAGCAGTGTTGGAACTCAGAAACCGGAACATTCTTCAGAGAGTCGGTTACATATTTTTAATGTTTACTAATATTCCAAAATGGTGTCCTTTGAGGTGTTTTTTAAAAATCGGAAACAAGAAAAAGTCGCAGGGACTCAAGTCAGGTGAATAAGGTGCTTGAGGAACTACAGGAATGTTTTTCTTTGCCAAAAACTCAGTAATCGGAAGTGTAGTGTGACAAGGTGTATTGTCATGATGCAGCAGCATCCAATTGTCTTTGATGGCTGGTCTCACGCGGGCAACTCTTTTCCGCAGTCTTTCAATAATTTCTTTGTAAACATATTGATTTACAGTATGTCCTGTAGGCAAAAACTCCTTATGGACAATCTAATTATTATCGAAGAAACAAATTAGCATATTTTTGATTTGCTAATTTTTGCTTTTCTGGGACGTGATGAGTTTGAAATGTGCCACTCCTTGCTCTGGAGTTTTGTTTCTGGGTCATACGCAAATATCCAAGATTCATCACCAATAATAACATTTTTTTAGAAAATCAGGATCAGATTCAATATCTAATAGAAGAATAGACGATCGCGGCACACTTCTACCTTGTTGTTTTTCTGTTCAACATTGAGGTTTTTTGGGACCAATTCTGCACACACCTTTTTCATGTTCTATTCGTTTGTCAAAATTTGATGGACTGTGGTATGGTTCAATTTCAATTGTTCTTCAATCAGTCTGACAGTTAATCGCCGGCCGTACCGTATCAAGTCTCTGATTCGCTCAACATCGTCGTCACTTTTTGATGTTAACGGTCTTCCAGAGCGTGGATCGTTCGTAACTGATTCCCGGCCATCAGAAAATGCTTTAAATCACCTAAAAAATTGGGCTTGTGACAGAGCGTAATCTCCATTCGCTCTTTTCAATTTTGAAAAAGTTTCAGTAGCATTCTGACCGAGTTTAATACATAAACTTGATTGCACAACGTTGCTCATAATTAGTATCACTCATTTTTGTAAGGCACAACAAAAACTCGTTTCACGAAAAGTTTGTTTACGTCTCACGTGCCAACAATAGACTAAAAATAGTAATACCCAATATAAATCAGCTGTTCATATAACCTAAATATGTTTACTAATAACTTTACAGTGTTGCCACTTTGGCTGCCAAAAAAAAAAAAAATAATCTCATTACTTAATTTACAGACCTCGATATATAACTCCACAATAAAAAAATATCCACAAAAAAAAACAAAACAATTAATTATTGTTGTTTTGAGGTCTGTTATTCTCTGGCATTGGTTTCAAATGTCTTTTATCATAGAATATTTGGTGGCGTACCTACTGGATAAAAATGAGGTAAAAAAAACATACATTTGTTAGATTTACAGATGACAGACAGCCAATGTTTGAATGAATTCGTTATAAGTGAAATATGTACAAATATTTTTATATAAATTTAAAAAAATATATACATATATTTATAACTGTACAATGTAAAGTTGTTTTTTATGTACTATACGGTTGCTGAAGGGTTTAGTCTCTTCGTTTCTTTCTACCTATGTAATTCTCTTTCTTACTCCTTTATATTGCCTTGGCCTAGTTTTAGTCACTCCCACGCAGGGTGAAAAGTCATGCACATTGCTTGACAAGGTGTAACAAATTGTATCATATTTTAAAAACTATTACTTATTTAAATAAATGCTTCTGCTTATCCGTCTTGTCAACTGATTGGATCGATAACACATTTGATTTATTTTATAATACGTATTAGTTTTAAAATTGCGCAGCAACGTACTTTAAAATTTTTTTGTACATTATGTGTCGCTCTTCTGACAGTTTAGTTTAATATTCTTGTAATGCATGTTTAGAAGGGCTACACTGAAGAGTCTGTAAATTGTAATCATTGGGTAGAATTTGTGACGTTTGGGTTGAAAATGACAAAAAATAAATAATATGAAAAACGTTGTATTCTAGACACAAAAATACTGTAAAATAAGATAAAGAGAAAGTCCTTCATGTTACTTTATATAAGCGGACTTAAACAGATCGTACAATCAATGCGGATGAAGAGTTTTTTAATGGTATAGACAATGTTTAAAGGTACCTTTAGCTCTCAATTTCGACTGTCTAAAATTAAATAATTTATTTTTTATTTTCAGTTTTATAAGTTTTAATTTATAAATACTAGTAGTATGTTCATTAATCATTTCATTATGTTTATTTATTTAATTATTATTTATTTTCTATTATTGCTAAATAACTACTAATGATAATGGTTTGATTAAAATGCACATCAAGTTATACATTTTTTAATTCCCTATACGAAGTATAGGAAGTATTGTGATCGCGAAAAATTTCGGTTTTTAAATTTCGATGGAAATATCTATTTTGACAACCCCTGAATCCATTTTGACTAGTCTCGGCGTTACGTCTATACGTACGTATGTATCTCGCATAACTCAAAAACGATTAGCCGTAGGATGTTGAAATTTAGGATTTGGGACTGCAGTAACATCTAGTTATGCACCTCCCCTTTTGATTACAATCGACTGGACCAAAATTATCCAAAAAAGACCAAAATAAAAAAAAATTGGATTTTGAACTTTTTCTTAACTACAGTATTAAGGTCCTCATTGAAAGCTTTTAAACGGTATAAGTGATACTTATTTTCATTGTTTCCAGAGTTATAGCCAAATAAAATTTTAATTAATGAAATATTTGGATATTACAAGAAGACACATCGGTTCGAATCCGACTTCATATACAATTGTCTTTTTTTAACGTTTTTATTTCATTTAAATATATTGATTTATTAATAATTAATCACAGACTGTAAAAAAAGTTTTACGATAAATAATAATTCAGTAATAACAATAAAATAAATATATGAAAAAATATCAGAAGTTATTAAGGAAATAAAATGTTATGTACTTTTCATTTTAAAAAAAATTGTATACCTAATTTAAACAGGCGTACAAGGAAGTTATGTGGTGTTCACACATATTTTTTCTCTAAACTGTTCTTATTAATTAGTTTTATTATTTTATATTCTGTAACTTAAAAAACAAATTATGAAATAATTCTGATTTTTTTTCAAAATAATTTTTTCTGAACATACTTTAGAATTTTCGATTATTAATTTATAAAATATAAGTTTACTGTCGCATGATTAAATTTCATTCATAAAACCGCTCCTTCTACAGGTTAGTTAACTTATTTGGGTCACACATTATTATAATTTAACTTTTTAAATATACACATTAATTTATTACGCTCAATATTTTCAATTCCTTAGCATAGATGATTAAAAAATTTAAATAATAAATTTATTATAATGTGATATTATTTAAATTAAATAATGATTTTAACAATAAACTAACTATACTAGCATGCTTGCCAACTGTCAATATAAATTACTAAAGTTTCATTATTAACTTTATTCTAAACTATGCGTTTATTAAAAACAGGCATAGAATTAATACTACACAATACATACATGTAGGTGGGTTAAATGGCAATTCATTACAATAGGCTATTGTAAACCTGTATTAGTTAGGTTGACTGTTAAGGTAGCCTTATAAAATTTTTTTTGACATCGACGCATTAAAATTGCAGCTAAAGTTAATTTTCTTCTCTTATCGATATTACTTTTGTGGTAGGTAAAGTATAGTGTATACTAAAGCGAGAAGCTAATGGAAATCGTACCAAAAATCGTCTTTCCATTTTTGGGTCTTTTTTGAAGTAAAAAAGTCATAAAATAATGAGAAATGAAAAAGGTGGTGTAATACCCTTCTCTTCGTACGTATCTATGTATATTTTAGTTAATAATTTGGGATTGGAGAATCCAAAATTCATTAAGTTTGAAATTATGACTTCTATAAACATACCAATGATGATATTAATATTTGGAATGGAGATGCAAAAGTGGGTAAGTGAGAAAAGAGGAATCAGGGTTCATACCTCGTCAAGGGTTAGAATTAATGTCGTTCTACTTGTATGAGTTTTGAGTTCTTTTAAAATGACAAAAATTTATAATAAAATTTTTTCCCAAAATATTTTAAAATTAAAAAATTTGCTCAAAAATTTCAACTTCATTCAGATTTACCCGTAAAACGACATTAAATTTAAGTACAAAACAGAAAGGAAACATATGTTAACATTTTTTAATTGAAGAAGGGCAAGTTATCAAATAACTGTTTATTTACGGTTACTTATAAAAAAATAACCGTATTTTCAGAACAACAGAAAAGAAGAGTAGGAGAAAAAATGATAAAAATTGCATTTTTTTCTTCTTATTAGGAGTAATATGCAACAAGGTAAAAAAAAATATTTTTTTTTTAAACCAGAACTTTAAAGTTTCCATGGCTAAGTCTACGAAAAAGGTCTATGTTTCCGAAAAACTAAACATGTCAAAAGAGTGAACATTTTTAAATTGATGTTTAAATATAATAATTGACCAATTTAGGATACGTAGGGAAAACTGAAAGAAATTTTTAAACTATAATAAATGATAATTCGGGTCATTATAAATATAGAAATATCAAATAAATCGACTTATTCTAGCAAAGCTGGAAACAAATTAGTAGAAATATTAAAGGTAGAAAAAAAAACAACTACGTATTTCACTACTGCAAAAAGCCTTAATATCACACTCGAAAAACAGAGTTTTACGTCATCTCTCGGGATTTCTTTTCTTATTAATATCTTTAAAGTTTTTGCTTTTTCAAATTCATGAAATGATCATCTAATTGATCAGATTTTAAGAATATTATTTATAAAGACAATTTTTTCTTCCCCGGTTTATTTCAATAATCGTTTAGAATTGTTTTTATTTTTATTTATTGTATTATTGAAGAACATTATGTAATAGTAATCACGGTGTAAAATTCACGATGAACTTAAAACAAAACTGATTTATAAAGAAAAAACAATAGAAATAAATCTTTTCTTCAAGATTCACTTCCTTTTTATCATACTTAGAGAAAAATATTAATATATTCGTAGAACATGTCGTGAGTAATTCATAATCAACGCCCAGCAAAAATTACTAACGCTAAACTGATGGAAATTTAGATATACGGCGTGATTATTACTTCTTACGGTGTGATTGCACACTAAAATCCTATTTCTAGATATTCTGAAATTCCAAATTTAAAGGATTAAATAGGAGGGTAACATTAAATTTTACTATTTTTTTTATTTATTTAATTTCTCGTAATAAATAAAGATATCATCTTGATTATTATGTGAATATATAAAAACCAGTTTTTAGGTTTTTTGAAATTCGACCGACCTTGATCGTAGTGAAAAAACGTAAAAAATCTGTAACAGTTGAACCAATGAAAACAAACTACAAATGTAAACAAAATCCAGCAGCCAATCAGTGAAAACCAATATGGCTGTCGTTGCCACGGTAAATAACAGTCCAAAAAACTAAACAACTAGCGACACAAAACACTAAATTAAGATCCTAAACCAAGTTATTAAACACCAAACACACAAACTAGGAGAAACTGAACACCCCAAAGGGATAGCCCAACAGTCAACCACTTATTCAACAAACCCAGAAACCTGAGTTATTCAAACAGTCAAAACCGTACAAAGAACGAAAAAAAACCTAAAAATAAACTAAAATTAACACAGATCGTGAACAAAACCCTTAATAAACGCAAAAACATACAACAAGAAAAAATAACACAAAATAGTACAATGAAAAACCTATCTAGCCAGAGCAATCAAAACACTTCCTATCTCATCGGAATTGTGTGCCAAACTCTTCCGTTTAGTACACCGAAACACTCGATGGGCACAGCTCTCGCATTCCGGTTAGCGCAAAGGAATTCTAACGTAAGTATAGGATTGAAATTACGTAAAGCCCTGCGACGACCCTTTAGTGCACTTCTGCAGTTTTTGTTCCATCAAGGAACAGCAGGCCGCCTTGGCTTCCCAGACGTTAAAGTGATATATTCACTTGCATTATCGAGTATCAGGTGTGTAAACTTGGCAAATTGGATCGCGCTATCACTCTTGTCGTATTGGCTAAAAGAATCATTGTACCCGATCCAGTTTGCTTTCCCAGCCACCCATCTGCATGGCTGACTCTGAAGCAAATCACTATTACCAATCCAGATAACAACCTGTCTATGATAGCTTCCAAAAAAGTTTTTGGGAACGCACCACGTAAGACGTGGAAAAAGGGATGCTGAACACAATGAGAGATCTGTGCACGAAAATGTACCTGATCGTTCAATAAGCAGAGATCTAAGTTCTGCCTCACTAGATCAACTATAGTGCTTCGCGAAGAACATGATGATGAGCCCCATGAATAGTGATGAGAACTGAACCGATTATTAGGCAGGGCAAAGGAATCTGTGAAAACAGTCGGTCAGATCATCTTCACTGAAATCGGAATTTGGGAGAAGGTACAAGTTGCAGATATTTATTTTAAATCGCGCCAATATCTTTTTGCGACTGTGGGGATGTCTGTATTCAGCGGAATCCGCGTGGCTAATACAACTTACCTTCTCGTTCTTTACCCTCAGCTGGATGGTCGCATCTCTCGCAGATGTAACAGCGAAAAGGCACTTCATCCTGGGAATGGAGACAAGTTTCCTGCAGGCTCAGTATTAAGTAAGGACTTTCTTCCTTTAGAAGAATTTCGTATATGCTCACGCAGAGTACGGAGACCGCAAACTTTCCATTAGATAATATTTATACCTATAAATCTTTCTAGGACCTATTTTATTCGTCATTTCAGGTCAAAGATCATAATAAATAACTATTTATGCCCCTTAATTAAGTCCTAAAAATTTCAGTTCGATCTCATTTTACCGGGGTTGCTGAAATCCGAGCGAAATCTTTCACTAGCCGTAAATCGCAAACGAAGCATTTTAGGACATATGTTTATATGAACTTTTTTCATTATTTTCACTAGTAGAATAGGTTATAAAAGTCCCGGGAGAACTTCGAGATACATTCTGAATATCGTTTATCTTACAATTTAAGATCGAACAATTATGACAATAAAAACAAAAGTAATTCAAACGGACTATTTATAACTTTTATTAATTTTTTCGTTCCAAAAATATCAGATTTAGGTCAGGATTTTCTGTAATAAACCTAATGCTGGATTATCACTAGAGTTCACAGTAATAATAATAATAATAATAAAATTAATAATAACGTAATAATATTAAATATATAATCAAAATTAGTGAATTTGGTAAAAATTAAGGCTTGAACATTTATTAAAAAATTACAAGAATCAAATTAAGATTATCCTCTTATTTTTTGAACTTTGTTAAAATATTAATTTCAAATGTATGATATTTGTTTTTCAAAATGTAGACACTAAATAAATATAACCACAGTCATGTAAACTGAATATTTATATACTTATGGTTTTTTGTTATTTTTTTATTAAAAGATTATTATTATTATTTTACATCTAAATATAGATGCAGACTAGAATCGAGAAAAAAAATTAATAGCATCTCTGTATGCTATAAATATAAGATATTCAGGATATGTTTGGTGACCGTGACATTTGTTATATGAAAAAAAAAAGAAGAGTACTGAGGAAAGTAAAAAAATCATGATGATGTTGAAGAAAAAGAAAAAAAATCAAAAATATTATTTACACTTGTAATTTGTTTTTAATCTTAGAGGATGATAAAGTTTTTCTTACCAAATGCAACTTGTAGTTACATTTTTCTCACAAAATTTACGGTAGAGTAAACAAAATAAATACTAAATTACGAAATACTTCAAAAAATGGTGTTTATATTTGTATTTCTTTTCCTTTTCTTTTAACCTACGAGTCCACCGTAAGGTTCTTTACTTCAGAGGATGAGATGAATGACAATTTTTCTAGCGTGTGAAAATGCTATGCCTGACCGTGATTCAAACCCGGGACCTCCGGCTGAAAGGCCGAGACGCTACCGCTTGTGCCACTGAGGCCGGCTCTATATATATGTATTTAAAAAATAAAAATAACAGTTAAAAAAAAATGCAGTATTGTTTTAAAGACTACTAACTAAAATCGGAAAATTAGTTTCAAAACAACCTAAATTATCTAACCTGCTTACATAAATTACAGACAAAAGTTAAAAAAAAAAAAACATAATACGTTACTTAATTCTTTAAATTTCAACTTTTAGGAGTCAAAGCCAAATACGGGTTAGTAATTTCAGAACGTAATTATTTCTAATTTAAAACCAATTTTAAATAAAAAATTCTTGCGCAAGAAGACCGAATTTTCGTTATTTTATTTTGGGTAGCATTTTTGTATAATATTTGCGCAAAAAATATATAAAACATAAATTAAATAAGAAAACTAAAGATGTATAACTTCTTTTTTTTATTTAATATTAAAATATATTTTCTAATTATAAGAAAATAAAATTATAGTAACCGTAATTTGATAAAATTATTATAACTAACGAGCAGACTCAGCACATAAGCGTGAAGTTTAAATTCTCAACTACTGTGACTCACTAAATAAGAGCGTATGAAAATTACACCACTATTCAGCCAACGTAACCTCAAAGTTGCCTGTTGTCGACATTAACTTGAACGTAATTCAAGAGCGACTCGCCATCTTCAAATTCTCACGTTAACAACTTCAGATACTACAGATATATAAATTTCAGTAAAATTTATCTAGTAGTTTTGAAGATTTTTTTTGCCATAAAAGTTTATACATAAATAGTATTTTCCATGAATGACAGTACATTTTCTTTCCGAGCATTGCTACGTCTGGAGTTGATTTCTCTGATCTGGATTTATAATGAGACAAATTTTCCTTTAGTGTTTTTTTTTTAAGTTTCGTTGCTATAAGTATTCTAAATTAAAATTTTAATATTCATATGACTGACAGCTTTGGCAGAAAGATTTTTTTAAAATTTATATTTAAAAACGATATTATCAGTTAATGTTGGACTTTTACCGTA
Organism: Lycorma delicatula; assembly: GCF_047948215.1. Classification (NCBI taxonomy): domain Eukaryota; kingdom Metazoa; phylum Arthropoda; class Insecta; order Hemiptera; family Fulgoridae; genus Lycorma; species Lycorma delicatula. The sequence goes on from NC_134463.1 coordinate 56,525,117, forward strand.
GTTGGACTTGAAAATTTCTTTATCGCTGTAGATAAAATAAGTTTCTGTTTACTAAATTACGTTATTATACCATTTTAAGTAGATTTCATAATAAATCTACCTATTGTTATGGGTACCATGATTCGACTTCCGGAAAATTTCGACATATCTTCGCGTTTCACATCCCCCAGGCACCAAAACCACCGTCAGCTCAAAAGCTTATATATATATATATATATATATATATATATATTTCACTTTCTTTTGGACACGATAACTGACGTAATTTTGCGTCAATCACTTTCAAATTCTTCCTTAAAAATAACTCGTCGCAAAATCTTGATCTAGTTTTTTAACGGCCAAATCGGACCTTGGGGGTGAAAATGGAGGATTTTTCGAAAAAACAAAATATCGCTATAACTTTCTTATTAAGTAAAATATCGAATTCGTTTAAAGTTCCTACTATTCTTTGGATAAGGGCCTAAAACTTTACTCTAAGTAAAGTTTTTTTTACATCACCAACCATTGGCCTAAGAGGTGGAAAAAATGGGGTTTCGAAGACAAAAAAGAATTATACCTCCTTTAATAGGCACAGTATCGAATCGGTTTAAAATGGTCGTTAGTCCTCTAAACATTGCCTAAAACTTCTATCTGAAATAATTTTTGATATGATCAACCCTTACGGAAAAGGATGACCAAAATGTTTCTGGAATTCTAAGAAGATGGGGCTTGTCGTATGCTAAACACGTGAAACTTTTTTCACATGCAACCGTTGTCGTATTGAGTAAATTTGAAGTTTCTCTTAACTTTAAGGTGGAAATATTTTTTATCCCATCGGCGAAATCTACCTCTGCCTTCCGGCGTGCCGAAAGGGATTTTTTATTTACTTGTTACATTTTACAATTATTTTACTCCATAGACTTTTTAATGGAAAAGTTTTATTATGAACGATTAGTTTTTTCTAAGATATTCTTTTCTTCTAGTCATTTTAAAACGTATCGTCGTTAAATTTTAAATATTACAGATTTCTTATTTGGTTTTAACTAATTCGTATGAATTTGTGTCTATACGTAATGGTCACAACTGTGTTATATATACTAGTCGCGGTAATTCTTTGCCGATGAGTTTGAAGTTAAATCTTTCTTTTCATAATATAAAACTTAGTTTGTAGACAATTTTATAAAAATGTGAACGAAGACCTTGTAATAATACTGAAAAACGTTTTTATAATTCAAAGCAGATGTGAGGAAAATGTCATAAATAATCATGTACGTAATAATGCGATTGTAATTGCTATTGTGGATTTTCATTTTTATTCTAAAGTAACCAACTATATGTAGCTCGGATTGGGATAAAATATTTAATTATATATTTAGCATAAAAAAAAAGCTGACAACACAGTAGTGGGACTTTCCCGTCACGTGGCTTTTTTCTCATGCACGGCTTACACACACATACACAAACAACTTAATTTAAAATATTCATGATTTTACTTAAATATATACCATTTTTTGTTTATTTAATTCAATCATTCTAACTAAAGCCCGCGCGCATACCGTATTTCATTCGCGCGGGTGTGGCGGTACTAGCAGCTACTTTAAATACTTTTTTACACTTTAATATTATTCATTTATTTAATTGTACCGCTTATCTGTGACGTCACAACACAGCAGCTGTACGTCAGTGCTACACTAGCGCTCCTTGTAGTGAGAGAAGGTACTATTGACACACTTTACCCACTCAGCCAGTAGTTTATATAGAGTATTTTTTGGTGTGGGGGTGCGATTTTGCAAAAACAGTTTTTTTGTAAATATTATTAACATATGTGCCTAACAAAAATAAGTCCTTAATTAAGCGAAATTTCGAGATGATGACCTTGTTGTACAGCCTCACCCCCTTGACCATTTAAGTTGAAAATTTAATGGCAGCAATGCCTCATACACATAAGTAATCTGACCAAGTTTGATTAAAATCGGTCCAGTAGTTCTGGAGATGTAAGGTGATTTAGTGGACGTCACCGAACACACACGTACATACGGAAAATTTCCATCCGGTGTTTTGGTGTTTTGGATTCCTTAAATGTCAAGATCGGGAGAAAATTGCACATGCCCAAATTATACTGATTACAATACTTCCTTCTAAAAATATAGCTCTGCTACAGCACTAGACGAGAAAGTAATACCGGTCAATGAACGAAATAATAATGTTTTTTTTTTTATCATTACAAATAAACGTTTTCTTTCTCAAAATATTAAAAATAATAACCACACCTAATTTTTTAAAAACCATTTCTAACTGCAATAATATAAAGAAATGGGAAACAATATAAAGAAAACCGTTGATACAAAAAAAAAAAACATTTAACTGGTTGAAAATAACGAACACATTTTAGTTGTAGGGGGATAAATTTAAGATCCTATGTTTGCATATTTTACCTACTTTAAAAATAGATTTAATTTAAAAATTATTCAAGAAAATAAATTTTCAAAAAACATTAAAAACGACTTCAAAACAAGAAATACCACTTTCCACTTCAAGCCATTAAAAAGCAATAAGTAATAGCTTAATCTTTTTAATTTTGATTTTTTAAATCTGTACAAAATTAAGAAAAAATTACGACAAACCGTTAATTCAGCAACGACTTTACAATATTGATATTGAACAAATTTAAGTTTTCAATTTTTTGAAGACGAGATTTTTTGAAAAACGACAAAAAACCCAGGAGAGCAGGAGAAAAAATATATATATTTATAAGTATAAGCAATAATGCTTATAGTGGACCTCTCTCAGGTACATTTCGAAACCCATGTTTGAATAAAATCGAATGTAGAAATAAAAAAATGTAGAAGACTAATCCGAGATTGATTGTTAATATGGAAGATTGGCCCTTTTTCCGTAAAAATGTTATCGGTTTATTTGCTTATTGTTATATAAATGTAAAAATTTGCGTTTTTGTTGTTATTTTTGAGAGAAAAAAAATAATACCCGCTTACCGAAAATGTCCAAAAAATTCCATTCTGAGGTATTTTTCAGTCGCATTGTGGGAACGGAGAGGGAAAATTAATTTTCTTTACGTTTTGACATGTTAAGATTACGAAAATACCATTTATGTATAAAACTTTGTGGCTCAAAAATCTCCAAAATTATGATATTAATTTCAATGAAATTTATACGTATATAATGTAGTGTATCTGAAGTTGTGCGTCTGAAATTTGGATTAAGATTGGATGAGTTGTTCCTGAGTGACGTTCTATTTAACGTCTAAAACAGACTTCAAATTGAGGTTACGCTGGCTGTGTAGTATTGTATTTTTAATACGCCGTTATGCAGCCAACCAGGTTGGTCCAGTGGTGAACTCGTCTTCACAAATCAATTGATTTCGAAGTCGAGAGTATTAAGGTTCAAATCCTAGTAAAGGCAGATACTTTTATATGGATTTGAATACTAGATCGTGGATACCGGTGTTCTTTGGTGATTGGTTTTCAATTAACCACACATCTCAAAAATGGTCGATCTTAGACTGTACAAGACTACACTTCATTTAAACTCATATATATCATCCACATTCATCGTCTGAAGTAATCCTGACGGTAGTTCCGGAGGCTAAACAGAAAAAGAAAGAAAGAATTCGGCCTTATGCAGAGAGTAAAAATGTTAAGTGAATTAAAACTTTATGATTGTTTACTGGTTAAGCGAACGTTTTTAGGGCGTAAAAATCAGTGTGTTTCTAACTGCGAAATAGGGAGAGCGTTGGAAACGAAAAGTCGGTCTTCTTGCGGAAAACTATGCAAGAGTTAATTTATATTTTTTCAATCCATTCTTTTAAAAAAATCAATTATATTTTTATTATTTTAAATCGATATATATATATATATGAATCTTTTTATAACTTTTTAGTTATAACTTGTATTTAAAATAAAACTAAATTATAAAAAACCGCCCATATAAAAACAGCCGTTTGTATGAAATAAAAAAAGGAACTTGCATCTTAATAAAAAAATATGAAAAAATACAGGTAAACGTTGTTTTCCTGCAGATTATATTACCACCCAAACATGAGGTAAGGCTATTTGAAACATGCGTACATTTATATAAAATATATACAGTTAAACGATTTATTTAAAAAATTATTCTTAAAATTAATTTTTAAATTTAGTGAAATGTGCGTTAACAAACACTTTCTTAAAATATTATGAATAACAAAGTAGCATCAAATTATATATTTTTTCACTGTAATAATCTAATAAATACAATAAGCTAAAACAATGCGTATTGATAAAAATAATAAATGAAATAATAACAATAATAAAAGATGTTAACTGACTACTAGCTAGCACGAGTTAATGAGGGAAATGAATATTCATTAGACATTATTACATAACAAAGACCAATACTAAGCAGATACTTTTTTTTAACTTTCTAAGATTATTATTCAATTATTCGTAAAAAAAATCCATTTAAGTTAATCTAAAAAAACTTGAAACAACTAGAGAAATGTCAACTACAAATTTAAAAATCTCATAGAAACCGATCTATTTAGTAAAAAGTAACTTTACAACTTAAGTACATTAAATAGAATAACGTGTGAATCAATCTGAAAATTTCCTCCTATTTTCGTGTCATTTAAAATAAAAAATGTACTTTAATTATTTTAAAGAAAATTTTAGTAAGAAATTATATTGCGTATGTTAATAAACTATTAATTGGAGAGTGCAATAAATCTATTTAATATTTTATTGTTAATTTAAAACGAATTATTAAAAATGAAACTTATCGGCATAGATAAAGACAAAGGATGACTTGTACTTTAAGAAACATTGTCTTTTAAAAATATATTGGTATCTTTATTCTAGTAACATCTAACTGAATAAAAGAGATGTATATAAGGTGTTTCTTGATAGAATTGATTTGTTGGTTTACATTAAATTATTCGTCCCAAGTAATTTTTGTGCGACTGAACATCATAAATCATAAAAGATATCAGTCGGAGTTTCTTTATCTGAGAATGAAAAAAAAAATATAATAAAGAATGGGGCACGCAAAAGTATCACCGCCAGAATATTGAATATAACATTTACATCAGCAAGTTTTCTCAAAATATATTGGCAAAGAGAAGTTCTTAATATCGATATATATATATATATATATATATATATAAAAAAATACAGCTTAATATGGTTTTTAATATCGATCTTACATAAGTTAAAGTGGAGTTGTTGGGGTTACTTTTTCGTGGCCCACTCTGTACAACTGTCGCTGTGGTGAAAAGAGTAAAGGTTTGTACGGCTCTTTTTTTTCCTGTTTAGCCTCCGGTAACTACCGTTTAGATAATTCTTCAGAGGATGAATGAGGATGATATGTATGAGTGTAAATGAAGTGTAGTCTTGTACATTCTCAGTTCGACCATTCCTGAGATGTGTGGTTAATTGAAACCCAACCATCAAAGAACACCGGTATCCACGATCTAGTATTCAAATCCGTGTAAAAATAACTGGCTTTACTATGACTTGAACGCTGTAACTCTCGACTTCCAAATCAGCTGATTTGGGAAGACGCGTTAATCACTAGACCAACCCGATGGGTTAAGGTTTGTACGGCTAAATATTACCTGCATTACGGTCGGCTTGACATGCTGATATGCAACAATATAACTGGCTCAGTGACAATGGATCGATAAAACACCTTATCTTCACTTTCGCTAGTAACCCTGGCACGGTATGTTTGTTTTGTTATACTTAGAGATCACTACATCAGGTCATATATAATGATTACGGTTATGACTTTAAAGTTAGTATATTGTCGTGTGTTCGCGGCTCGATCTGGATATTGAGAGATTGGCAATTGAAAATGTTTGTACAATTACAATTTATTGGTTTAAAAACAAAAGCAAAACAAATAATAATGAAAATAGTAATAAAAATAGTAAACGACAGTCATAAAACATCTCACAATAATATTTAGAATGACAATAATGGCAACAGTAAACAATAATAATATTAAATAACAAATAATCATAAATGTCAATAATGTAATAAACAGAGATTACATACAAAAAAAAAAAAACAATTAAAGTCTGGTCAGGATTTATTCAGATAGGTAATGGAAAAGCAGAATTCAGCCCAAAAAACAAAAGACATTAGCATAACCGCTATTCTTAACATTTTTAACCACTAGTCTTGTATTAACAACAATAGATAAGAGAAGTATAAAATTCTTTCACTGCAAATACCTTTGCTGTTCTCAAATAAAACTACCCAACAATTTATGAATGGAATTTTGTACATTATCTATCTCTTTCACTTACAGAAACTCGTCGAACTATTTCTTGTTTTCATGTACCGGGATTACTTGTGACGTCACCTTAGTTGCATCGAACCTGCACTCGAAATTCGCTCATTCACGACATCCTCGCAGATCTCACATCTGCAGGCTCTCCTTGGGGAACTGACTTTTAACTGGTCTTACCCGGAGTATTTATACGCCTAGCCTCGTTACTTGTAGGACCGGACCCAACTCAAAGCGTGAGAACTATCGACCGAGCCCTTAGCCCTTTCGTTTTCATGCATTCCTAACCTTGGTCCGGTAACTATTCTCACGGAACGACATGTTTGGGTATGTCTCAGAAGGCAATATTACAAAAGACGATTGTTAAACGGACCTGTTACCTTTACTAAAAGGATTTCTTTTAGCCCCTTTCTGGATTTCTCCCATTATTATATTTTCTACTACTTTATTCTTAATTGGCAGGAATCCGTTACTCAGCTCTGCAATATCGGTCTTGTTACAATATATAAATATATATATATATATATATATATATATATATATATATATATATATATATATATATAATATCCTTATTAATCATGAAAAAATTGCATTTATTTATATTTGAATGTACTTTTCAAAGCTCCCTCTTCGTCTTACCACTCTCTCACTTCTACAATGTGATAAGAAGCGTAAGGATTTTAATCCTTTCTGAACAATCTAGAATATCTATTTGTGGATCTGATTATATTCCAAAAAGTTTGAATAAAAAAAAAGCTAAATTGAAAAAGCAAAATATTATTTTTTTTTTACATTCAAGTTATAAACAATAAAAACTCTTGTGCAGTTCTGCGCAAGAAGCCCGACCTTTAGTTTCCGACTCTCTCATTATTTCACAATCGCAAACGCACCGATTTCCAGAGTTCAATGCACTAAATACGTACGACTAACGAATAGATCGTACTACACACAAGAATTAAGTTTCAAATAACTCACCATTTTGACTCACTGAATAAGCACGTATGAAAAATACACCGATTATATCCGCTAAATTAAGCGTAACTGAACAACGACTCAACTAATCTTCATCACATTTTCACATACACAACTTCATATAGATTACTACAGCATATCTAAATTTCAAAGAAATTTTCCTTGTAGTTTTAGAGATTTTCGAGCCACAAAATTTTATACATGAATGATATTTTTGTAATCCTCATACCTCAAAACGTAAAGAAAATTCATTTTCAACCCCAGTCCCACCATGCGACCGAGAAAATACCTCAAATTGAGGTTACGTTGTCCGTTATTGACATTAAATTCAGCGTAATTCAGGAATGATTAAAAAATTCTATACATAGGCCTAGATATATATATAAGGAAATTAAATTTCAAGCGAATGCTATTTTCGTACACCTCGTACCTCAAAACGAATAGAAAATTCAATTCACCCCGCGATCGAAAGTAAAACCGTATTTTTCTTCGAAAAGACTGTAAAATATTAATAAAAAATTATATTGAAATGTAAGGATATTTTAATAAAATATTATTTGAAGCCGTAAAAACTCTACAATCAGGTAGACTTACATCTTATGTTCCTATTGTGTAGCGGTCATTAATAATCATTATTATATACATTTCTTTTGTTCCAGTTGACCCCATATATATATATATATATATATATATATGTTTGTGTATTTGTACGTTCAGTTAAGATTATTCACACAAGCTGACCGTGAATAAAAGAGATCCCGACACGAGGGCAAGCCCAGTACCCCCAATTAGGGTTAAGGACAATTTAAAAGGAATGTGTGCATATGAGTTTTAGTATGTATGTCTAGTCTATGTCTCAATATTTACGCCCACAACTACCAAGATACCTTTTCAGTATAACAATTTATTATACACACGCGCGCACGCAAACACACACACACATACAGTACAAGTAGTATAAGGGTACATGTAAAACACTTCTCTTGAGACCAAATATTAGAATATCTCCATCTAATATCTTCTTTCATCTCTCTCTAAGGTTAAATTTATCAAAACACAACCTAATTTTCAAAGGTAATGAAAATAAAATATTTATAATAAAACTGATTGACTATGTAGAACAATCAATCTTACCTTCCAAAATGAATCTTATCGACTATTTTAACTAACGTAATTTTTGTAAGTAACCTTACAGAGAATTTTAACTTGAATACATTAATTAATTAATTACATATGATGGGAAAAATCCAGTAACGATTTCGTTAGCGAGAACTCATTAAAAACTAAAGTTGTTTCTGTATTTTAGTTAACCTATATATTATATTATAATTATATGCTACTCTATATCTAGATCTAACATCCCCAGGGATGATCAGTCATTCCATCATCCATCATTCCATTCATGGAATTGATCAATTATTCCATCTTCTTGTTCGAATAACATTCTATCCTAGTCAAACTGAAATTTCTTAACTATTATTTTATTAAGTAACTACTTATCTTAACATCTCGAATTATCTGCTGGTAACATCTAAACAGATCCATTTAATATCTTCATCATTGACTTCAGATAAGTGAAATATTTGTTATCATAATACGTTCCATTATTCCTACACAAAATTAAGTACTTCAGAAAAAATATTTAAAAAAAAAATTAAAACATTTATCATAAAAAACACATCATAGAAAAAATAATTTTTTCGGAAATTTATTATAAATTAGTTGTAGTAAATCGTTTAGACTACTTCCTTAAATAATTAGTTCTCGTATAATAAAGATTAACGCCGAAATTAGAATGCCGACTACCAAACAAAAGATTATAATAAAAAAAACTAGGTAGAAATACAAAAAAATTATACACCAAGATATATTAAACAGATATCTTAAAGAAAATATTAATTCTAATCACCGATGCTGGAAAAATTAAATATACGAAAGGATTTACACTATAAAATTTTATTTAAACTATTAAAACTTTTTTCTGATATTATAATTTCAAAATTAGTACCTTTTTCCCAATGCGAATTATAAAGATGAAGAATTCAAAAAAATAATAATATGAAAACTTTCTTACGAGAAAACTTTTTAAATATAAATTAACCGGACGTGGAATAAAGGCAAAATAATATTACTTTATTGTCTGATTCTTAAAAAAAAAGTTAAAGTAATTGTCAGCGAAAGAGAATTACAGAAAAATTATAATCCACACATTTTCGAAAAAAAAAAATAGATCGTTACGCATTGTAAACTATAAAGTAGAATTAGCAGACATATAAATTTACACGCTTTTAGATTTGCCAAAAATTTAAAAAGACATAACTCATCATTATTGTTTCTTTCTTTCGGACTTATAAATTACAAAGATTTTTTTGGAATTTTTAGTAAAGACCAAGTGATAAATTATCTTTGAAAAGAACAATCTAAATTTTGTTAAAGCAGGCGAATATTCTTACGTCAGTATAATTATTATTATCGACAGCGGTATTACCGTGAGTGTAGAATAAATTATGACGACCTTTAAATGTTTAATAATTGAATTGTTTTCCTTCAGATAAAATGCGGAAAAATGTTTACGAATGTGTTTTTAAAGAATTAGTTTGACTGCGACTACAAGTTTCTAAATTTGACTTTTATGGAGGTATGACAAAGGAAATAAATATTTTGTAAAAAGAACATAAACAGGCTTTTAAGTTAATTTTTCATAAAGGTGAATGCTATGATTCTCTTTCGTAAAAACAAAAGGCATTACGGTAAAAACGAGTGCCTTATACTGGTTATATTTTAATACAATTTTAAAATATTAAAATGGGTTTTTTTGATAGTGGTTTTATTAACTATCGTAGCAGTTATCTCTATTTGATTGATATTTATTAACTGTAGTTAGGATTGTATTGCACAGGAAAAACCACGCATGCTATTATTTTTATTATCGAAAGCGGGTGTTGATAAGAAATTTATTAGTAGTAATACATTTTCTTAGCACCATTAAAACATAATTTTATCACCATCTAACTTATTTATATAGAATATTAAACTTAGTCATAGTTTGCAGTTCTTATTACTCAAAATTATAATGTTCATTGTCAATTTTTATTTACTGTTGGAGATCTAGTGAAAAAACAATTTTTAAAGATTTATTTCTTTTAAGATAATCTATATTGCTTATATGGTTTTCTTCGCGTATAAGTAATTTTATAACTTTATAAAAGTGTATTTCAACTCTATTATATTTTTAAAATAGAATTACTACAAAATCAAACGATAATCTGAAGATTTGCAGACTGTGACAAATGATAATTTAGTTTTTTCATTTGATTTTTTAATAATCATTTTAGTCTTTCGTACATTTTATTATTATACAAACAATAATTCACAGACGTGATACTGTAGAGTAATTCCCTGTAATTAATTCTGATTAGTTTTTTTATCCTATACCCTGATTGGCTTGCGCCATGCGACGTCTAGCAGCCCAGTATACTTCACCCTCACTCTTTGCTGTGGTTCTAACGTCCCGTAATTCAGAACAGATCGATAGATACAGAGCTGTCGTAGACCCTTGTCGACACAGTGGGCATGTTCCTGATTCGGCGACTCCAATGCAATAGAGGTGGCTCTGGAGATAATCGTACCCCCTTTTCATTCGAAACTGTGCAAAGGCCTCACCCCTTGGAAGATTTACTGGGACTCGTCCCTTTTCGTCAAGTAATGATACCCTTGCTTTTCCTTTAACTCTAGTCGTCACTTTTGCTCCAACTCTCCCACGATTGATGATTTGATTTGAAGTTTTTTGCCGTCACAAAAGGTATTGGCTTATCAGGCTATTCCTTTCCGGCACCTTCTTTTAATTGGTCAGCTTTTTCACTGCCCGATAACCCACAGTGTGCCGGTATTCACTGTAAAACGACTTGTATGCCTTCTAAAATCAACCGCTCAATCTATTCCTGACACATATTAACTTGATTTGTGGAAGAGCAGGGAACAATAGAAACGTCAATTATGGCAGCTTGCGAATCAATCAGTATAACGACTTCCTGCGGTTTGATCTTTTTTAATGGATTCCAAGGCGGGAAAAACTGCTCTGGCGTAGCGGCAAAGTTGCTGGCTAGCTTCTCCGCAGGCTCTGGATAACTGGAAAGCTTCTGCATAAACTCCAGCCCCTCAATATTTTTTTTACTTTCTTTACAACTCTTTACAGAACCGTCTGTAACACATGTAACCATAGGGGTGTGGGTTACCGTTCTCTTATAGTTTCAAGCGCAAGATTCTTTAGCTCAGACCTTGAACAGCTTTGTTTGTTTATCGGCTACAGGAATTCTGATTAGTAACTTTTCATAAGTCTTAGTAATAGGAAGATCCGTTAAAAAAAAACTGAAAACTAAAAATTATACGTATTTATTTAATGATTACACAAAATTCATTAAATCTACAGCTAATTAAATTTAATCTTATTTTTTAGGACTCTATATTTGATGAAGAAAGGGATTTTATAAAAGTGGTAAACAAATCCGGTTTCATCGACAAGACTCTTCTAATTAAAACCATACTTCAAACTGGGCCATCAAAAAATTACAGCACTTAGAAAATTCGGCAAAAGTACGAATTTTAATATGTAAAATAGATTTTTATCTCTACAATCAAAAAATTATGAAAACCTTCTTAAAACATTTAAAAACTCTGAGAATTTATGAGAATAATACCATTTTTAAAAAAGAAGGTTGCGTCACGTCGGGTTTTATATCTGGATTTTAAAATCGGTATAACAGTTACAAATATGCAACTAAAGTTATAGATTTCAATACATAACCCTTTTAATGAATACAGCTATCTTCAATTTAATCAAAATTTAGCTGGTGGTAAGAAATTCTATAAAATGTGGTGGTGCGGAAGACGTAATTTCAAACAGATGATAATAGAGAGGAATATAAGATTGATGACGCCGAATTAGCACGAATGTTACAACACTTTAAGAGCATAGTCGTACTCATCGACGAATACAACACCGGAATTAATAACGCATTATTTGATATAAAACGCAATTAAAAAATTCTGGTTATAGTGGACTTAACAACAGACATGCTTACAACGTTATTAAAAATAAAAATTTAATTTAGTGGTAGTTACAGGTCATAGATCTCATGCACCGTATTATCGGACAATATTGTTGAACGGTTCAGGATTCTAGAGGTTTATGTTTCTTGTTAGGTTTTACGGGATAACAGAGGATGAAATCATAAAACTACTTCATAAAGATGTATAAATTAAAATCCAGAAGAGGTGTAGCAAAAAAAAAAATATATATATATAATGGTATATTTCTAAAAGAGGAAGACATATATAATATATATCCATTTTTAAAGTGTTTCCATAGAGGGACGTAACTGAATATACTTAAATTATTTTTAATATGTTAAAGTATCCAGAAATGCAACTTGTGTTGTTATTGGATAGTAAAAGTGTAAATACAACAGTGTAATAAATCACTATGAGAATGAGCTTATTAGATTTGAAAGATGTGTATTCAACAATAGATAAATATTAAACAACACGACTGCCAAAAAAACATAGCTCTTAATGTAGGATAATCAAACAGTGTGCGAGTAACAATTTTTTATATAGTATTTTTATACAAAATAATTTTTTTTCAATATTTTTAAATTTATTTAAAAATATATACATATATATATATATATATATATATAGTCTATAACTCCCATTAATGTAAGGATTCCAACGTGGGGTCATACAACTAAATCGGTTTAGCCATTGAGGTAAACCGATTTGAGAGTTCTAATGTTGAAATCCTAGTAAAGGTAGTAGTTACTTTTATACGGGTTTGAATTCTACATAGTAGATAAGTGTTCTTTGGTAGTTGGGTTTCAATTAACAACACATTTCAGGAATGGTCGACCTGAGATTGTACAAGACTACACTTCATTTACACTCATACATATCATACTCATTCATCCTCTGAAGTAATACCTTACGATGGTTCCGGAGGTTAAACAAGAAAAGAAAAAGCCGTTGAGCTGCTGCAGTGGAAATATCATACATATGTACAAACACCCTAAATACTTTACACTTCTTTTTGGGCGGTTGTGTAAAAAGTATAAAACCGTACAAATAAAAATCATGTTATCATGGAAAGTATTTATTTATTGACAAAATGAAATGAGTATCACCTTTATATTTTTCATTACAAGTAATAGTGTTACCTTAGACATCAACTCTTAAAGAATGCAACTATAAGTAGTGCTTCTTGTACCATAGACGTTTTCACATATATCAGCTATAAGAAAGATGAAACATGTAATGTAAAATAATAAATGACAAACCCCTTTCTATTGAACTATTATACTCCCTGGTCTCTTTTCTTTTTCTTTAACTTTATTATCAAAACATGATTTTGAAGAATAAGTATTTCTGGTACTTTGCACTACACCATTTATATTATACAGAGCGTTTCATAATGTTCTTCGGAGTTTCAAAAATTCATTAACAAAAAACTATTTCACTCATAAAAATAAAACAAGTACTGTACGAAAGAGTACTTCAAATACTTTTTTCCACATATACTAGGCAGTTAGTAAACCATTTGCTCGCTAGGTGTCAACAGTAGAGAAAATGGCTGCCACGGGAAGCGAGAAGTCGTTTTGTGTGTTAGAATTTCACTTGTCAAAGTCAGTAATTTCTGTGCAACGTGCGTTTCGATTGAAATTTCATAAGGAGCCACCAAGTGACATTTCAATTCGTGCATGGTATAAACAGTTCAGTGAAACTGGTTGTTTGTGCAAGCAAAAATCAACTGGTCGTCCATCAACCTCAGAAGTCAATGTCGAACGTGTGTGTGCAGCCGGTCAAAATCGACTGCGGCTGTAGGCAGAGAATTAGGAATTCCGAAAACAACAGTGTGGAGAGTTCTCCGATAACGTTTATTATGCAAACCGTACCATCTTCAATTAATCCAGCGTCTTTGTGATGGAGATAAAACACGTAGACTCGATTTTTGTTTACAGTTACAGGAAAAGATGTTGTCAGATGAAGGTTTTCTAAACAAGATAATTTTCAGCGATGAAGCTAATTTCCATATTAGCGGCAAAGTAAACCGTCATAACGTGGGAGTTTGGGGAACTGAAAACCCACACGCTTATGTGGAACACATTCAGGATTCTCCGAAAGTAAACGTTTTTTGTGCGATCTCTCGTGAGGCAGTGTATGGGCCGTTCTTTTTTATGGAAACGACAGTAACCGGCATGATATACCTAAATATGTTACAATTATGGCTTATGCCTCAGCTACTCAACTTCATTTTCCAGCAAGATGGTTGTCCTGCCCATTTTCATAACGAGGTTCTTCAGTACCTTAACACATTACCTCGGCGATGGATAGGACGTGCGTCTGAAGAAGACCAACACATTATGCTGTGGCCAACAAGATCACCAGACCTCACGCTATGTGATTTCTTTCTCTGGGGTTACGTGAAAGATACGGTGTTTATCCCACCAATGCCGCAAGATATCGCTGAGCTAATGGATCGCATAATCAATGCAATCAACACTATCGAAAATGACATGTTAGAACGAGTTTGGCAGGAGCTAGACTTTCGTGTTGATGTGTACCGTGTCACCAGAGGACCACATATTGAACATTTATAGATTTTAACAAAAACTGTTTGAGTCCCTGCATCACCTTGTACAACTTTCATTTACGTAAGTGAAATAATTTTTTTGTACTGAATTTTTGTTAACTCCTAAGAACATTATGAAACGCCCTGTATAATTCATAAGCATATATATGAATATACACACACAAGAGTATATCAGCTAATGTGCATCTGACTGTAAACCACAGGACACATATTTTAAGTATATCTAAACATTAGGAAAAGTTGATAGAAAAAAAGGAAAGATCTACCCACAGAGGTACCATAAAATAAAACTACCAAATCCAAATAAATAAGTGCATCTAAGCCCTTCCAGTTAGTGAGTTTGGATCCGATTATTATGAAAGTCTCCAGATATCTGCAGCAATATAGATTTGGGATCTGCAGGTGTGTACCCTTGTTTGAATATACAAGTAGTTTGTTACATCAGCAGATTGCCAGACCAGAATATGTTGTCAATTAGAACCAAACTATAGACGGAAGCTAAGAGACAGCATCACGAAGCCATTTCAGTTTAAATATAATTGATTTGGCCAAGTGAATTGTTCAGATAGGAATTGTTAGATTGAATTCTTCCACACAGAAAGGGAATTGTTAATCCTCTGTACACTTGGACATACAAGTAGGGTTGATCATCTCCTATAATTTTAAAGGTTTTTATGCTTACACTAACAATGGAACCATAGAAACAGTTTTGCAATAAATGTCTCAAATGTATACTGAAAAAATTTATTTCGTCCAATTATTAAAAAACCCACAAGAGAACAGACTGAGACTTCCTTCTGTCTCCCCAGAACTGTGTGGTGTATAAAAAATTCAAACTAAACTATATACTATTCAACCAGATCACCTTTAGAGGAGGCACTAGATCCCTTAACTTTTTAGATAATAAAATTTCAGAGGAGCT
Source organism: Lycorma delicatula (assembly GCF_047948215.1). Classification (NCBI taxonomy): domain Eukaryota; kingdom Metazoa; phylum Arthropoda; class Insecta; order Hemiptera; family Fulgoridae; genus Lycorma; species Lycorma delicatula. Next base: position 56,540,923 of record NC_134463.1, read on the forward strand.
TACTGAAAAATAATAAAACTCTGCATCTTTCATAAATAAAAAAAATTATTACAATAAAGTTTGAATACGTAACAAAATATTAAATTTGTACCCTTATTGAGATTTTAAATGATAAAATGACTTAAGAAATTATTACTTTCTCTAAGTTCAATCAGGGAGACGATTTTGTCAGTTATAAAAAAATACTCAAACTTTCGTTAGAAAAAATATATTACGGTACATTCTAGTAATTTATTAAATTTCATGAATAAAACATCTGAAAAATTACTGGTTACAAATCTTGTATCTGCTACTACAAGAATAGCATTAACCTTTTGATCGTACTTTTCCAGAAGATTTAAAGAAACAAAGTATCTAACATGATACAAATGAATGTAATCAGACATTAAACTTCATATTATAAATCTAAAGCTTACGTTCTAATTTTGTTAGACTAGAAATAAAATTATATGTTTCTTAAAGAGACAATTTTTATATTCTTTAAAATTGTAATGGTAAAATGTATAAAGTGTGTAGAATAACACATAACTAATTGTAAAAGTGGATTAAAATGAAAAAGAAAATACTTGATAAAACAATACGTAAGCAAAAGTACATAAAACAGTAAAACCAAAAAAAAAACAACAAAAAAAACGATGGGTATGACACACACAAACTAAACAAAAAATTGTTTTCTGGAAAATTTACAACATATGAATGTAACAAATGGAAATACAATTACATTTATCACTTAAAGGAAATAAAAAACATTTTCAAGTATACAAAATAAGCAAATTGCAGAATCTTTAGCAACAAATTTAAATCCCTTATGCTTGAAAAATATGCGAAATAAAAAATAGCAAAAATTATAATTAATGAACATATAAAATTTGAAACTAATGATTGGGATTAGGAAAATAATAGTTCATTTAAATTACTCAAGTTGTATTTAAAATGTATTTTCAGATTATAATACCAAAAACAATAGTTTCATTATCTGCTGTAGATTGTAATAGAAACAGAATAGTTAATTTTATATTAATTAATATAGATATCAGTCAAATTCCATCTAATATTTTTAATTTAATTCTACAATAAAAAATTATGATAAACCGGAGATATCTGAAAGAACTAAACACGAAGGAAAACCAAAGGAATAAATAACAAAAATAATTTTAGAAATAACAAATTTAGGTTGTTTAAGTTTGGGCAATATTTTTTCTGACCTTTGGTAATTTAGTAAACATTTTTGTAATTTTAGCACCCATAGATAAACCAGGCACAATACTAGAATCTGTAATAGTTTTACAATCTTCTACATGTTAACACATTATCTTACTTTATATAATTCATGGATTTGTATTACTTTACCATTATTTGTATATATTTTTTCAATAATAAATCACTTATTATTCATCCAAGTTTGATGGGTTTTGTTTTCTTGTTACCACCGTAACTGTTATAAAAGAGACCTTGCAACACCCACAGGCTATGTGTACAATATGCAGTAAAGCATAACATAACAACAAAACATAATGCTCTTAAGCAACAAGTGGGCTTAGCCCCATTGTGTCAGGTTCTGTTATATTATGTTTTATCATATATGTTGAATAGCTGCGTATTGTAACATTAATATTCATAAATAATTATGGATAGCTTTATCAAAATATTAATTCAAAAAAATCACACGAAATAATTTTTTAAATAATTAAGTATTCTGTTGGTCTTTGATTTAAATGTGTATTAAGTAAAATAGTTCTTTAAAAATAACTATTATTCTTTACAAGCAAAAAGGAAAGCGTATATTTGTTCTTGTTTTATTGACGATAAAAAAATAAACTTACAAATAAACAAATTTTTTTTTGTCTTCAATCATTTGACTAGTTTGATGCAGTTCTCAAAGATTCCCTATCTAGTACCAGTCATTTCATTTCGGTATACCCCCTACATCCTACATCCCTAACAATTTGTTTTACATATTCCAAATGTTGCCTGCTTGCACAATTTTTCCTATCTACCTGTCCCTCCAATATCAAAGCAATTATTCCAGGATGTCTTAATATGTGGCCTGTAAGTCTGTCTCTTCTTTTAACTATATTTTTTCAAATGCTTCTTTCTTCATCAATTTGCTGCAACACTTCTTCATTTGTCACTATCCACCCATTTGTTTTTTAATATTCTCCTATAGAACCACATTTCAAAAGCTTCTAATTTTTTCTTCTCAGGTACTCCAATCATACAAGTTTCACTTACATATAAAGCTACACTCCAAACATACACTTTCAAAAATGTTTTCCTGACATTTAAATTAATTTTCGATGTAAGCAAATTATATTTCCGTCTGAAACCTCATTTCGCCTGTGCTATTCAGGCATTTTATATCGCTCCTGATTTGTCCATCTTTGGTAATTCTACTTTCAAAATAACAAAATTCTTCCATAATTTTTTCTTTTCCTATTTTCTCTGGAAACAACAGGTTGACATCCAATTACAATTTTATAATGATACGGATTTTACAGTATATGGAAATATACTTATCCAACCACAATTGAAACCCAGAACATTCTGAATGAGAAGAGATATTATCACTATATGATCAGTGAGTGACAAAATAGCAGACATTAAGGATACAGTGGAATGTCAATTATCTAGACTGGCCTTTGAGAATCCAGATGATCAGAAGTCTGGATTGTTGTAAAATTAAAAAAGGTTTTTTATCATGTATACTGGTCGATATAATCCTAATGTTTAATGGATATGGCAATTAATAAAATGATAGAAATAAAAAAGTAATGTATTTCAGTAAAATTATAATGATGCTCAGAACATATGTACAATTCAACGAAAAACAGTTACAGTAAAACGTTACAAAAAATTCAATGACTAGAAATTTGTTAATAAAAGAATCAGAATTCACAACAAAAAAAATATCAGAAGATTATTGAAATTTACTACCCTAAATTTAAAATGCAATTAAAAACCTCGTTAAAAAAAAATAGAAAAAATATATTTAAGAGAAATTGAGTTAAATTATTGTTATAAAAAATATAATTCTTAAAATTACAAAAAATCAAAAAAGTTACAGTACACCAATTTTAACAGAATAAAACTTAGTGAAAGTCAATAACCACAACATACCTTAAAAAACACTGCTTTTCTTTAAAAAAAAATCTGTAATCTACACTTATTTTAATGTTGACTTTCATTTATGAGCTGTAAAATCATGCAACTCTTTTAAACAAAAAATCTGTGTAGAGTAGCATTCATTATGTTACTCCAACCATTCCATAACAATAAGACAAACATTCATGAGCTTTTACTTATGATGGCCCAGGATATAAGTCTATGCCTTCTTCTTCAGCTGCCAGCTGACCATCTCATATGGCATGCACTATCTCAACATCGCTCAAAATTTGGTACCCTGAATCGTTATCAATGATGATCCATTCATTGAGATGCTCAAAGACACAGTACAGTAATATAATATTTATAAGATTTTTGTCCTGTTTAATTCTTTTTGGTGATGACTGTGTAAGTTTTTTTAAAGTTGTTCTAATTATTTATTTTTTGTGTCTGTACAGCCTGATATCTCATCTGTAAACTTCCTTAGATTTTTGACATCTTCACAATGCATTTCATCAGCGTTGCAAGGCATTGTTTTAATTAAAACATTACTCTACAGTCTTGTCAATGTCACACTTTTGATAGAATTTCATACTTCAATCACCATATAAGAGTGGTCTTTCAAATTAATGTGTTTGATTATCTTAATTGTACTACTTACATCTTCATAAATAGTCAAAACAATTATTTTCATCAATTCTTTGCAGTAAATATGTTTCAAGGAAACGATAACCACTTGTTCTATTGGTTATAAAATAGGGGTAACATTTGGAGGTAGAAACAGAACTTTGAATTTTCTGTTCTCTAACAGCCTGCTGAAGGATGAGTAAGTGTATTGTGTAACATCAAAAGAATGTTCCCATTTTTAGCCATAATCTGCAGGTAATTTTTAACTTCCAGTATGGAATAATTATTATCGTACCAATCTGCAAATATGTTACAAGTCATCCACGCTTTCTTTTGGTGTTTGTAAATAAATGGAAGATTTCAGACACCATAAAAAGCATGTAGTTTTTTGGCAGAACATAAGATTTAATTTTAGAATATAAGACTTATGCATCAACTACTTTTATTTTTGATAACAGTGAAGTACTAATAAAACCTGAGCCTGAGATATAAAATATCAACTACTGTGCTGTTAACTGGAATAGTTTATTTTGAGATAATAACATCACATATTTTATGAGAATTTTTAAATAAATATGTACACATTTTAAATCATAACATTTTCGGTCATTAGATAAACCTTGTATTTACTAAATATATGACTGACTATATTATACAGAAGGAGAAAATTTTCTGAGAGTTAATTGAAAGTGATATTACTCCACTGTACCCTTGTAAAATATTGGTTTTACTTTTTTAGTGTGGGATTGCAGATATTAGACAAAATAGACTATGAAAACAGCTGAATATTAACTTTCCAAAAGTTTTTTTATTGTAAAGGAGTCTATCAAGCCTATCCTTCTCATTTTAATGATGAACATCTAAAGCTGAGGATCAATTTTTGAATAAAAGCAAATCTAAATATCTTTTTAAAAGTATTAGAAATGATCTAGTTTCTTGCTGACTAAGTTTAATATTTTAATTTTCTACATAACTTAATAAAACATCTAGATTTTAATTTCAAAATGTAACACTATCAGTCACCATTATTCTTCAATAAACAGATTGCAGATAATATTTAACAAATTTTATTATCAATTAAACTTGTTCAATACTTATATAGATTATTTATTGTGCATGGATGCTATAGCGTTGTGAGAATATTATTTGTATTGTAATCTACACATTCCATAGATATAATCATATACTGAATTTATAAATCATACATGTATATTTTTTATCAATTTACTTGTTTAAAAGAAACTGTTTTGGAGTTCTCAGTGTGCTTCTACTGAATTCTAATCATAAATTGACAAGTAAATAAATAAAAATAATGGTCACATTGAATTTTTAATTTTTTTTTCAAGAATTTTTATAAATGGATGTTAAAGCTATTTTAAGAGCTTCTACGGTATAAACTACTTTAATGAACATAATCTTTACTTTTTTATGTTTTACACAGAGGAACATTCCAGTCTTTGGATGAATTATAATTTCTGAAAGTAATTAAATGTAAATAAATGCAGATCGGGTATTATTTTTTAATTATTATGAAGTTTTTCCGTCTCTTTAATTTGCAGTCTAATAAAAAAAAGTCTGGCTCCATAAATTATTTATTAACAATAAAATACAATTATCATTCAGTTGCCCTTTTCACGAAACAACTCTTAAAGTATCATATTGCGACCGATAATATGTACAAATAATGTAGGTGTAAAAACAAGGTTATAAAGTTTACATAACATCGGTACATTTTAATATTAAGTTACGGTAAATGGATTGCAAACTTTTTTAAGAGGTTAATCCAAAGACCAAGAACAACAACAATAACAACTAGCAACCAAGCAAGCAATAACAATCTTTGACCAGATTGAATGTCCGCCATCATCATATCAGAATGAGGTCAACCAATAAAACATATTATAAGAAGCAAAAGTAACCTAGGCTTCATTATAGTAGAGTAAAGTTCTGTACTTTCACTGTTACTGCAACAGTCATGTGCTTAACTATATCACGGTAACTTAAGATAAGTTGTGACAGTAACTAAAGTGGACTCTGACCTTTAACCTAAACTGTTTCAAATTAGTCAGATTTATTTGATTGTAATTCTTTAATCGAAGCTTATTTCACTTTAATTATAATATTAATATAGTATTCTAATCACAAATTATTAAATTACGAATTAATATTGTATAATTATTGATTTATACCATTCTTTTCATAAATTTACTGAACATTTACTTTACAATTTTTTACAAAAACTTATATTTAACTATTTGTCTAGAAAGCATGCAAATATTAATATTTTACTATTCCTGTTGTTCCAATTACAACTGTTATAAATCATGAGTCACCACTACTTCACTTACCTCTGTAATAAAGCAATTCTGCATTTCACCCAGAAGTTTCTGGCTTCAAATCTCAGTTAGATTTATTGGTAGTTTTCATATAATATAAACCTCATCTTATTTTTTAACAATTAAAAATAGGTGTTTTGTCATTTTGAGTTCAATCTATTATTGTAGACAAAAATAAATTTGTAGTATCCTGTGGCACAGTTCTGTCATGAAAGTCTCTTACTATATTTTAAAAAACGCAAAAATGAAAAATTTGTAATTTTCCCTCCACGTTGGAAAATTTGCACAAACTTTTAGTATGAAGAATGCCCTATATATACAGATACACATATATGAACCCAGTTAGAGCAAAATTGGTTTATTCAGTCTAATGATATTTAGTAAAAATTTTATGTAGACACCACATGGACTTCCTTGTACGCCTATTAAATTACATATACATTTTTTTCTGCACTTCATTTAAACTTATTTCATATGAATGTGAGATATGATTTTTCAATTCTTTAATAAAGTGGACAGTTACACAAATAAATGGCCTAAAAATTTCCTTAGCATTATATATTAGTTTATTTATTAATTTTATTTCACATCGCTCAAGTAGATATTTGGTGTGAGTGAGAATGTGTAGGATCCGTAACCACGAACATATCGGTTCAAATTCTACTTCATATACATATATTTTTTTAAAACCTTTTTTTCTTTAATTTAAATATAATGATCTATCAATAATTATTAACCTCTAATTGTAAAAAGTTTTGAATTAAAATGAAAACTAAATTCTATTTTACTAATAACTTCTGATTTTTTCATATTTTGTTTTTGGTATTGTTATTATTGAATTATTATTTATTGTTAATTTTTTTACTATCAGAAGTTAATAATTATTAATAAATCAGTATATTTAAATTAAAAAAAAAAAAAAAAGTTAAAAAAAAATCTACATGAAGTTGGATTTGATCCGATGTGCATTCCTCCTTGTAAGATCCAAATATTTCATTAATTAAAACTTTATTTGGTTATGACTCTGGAACCAATGAAAATATGCACCACTTATGATATATCGTTGAAAAGTTCCCAATGAGGGCTTATTACAGCAGTTAAAGAAAAGCCCAAAATCCAGATTTTTCAAAATTGAAACCCCGCTTTAATTAGAGGTCTGACTGTACACACATTTTTGGTTCAGTCGATTGTAATCAAAAGGGGAAATGCACACCTAGATGTTAGAACAATCCTAAATACAAAATTTCAACATTCTTCAGCTAATAATTTTTGAGTTATGCAAGATACATATATATGTACAGATGTCATGATGGATTCAGGGCAAACTAGTCAAAACCGAAACTAGTCAAAATGGATTCAGGGCAGTCAAAATGGATATTTCCGTTGAAATCTGAAAACCAAAATTTTTCGCAATTACAATACTTCCTTTACTTCAGGAATTGAATACAAGGAAGTAAAATGCAGTGCAATGCAAAATTACAAATTATACAAACATACATCCATCTGAAAAAATGTTTGTTCTTTTTTTTTCGACTTCTTATGGTGTGAAAAATTGAGATTATATTTAAAACCCATTGGGTGATATTTGACTGATCACAATAGTTACAGTTATATAAATATATACCCTGCAACTGATGATGCAGGATCCTGTGAAAATCGATTCTTGGAATTAAGGACTTAAGAATATGTTTTCACATTGTACCTGTACAAATATATAAACATTCTAAATCCTATATACAGTCTATAAGATTAACAGCAAATAAAAAGTATACAAAGTTACATTTTAAAAACTAAAGAGAAGTGAACATTTTTTTCATAAGTGAGAACTTGTTATCATCAAGATTCATTCATTTTCCTAAACTCTAGACAAAACTGTATATTTTTAAATATTTTCAAAGAATAAAATAGCAATGTAAAATAACAGAACATTTTAATGAGTGATAAGGAATGTAACCAAGTGAAGGGAATGGAAAGAGAAAAGAAATTGAAATTACCTGTAGAAAAAGGGAAGGGATGAGTATGTAAACTTTAAACATTACAAAAGATTTGTCTTTAAATGTTTGAAATATAATTTTCTAAATAATGAAATTTTTCAAAAATTAAATATACTCAACTGATCATGTACAGATGTAGTGGAAGATTTGCAATATTTGAAAAAATATATTTGTAGAAAGAAAAATGAAGTAGACAGCTTTTGTACATACAAATATATAAATTCATATGAATTAAAAAAAAAAAGCTGACAAAACAGTTGTAGAACTTTCCCATCCTTGCTGTACAGCCTCACCTCCTTGACCTTTTAAGTTGAAAATTTCAGATAAATATCAATACCCCATATATAGAGGTAATCTGACAAATTTTGGTCAAAATCAGTCCATTAGTTCTGGATATAAGAAGTGAGAGACCGAATATGCACATGTACATACAAACATCTGGAAAATTTCCAACTGGTTTTTTGGGCTCCTTAGGTGTCAAAATATCAAAATCCAGTGAAAACCACATATGCCCAAACTGGACTGATTGCAATACCTTCCCTCCTAAAACTGTAGCTCTGCTGTAGCGCTAGATGGAAAAGTAAAAAGATTACAACATTCACCACATTTGAAACTGGTGATGTTTCATTCAGAAAGGTAGTCAATGATTTTTCAATAAATTGTTATAAATCTGATCCACAAAATCTTTTCCATCATTTCATCATTATATTAAAAAAATTGAAATACGGATACAATCATCAGCATAAATAAAGCAATGATACAAAAACAAGTGGTACTCATTCAGAAAACAATCACTGCATACATTTTTCTTATATGTACTAAATTATAATTAAGACAAAAGTTGCTTATTTATATATACTCACCCATGTATATGGAGGTGCACATGCATATGATGTTGCTGTGTATTACATATACAAAGCAATGTAAGATGTTTTAACCGAGATTTTACCATGGTTTCCCTTGGTAAACAAGTTTAATGCCAGAAAAACATATTTTCTTTCAGTGGATTTTGATAACTGTTTCTTTAATTGCGAGGTAATTTAATCTATTTTATTGTAATCTATTTTATTTTATCTTAGTGTCCTGATGTATTGTGTCTTCAATTACTATATCAAGTGAGTGATCAATCTCTGATACATGAATTTCTCACTCAACATTTTTTCCTTTACAGCTAAGGTAATGTACTAAGGTCTGGAAATTAGTCCACTGGAGCTCATTCATACATGAAAACTACTGTAAATTTGCATTGTACTAATATTGAACTGATTGGCAACTGAAGGGTAACCATCATAATTTTTTTGGGATCAGACTGAATAACAGGAATGTAAAAAAGTGATTTACCTTTTTTTTTTTTTTACAGATATATCATTAACTTGTTTTTCTTCAAAACATTGAATGTAATTTTCTGTTTATTACTTACATTATTTTAAGAGTTAAGTTATTTTTTAAGGAGTTTTTATTGAACTTTTTTTAAATGAATTTGTTCTAAATTAAATTTTTCATGGGCTTTATACGAGTAAATATATATATATTTTGATGTAACTGATAATTAATTTTCTACAAAGACAGAAAAATTATAAAATTTCATATATTTTTAGGTACTCTTTTTTTGAGTTGTTATATATTAATTTTTACTTTAACAGGTGATACAATCATTTTTTGAGAAAATTTTGGGGAGTATTTTGTTTGATGTTTTTAAAATTCTAATTTTAGGATCAGTATACATAAATAAGCAACTTTTTCCCTTAATTATTTAGTAAATAAAATTAATTATTTAATCTAGTGCATAAAAGAAAAGTATTTGTAGTGATTGTTTTGCATCACTACTTTATGCTGATAGTTGTATTTACTGTTTCAATTATTTTTTATACTTCATTGGCTTGTCTATTAATTTTTAAATGTCTCATTCCCAGTTTTTATTACTTTCAAAGAGATAAAAAATGTGCATTTGGCTGTTTGAAGAATGAGAAACAGGTAATTTAGAAATAAATGAAACTAAATCCAATTTTATAAGCTCTAAAAAGTATATATAACAGAAAGTAAGTGAAATCCTTGATATGTAATCTTTGCTATAAGAAGATTAATATTTAGATTTGGTAATGTAATATTCAGCACCGTTTTGGATTGAATCATTATTTAAAAAATATTTAGTAAGTTCTAAAATTACAGAATGAAATCATTACGTATGTAATAGGGACTAAGGAAATATTAAAACTTAGGATAAATCTTTTTGATTACTAAATCTGCGATTAATTAATATTCCTTCATTATTTAATTATAAAGAAATAATCAATTATATAATATATTTTAAAGATCAATAATGATATATGAACGTAACTACTGTAATGGAACAAGTACATTATTTGTGAAGATAAATAGAAAAAACTTATCTGACAATCAATAATAATCTTGTTCTACTAATGCAAGCCACTTTTGCACAGTCAATGTTCATGCAGAGGTTACTCATATTAGAAGTTTTGATTAGACATACATATTTCAATAAACAAAGAGCAGTCAAATCTTTTTAACTGGAAAGTTTTTTATTCCATGAAGAAGTCCTTCACTCCATAACAGATGAAATTTAGAATTAGGTTATGTTTACTTTCTGAATCACTCTATATTCTATACAGCATCATCTGAAGATGATAAAAAAAATCTCTAATTAAATAACTATTTAGTAACATGCAAATGTAACAGTCCAATTTGTCAGAGACAGCATCATATCTGCCCTTCTTGATCCAAAAACCTGCTGATTTCTTTATCAATTGGAAATACTGCAAATACAATTATAATAATTCAAATCATAGATATTATCTCTTCGATTACATCATTGTCGTATTCAAAAAATGACTAAAATATATATTTTTACATTACTGAAGCATTCAATAAAACTATATCCAGACCCATTGTTACATTTAATGTACTGCTATCTTGTTCATTATTACAACATATAATTACATTTTTGTTTGTATAAATATCACTGCCTCTATGAATCATGAGACCATATCATTGATGACAGAGTTTATAGGCTTTTAGAAGCCAATAGACATACCATAGTTGCTTCAATAAAAGACTAGTATAAGTAGTGGAAAGCTCATACTGAAGAATAGTGCCTGAAAGGGAACATCAGTCCTTTGACTAATTATTGGAGACAACTGATGGTTTTTATGGGATTACTCAACTATGTAACTGTTCTTTGTATATACGTTTGGCTAAGCTAGCTCACATCAGATTTAAACACAGTAAGACAAAAGTACTGTAACCCCAGAAACACTTAACCTGTTTTAAATAGTACTGCAAAACTTTCAGGACATTTTATGGATGGAATTTAGGCCCCAGCAGAAACAACAGCTTTGAATTCCTTGTGATTGCCTAATACTTCCAAATAGCTGTCAATTCATGAGCACCTCCTTCTTTAATATAACATTTTTACATACAATATGACATAAATATATTTAACTGAAACAATAAACAAATTAGAAATTATGATTAAAGATCTAATCAAAATGATTATTACCAATTACTGAAGTAGTCAGAATGGTGACGTCTAGATCAGTTGATTGCAGGTTTGTTTCTTAACATTCTGGCATTTTTCAGGATTCATTTCATCTTCTTTTTTAAAAATATTGTGGAATATCCAAGGCATTAACACTAAAATTAGAAAAAAAAAATATGTACATAAATTAAATTTAAAAAATGACAGATCTCAACAGCTAAAGTTGATTGGTTAGGGTTGTTTTAGTTTTAAAAATGTTAGGCAACATACATTTCCTATCATTAATAATATTTTAACTCTTTCATTTACACTATTTTTAACGTTTTTAACTATTTCATTTACAGTTCTTATAAATAACAACTAGGAAATCACAATTTTCATGTGTTATCAATCTAAGATAATATATTTTATTAATCAAAGGTAAGTTATATGTTAGAGTCTGTACAAATTTGCTTAATTTTACTGCTCTCATGTAACTGCAGCAATGATGATAACTACTACGCTCATTCATCTGTTTTCTTCTAATCTGCTGGAACATGACCAATCAGACTTCATAACCTGTCAGGATATCAGCAGTATCCTTCATTTGCACCGATGGATAAGGAAGCTGAAGAACTGTAAAATAGATCACTTTACTGCTAAACTAAGTGGATTGGAAAATACTATGCTATATAAATACATATATAAAAATAACCTAGATTTAAAGTTTTGGTTTTAAGAATACATAAATAAAACTAAAACTTTAAATCAAGATTTGTTTTTGGCCCAAAGTAATTCATTTACATGAATTACAGAGGAATTAATTACTGATAATTAATAATAAAATTAAGTAATTTGTATTCATATGATTTTAAGGACTTTCTTAATCATAAAATTTTACATAGAATAAAAAACCTTATAAATATTAATTTAACGTTTTAAGTAAATTATTTATTGAATTCCTTCACTCATTTTGAATCTTGATCGATAAAAAAAATAGTTGCGTATGCTGATTAAGAGAAACAATAGTAATTTTGTAAATATAAGCCATTTTCTTAGCTTGTGAAATAAGTGTTTGTGCTGGTAGCCCAGTAGAAGAAATACATAAGACATAAGATAATGGTGTGTATTTCAAAACATCTAATGACAACTAAGTCAGAAAATTCCAGCTGTAAGAAAAATAAATGGGTGAGTATGCTGTATATGTTTTGCATTGCAGCATTTCAGTAGATCAAAGGATGTTGCAGTTTGTTGTGACTTACTTAACTGTACTGAGCAGGAAACTAAAGAATTTTATATGTAGTGAGCATCATGAGAAATACTTTAATTGTTTAGTTGTTAATTTTATTATAATGAATTTAAAGTATTTCATAATTATTTTATAAATAATATTATGTAAGAATTTTTAAACATAAATAAATTTAACTTTTTCAAGTTGTAAAATAATTAATGTAATAAAGTAAAATTACTGTTCATTATGAGAAACATTTGTGGGTATTTTTAATATTTGCCATTCTGGATAATTTTTTTATTTAGTAATTTTTGCTTAAATTTTCATTTATTTGTATAAAAAAATTCTTTTATAAATAAAATATTATAATCTGTTGTTAAATTAAGGAAATTGTGGTTTGAATCACTTTATTAAATCACAATTTATCATTTTATTTAAATTATATATGTATAGCATAAGTGTTTTTTTTTCCAAAGAACTTTTTTTTTTAAAATTCAGTGATTTTTAATTCTGTTTAAGATACATATATACTAAAAATAATAAACTAAACACATTTCAATTGTTATATTTTATCATAAGAATCAATTTTAACAATTTTGATTAATATACGAATATGAAAAGTAGTCAAAATCTCTAAAAAAAAAAAAATATACAATCAGGATTAACATCTTACAGCAAATGCATCTTGGGACATAAATAATAAATAAATTATCTTGATTATTGGATCTCTGATAATCCAAGGCTATTGAAGATGCAATAATCTTAGAAATCAACAGACAAAATTGTTGTATCCTGGATGTAGATATCTATGTCCAATTATGCAAAATTAATTCAACAGCATTTGTTGACTGAAAAATATAAGTTCATTTTTTCTTCCTTACACATACTTGGTTGATTAATAATTATTGATGCATGCATAAGATAACAGATTAATTAATTTTTCTGCATTTACTTTTGTTTGTCTTTTCCTTTGGGAGAAAGAACTGGCCACTTGACAGTAATAACAGAAGTTGGCTGATTATTAATTGCTGTAGGTATATAATTATTTAACATGTTAGCCTAATTTTTTTTTAAAAATGCATCAACAAAGGCATCAGTAATATGTACTAAGCAGAAATAATGTGCATTTCTAATAACATAATACTTGGTCTACTGAAAGTACATAACAATAACACTGATACTGTCTTTTCATCAAGACTAAAATAAAAAATTAATAAACTAAATATACTGCTGTTTATTATTGCCAGACGTTATGGTGATGACACATTTCATTAAACACTGTAATGAACTAGACTAACTGCTTAATCTGTAACTATTAAAAAATTATCGGCAATATTAAACATTTTACATACCTAGTCTTAAAGTACAGGCAACAATTTCATTGAATTCTATCAATCATCTTTAAAATATAATAAAAATATCTTTCTTATAAATATATTATAAAATACCAATCGTAAAATGAAGATACATTGAACGTAGTAGTGTTATGAACAACAATTTTAATTAATAAAATCTAATCATTAAAACAAACTCAAAACGGTTACCTTACAACATTTTGCTTTTCCATAATTTGTCAATAAAATTAAAAAAAATAAAATGACATTATCAACATATAAGAGTATGAATAAAGATGAAATTGTAATGCAAGATGATTCTCATAATCAGTAATATCCATTTTATTACAGGCATGTACTATCATCCAATGCGGCTTTGTATCAATATACAGTAATCATTTATGTTAAATATTTGGTTTTACGATTAATTTAAAACTATCTATTAATGTTTCTCCCTTAATCAGATTTTGTTTTCAATAATCTTAAAACTAATTTTTCCTTTCACATTATATCTTGAAATTTAACACTACGTATCTAATTCGACAAAATAAACGTTGTGATGATTACCGCAAAACTGACAGAGATGTTCAGTTGAATCGATAAAATACCGTAATCGATTTAAGTGATCATCTATGTATGTTCATAATCTTCGCTAATTTACTAAATTTTTAACGTGTTCTAATATATGCACTGTGAACAGTAACATTTGTATTAAAACAAATAATTGTAGTACTGCAGAACGAAAATTGTATGTATGTTGTTATTAATTATATAGATATAATTATTCAATATTAGTATTTAATTATTCAATTATTATTATTTTCAGCTTTTTTAAATCGAAGCAGTTTTATTAATAGGTTATGTTAATTTTTTTGAGGGGGTGTTTTGGGCATTACAATTGTTTTATGTTACTTTAACGAAGAAAGCAGATTTAAATTAAAATAAAAATCCGATAACTTGTATTAATTATTTTTACTAATTTGTAGTTGTAATCGACTTCACTCTGGAGCTGTTCTATGTAAAATTAGTACTTTTATGCAAACTTCGATGAATTGTTCAATAAAAATGTTTGACCATTGAAAATTTACTATTTTCAATAGATCTGATTATGTTTAATAGGGAATTTCTGGTAAAATTAATCTGCATAAATTAGGTTTTAACCGGGCGGAAGAAAATTAATAAATAAAAGATAAATTAAATCAGTTTTACGTTATCATAAATACCAGTTATTTATATATTTTTACAAAGATTTATAGATATCTTGTCTTCTTTTATGAATTCTAGTGTAAGGTTATTTTTAAATAAACCTAATAATCCTTTTATGAAGAAAATAAAACAGATCGTTTAAAACTTTTGGAAGCTGTAAGTAATAAATGCATATAAAAATAAATAATAAATGTTATTGTACTATTTCTATAAATTATTTGAAATTACTGACCTTTCACACAACTTACGGGGAACTACCAGCTTCAGTTTTATTCAGCAGACAAGGAAAACAATTTAAACAATAAAACAGCTAGCTTCTACTCATCGTTTGCACAAAATTAATTAACTACATTCAGTTTGAACACTGAAAAGAATAAAATAAATCGTGCGTTCTTGGTCAAATTAGTTAACTGAATTACTTTAATTTTGCAGTTTTTATCAAAAAACGTAATTTCTGTAATATTTTTTATTTATTTATTTTTATTTCTTAAAATAAACGGAGTACGATAATTAATGAGGATTGCGTTAGATTAGTTTAGTTAAATGGGTTAAAGAAAATACGTATTTTTTCCGCTTTTTTCCCCCCTCTTCACTAAGATTATTATTTTCTTTTTATTATATCTGTACATAATAATCCATTGTTAGTTACAAAATAATTTAATTTTAAATTTAGCACTCACAACCAGCATTTAATTTTGCTTCTGCTGGTATTTCATGATATTCCAGACAAATACTGAATAAAATAATTGCCCCAACAAATACAATGTATCAGTAAAATAAACAGATTAAGAACTAGTTTAATGGGTCATTTAATTATTTAATCCAGGATAAAGTAATTTAATAATGGAAGCAAATTTAATGGATTAAAATTGTTAGTAGGGTGGGGGTCTATAATTGAGCAACAATCTGAAATTGCCATTAAGAACAAATAAATAAAATTAAAAGATGTATGTAATATTAAATATGTTGGAATTAAAAGATTAAGGAGTGGATAATGGAGAGCTGTATCTAAACAGTTAAATGATTGATCATAGAAAAAAATATATATATATTTATATAAAAACACTCACACTCACTCGTATATGTATTTATATATTAATTAAAAATAATTAAATGAACAAACACTATATAATTTACATTTTTGATCCTCTATTAAAAGAGAAATAGCAAATTAGAAAATTTTTAAATGTTTAATTTTTTTATTTTAGATTTAATGAGCCATATTTTTTGTTATACAATTGTTCAGATAAAATTTATCCCAAATAATTATTAATGTAAAAAAATCTATTTTTAATTAAGAGGCAAATTTCTGTGTTATATTAAGATAAAATTACATATGTAATGTTTTAATTATCTTTGTGGTTCAATCCTAAGTTGTTTGCAGCTGTTCAACAAGGATTTGATTTGTTCATTTAGAAGTAATTAAATTTTATAACAAAACAGAATACTTTTAATTTTTGTATATTTTTATCAATTCATACAACAGCATCAGGATTTAAAAAAAAAGTCAATCTAGCAAGCTAAGTATGAAAAATTAGCAAAAAGGATTATGTATAAAACATTTACTGGTGTTACTCTTAATGATAACAAATAAAAAATCTTTTTATGTTACATTCAAAATGGAAGTGTTACTTTTATTGTAACATAGTGAATAGCTAATATTATTGCTATCCAAACACACTAATAGATTTTCACACTATTTTCTTATTTATTTATTTTTGGGTAGATCCTAGTTAAACGTATTTAATTTCAATTAACCTACACATTTTTATCTTAAATTTGAGATCAATCCAATAGAAATCGAAAAAACATAGTAGTCAGCACATATTAAGGAAACATATGTATTTATTATTATTCATTATCTAGTTCTTCAGTTTATAGGGTAGAACCTGATTTCTAGTTCAAATCTGACTGTAATTAATTGTTAATTAATTAGTATTACAGTCTATCGAACTAGCTTTGGTTATCTCAGTCACATCAATTGATGGCTTTTACTTGAGATGAGCCCAGTAAAGGTATATAAATAAATGTATGTCAATTTTATATTCAAAGATAAATAAATATTATGTACTAATTTTTCTATGAGAATTATCAAAACGTAATGAGTGACAGATAATGTACTTACAAAATGCTGATTTGTCATTTTGCTTCTTATCATTTCATACAAGTTTAATAATAAAGTGCTAAATATCAAACTGGTCATACATCAATAGTTTACTGTTAATAAAAGACATTACTCTAGCTAAAATAATAATTTTTATTATACTATTAATTTATTTTTAAATCAATAAGTATAATGTCTAAAAAAAAATTCTTGTACAGTTCTGTGCAAGAAGACCAAATTTCCGTTAATTTAATTTGGTTTTAATAGGTTGTTGTTTTTTTTAATTTGGTTTAATATTTATTGCTAACAATAAATACTGTAAAAAAAAATCATTGTTCCAACTGCAGAGCGCATAATGAACCTTGCTTCTAACTTGCACTGTTCAAACTTTTTCGACCTTAAATTGATTGTAACTAAAGAACAACATAACCAATCTTCAAATTTTCAGTTGCACAACTTCAGATACACTACTACTACAGCATATTTAAATTTCAATGAAATTGATCTAGTGGTTTGGAAATTTCCAGGCCACAAAATTTTATATGTAGGCCTATGTATATACTAGCAGACCCAGCAATGTTTTGCTATTGCTAGAGTTGAGTATATATGTCGATTAAATGAACACAATTGAAAGTTTGATAAAGCATTAAAAAACTGAACATTACAGAACTTCACAAAATTTAACCTTTCACTTTATCCCCTTTTCCCTATTTCCTTTTTCCCTATTCCCCTTATTCCCTATTTCCCCTTTTCCCTTTTTTCCCACACGTAAATTGGTCCAGTGGTTTTTTTAATCTATAGCGAACACACATAAGAACATGGCCTTTTATGTATATAAAAGAAGAAAGTCTGTTTCATAAATATCTTGACACTGATGTCACCTAGCGGGTATAGTTTTTACAAAAATTTTTCTTTTCATGTAAGTAATATACATTGTGAATGTAAGAAAGATCGGTCCATAGATACAATTTTTCTAAAAATCTCAACCCCAGTGCCACCTAGTGGGTCCATTTTTTGCAAAAAATTTTTTTTTTCACATAACCAATATATAATTTGAATGTGAGCCAAATTAATTCAGAAATCTTTGCAGGCATGCGCACAACTCACCAAAGTTTCATCGCAATTGGGTGAATGGTATAGATACACATACGGGACAAACAATCAAATATTCATTTATATATATATATATATATATATATATATATATATATATATATATATAAGATAGGAAACCTGATTTTATGTGGTGGTGTTAATAATCTACGCTACATTCATTCATTTATTTCAATTTCTAACATATTTTAATAATTTATTATTTCTTTCTGTTCTTTTATAAAAAATATGTATATAAGTCAATGCAACATGCACATGATTTAAACTAAGGCTTGTTAGTCAGAATATAATAAGGCCTTGTTTCCATACATCATATTAATATACAAAATTTTACATTATACATTAAATTAATACAATTCTATACAAAATATTTAATACTTTTTCAGTTCAATGATTCACATTTCTTGCCTTTACATTTATTTTTAACAGTTTCTACAGGAAATTTATTTTGGTTTACCTGTTCTTTAAATAGAATAATAATAATAAAAAAATTAAGAAAAAGATTTTTAGAAATACGCTTATTTAAAACATATAAAGTAACATTTCCACTGAAAAGAGTAATAATGTGATTTAACTTTAATAGAAACAAAATATTAAAATATTCTTTTTATAAAATCCATCTACACTAAAACTACATATTCTCTTGTACTGTATATCCTATTACACAGTTCAACTATTTATTCCACTCCTTTCTTTAAGTATTTATGAAATTTTAAGGGAAGTTCATTGACTCCAGTCAATTTTTTATTCTTTATTTATTTCCGTACTTCATAATAAAATATTGTTTGTCCTTATTCTCTTTAGCTACCTCATATTCCTTTTCTACATTTAGTTCCTCAGGTTTCTTTCTTATTATATACAAGTCCTCCACATTCTCCTTCCCTCTTTCTTTTATTTTTTTCTCCTTATGTACCATTTTACCATCCTTATCCTCAATTTCTCTCAGTTCACCATTCCCTTTCTATTTATCTCTTGTAATGCTGTTTACCTGCCTATCCATCATTCATACTACACTCTCTTTTTTAAATCTTCAATATAAATTGCCCTTCTTTCTTCAACCATTCCTTAGCTTTTTGTGTTTTTCTCCTTAAACCATTATTTAATTTGTGATACATCACTCTTTCATTTTCTCCTGTTTTATTCTTATACCGCCTTCTTTCTTCCATCTTCTTTAGCATTTCTGTCGTATGCATGGCTTCTTGGCTCTATTTCTTTTTAATAGTCTACTTCTTCCAGTCCTATTTTCCTATTTTTACTACGGAGTTTTTTATCCTTATCCAGGTCTCTTCATTGTTCTCATTTTTCTTTTTACTTTCTTTAATTGCCTTAGTCAGTTTCTCTTTCATTGTTTCCTCATCTAATTTCTTCAACTTTTCTAAATTCAGTTTCTTAACTGCCTTTTTCAATTTTATCAACGCATACAGTTTTGGGTTCAGAATGTGGTTCTGGTCCAGACGCTTCTTAATATTCTTTTCTTAAACTTTATACCCTTTCTGTGTAATTTAGATATTTTTTTAGTTTTTCACACATTGATTTTAAGGTTTGGCAAACACCTTTATTTGTTATGAATAATTTTCCTCATAATGCACTTGTCAAATCATCCAATTAATGGTTTTCTCTCACACTGTTTAGTAGTTTGAGTATTCATCATCACTGGAGAAATTTTTTTTCTTTACAAACATTCTGGTATCCTTTACCAGTTCAAAATTTTGGTGTTTGAAGCAACCCAAAGGAAAGTGAACAGTCTCATAAAGAGATCTATCGGTACGATGTCACATTGTTCTTTTATTGATCAAGTGCCATGTGTACACTGATTATGGATTAGGTCTAAATTTGGGTGGTAAAGCAGTTTTGGGAGCCTTGTTGTTGGGAATTCTGAGGAAGGATCTGTTTTTTTATAAATGACAGGTTATTTATCTTTCAAATGTTATTGGAGTAAAGGGAAAATTAGACTCATCCATTACATTAATTGTAAAACATACATAACTTATTGAGTAGAACAAGCAACTGGGTGCAACTAATGATCTGGCTGTTGTAAATTAGGCTACACCTGATAAGAAATGAGTAATGGTTTCATGCAGCATAAATATTACATTATGTTTATAAGTAACATGTGTATTCAACAATTCTGATGAACTGTAGCGATGACTTATGTTTTTGGTTTGAAATTTATATAATCTTATTTCTTATTGCATACCTGCATACCTCACCATCCAAACTGATTTGGACATAGAGCAAAATTTTGTCATTATGCTTCACTCTGCATGAATTATGGCAAAGAAGGTCAGAAGTACAAGGCGTGCCCCAAAAAGGCCAAGGCTCTTACTTGCGTCAACTATGAAAGACTGTGTAAGGACTGTAGGCACTATGTAGATGATAAGGACTGTGGTTGTAATTTACAAGTCACTGAGGTGTATTTCAATATACTGGATGATTAAGAGTCAGTTAATTACTCAGGGTGCTTATATTGCACAGGTTGAATTAGGAAAAGCTGTTGGCAGGAAGAACCTCAAAATTGTTCTTTTACAGCACCCGTTTGTAGTTAAGGGTGATCTGCCAGGTTTTAGTGGTTGAAAAACATTTTTAGTTAGATCTAATAACAGTGTGTCTGTGATTCTGTACAGGAAATCAATAGATTGTGTCTTCTTATGGTAGGTTTCTGATACTCACCGTGTCGTTAAGCTTGTTGTCAGTGAACTTGATTTCTTTATCATTAGTTCATATATTCAATACAGGGACCCCACTGAGAAATATTTGGAAAGATGAGATAGAATTCTTGGACTTGGTAACTGTCCTGTGGTATAATGTAATAATGTGAATGCTAAATTGCTTCTTTGTCACAGTAGGGTTATAGATAATGGTGGTGAATTAGAAAGTTTCAATGAACAACATGTTGTGGAGGTGTTTAATGTTCCTAGTGAATTAGCTACATGTGCTGAAATGATAGATGGCAGGAGCTTGTTTAGTGGAAGAAACATAAATATTACTATTAGAAGGTATATTCCTGGTAGGATTCATGCCTGATATGTCATTGATAATTGCTCTAGTGATCATCAATTAATTATTTTTGAATTGATTAATGAGTTGCGTGATCTCTATAGGTACAATGTTTCTGTACAATAGGGGCGCTTCCTGCACAGGAAAGCAGACTGGCCTGAATTTGTTAATATATTTTATCCTAGACTCAGTATCTTAGACTTAAATCTGGATGATATTCAACTGGAGGAGTTAGCAGAGAAATTTTCACAGGCATTCACTGATGCACTAAGAATTCAATTCCTTGTAGTAGGGGTCAAAAGAGAATTGCTGCTGGATGGACTAGAGAGCTGTTTGCATTGAAACATACTGTAATCGATCTCAGGTGAGCTGCTCATGAGGGAGACCCTGATCGGCAAGTGGTATTATTTGTTGATTATTGTTGGCAGAGGTCTGAGTATTTTCATAAAGTCAGAACATCTAAAAGTAGTTCTTGGTGTTCCTTTGTAAGGACAAAAGGAAATAAAGACTTGAAGTGCTGTGTATAGAGTCTTAGGGTATAAGCGTAAGAAAGACATTGTTCTTTGAATATTCTGTTGAACAATTTCTTGCAGCATGATGTTGAAATCAATGAAATCTCGTATCATCTGCAAGTTCAAGAGGAAGTTGCTAACTTCCATTCTGATATTTTGTTATTAGAGATTACAGAGACCGAGGTACGTCTGGTGATTTGTAGTTGTTGCAGGAATAAAGCCCCAGGTTTTGGCAGAATTATGATAGAGCTTATTGACCATTCTGTTGGAATTTGTGTTAGTACCTTGACTAGAATCTTTAAAGGATGCTCTTTGCTGGTTATTTCTTCATTTATTGAAAAAAAGCATTCTTAAAACTCTATTAAAAGGTGGCTACAAGGATACCATCAAGAGCTCCTCTAACAGACCAGACCACTGACTCTTTTGCCAGTAACTTGTACAGTTACTGGCAAGAACTTTTTGTTTTAATGATAGGTTGAATTCAAGGAAATTGTTGATGGATGATCAATATACTTACACCTAGGCAGGAGCACAGAGGATGCTATTATCAAGGTTATGGATATTGTCTCCTCTAGTTAGTCTCAATATTTTTAGGCATCTTTTTGGATGTATCTGGGGCTTTAAATATTTTGTAGTGGTCCTCTGCCCTATTTCAGGTTCAGAAGCTTGGTTGAACTTGATATGAGATCATTGTACTATTCAGTTACTTCAGCAGCCGAGATGGTGACTCAGAGCTAGAAAATACAGTATCCAAAGGTTGTCCATGGGCAGTGTGTTAGGACCTCTACTCTAGATCGTTGAATTCGACTCTTTGATACGATTGAGATTAAGTATTGGGTGTTGCTTCATCATTTGAGCGGATGATGGGCTTCTGCTGGTTGAAGGAAATTCAAGAAGTTAAATTGTATTCAGGATGCACAGGCCTATAAGATATTCCAGTTGTGTAGCCAACAACATATGATGATGTTTAGTCCAGAAAAAACCAGAATGCTGTTGCTTAAAGGTCGATTATTTGATACATGATTAGCTCGTGTATTGATATCAGTTCATCCAATTAGGTATGTTCCCCTTCAGAAGTATCTAGATGTTATTTTCGATTGAACGAGCATTTTAATATGTCGCTAAGAAGGCGGCATGCTTTCTTTGGTTTCAGAAGAGAAGTTCATCCCAAAGGGATTTAAATTTCAAACATGTGTATTCTTTATAGGTATCTGTGAGGTTATACCGCTAAATGTTAACTTGTTTTTGGGCTCACTGAATGAGATATAAAAGTTATAGGAATATTTTGTTGAAAGCCCAGCATCTCCTACTAATATCAATGATTGGTGGCTATAGAACTGTCTTTCATGAGGCAGGCCTTGTTATTGCAGGTGTTAAGCTTATTGATATCCTTGCCACTGGGTGCCACTTATGATATAATCCCAAAAAGACAGGCCAACTCACCTCTGGGCATATGTGAGAAATTGAAAACTAAGGATTCCATTCATGGTAGGTCAGATGGAATGAGTCTTCTGATGGCCACATATGCATGGTATTTTCCTGGATGTGAAAGTTTTACAATTTGTTAGGTGGGTTCTGCTAATCGGAATATTACTCAGTTTCTTTATTGACAAGGTGCTTTTAGGAATAAGTTGGCTAGGTTTGAATTGTTGGCTCAGGTCTATTTCTGGAGACAATGTATATTGTATCCTGTATGTCTCCCTAAATTATGAAGATGAACATACTAGAGTAGTTTGAGCTCTTATTAGAATTAATTTTGATCCAGATTTGTATGTCAATTGGAAAACCCAAAGAGAGTGGAATACAGTTGCTGGCTTCTTTAGGTTTCTAGCTCTGCTGAAGGTGGCTGAAGAGATTGATGTTCTAATAGTCAGAGTAGCAACCTGGGTGACTAGGGATCCACTTGGGCTCTTACTTTGCCAAGATAGGCGTTTTGGCATCAAACCCAATTAGTTTAGCTATTAGTCTTCAGAACAGAGGCAGAATGTGTTAGGAACTATCTGAAATATGGGAGGGAGAAGGTATTGACCTTGCTCCTGAAAGCAGACCAGAAAGAAGTAACTTAGTGTTTGTATCTTTGTTTACATTTCTTAATTGTCTTTGAAAAATTAAGGAATGGGTCTGGGCACTTCTAGAACAAAATTTTTGTTGCTGAGATCAACACTTATTTAAGATGTATGAGGATAAAAATTTAGATGTTTCTAGAAGGTTCAAGTGAATTTATAAATTTGACAATGCAGTCTAGTTTGAAACTTAGTTATGGGAAGTGATTATTTTATGTCCTTTGGTATTAGAGTTAAACCTGGGTTGGTCTAGTGGTGAACTCATCATCACAATTCAACTGATTTTGAAGTCGAGAGTTCTAAGGTTCAAATCCTATTTAAGGCAGTTACTTTTACACAGATTTGAATACTAGATCATGGATACCAGTGTTCTTTGGTCAAAG
Source organism: Lycorma delicatula (assembly GCF_047948215.1). Taxonomy (NCBI): domain Eukaryota; kingdom Metazoa; phylum Arthropoda; class Insecta; order Hemiptera; family Fulgoridae; genus Lycorma; species Lycorma delicatula. The sequence goes on from NC_134463.1 coordinate 56,565,400, forward strand.
TGTCAAATTAATCATACACCTCAGGAATGGTCGACCTGAGACTGTAAAGACTACACTTCATTTACATTCATATATATCATCCTCATTCACCCTCTGAAGTAATACCTTACTGTGGTTCCATAAGTTAAAAGAAAAAAGACAGGTATTGGTGCAGGATTTGTGCTTTCACAGAATGGTTAATTAGTTAATCCTTGTGTCATGAAATGGTGCAGCAGAAATAAATATGAATTCGGCACGTATGTGCTATATTTTAGTAGTTTAGGCTGAATCATTCTGTCACTCCACATGCAACTGCAATTATTATTTTATGCATATAATAATGTACTGTAAAGCTATCATGTCTCTGGTGCCCTGGCATGCCGATGACAAGCAATTAAAAATTTTGTTGAGTCTTTGTCGTTGATGTTTAATAAAGACAACATCATTTGTAATGCTTTACACCATTATTCAGTTCAATGAAAAAAGTATTTCATTCTGTGTGTTATCATATTACTTCATATGGGTACGATACAGTTCATCTTTAACACAGTTTTAATATCATTAATTTTAATTTACCCTGTGGTTTTGTACTGATCAGGTTTTAACAATGAGCAAATCTGTTGTGAAACATAAATTGGGAAAACCCTTCTGAAGTAGCTTCAAAAAAAATAATAATCAGGAATGTATATAACCTTCCCTTCAGTGCATTTTTTTATATTTTGAAAAATGATTTTTTCACTTCAAAATGACAATTATAAAAAAGGAAAAATAGTTTTAAAAAATTCATCACTCTCCTAAAACATTTTTCTGACTTTTTTTTAGCAAAATGACTACCTCATGCATGCAGATCCAGTAAACTTATTGCTGATATCTTTCCTCTATTTCAATTGATATTAATTTAATGATTGCAATGTTACAATTGCTTTTTTTTTATCTATTCCTTTTATTTTTATTATTTTTTTTATCTATTGATTTCACTAAGTTCTGTATTACAGTATTAAATAATTTTGATTTAAATGAAATATTAGAAACATACAAATAAATTATTATAGTTATATACCAAACTTTTAAGTACTAAACTATAAGTCAAATTCACAATACACCATTTACACTTGGCATCATAATTACACTTCTTTGAATATTATTAACTAAACTGTGTCTCTTTTTGTCTACGGTACTTTAAGAAGCAATTGTTTTGTTTATATACACTTCTACTCTTTCTCAATGTGCAGCATTCTGTGGTCAGTTCGATCTAAACGAATCTCAGAAGCCATATCAGTAGTTCTCCTTTGTTGCTTTTTTGGTGGTCCTTTATAAGACCTTGTCGACCTCTTATTTTCAATGATGACTTCCCACTTTACAGAGGAAATCAGCAAATTCCAATTTAAAATCAAATAAACTCATAGTAGATGCTTTTGAAAAACCAGAATCTTTATGAAGGCAAAGAATTTAAAAAAGTATTTTCTTGCTGACAACAACTTGGTAGCAAGTTAAGTTAGACAAAATATAGATCTCAGCTAAATACAAAAAAAAAAACTCAGAGTGTCTATTTCTAATATTAAAGCTTCCTTCAAAAAACTTTGCTCTGCAAGAAAGGCTCAAGGGAGTCATTTTATTTACATTATTTTATAATTAAACAAATTAAAATAATCAGTAATTATATAATTTGAAATAAATATTTTTTACAGCAAAAAGAAATCTTATACATTTTATTTTTTTTTTTTATGATATCGCCACATAAACTTGAAGCTTGTGCATGTGGGATATGGAAATGAAATTTTGTAGCGTATGAAAAATGCCATGCCTGACCAGGATTCGAAGCCAGGATGAAAGGCCGAGATGCTACCATTCGTGCCACAGAGGCCACATTTATAAGAGAACTTTAATTGCCTGGTTCTCAACAAAAAAATTATTAAAATTATTAGTAATTCCTTCATGTCAGTGTTAGATATTATTTCATTAAGTTACATTAATTCTTCCTTTATTTGATTCAACTAATTTATTATTAACATGTACAAATACTTAAATACAACATTAGTATACAATTATATAAAACAAACAGTGGTAATGCTCTAATTTTCTAAATAAATAAATATCTTACAAATATTAATCGTAGAGGTCAATACTATCATGATTTTTAATCTTTATTGTACTATTAATAAAATAAAAAATAAAACTGAAATAATCATTGTTAAAAATTATTTAAATTTTTAGAATCGCCTATTAATTTTTTTAGTAGCCATAAAAGCAGTATTATTATATTTTCTTACAGGAACAATTATAATTTGATATTAAGAATCAATAATTTAAAAAAAATTAATTTTAATGCACACTGATAAACAAATATATACATTTGTTTATAAATTTATGTCAAGTCAAATCTTGACTTATAAAGTTAACCAAAAAAATTATACATTATAGTAAAGTATCATAAAAAAAAACTCATAACCATTGTTGCTCTCCAATTAGTATTAATTTTATAGAAAACTTCATCCTCTCAAGTAACACATTATAGTGGTTTGGAGGCTAAACAGAAAAAGAGAAAGAGATTCAATTTCCTATTAGGACCAATACTATTTTTTACTTTCTATAATCATCCCTCGCTTTTAATTCATGATTTTCTAGTACACACTTCTGTGTCTCCTCACCTACCTTGATGTTTCAATTTTTGCAGTATTAATTTTTTTAGTATCAAAAAAAGTTGCATTGTTATATTTACATAGAGAAATAATTGTAATTTGACAACAGGAATCGGTCATTTAAGAAAATTAATTGTTACATATACTGATAAACAAATTTATATCACATATTAACATATTTTCACATCCAGCAACATATTTTCACTATATTAATGAAAATAAGATGAAAGATACACCTTTATTAAACTCCTAATAATAATATTTTATTTAACATATTTTTGATGGATCCTCCTTTGTCAGAGGTATAATTGTAAAGCAATCATTTAAGATTAAAAGTATAAAAGCAAAAATGTTTCTCTTTATTCAGACAAATAAAGTTGAATGTTATATTCAATATTAATAATTATCTTTATTATTACAGATGGCAGTAGAGTGATAATTATATTATAATTTTTAAATATAATTGGTTCTTTAATAACATAAAATTGTTCTGCTTAAATTTGAATGATCGTATATATATATATATGTATAAAATATAACCAGTTTTTCTATTTGATATTTATTATTCTTATTACAATTTTTTAGGGGAAAAAATATATAAGGTTGTATGTTGTGGAAAAAAATAAAAGTTTACAATTTAACTAAGTAATGTATAGCACTAAAAATTTGATTGAGTATTACATTTCTTGCTAACAATATATAAAATTTTTTAGCTTTCTTATGAAATCTACCTATTGTAATGGGTACCATGATTTGACTTCCGGAAAATTTTGACATATCTTCACATTTCACATCTCCCAGACCTCAAAATCACCATCAGTTCAAAAGTTTATATTTACATTTCACTTTCTTGTGGATACAATAACTGCTTTAAATTTTGCGCCAATCACTTTCAAATTGATACATAAAATATAAATTCCCAAAATCTTGGTCGAGTTTGTTAATGGGCAAAATCGGACCATGGGGTAGAAATGGGAGGGCTTTTTTCAAAAAAACAAAATATCGCTATAATTTTTTTATTAAGTAAACTATAGAATTGGTTTAAAGTTCCTACTATTCTTTGGATAAGGGCCTAAAACTTATATAAGTAAAGCTTTTTTATATCACCAATCATTGGCCCAGAGGGTGGAAAAAATGGGGTTTTGGAGACAAAAAAATCATACCTCCCTTAATAGGCACAGTATGAAATCAGTTTAAAGTGATCGTTAGTCCTCTAAACATTATCTAAAACGTTTGTCTGAGACAATTTTTGATATGACCAACCCTTACAGCAAGAGATGACCAAATGTTGCTGGAATTGTAAGAAGATGGGGCTTGTCGTATTCTAAACATGCAACCATTGTCATATTGAATAAATGTTGAAGTTTTTCTTAACTTTAAGGTAGAAATCTTTTTTATCCCCTACTTAGCACCGGTGAAATCTACCGGCCTTCTGGTATGCCGAAAGGGATTTTTTTTCATTTAATAAATTATCTTTAAGTTAATTTTGAAATAAGATTTGTTGCACCTGTATTCTAGAAGAAAATTGCTATTGTAAACAAATAATAAATCTATTTAATTTTTATCTTAATATATAGGAGCTTATCCTCCCAGTAAGTGCTGTCAGTACCAGTATGGTACTAATATGACTACTGAGGAACGTATCTTTTATTAATTCTAGTCACCATAAATGATTTATTAATTGAGGCTCTAATAAAATTATTCATTTAAAAATATTGTTACTAATCGGTATTTAGTACAACTTTAGTTTGGAATGGGAAAACAAAGGTATAAACTGAGCAACTGAATTGAAAAAAATTGATTTTATTAACATAGATTTAGAAATTAGAAAGAATATAGTAAAGATCTTTTAATTGAGTGTGAAAGTAAATCATGGACAAGGGAGAAGCTAAAAACAGAAATAATAAGCTTTTGACATGTTAAAAATTAGGATGATTGTTAGAATATGAAATAAAGAGGTTTGAAAAAGGATAGAGGAGTGATTGTATCAAAATCTTAGAAATAAAAGGATAAATATGGTAGGCATCTTAAGGAGTTAGAATTAATGAGCTCCCTTCTATAAGAAAGTGTAGGTGATAAAAGTAGTGAGGATGTAAAATTTTAGGCCATGGTAACCCACCGGGTTGGTCTAATGGTTAACGCGTCTTCCCAAATCAGCTGATTTGGAAGGCGAGAGTTACAGCGTTCAAGTCCTAGTAAAGCCAGTTATTTTTACACGGATTTGAATACTAGATCGTGGATACCGGTGTTCTTTGGTGGTTGGGTTTCAATTAACCACACATCTCAGGAATGGTCGAACTGAGAATGTACAAGACTACACTTCATTTACAATCATACATATCATCCTCATTCATCCTCTGAAGAATTATCTAAACGGTAGTTACCGGAAGCTAAACAGGAAAAAGAAAGGCCATGGAGACTGTCACAAAGTATAAACAAACGAAAAGATTCATCAAATCACTATATGCAAAATGAGCTGTTTAAAATCAAAACAAATCATATATGTACATTTTTTTTATTATACAGTCACTAGAAAAAAATACAATACATTACTTGCTGATATACAGAGGAGAAAATTTTATGTAACATCTTTATTGCACACATGCTTTGTAATAATTGGAATAAGAACAAAAGTAAATTACAAGTTTTATTTATAAAGCTAAAAAATTTATCATTTAATTTTTAAGCTTTATACAAAATTTAGGTTAAAAGCAACAAGTCCACTAATTTTATATAGCTAATAAAATTAATTTCTATTTTTATAGATAAAACATAACATAATAATAAAAAAAAACAAAATTTATAAAAATCTATAACAGCTATAGAAAAGTTTTTATAATTTTAACAGAAAAAAGAAATTTAAATGCCAGACACTTCAAAAATTATTCTAAATTTTTGTAAACTTAAAATCAATTGATTTCCCAAACAGTTATTTTTAAAAATTAGAAAATGTAATGTTTATATCGTGACTTAATCTTCTATTATTAATGATATTATTATTTGTTGTTTATGTTTACATTTATTATTTTTTTGTTAATAATAAAATTTTTTTAAATAAAATATATTTACATTTAATATAATACTAAATTATTTAAAAATCATCACCTAAAGACATACTTACAGAAAATCTTTTATAACTTTAATACATCTTCGATTAATACTGGAAATGGGAAGTCTAATGCATGATTTCCATTTCTATTTTATAATTTTTTTTTAGTTGTAAAAGAAATTTAGAAATATATTCGTTCCTTATGATAGACTATGTAGGAAATATAGAACAAATATTAAGCTAATATCTACCACTAGCTATCACATGAATTGTGCACTCTTATAATGCGAATTCAGCTAATGCACATTCAGTACGCAATTTATGTATACAAATATTTGATTTTATTAAGCTAACGCAGATGAAAAATATTTCTAGGTTCAAAAAAAGAATGGATGATGTATATCTGTGTGTGTGTGTGTGTGTGCGAGGGCGCGTGTGTGTGTGTGTGTGTGAGAGTAAGAGAGTGTGTGTACTTATATATATGTGATAAAATTCAACATTTTTTCCATATTCAAAATAACAAAAAAATGTTTTATTCCTGCTACCAATTTTTTTATATATATGAATTATATGTATATATATTTTTTTCTTCTTCTGTCTCTCGCTTTCTCTCTCTCTCTCTCTCCCCCCCCCTCTCACTCTCTCTCTCTCTCTCTCTCTCTCTCTCTCTCTCTATAATATATATATGTATAAAATCAGAATTGGATGTGACTGATTGAATAAGAATGAAACTTCTGATATCTACACTTGTGTATAAATATGTTTAATCAATTTTGGAAAAAACTTTTAATTATTGAAGAATGATTACTTTAATTAGTATAGTAATATAAGAATTTAATATAATAAATTGAATAAACACAGCTCCAGGGAAAATTCAAAGTAGCTATGAAATTTTTGTAATAGAAAACATAATTTCTTTATAGTTTATATACGTATCAAAAGTAAAAAAATGGTGGTTTATGTATTCATGTAATAACCAAAAACCACCTCCCATTCTGAAAACTCACAACAGAACTGTACTTGAACTTGATGATGGAAATAATAATGTTTCTTTTTAAATGATAAATTTCCAGAAATGGTTTTATATTTTCAGTATTTCATATAGATTTGTTTCAATAACTTTTCTGTGTATTTTGACATATATTTATTTTTAAGAGATTTTAGTAATAATGTGTAATGGTGAATTTCTGATGAAAAGTCATACACCTTTGGCTGAGGAGGTAATATATAATTAACAGAAGAGTTATATGTCGATTTTAATGAAATCACATCTTTATGAGAGGAGCACTTGATATAATTAGTTAAATTACTGCACATCCATAAATAAATGGTATTTTTATAATAGGACCTTCGAGGGTAATATGAAAGATCGGTTTTGACACATGTAAAAGGTATTCCATTTTCTCCTCTTTCACCATCATTTCCACTCTCACCATCATCTCCTAAATATCCCGGAGAATTGTGTATAGAAATTTTTGAAGGATTATATTCTCCTAACAAACGGACAGAACCAGGATGTCCTCCAATTCCTCCAACTCCCCCATTCCCACCTTGGCCACCATTAGTACCACTATCACCATTAAGAGAATATAATTTCATATCAAGTTCGAAATTATTATTTTTGATGATACCAGAGTCAGATAATTCTTTCAAAGGAAAAGATATCAAACCATTGTCCCACAACTTATCATGATCACCAAAACTTGGTTTAAATTTCTCAAATCCATGAAGTCCATTACTTCCAACTTTTCCATTTCCTCCATGTTGCCCAGGCCCTCCTTTACCACCATTTGCACTTATAAATAGATTTTCCTCATTTATAAAATATGATCCCATACCAAAAAAGTTTCCACCATTCCCTCCTGGAAGTCCAACTAATCCATCTTTCCCACTTTCACCTAACTCTTTTCCATTTTCAGCTTTTGTATTATTGTGTGTTTTTCCTGGAATGCCATCAATGTTTATTTCTCTATTACCAATAATCTCCCATATGGGAGCTGCAATCATTACATCAATTCCTTTTAAGTATTCTTCAGTCAAGTCTGTATCAATGAATACAGTATGAAGTCCATAAATTACTAACATTTTAATAGGTATATTGCCACAATAATTTCTTAATAGTGTATTGTTTTTTATTGAACTAAATGTAACAAAATAACCTTTCACAGTAATTTTTCCATTATCACAAGAAATATTTGTTTGACTTTTAATTGTTAGAGATATTACATCATCAAATTCCAATTTTCTATCAGCTGTTAAAGACATAGAACTAAAATTTGAATCAAGATTTTCATAGAATAGCTCAGCGATATTAGAAAGAACAGTTTTGCCTAAATCAGTAGTATTGTATAACTCAGTAGGATTGTACAGATCTGATTTAGATATTTGAATTTTATATGCAGAAAAATATTCAAGTGCCTTTATTAGAAAAGTGTACCATGATAAATTTTCTTTCATAAAATTTAAAAGATTTTTCATTTGTTCAGCCCATGTAATTGTTATCAAAATCAAGTCAGTATCTATAAACTGCTGAATATTATTTAAATATTCTTCAATTTCTAAATATGTATTATTTTCTAACTCCTTTAATTGAATATTTTCATTTGAAATAAAGTCTTTTAAAATTGTAGAATAATTTTTATAATTGTTGGCTATTTTTAAATTATTATTTAAAGTCATTAGTTTTTTTGAAATTTTATTTTGATAATTATACAACTGATAAACATCAGTGTAGTTGGCCATTTGCAGTCTATAATGAGTTTCCACTATCGAATATATGTATGATGATACATAGATAACTATGTCGTTAACGTACCACAATAGACAATTTATGTAATTCCTGGCTCTATCTGACAATACATATCCTACATCATTTTCAGAAAATTCACTGTATTTGATATTATTAACCACTGTTTTTCTTAAAGTCTCTTTAGCTTGTTGAAGCAATGGTATTTCAGATAGTATTCCTGCTTGTGAGGGTCTACGGAAAATATTTATTCTTTTAAAATTTCCATTTGCATCAGTTTCTTGGAAAGCATCGATGAGTTTTAGACTGTTTTTTAAAAATATTTTTTCTTTACTTTCATCAGAGTTTAATAATTTTTCATTTAGTGATATTCTTAGGGTTGTAAGGAATGCTGCTATACCATCAAGTACAGTTCTATCTGATACTAATGCTACATATTCTTTATTAGTTCTATACATATTTGGAACCTTAGTTGCTATTAATGCTATGCTATCTTTATATTTATCAATGTTTCTTATGAAAGCATTAATGTTACGAAGTAAATCAACAAAGCCATTCTTATACACACCCTGCTCAACAGAATTATAAGTTGCTAATATTACTATTTTTATTTTTTTAATATTTTTTAAATACATTTTCATTACATGAGCTGCAACTAACTCATGTTTTGGACTTCTAGTATCACTGAATCCAGCAGTGTCTGTAAATGACGTAGCATTCAAATCACTTGTAACTTCCTCTGGATATAACGTGAATGATTCACTAATCGATGACCCTATTTTATTACCATCTTCAATTAAATAATGTGCACTACCTGAACCGACCTCTTTTGATATTAGTTTACTGTTATCTCCAGCCATAAATTGCACAAATGTAGTTTTGCCTGATCCAGCATTACCTAATATTAAAATTGTACTTTCTATTTTCTTATTATATTTATTTATTTCATGTTCTCCTTTTCGTATCATTTCATTTGTCATCATCAAACTATGGAGTTTTTCAGTTTCATCTTTTGAACATTCCCATTTTTCATTCTGTTTATTTTCTTTATTGTTCTGCAACAAACAAATATTAAAGTAAAAATTAATTATATGACAAAAAAAAACGTTTTTAAAAATCACTGTGGTACTGATAATACAATGAACCCATAAAATATCCTTCCTCATACAGAGTTTAGAATGTAGTAAAAATATTTTGGTCAGCAACCTAAAAAAGGATCCAACCTGTAACAGATCACATGATTATTTAAAAATGAATTAAAATGTCAAAATTTAAAATTTAAGCCAGGATTCTCCAAGCTTGAATTTTCCAAATTCAAGCCATTTAAAAGTTATTTAAAAAGTTATAGTGGGTTTTCTATGTTATGAAGGTTTATAAAACATTTAGGATATGGTATGCACAGTACTAAAGTGAAAATACAACATTAACACAAGTCATATTTTAACGAAGTTTCTTCACATGGAACAGTTTAAATATTTAGCCTGATAATTACTTAACCCATTTCTAGTTTCTGATTGAAATAATTTTATAAAACATCACTCACATATCCCAAAATGAGAAACTTGCAAATAATATCCAGTAATTTTTATATAGATGATATCATATTCCTTTTACAAAGCATAAATATGCCAATGTTATTCATACTCATTAAAAAATTACAAATCCTTTACTTTTCAATGCAGTATATTGTTAAAACAAATCACTTGACATTCCTGGTCTCACAGTGTAGCTTTATTCCATACGTTACATTGATTAATACCTGCAATTTGTCAGTCAATAATTACTTTTAATTATGTAATAAAATAAACTATCTGGCACATTTTAATGGATTTGCGTCCTTGCTTATACGAAACATATCAAATAACAGTAATAAAAACTACCAAGATCATCAGGAAAGAAAGTTACTCCATCACTTTGAAAATAATAAACAGCATAAAAAAGTCATTTGTAACATTAATAAAACTTGAGTTGAAAAACAGAGAAACCTAGGAGTACATAAATTAAATTGCAGTGATTGTGTAAAATACAACTTTGGACTACATGTATCCATCTTTGCCCATAGATAATAGCGGCACTACAAAACATAACCAAATTTTCCAAATTATACCATTGATAAATGAATAAATAAATGTTTTATTCCAATTTGTACATTATAATATGTTAACTATATTAACACTAGAATCTTACATGGGTTCATGGAATGCTAATTTTATAGTATGTGAAAGATTTTATGCCTCACTTGAAACATAAACTGGCACTTCTATCAAAAAAGATTGAAAGAAAGACTTCGCCACAGAAGTCAGCTCTAACAATAACAATATAGAGTGGTATCTGTGAGACTACCACATATAACAAAAGGAATTGCCCTAACATTTATCTCGACAAATAAAGAAAAATGTAGCGAAAGTTTGATCAGAATAGTGTCATTAAAAATAACATCTTGCCATTAAAGAAAAAAGATAGGTATTTAATTGTAAAATACCATGTTTCATTAAGCTGTTAATAACAAAACGAATAAATCAATGCAACTAATTATTTTAAGTATATGTTGCTTCATTACTTACAGTGATGTTTTCATTAGAATTATCCTTCAAAAAATTATATTCTCCTTCCAGAGTATTATTATTCTGCTGATCATACAGTTCATGCTTTAAAGGATCTGATCTGAAAATTAATATTATGGTAATTATAGTTAAAAATATTTTAAAGAATTTAATAGCACGTTTTTAATAATAAAAATTTACCTAAGGAAAACCAAATTTTTTTAAGAGAACCAAGCAGTACACTTTAATGCACCAATCTACTTTTTGAGAAATAGTTGTAATAATATAAGTTATCATTTATGAGCTATGATTATTATGCCTTAGCATCTCAAACTATTTATTGTTGCTCATTTTGTAAATGACACACATCTATTTCTTAAGATGAATATTATAAAAACAAAAAAAATTATGTATTTTTTTTTTGTATAGTTTTTTATATTTTTAATTTTTGTACCTTTGTGTTTCATCATGAAATAACAATAATAATTATCTTTCTTGTTGATTGGTTTGAATGTCAGTATGTTGATGTGTGCATATACGATATATGTATTGTAACCGACAACAAAACAATCTCATTGTAAAAGTGGTAAAGTGAATTTCCCTAACAACTCCCACAAAAAAAAAACCTTTTAGTAAATAGGCCCAAAAAACAATTGTTTTTCCTGAATACCAACAAAAATGGAATGATATAAAAAAAAAATGGTGAATAATACAAACCCCAGAATACACTTACAGATGGAAGGTATCCCTCAAAATAGAATTGTTTGCCCTGAATCCAAAAAAATTTAGTATAAAGAGATACTGAATAATACTCTTTCCTACTCTGAAACTTCTCTAGAACAGAATTTTTTTACTTCAAATGCAGAAAAAAATTATTTAATAAATTAAGTCGTACAAAAACTTGAAAAAAACATTACAAAATTCACTTGCTATGGGACTGTTTTTTTCTATGTTCATCTGTCAAAGACTTTTTTTTGTATCTTATACATTAGCAAACATTATATATATTATAAGTAATTATACTTTTTTTCATTTTTTTTACTTTTAAGACCATAATGGTCACTTTAGTTCATTTTTTTGGCAAGTTCTTTATTTTCTTGCTGATTTGTTGTTTTTCAGCTTTTCTTTTTTGCCAGTAATTTCTAAGGGTTTTCAGATCTTCTTGCCCTTTCTTGTTCAGAGTACACCTGGCGTATTGTTTTCTTGGGTTTTAATAGGAATCTTGTTTCTTTATTTTTTAATTTCTCATAGTTTCCGGTTTTCGTTTTTAGGTTTTCACGGGTTATGTCTAATTCCTCCATGTCTTTCTGTACTTCATATAACCAGTTCGTTCTGCTTTTCTTCTTCCAGATAACTTTGATTATCTGTCTGACAAGTCTGGTCTCTTCCATTCTGAAAATATGTCCTAGAAAGGAAATTCTCTTCTTTCTAAATTTATTAGTTATTGGGATGATCGTTTTGTAAATCTCTTCATTTGGAATAATTCTCCAAATCCCACTTTTTTTAATGTTTTTCCCGATGGATCGTCGTAGAATCTGTCTTTCAATCTTTTCCAGTTTGTCGGTAAATCTTGTCTGTTATGGTCCAAATATAGTTTCGCATCCGTAAAGTATTTCTGGTTGGATAACTGAGTTAATGTCTTATTTTTGTGTTTATGGACATGCATTTTTTGTTATAGATGTTTTGTGTTTTTATTGTGGCTTTGAGTTTATTTATTCTTTCATTCCAGTTTGGATTTTCTTGGAGGTTGTGTGTGATGTTTTCCCCCAAATATTTAAAGTTTTCTACTAGTTCTATGTCATTATTGTTTATTTTTATTTTGCATATGCATAGTGGGTCTCTCACCATAATTTTGGTTTTTTCGTATGAAATTTTTAGACCAATTTTTCTTATACTTTATAAGTATAAGTAAATATATTTTATAATACATATTCCTGAATTATTATAAGTCTATTTTTTTTTTCAAATTACATATTTAAATATTTTTCTACTTAATATTTGCTTTAAATTCTAAACAATACCCATGGTTTATTTAAATTTTATTTCATATTTTAAATAAATTTTACTTCATTGAAATTAAACATTATAAAAGGTTTATTTTATTTTTCTATGTTTTTGAAATTTGTACATTTTTTAATTATATTTATTTCAAGTTTAATATTTTTGAATTTAAAATAGCTTTTTGACTCTAAGTGTTTCTATTAATTAACTTTTATTACTTAGTTACCATTGCAGTATTATGATTTTTTTTTTTTTAATTACTATATAATAGTATTTTTGTTACATGAAATTTTAATTACATTAATATACTAAATATTTATTTAATATCTTGAATACTATTATCTAATACATAAATTATCTATTAATAAATAATCTATCTATTAATTAATTATCTATTAATAAATCATTAATTAATTTGTACAAAGATATGACAACCATTTCTATACTGGAAATTTTTCTGATTTTTAAAAAAATTTTTATTGTATTAAATCAGATAGTAAGCTTCTATAAATGCCAAATATCTAAAACATTTATTAACACAAAAATCAAAGTATTTATAAATCTAGAATACAAAAATAAAATAATGTTTAGTTTGAAAAATAGTTGTAATATATATAAAAATAATAGTATAATCATTCATAAATTTAATTATATCAACATGATGAAATATGGTAATGATTAAAAATTATTTATTATTGAACAACAATTAAAAGCTCTGTTATTTTTAAAGTGAGTAATGGAATTATATCTTTGAAAATTAATTATCAGTTCTTTCATGAAAGAAAGAAGAGTTCATAATTTTATAAGTTAAATAATTAGAAAAAAGTTCTGTCATTATGAAAGTGAATCTTTGAATAACTTCTAAAACTTCTTTTTTATTAAAATTAAATAACTTATTTTTTATTTAAAAAAAAAATCTCCAAATACTAATTACATATGTTATATGTGTGTATTAAAAACCATAATTTATCAGATTCCAAGGACAAAACTATCTTAATAAATTGTTTATATGTTATCTCACTGGTATTTGTTGACACTGCAAAGTTACATTTCTAAAACATGTTTCATTTGCTTCCATCTTGTCATTATCAATGTGCATACATCGACATAAATGCACACTTGCATAGAGATAATGTTCATTCAGATATATCATTATTGTTCCTTTTGAATAAAGGCAAAAACTCCTTCCAGTTTTTAAACCTAAGATTAATAGTTTTGTAAAAAAATTATAAATCATTAGATGTTTGAGAAAAAAAGTTCATATCATTTAGTAATTTATAGCATAAAATGTAGTCACTATTAAATCATAATTGTAGGTCAAACTGTTACATTTTTAAAAAGAAATATCAACAGCATTATAAACCCTAGGAAAACAATTAACTAATTTTGTCTAACACTGGTAAATATATTTATTATAAAATAACAGAAAAACAACACAGTAGTAATTAAATTAAAAGCTCTTTAAAAATTATGAATAAAAGAAAAATACTTTATTATAAGAAATAAAAAAGTAAATATTATTACTTAATTTCATTCAGGAAGGTAACATTACTAAAACTGTTTTAATAAGTAGACTATTTCTCTGCAATTTAACTACACTGATTTTATTTCAATCAGCATAAAACAAGCATTCTCCAGCCATGAAATTTTTTTTTTTTGTCTTCAGTCATTTGACTGGTTTGATGCAGCTCTCCAAGATTCCCTATCTAGTGCTAGTCGTTTCATTTCAGTATACCCTCTACATTCTACATCCCTAACAATTTGTTTTACATATTCCAAACGTGGCCTACCTACACAATTTTTCCCTTCTATCTGTCCTTCCAATATTAAAGCGACTATTCCAGGATGCCTTAGTATGTAGCCTATAAGTCTGTCTCTTCTTTTGACTATATTTTTCCAAATGCTTCTTTCTTCATCTATTTGCCGCAATACCTCTTCATTTGTCACTTTATCCACCCATCTGATTTTTAACATTCTCCTATAGCACCACATTTCAAAAGCTACTAATCTTTTCTTCTCAGATACTCCGATTGTCCAAGTTTCACTTCCATATAAAGCGACACTCCAAACATACACTTTCAAAAATCTTTTCCTGACATTTAAATTAATTTTTGATGTAAACAAATTATATTTCTTACTGAAGGCTCGTTTAGCTTATGCTATTTGGCATTTTATATCGCTCCTGCTTCGTCCATCTTTAGTAATTCTACTTCCCATATAACAAAATTCTTCTACCTCCATAATCTTTTCTCCTCCTATTTTCACATTCAGTGGTCCATCTTTGTTATTTCTACTACATTTCATTACTTTTGTTTTGTTCTTATTTATTTTCATGCGATAGTTCTTGTGTAGGACTTCATCTATGCCGTTCATTGTTTCTTCTAAATCCTTTTTACTCTTGGCAAGAATTACTATATCATCAGCAAATCGTAGCATCTTTATCTTTTCACCTTGTACTGTTACTCCGAATCTAAATTGTTCTTTAACATCATTAACTGCTAGTTCCATGTAAAGATTAAAAAGTAACGGAGATAGGGAACATCCTTGTCGGACTCCCTTTCTTATTACGGCTTCTTTCTTATGTTCTTCAATTGTTACTGTTGCTGTTTGGTTCCTGTACATGTTAGCAATTGTTCTTCTATCTCTGTATTTGAACCCTAATTTTTTTTAAATGCTTAACATTTTATTCCAGTCTACGTTATCGAATGCCTTTTCTAGGTCTATAAACGCCAAGTATGTTGGTTTGTTTTTCTTTAATCTTCCTTCTACTATTAATCTGAGGCCTAAAATTGCTTCCCTTGTCCCTATACTTTTCCTGAAACCAAATTGGTCTTCTCCTAACACTTCCTCCACTCTCCTCTCAATTCTTCTGTATAGAATTCTAGTTAAGATTTTTGATGCATGACTAGTTAAACTAATTGTTCTGTATTCTTCACATTTATCTGCCCCTGCTTTCTTTGGTATCATTACTATAACACTTTTTTTGAAGTCTGACGGAAATTCCCCTTTTTCATAAATATTACACACCAGTTTGTATAATCTATCAATCGCTTCCTCACCTGCACTGCGCAGTAATTCTACAGGTATTCCGTCTATTCCAGGAGCCTTTCTGCCATTTAAATCTTTTAATGCTCTCTTAAATTCAGATCTCAGTATAATTTCTCCCATTTCATCCTCCTCAACTTCCTCTTCTTCCTCTATAACACCATTTTCTAATTCATTTCCTCCGTATAACTCTTCAATATATTCCACCCATCTATCGACTTTACCTTTCGTATTATATATTGGTGTACAATCTTTGTTTAACACATTATTAGATTTTAATTTATGTACCCCAAAATTTTGCCTTAACTTTCCTGTATGCTCCGTCTATTTTACCAATGTTCATTTCTCTTTCCACTTCTGAACACTTTTCTTTAATCCACTCTTCTTTTGCCAGTTTGCACTTCCTGTTTATAGCATTTCTTAATTGCCGATAGTTCCTTTTACTTTCTTCATCACTAGCATTTTTATATTTTCTACGTTCATCCATCAGTTGCAATATATCGTCTGAAACCCAAGGTTTTCTACCAGTTCTCTTTATTCCGCCTAAGTTTGCTTCTGCTGATTTAAGAATTTCCTTTTTAACATTCTCCCATTCTCCTTCTACATTTACTACCTTATCTTTTTTACTCAGACCTCTTGCGATGTCCTCCTCAAAAATCTTCTTTACCTCCTCTTCCTCAAGCTTCTCTAAATTCCACCGATTCATCTGACACCTTTTCTTCAGGCTTTTAAACCCTAATCTACATTTCATTATCCATTATCACCAAATTATGGTCGCTATCAATGTCTGCTCCAGGGTAAGTTTTGCAGTCAACGAGTTGATTTCTAAATCTTTGCTTTACCACGATATAATTTATCTGATACCTTGCAGTATCGCCTGGCTTTTTCCAAGTATATATTCTTCTATTATGATTTTTAAATTGGGTGTTGGCAATTACTAAATTATACTTCGTGCAAAACTCTATAAGTCGGTCCCCTCTTTCATTCCTTTTGCCCAGTCCGTATTCACCTACTATATTTCCTTCCTTGCCTTTTCCAATGCTTGCATTCCAATCTCCAACTATTATTAAATTTTCATCTCCTTTTACGTGTTTAATTGCTTCATCAATCTCTTCGTATACACACTCTACCTCATCATCATCATGGGCGCTTGTAGGCATATAGACGTTAACTATCGTTGTCGGTTTAGGTTTTGATTTTATCCTTATTACAATGATTCTATCGCTATGCGTCTTGAAATACTCTACTCTCTTCCCTATCTTCTTGTTCATCACGAAACCTACTCCTGCCTGCCCATTATTTGACGCTGAGTTAATTACTCTAAAATTACCTGTCCAAAAGTCGCCTTCCTCTTCCCACTGAACCTCACTAATTCCTACTATATCCACCTTCATCCTACCCATTTCCCTTTTTAAATTTTCTAGCCTACCAACCTTTTTCAAGCTTCTAACATTCCATGCTCCGGCTCGTAGAATGTTATTTTTTAGTTTTCTGGTAACCCCTTCCTTAGTAGTCCCCACCCGGAGATCCGAACAGGGGACTATTTGACCATGAAATTAACTGTCGGTAATTTATTTAATAAGTGGCATGTAATTTATATTCCTTTTTTATCTTTTCTGATTATGTATCATTGTACAAGAAGTGTTCAACATGTTTGTTTAACAGCGAAAAAAGAACTGTTCCTATTTATATCTTAACTTTTAACTTAAAATATCTGTCCATTGCCACCTATGCATTATAGCAGTTGAAGTCATAGCATTAGATTGGTCAAATTATTTTTGTTGTGAACATATAAAATATATTTTCTCTTATATAATTAAAAATCTAAAACCAAATTCTTAATAATAATAAAAATAGTATATAAATACTATACTAAACATCTAATCTGTAAGGTAGAAATTTTTTTACTTTTAAAGTTATATGGGTAGGCCAACATGGCGAAAATAAATCATGGAATATACGGTGAAAATGTGTCTAGTGTAATGTGTTTCATTTAATTATAATCATATTTTCTCAAGTAAATTAGAGATAAATTATATTTACATTATTTTTATAGATAGAAGGATTAAAATAATCTGTAATCTATATAATTTGGAATAAATATTTGTTAGAACAAAAAAATATTATATTTATAATAAAGAGATCTTTAGTTACCTGGTTCCTGAACCAAAAATTATTAAAATTAACAGTATTTCCCTCATATCATAGGTAGATACTGTTAACTGAAGTTACACTTATATTATGTTCTTTTATTTGCTTCGACTAGTTTATTTTTAACATTTATGTATACTTAATATAACATTAATATTAAATCACAGTGATAATTCTCCACTTTTCTAAATATGTCAATTTACAAATATTAATCATACTGGTCAATACTATCATTACCTTTAATCTTTATTGTTAATGATTATTTCAATTTTTATAATCGTTTAATTTTTTTAGTATCAATAAAAATAGTGTTATTATATTCGCATGCAGGAATAATTGTATTTTCATATTAAAATACAATAATTTAAAAAAATTTAAATCTAATGTACACTGATAAACAAATCTATATGTTGCATTATATAATGCCCAAAACTGTACAATGTCGACATTGCACGACATTTCGTAGTCGGTGCACACCGTGTTTGTACAAATGCTGAAATTACTAATTTTTACAGCCCCTTGGACAGTAATCTTTGTGCAATGCTGACAATATATGTACCCACTTGAACAAAGGTTTGAATTTGCTTTAGAGGGTCAACTGCGAATTATATCACAAAATGAGAAAATGAATAAATGTTTATTATTATTTTCAGCCAAGTTAAGAGTTATTTTTAAACATTTTCTAATTATTATTAGACTTCTGATTTGATTACATTTATTAGTGTAGTATAACATGTTGAATTACACTTCAACTGTTTCTTTCAATATTGACACTTAATGTTGCAACATTTCATTTTACATTTACATCTAATAAACCCCCAACCTCCAAATCTCGATTGCATGTTGCTAGCTGTCTGAAAATAAGAGCTATATTGTGGAATCTCTTCAATCAAGAGATGATTTTATTTGCTGAAGGATATTTGATTTCTAGAAAATTAGTGGGGTAAAATTCCAGTTGGCAATTTTGTAATAATTATCTGTAGTAATTTCCATAACTACTTCAATAAAATTTCTGTGATCATGCTTATCCCTGTTTAAAGAGGGAATGGATGTAATAATAGTGGTTCTTCCAACAAGTATTGGAGAAAATTTTTTCTCGGTCGTCATTTTCATTCTTTTAGTCTGTTTGTGTAGTCCAGTAACGGCCAGATTTTGATTTCTTGAAATATTGACTTTGATTTCGGAAGTTTTGAATTGTCTTTTCAGTTACTGCAAAATTATCATTAGTATAACATCTATGTTTTATTGTTCAACTGAACATTCTCATTAAACTCGGTATTATCAGTTTTTTATATTTTATTTAATTGTCGTTCATCATTTTCATTGGAATTTACCATTTTGTTTGATAAATTTTCTTTTAAAACAGTAGCATCGTGTAATTTAAGTAAAATTTCAATTGAATTTAATGCATTTTCTAAACTTTTCTCAATATTTAACTTTTCAACAACTGTGTTAGGCAGATTACTTAGCCAATTCTAGTTTAGATTTTCTGCCAAACATTACTTCAAATTGTGTTTAACACCGGCATGAAAACTATTATTTTTTCAGGTGACAAAATCGCAAACTTTCACTCAAGCGATTCATTTTTGTTATCCTCCATCCAAGGTACAATCATATCATCCACATTGCGATTCGCCTTCTTTACATTTCCTTTGCTTTTGAAATGTCTGTGCTCACCGTGTAATATTTTTAATTCTGGCCAAATAAATTTCAACACTTCTATAATTTTTTCGGACTGTAAAAACGGACGGTGCCCCAAAAATGCAAAATATATCTACCACATGGTACACAACTTCAGCAGCTCTCTTACTTTTCAGTGGACGAAGACAAACAAATTTGTTTAACTGATTTTGATAATTCAAGATAAATTTTATCTTCATTTGGACAGGTCTGATAGTTAATGAGACCAACCTGACCGCGAGCATTAACTTCGTTGAAAACGATCGGCTTAACAAAAATTCCCTTGTTAAGGTGTACACGATATTTTTAACAAGTCGGACAGTTCAGGAATATTTTTATAATTTCTCTTGTATTAATGTATTTTTATTTTAAGCTATATTCTAAATTGTGAATTCCTCCGTCCCCGGTTTCATTGTGTGCTTTATTAATTATTTCAAACAGTTATAAATTATGCACATAATATTTTACATTATTGTTACCCGATTTACTGACGGATACAATTAATTTATTACTCTGTCGTACTTTTAATAGATAGTGTCTTTTATTTCGCCTGTAATCTGCTGGTGTTCCTCCTATATGAGCTTTAGCGTCCAGCACTTCATTTATTATATGTTCTTCAGTTTTGATTGAAAAAACTGTTACTTTACCTTCTAATTCATCCTTTTTTTAACATAAATGATTCCTCAGCACTCATTTTTAAACAGAAAAGAAAATAACACACTAAGAAAACAGACTATTCCAAACGTAACACTTTGCAGACAAACATAACCTACAAATGTTTATTGGCGCGAATAACCTAATCTAACATAATGGAATTTCATATTAAAACCAACTTTGCACTCGGTGCTGTGCAATGTCCATAAAAAATATGAGGCGAGCGTTCTCCCAACTGAACCACTGTTGAAGGCAAGGGTTGTCCTCAAGGCAGTGTGCTGGGCCTACTGCTCCGCGTTGTGGAGTTTGATTCTTTCAGGCGGTTGCTCAGTGCCCTCGAATTGAGGGCAGCTTAGACTTGTAGATTGTGGGTATGGAGTAAACAACACAAATTGGTATTTAACCCAGAGAAGACCACCATGATGCTGTTGAAGGTCCATTTGATCGCAACGTGGCAAGCACGTATTATCATGGCGGGCCATTCTATCTGATATGACTGATCAGAGATAATTAGGTGTGCTCCTTGATGAACATTTTAGATTCAAGGAGCACTTTGAGAATGTCGCTAAAAAAACGTGTAAAGCCTTCTTCGGCGTTTGTAGGGTGGTCCACCCGATTGGGGCTTTAACTTTAAGACCGCGAAAGCTCTTTATAAAGGCGTATATGTGGCAGTTATGTAGCGCCGGTTCGGTCGAAGAAGATGAGGTATAAGAGTTACCGTGATATTCTGTTGAGGGCTCAGCGCCTCTTGTTGACGGTTGACGGCTACAGAACTGTATAAATGAAGCAGTTCTGGTTATCGCCGGTGTGAAACCTGTTGACATCCTCGCGTCTGAAGGCCAGTATCTTTCCCTGGTAAGATCTAAATATTTCATTAATTAAAATTTTATTTGGCTGTAACTCTAGAACCAATGAAAATAAGTACCACTTATGATATATCGTTGAAAATCTGTCAATGAGGGCTTATTACTGTAGTTAAGAAAAAGTCAATAATTCAATTTTTTGCGATTCTGGACATTTTTGGAAACGTTTGGTTCAGTTGTTTGCAATCAAAAGGGGAGGTGCACAACTAGATGTTACAATAGTCCTAAGTACAGAATTTCAACATCCTACGGTTAATCGTTTTTTAGTTAGGCGAGATACGTACGTACGTTCAGACGTCACGCCGAAACTAGTCTCATATTGGATCCAGGAATGGTCAAAATGAATATTTCCGTTGAAATCTGAAAACCGACATATTTCGCGATCGCAATACTTCCTTTACTTCGTACAAGGAAGTAAAAATATTTTAAAAAACCCAGGAGTTATTAGTGAAATAAAATTTTATGTACTTTTCATTTTAATTCAAAAATGATTACAATCAGAGGTTAATAATTATTAATAAACAAATTTATTTAAATTTGGGGAAAAAATGTTAAAAAAATTTACCTTTATGAAGTCGGAGTCGAACTGATGTGTGCATGGTACGGATCCGTCACGTTCTCAATTACATTATATATCTACTTAAGACGTGAAATCAAATTAATGTATAAATTAGTATAATACGCTAAGGAAATTTTAAGGCCATTTTTCTTGAGTATAATTGAATATTGCGTGTTAGTATTTTGTGATGAAAACGCGTAAACCGTGTACTATTCACACTTGCAGTGTGGTTAAAATCGGTGTCTCGAAGCCCGTGCCTTCCCCTTGTTAGCTACAGTAATATAGATCTTAGGTACCTTATACTGATTAACCTTTTATAGAAAAAGATCACTATAGTTATTTTTAATAAAAAGTAGTATTTTAGGAATTGTGTAACTGTCCACTTTATTAAAGAATTGGAGGATCGTATCTCTATTTCAAATGAAATAAGTTTAAATGAAGTGCAGCAAAATATGTGTATATGTAATTTAATAGGCGTACAAGGAAGTCATGTGGTGTCCACATCAAATATTTTAGTCAAGTAACCGGAGGCAGGTTCAGCCAGTCGGGTTGTACATACAGTAACAGTGGCTGTGTTGGCTAAGCCACCCTGTTGCACAGCGGAGTAATTGGCATCCGCAGGTAGCCAAAATTACTTGACTATTATAATCTAATCTTTTTCAACTGAGATTTTTTTAAATTGTATTTTATCTTCTTTAAAACTATCCTGATGTGATGATTCACATTTTAAAAACATTTTTTACAATTTTACGCAACAATTTTTTTTTAGATACCAGATTGTTTTCGTTTGACTTATTGTTTACTTTTCACAGTAAATTTATTTGTTTTATTAGTAGTGCTGATATACAAGAAAATATTTCATGAAAAAAGCAATTATATTTAATTATAAATATTTTTATTTCACTATGAACATATTTTTTTTTTTTTGTTTAAATACTAAATATACATCATAAACACACTTATATCTCGTTATTATTCCAACATAAAATTAACTACAGTAAACAACATAAAAACAAGTAACCAAAAATACAAAGTAGCTTTCAAATTATTTGCTTATAAATGAAGGCTTAGTTTGCTAAACGTATGTGATGCAAAACAATAATAAAAATATTATAGACTAAGTAATATATATTGTTTCAAAACTTCAGCGCGTTATTCAGAATCCTTGCCATCAGTCACACCTCCTCTTCTTTATCCTTTCAATTTCTTCTTTCAATCTCTTCACCATTCTCATCCTTATCATCATCATCATCATTTAATGCTGTAGTAACTCCCAAATGAATAAGGTTTGGTGCTCCTGGCAGCAGAAGTTCTAGTATTTCTTTGCTGAACAGCTTACTTCTTTTCTTGTGCAACTCAAAAAGGGGTCTGAACTACGAAACAGCCTATTTAAAATGTCCCTGTTACACTTGCCCTCAAAAACTTTCTCGGGAACTTTAATCTGTGTTGCTGAAAGTGTTTGTTTCTCGCTTCAGCTGCTTCTTACGATTGTTGATCAATCGGTAATATAGTACCTCTAATTATAGTTGATCCGTGAATCAAAATTTTATGTGGAGTCGGGGTCATGGTTTGCCACCCATACAGTTTAACGTATAATTTTGCTATAACTGAAGCAAAAATTCGTCGGGATCTGTTTGGTGGCCGCTTAAGATTGCCTGTAAAATAATTTTGCAGTTTTTTATTAAACGCGCATCTAGTCCTGTTATACGAACAGCCATTTTTGGGTCAGAAAAAACCGCCTTGATGTGTTACCATCATTCATGTTACCAAAGCCCTGCTTTGGGATGTCTTCCAGAAGACCCATTTCCTCTTTGAAGCTATCTTGTATCTTCTTTTTTGAATTTTTTACCGTTTCCTTTTCTTCTTGAGTTTTAGCTGCACTTTTTGATAGAAATTTTATACGCTTAATGCAGCAATATACAAAAAATCGAATTCTTGGCTGTAAAATTTGATAGACCAAATTTCAAATAATCAGGATTTTCTTCGTGAACTGCATCCAATTTATTGAAATCTTTTGATGTCTTTCCACAAATTTAACACCTCATTGTTGATGATGTGCCAATGGCTGCATTGTACACTTTCCCATCTACCACAGTCTGTATCAGTACACGTTTTATTTTAATTACAATAATGATTGGAGAGGTACATGAAAGTTACAATAGCACAAAACAACTTTGAAAAATATTACTATCACTCTCAGCACTATCTTGACATTTTTGTTTGAATTGTGTCTGTTGAGACCCCTCATACCCATACTAATTTCTATATTAACCGTTCAATTGATTGTACTGTACATTAACTACACTATGCAAGTACAAAATTCACTGCAGTTTTAGAAAATATAGCAATTTTCCAGCTCCGTTTTTACAAAGTGGCAGCTGTATGCCGAAAATGTTTTTCTAAAATAAGTTCCTGACGAGACAAGGATCTTTTCAATACAAACATCATGGGCTGACAAGCCCTGACAAGTTTTCAAAAACCTTTCTGAAGTTAAAAGTACGTTAAAAAAACTATCTATCTAATTTCTTACTTAGTAATAAATATGTAATTTTTAATTTATAAAATATTTTAAAACTAATTATTAGAAATAAATGTACCTACCTTTCAATCCCTCAATGCAAAATTTTAAGTCAATTACTCAATAAATAATATCAAAAATAATAACTAACTTTAATAAATAACTTTAAACAATGAACAATAAAAAATAACTAGCTGCTTGCTCGCTTCGATACTTTGTCATGACTAAAAAATCAATTAGCATTAACCAGAAATTAGTCATGCATCTGAAACTGCGACTTAGTGATGCAATAGGCTTTTAGCTACTGGAATATGTCTGTTTTGGCAAGTTTAATTTTTTTATTTTTGGCCTGCTACTTCATACAAATACTACACTGTGCGCCATACATCATTGCATCCCTCAAAAAAAATCAAAATTAAAAAATGGTTTTTAGATATTTATCTGAAGAGTATTTATTTGCAAGCCACAAACTTGGAAATATCTCGTTTAGTATAGTTGGAAATGGTGAAAATTTGCAAGCATTGTTCAAATTTGTTTACCTTTCTTCAGTGAATTACCTTTCAAGTGTGAATTTTTAAAAATCAAGAAATTGGTTTTTAGATATTTACATGAAAAATACACAAAGCAAAAATCAATTTGATATCTTCATTTATTACTGAAAAATTTTAAAAAAAATAGTTAATGCCATTGTTACTCCATTTTAACCATAAAACTCAAAATTTCAAAAATCCTTTCCTAGTGTGCATTTACACCATAAGAAGAATGTGCATAGAAATTTTCATCAATTTATCTTAAGTAGTTTTTGCTGGGCGTTGATTATTAATCGACCAGTCAGTCAGTCAGAACTAGTTATTTCACATGTATATTCAGAAAAACATTTTATTTACAATCCAATTATAGATGGACTCTATCACCTTCGAAATAGTTCCCTTAGGAAGCCATGCAATGCTTCAAACAGTTTTTTCCACTCTTCACAGCAGTATTGGAACTCAGAAACCAGAATATCCTTCAGATGGTCAGTCACATTTTTAAAAATGTTTTCTGGTGTTCCAAAATAGTGCCCTTTGAGGTGTTTTTTTAAAGTCAGGAACAGGAAAAAGTTACAGGGACTCAAGTCAGGTGATTAAGGTGGTTGAAGAACTGCAGGAATGTTTTTATTTTCCAAAAACTCATTAACTGGGAGTGCAGTGTGACATAGTGCATTGTCATGACACAGCATCCAGTTGTCTTTGATGGCTGGTCTCACACGAGATACTCTTTTCTGCAGTCTTTCAAGTATTTCTTGGTAAACATATTGAGTTACAGTCTGTCCAGTAAACAAAATTTTCTTTTGGACAATGCCATTACTATTGAAGAAACAAATTAGTATGGTTTTGATTTGCCAATTTTTGCTTTTTTGGGATGTGGTGAGTTTGAAGTGTACCACTTCTTGTGCTAGTTTGTTCTGCTTGTGCTTTGTTTCTGGGTCGTATTCAAATATCCAAGATTCATCACCAGTAAAAACATTTTTAAAAAATCAGGATCATTTTCAATTTGCCCTAGAAGATCACACTTCCACTCTGTTGTTTTTCTGTTCAACAGTTAGGTTTGTTGGGACCAATTTTGCACAAATCTTTTACATGTCCAATTCATTTGTCAAAATTTGATGGGCTATGTTACAGTTCAAATTCAATTGTTCTACAATCATTCTGACAGTTAATTGCCAGTTGTACTATATCAAGTCTCTGATTCACCCAACATTGTCGTCACGTTTGATGTTAACGGTCTTCCAGAGTGTGGATTGTCTGAAACTGATTCCCAGCCATCTGAAAATGCTTTATACCATCTAAAAACTTGAGCTTGTAACAGGGCATCATCTCCATACGCCCTTTTCAAATTTTGAAAATGTTTTAGTAACATTCTCACATTGTTTAACACAAAACTTGATTGCTTAACGTTGCTTATAATTAGTATCTCTCATTTTTGTAACAACAAAAACTCACTTCACAAAAGGTTTGTTATGTTTCACATGGCAACAATAGACTAAAAATATTAACACCTAATATAAATCAGCTGTTTACTAGTAACTTTACAGTGTTGCCACTTTGGTTGCCAAAAAATAACTAGTCTCATTACTTTACTTACAGACCTCATGTATATATATATGTTAAAAAACCGTTAATCCACTTTATGTTTATGAGGCCTATTGTCGTATGATTTTTACAAGTTGAATATACAAGTTAATCAATAAAACAGTAAAATAAATTCCAAAAAGTATTTTATTCCAGAAATATGTATGAACATAAAACATCTTAAAATATTATTTTAATTAAAATAAAATATTAAAATGTAAAACTAATCTAATAAATGAATAATACAATTTTTCAGTTAAAAATATTGTTACTAATCAATATTTAGTACAACTAACTTTTATTTGGGAATGGGAAAACAAAGGTATAAAATGAGCAGCTGAATTAAGTATGCAAGTAAATCATGGATCAGAGAAAGCCAAAAAAAAAAATAATGAAGCTTTTGAAATGTTAAAAATTAGCATAGTTGTTAGAATATGAAATAAAATATAAATAAAAGGATAGATAAGGTAGACTTCTTAAAGCATCAAGAATTAATGAGTTTCATCCTAGAAGAAATTGTAGGTGGTAAAAGTAGTACGTTAAAGAAAAACAAGGATTAGAATTTTTTATACAGGTAACAAGTTAGTAAGGATGTAAAGTTGAAGGCTATGCAAATTGTCACAAAATATAACAAATAGAAAAGTACATCAAATCATATACAAAATAAGCTGTTTGAAATAAAAACAAATCATATTTGTTCAAAGTTTTTTGATTATGAAGTCAATAAAAATAATTACAATGCAGTACTTGCATATGTACACAATAGAGAATTTATTTAACATCTTTTTTGCAAATGTTTAGTAATAATTTGAATAAGAAACAGTAAAGTACAAGTTTTATTTATATTGTTGAAAAAATTTTCATTTAGTTTTTTAAGTTTTATACAAAATTTAAATTAAAAACAATAAGTCTTTCACTAATTTTATATAGTTAATAATAATTTTCATTTCTATTTTAATATAAATGTGGGAAACATATAATAAAAAACCATAATTTGTTTGTAATTAGTATAAGTACTAAATAATTATTTCTATAATTTTAACAAAAAGAAAGGAATTTTAATTATCAGCCATTTCTAAAAATGATTCAAACTTTTTATAAACTTAAAATGATTGATTTGCCAGAGTTATTTTAAAAAATTAAAAAGTCATGTTTCATCTTGACTCAATTTTATATTAATATTGCTTTTTATTAGTGTTTTTTTTTTTTTTTTTTGTTATTAATGAAATTATATAAATAACATATTTATATTAATTATAATATTCAATTTTTAAGAATTAGCACCTAAATATCTAAAGATATGCTTATAGAAGATCTTTTACAGCTACAGATCTATTGTCATTAGTGTTGGAGATAAGAAGTCTCATGCACGATTACATTTTTATTTTATAATTTTTTTTTTAGTTGTAAAGGGAATTTACAATTTTATTTGCTTCTTAAGATAACACTTAAAGGAAAATAGATAGATGTAAAGCTAATATTTATCACTAGCTATGATGTCAATTTTGCGCTCTTGTAAGCACAATATGTATACATTTCACATATATAAATATTTGATTTTATAAAGCTAAACACAAATGAAAGATGTTTCTAGTTGCAAAAAAAAATAATTTTGAAGATGCGCGCATGCGTGCCCATGTGTGTGTAGAGAGAGTTAGAGAGCGATAGCAAAATCATAAGTAGATGAGACTAATTGAAAAATATTAAAATTTATGTTATTTATAGTTATGAATAGAAAAGAAAATAATTATATAAATATGTTTATTTATTAAATTTTATTTATTTTATTTTATTTTATTTAATATTTATTTAATAATTTTGGAAAAAAACTTTTAATTAGTGAAGAATGATTACTTTAACTGGTATAGTAATATAAAAATTTAATATACTAAATTGATTATACACAGCTCCAGAAGAAAATTCAAAATAGCTACAAAATATTCATAATACAAAAACATCATCTCTTAATATTTTATACACATATCAAAATGATGGTTAATGTATTCATGTAATGACTAAATACCACATCCTATCTGAAAACTCATAACAGAACTGTAATTCAATCTGATTGTGGAAATAATAATGTTTCATTTAAAATGGTAAATTTCCAAAAATAATTTTTCATTTTCAATATTTTGTTATAAATTTGTTTCAAGAATTCTTCTGTGTATTTTGTCAAAAATTTATTCTTAACAGATTTTAGTAATAATGTATAATGATGAATTTCTGATGAAATGTCATACACATTTGGCTGAGGTGGTAATATGTAATTAACAGATGAGTTATATCTCGATTTTGATGTAACCACATCTTTTTGTGAGGAGCACTTTTTGACATTATCAGTTAAATTACTGCACCTCCAAAAGACAGCAGATTTTATTTGTTCATAAAAGGGAGTGTAATATGAAAGAGTGGTTTTGAAACATGTAACAGGTTCTCCATCTTCTCCTCTTTTACCATCATTCCCAGTTTTACCATCATCTCCGAAATCTCCTTGAGAATTGTGCATAGAAACTTTTGAAGGATCATATTCTCCTAACAAGAGGAGAGTACCAGGATTTCCTCCTATTCCTCCAATTCCCCCATCACCACCCCGACCACCATTAGCACCACTATCACCATTATGAGAGTATAATTTAATATCAAGTTCAAAATCATCATTTTGCATGATACAAGGGTAAGATATTTCTTTCATAGAGTTATAAGTCAAAGGAAAGGATTTCAAACCTCTGTCCCACAACTCATCGTAATCATAAGAACTTGGTTCACCATTAAATTTATCAAAACCAGGACGTCCATTACTTCCAACTTTTCCATTTCCTCCATTTTGGCCAGGCCCTCCTTTACCACCATTCGCACTTATAACTAGATTTTCCTCATTTATAAAATATGATCCAATACCAAAGAAATGTCCACCATTCCCTCCTGGAAGACCATTTAATCCATTTTTTCCACTTTCACCTAACTTTTTTCCATCTTCAGCTTTTGTATTATTGTGTGCTTTCCCTGGAGTGCCATCAATGTTTATTTCTCTATTGCCAATAATCTCCCATTTGGGAGCTGCAATCATTACATTAATTCCTTTAAAGTATTCGTCTGTGAAGTCTGTGTCAATGAATACAGTATAAAGTCCATAAATTATTAACATTTTAATAGGTATATTGCCACAATAATTTCTTAGTAGGGTATTGTTTTTTATTGAACTAAATGTAACAAAATAACCTTTCACAGTAATTTTTCCATCATCACAAGAAATATTTGTTTGACTTTTAATTGTTAGAGATATTACACCATCAAATTCCAATTTTTTTTCAGCTCTTAAAGTCATAAAACTAAAATGTGAATCAAGATTTTCATAAACTAGTTCTTTGATATTAGAAAGAGCAGTTTTGACCAAATCAGTAGCGTTGTAAAACTGAGGATTGAAAAGTTCTGATTTAGATACTTGAATTTTATAGGTAGAAAAATGTTCAAACATTTTTATTAGAAAACTGTACCATGATAATTCTTCTTTTATAAAATTTAAAAGATTTTTCATTTGTTCAGCCCACATAACTGTTGTTAAAATTGGGCTAATATCTGTAAATGGCTGAATATTAATTAAATACTCTACAATTTCAAAATATGTATTATTTTCTAACTCATTTAATTGAATACTTTCTTTCGAAATAAATTCTTTTAAAATCATAGAATAATTTTTGTAATTGTTAGATATTTTTAAATCATTTTCCAAAATCATTAGTTTTTTTACAATTTTATTTTGAAAATTATACAACTGATAAACATCACTGTAGTTGGCCATTTGTTGTTTATAATGATTTTCCATTAACGTGTATAAATATGATGATACATACGTAACTATGTCGTTAACATACCACAATAGACAATTTATATAATTCCTGGCTCTATCTGACAATGCATACCCTATATCATTTTCAGAAAGTTCACTGTATTTGATATTATTAACCACTGTGTTTCTTAAAGTCTCTTTAGCTTGTTGAAGCAATGGTATTTCAGATAGTATTCCTGCTTGTGAGGGTCTACGGAAAATATTTATTCTTTTAAAATTTCCATTTGCATCAGTTTCTTGGAAAGCATCGATGAGTTTTAGACTGTTTTTTAAAAATATTTTTTCTTTACTTTCATCAGAGTTTAATAATTTTTCATTTAGTGATATTTTTAGTTTAGTAAGGTATTCTGCTATACCATCAATAACAGCTTTATCAGACACTAATTTTATACTATTTTTATTAATTTTAAACATATTTGGAACTTTAGTTGCTATTAATGCTATACTGTCTTTATATTTACCAATATTTCTTATAAAAGCATTAATGTTACGAAGTAAATCAACAAAATCATTCTTATACACACCCTGCTCAACAGAATTATAAGTTACTAATATTACTATTTTTATATTTTTAATATTTTTTAAATACATTTTCATTACATGAGCTGCAACTAACTCATGTTTTGGACTTCTAGTATCACTGAATCCAGGAGTATCTGTGTATGATGTAGCATTCAAATCATTTGTAACTTGTTCTGGATACAATGTGAATGATTCACTAACTGATGACCCTATTTTATTACCATCATCAATTAAATAATGTGAACTACCAGAACCGACCTCTTTTGATATCAGTTTACTGTTGTCTCCAGCCATAAATTGTACAAATGTAGTTTTGCCTGATCCGGCATTACCTAATACTAATATTGTATTTTCTATTTTACTACTATGTTTGTTTATTTCTTGATCTCCTTTTCTTATCATTTCATTTGTGGTAATCAAATTGTACAGTTTTTCAGTTTCATCTTTTGAACATTCCCATTTTTCTTGCTCTTTATTTACTTCATTGTTCTGTAACAAAGAAATGTAAAAATAAAACAAAATTGTTTGTCAATTAAAAAACAAAATTTAAAAATGACTTAGCTCTCTGGTTATTAGTAATGAATGAAGCATAATATATTATTATAATAGTACATTTTTAAACTGGACGTGATATATGGTACAAATACAAACCTCAATGGTTGGATTCATGTTTAATAAACATGTACCTCTCTCAGGTTAAATAGTAACTACATAGCATGGTCGTAAGACCATGCTTTTTTGTAGTCTATATGTTGATAAAGTGTGATTATTATATCTAACCAAATAAGGTTACCTTTATGAATACACAGAACTAAAATAAATTAACAAAATATTCAATATTGAATGAATCACTTTCAACAAAATGGAACTTTTTCTTCAGTATAAAAGTTCTTTTTACATTTCCATAGTTAATTAGCAGCACGTACTTTAATATTGTTAGTGGTGTATGTCACAGAAAATTCCCTATATATGTAATTTCACATGATTCAAATGTGTTTTTATGTGATATGTGTAAGTTTTTATTGATAATTATATTCTTGATGTGCCCTTATTCTATGATGGGCTTTGTAAAGTGTGTATAGCACTAATTTTGCTTTGTATATGAGGGTGAGTGTGAATCTAGACTGTTCAGTGTTGTATTCAGTGCATTCGCTAAAGGTTAATTTGTATTTATGTGAGAAGATGAATATATATTAAACAAGTGTAAGAAATCTGCATGATTATGCAGCATCTTGTGTAGACATCTATCAGTTGTAGTGGGTTTTCTATTATTTTAAAAGTATATTTTATTAAACATTTTGTATATAGTATGTACAACATATAACTGAAATCATAACCTTAATACAAGTCATATTTTTATAAAATTACTATATTTAGACTAGTAACTGGTTAATTCATTTCTGTTTTCCTGGATGAAATAATTTTACAACACACTAAGATCACTCATATGTTCCGCAATGAGAAATTTACAGACAAACTATTATTAGCCTGTAATTATTTTGTAGAGGCAACATCTTTCTTGACAAAGAATAAATAATCAGACATTATTCATACCCATTAAAAAATCACACACCAGTTTACTTTTAATTGCAGTTTATAAAAAAAAAATTATTTTACTTTCTTCATCTCACCATGTAACTTTGTTTTATATGTTTCATTGCTTAGTAATACAACTTATCAGCCAACAAGTACATTTCAGACTCAATGCAATAAATCATTTGGTACATTTTAATTTTCCTTGAATCCTTGCTTTTATAAAATGCAACTCGTTAATCATGGAAGAAATTCAAAACCTCACAAAGTGACAAAAATTATATAACAATAACATATACCATCAACTAATAATCATAAAATCCCCAACATTTTTTGGAGAGACTATTACTCCATTACTTTAAAAACAATAAACAGGATAAATGAGGACACGTGGAGTACTAATAAAACTTATATTGAAAAACACTACAAAACAGGGAAACACAACTTAAACTGCTTTGATTTTGTAAAAAACTACTTTGGACAAATTGTACACACATTTGCCCAATAATGTAGAACATATAGTACTATACAATAGAATAAAATTTTTCAAATCATTCGTAAATAAATAAAATTTTATTTTAATCACCACATAATTTATTATGTGCTGATTAACATAACAAAGGATTGCATAACTTTCCTGGCTTGCCCTTGTCAAATTTTTATTTTAAATACACCATACTTTTTTTATATATGAATGAGTAAATTATGCAATATTTAGAGTTCATCTGCGAAAAGATGAAAATGTTCAGTTCAAATTGTTGACCCAGCCTTGATCAAATAACAATTTTCTTTAAAAATTATGTAACATTAAAAGTATAACTGAAAAAAATTAGTTTATTAAAAATTTATACAAAATTATTATAAAAACTTTTTTTGTTTCAATCAACTCATTCATCGCTTCAATTGATAGCTTCAATCAACCCATTCATCGCTTCAATTGGTAGCTACCTCATACAACAGGTACAGCTTTAAAAGCAGGTCAAATATCAGAAATTATAAAAAAAAATTTCATTTTTAAATTGGGACCAATTGGAATTCCTTTATTTAAAAAGTTCCCGTATTATTTCATAAGCTTTTCAAGACAGTAGTCATTATTAACAATATAGTTACATCACGGAATAATGTGCTAATATATAGTTATGAAACAAATTCTTAGGAAGGTAATGTTTTACAGTTTGAAAGTGAATGGTTAAATTTTTTTAATGTTAAAATATTATCTTGTTTCATTAAGCTGTTCAATAAGAAAACAAATAAATATAAATTACTAATCATTTTAAATACAAGAATATGTTGCTATATTACTTACAATGATGTTTCCATCAGAATTATTCTTCAAAAAATTAGTTTCCCTTTCCAAAATACTATCACTTTTCTGCTGATCACTCAGTTTATAATTCAAAGGATCAGATCTGAAATTTATTGTTATAATTAAAAATATTTTAAAGAACATAATAGCACATCTTTACAAATAAAAATCTACTTAGGGAAAATTCAGAATGATTTTAGAGAACTAATCGATAGTGCTTGGTTCCATTTGAAAAATAATCAGTGGTTGAACTGTATCATTATGTAATAATGCGATCAGTATGAAATAATATTGATAAAAATATGTGAACATTTTTTTGTCTTTAGTAATTTGACTGGTTTGATGCAGCTCTCTAAGATTCTGTATCTAGTGCCAGTTGTTTCATTTCAGTATCCCCCCCCCACATCCTACATCCCTAACAATATGTTTTACATATTCCAAACGTTGCCTAGCTGCACAATTTTTTTCCTTCTACCTGTCCTTACAATATCAAAGCGAATACTCCAGGGTGCCTTAATATGTGGCTTATAAGTCTCTTTTCTTTTAACTATATTTTTCCAAATCTTCTTTCTTCATCAGTTTGCCACAACACCTCTTCATTTGTCACTTTACCCACTCATCTGATTTTGAACATTCTCCTTTAGCACCACATTTCAAAAACTTTTAATCTTTCCTTCTCAGGTACTCCAATTGTCCAAGTTTCACTTCCATATAAAGCTGCGCTTAATATGTGGCTTATAAGTCTCTTTTCTTTTAACTATATTTTTCCAAATCTTCTTTCTTCATCAGTTTGCCACAACACCTCTTCATTTGTCACTTTACCCACTCATCTGATTTTGAACATTCTCCTTTAGCACCACATTTCAAAAACTTTTAATCTTTCCTTCTCAGGTACTCCAATTGTCCAAGTTTCACTTCCATATAAAGCTGCGCTCCAAACACATGCTTTCAAAAATGTTTTTGTAAATGCAAAATATGTTGGTTGTTTTTCTTTAATTTTTCTTCTACTATTAATCTGTGCACTAAAATTGCTTCCCTTGTCCCTATACTTTTCCTGAAACCAAACTGGTCTTCTCCTAACACTTTTTCCATTCTCCTCTCAATTCTTTTCTACAGAATTCTATTTAAGAGTTTTGATGCATGACTAGTTAAGCTAATTACTCTGTATACTTCACATTTATCTGCTCCTGCTTTCTTTGGTATCGTGACTATAATACTCTTTTTGAAGTCTGATGGAACTTCCCCTTCTTTGTAAATGTTACATACCAGTTTGTATAATCTATCTATCACCTAAGGGGCCTGGATCAGCACAGGCTGCGGCGCGAGTGTGCGGCTGCCTTACAGGTGTTGGAATGATGCACGGAGCACAGGGAGGAGGTGGAATTGATGGCTCAACAATTCGGCCGGGCCATCAAGACTGGCTGCGAGAGGATCCTACGGCGGCCTCGGCCAGTGGACGGACCCTTAGGCCGTGACCAATCCGCTGATCGGTGACTGCCTGGAGCCGTCATGACCGCTGCTTCCGGGGAGCCGTCTGTTAAACGCAGGCCGAAACCCGGGAAAAAGTGGTGGTCCTCTGACCTTAGCATGCTGCGCGCAAGAGCTAGATCCGCTAGGAGAAGATACCAGCGTCGCCCCCTAACAGGGATTATCGTTGATGAGGTGCGCGCTGAGAGTCTGCTGATGTACGGTGCGCCCGTAATGAGTACGTTCATGCCATCAAGGAAGCCAAACTCAAGTTTTGGCAAGACTTCATGCGTGAGTTGCAGCGCAATCACTGACAGCTCGCGAAGTCATGTTACCGGCCAAAGCCATTGCACGTGTTGTCCAGTGTTCGATGCGGGTTTGGTGGTAGTGACCACACTTTAACATCTGTGGCGACTTACCAGGCGTTCCTGTATACTCTGTTTGCAGATGCTCCGGAAGGTGAAGCAAAAGTCGGCGTTAGGGCGGGTGAGACACTATTCCCTGGCGTACGGGTTGTGGAACCCGTAGATATAGACCGAGTGATTTCTCGAATGGCACTGAGAAAGGCACCGGGGATTGACCAACTTCACCCGGATATTTCCTATCATTTGCTGCCTGTCATAAGAGAGCCGCTTGGCAGACTGTTCTCGGGGTGCCTAAACTCGGGTTGCTTTCCGACTTGTTGGAAGGTGGTTTTGGTGAGGTTGCTCTTAAAATCGGGAAAGGATCCGAGTGAGGTCAGCAGTTATCGATCCATCAGCCTCTTGCCGGTAATCGGCAAGTTGCTTGAAAGGCTGGTTGTGGAACGACTGGGAAAGCATCGATATGAACTCATTTCTAATTCGAAGCCAATATGGCTTCATGAAACGGGTTGGCACTGAGGATTGCATCTGAAATGCTCTTGCCGAGGTGGAAAGCGCCGACTGTAAATATGTTTTGGCAATTTTTATTGACATAGAGGCAGCATTTCCTTCCTTGTGTTGTTCTGTCCTCTATGAGCTGGAACGCCGCAATGTTCCTGTAGCCCTGATGGCCGTAGTACGTGACTACTTGTCGGATCGCACGGCTCTGTTTAAGGATGCGCACCTAGTTGTGGAAAAATCCGTCAACAGAGGAAGCCCGCAGGGCTCCGTTCTCGGTCCCTTGCTGTGGAACCTGGTATTTGACGGATTTTTGGGCCTGACATTCCCGGAAAGGGTCGCGGCCCAGGCTTTCGCCGATAACTGTCTCCTGTTAGTGCGTGATAATTCACGACCGCAACTAGAAAACCGAGCGCAGGCGGCTTTGTCAACCGCAGAGGGCTGGATGGACATTCAAAATTTAAGGATTTCTGTGTCCAAGACGAAGTTTATGCTTCTCAAGGGTGTAGACAAATTATCATACAGTCGTAACCCCCGTATTAAGTATAAAGGCTGTGTAATCAGTCGAGTTCGAGTTCATAAGTACCTAGGTTGTTTGTTTGATGAGAAGTTGCTGTTTAGCAACCACATTAGGCAAGTAGCGGCGGACGCCGTCTCTGTGATGCACAAGCTTAGGAGGATTACTCGAAAGGATTATGGGCTGTCGGGCCGTCATTTGTACATGGTGTACCGAGGTGTCTTCGAAAGCACGACCTCTTGCGCGGCGTCCGTTTGGGCGCATAGGTTGGAAGAAATCGAGCACTTATTCAAAATTTAAGGAGTGCCCAACGCAGAGCCTTAATTATACGTACTGGTGTTTTTAAAACAACCTTCTACGAGGCTACTACATTGGGAAAGGCTCTCCCAATCGATTTAGTGGTAAAAGTTCGGGCGGCCATGTGAAAATTGCGAAGAGGCAGGGAGGCCGAGGTATTTGGGATGCGGTTTCGAGCCGGGTCTGTACCGGAGCGGAATGGTGATGTCAATGCACCGGTTCTAAATTTCAAACAGTTGCCAATCTCCTGCCGGCGGAGGAGGCTTTACACCCTGGCGATAGAAGCATGGCACGCTACGACTAAGGGAAGGTCCTTGTATAGATTTATACAGGATCTACAGGTATGGTATGCCTGTTCTTCGTTTTTAAGGGAAACGGGAGTCTGAGTGCTCTCCAACAATGTAAATTTAACATTTGTTTCGGTTCCACTTGGCAGCTGATGAGCTTTGCGTCTGCAGGGAGGTCCAATCAAACGAACACATGATATTCGATTGCCCAGCTCTTAAGGGGGGGGGGGGTGAGGACTCCTTGGAACTTAGATGTCAAGGGGAAAATTGGCTACTCACAAGCAGCGAATCAATGTGGCGAGAGTCGCATTGTCGGATCGTGTAGGAGTTCCTTGATGCGGTTGCTTTGTTCAACTGACATCAGTAGTTTCTTTTTCTTTCTTTCTTTTTCCTGTTTTGCCTCCGGTAACTACCGTTTAGATAATACTTCAGAGGATGAATGAGAATGATATGTATGAGTATAAATGAAGTGTAGTCTTGTACATTCTCAGTTCGACCATTCCTGAGATTTGTGGTTAATTGAAACCCAACCACCAAAAAACACCGGTATCCACGATCTAGTATTCAAATCCGTGTAAAAATAACTGGTTTTGCTAGGACTTGAACGCTGGAACTCTCGACTTCCAAATAAGCCGATTTGGGAAGACGCGTTCACCACTAGACCAACCCGGTGGGTTGACATCAGTAGTTTACCGAAGGGAAAAGACACTCTTACTGCGCTGCTGTAGGAAACTAAGTGAGAGATATGGCTGGTTACCAGCCAGATGAAGACTCCAAGCGCTT
Organism: Lycorma delicatula; assembly: GCF_047948215.1. Taxonomy (NCBI): domain Eukaryota; kingdom Metazoa; phylum Arthropoda; class Insecta; order Hemiptera; family Fulgoridae; genus Lycorma; species Lycorma delicatula. The sequence continues at coordinate 56,603,360 of NC_134463.1, forward strand.
TAATGGTGGACAGGTACTTGCTGGCATTCAACGGCCTAGGCCGTTGAATGCCAGCAAGTACCTGTCATACATATATGACAAGTGGTCATATATGTTTAAGTAGTTGACGGGGTGCGCCTACCCATTTTAGTGATATATGACAAGTGGGCAGTGGGACACGCAAATGACTGGTGTATAGTACCACGCTTATTCCGCTCACTCTTTTAGGTTAGCTCTAGGAGCTAGTTAGGACACTGGTCGCTAAACTGTTTCGTGGCTCAGTAGCCGATTGTGGCACAGACATTCGGTCTTATGCTTCAGGGGGACCGAATGGGGTGATGGCGGGAGAAATGTTAAACAAAGCAAACCAAACCAATCTATCTATCACTTCCTCATCTGCACTGCACAGTAAAATTCCGTAGGTATTCCATCTATGTGAAAATAGTAAATAATAAACTGGTATAGAATAAATTAATTTTGAAAATGTTGATTGCTACTTATTTGACTCTACACATTAAATTAAAAAAATAATTAGAGATCTTAAAAGTAAGAATTGACAACCACTGAAATGAAACATATAATTAGTTATTTGGCAAATACAGATTTTGTGATAGTTCTAACAGTGGTTATAGAGAAACTTATCAAAATGATAAATGTATTGCAGAAATACGTTGAAGAGGGTCTGACCTCAATATTAAAAAATATTTAAATGTTTCATGAGGAGAGATCAAAAGAGTAATTTAAAACACAAACTAAAAAAATGAACTGAATGTTAGATAGTTAGAAGTTTATAAACTATCTAGTTTATATATTTCACTTAATTACAGTCATATTTTCTCAAGTAAATTGGAGATAAATTTTATTTACATTATTTTGATAGTTAAAAGAATTTAATAACATAGACAAAATAAATTTTTTTTTAATGTTTCTCCAAGTGTGATACTAATTTTTTAATTCGTTTTTGCGTACATTACAGATCTGTAAATACAATTTTTCTATCACCCTTAGTTTTAAATAAATTATACTTTAAAAAAAATTAAGGGAAAATATAGTTAAAATCTGTAAAATTTATAATTTTGCATGGCCATACCTGTGTTGGAATGATTTTGTTGATTCTTTTCTTTTATAAATAGCCTCAGGCACATCCTGAATTAATGTCAAACAATAATCGGCTATCATGTTAGTATTCTATTTCCCTTTATAGCGGCTTTCTATCACCGAAATGTCTTGGTGGACATTCACAGTGTTCGTCACTTATGTTTCAGAGGTTTCCAGGAAAAAATCCAGATGTGAGTGGAGGAAATGTATTTTCAAAGACATATTACATCACATAGCTCTGTATGAAGTTAAAAGTTGATTAACAATATCGTGGTAATTGTCGGATTTTTAAATACATCTTTAAATGAAGCCCAAGCTGCACTTAATACATTATTTAACATTGAGTTAAATTCATCATATTTGACTAGCTCTCTTATTTGAGGACCAATAAATATTCCTTCTTTAATTTTTCCTTCATTTACATTTGGAAATTTCTGCTTGATGTACAAAAATCCGGGTCTATCCTTCTCCATTGTTTTTACAAAATTTTTCATTAGTCCTAGCTTGGTATGGAAAAGGGGTAAAAATATTTTTTTACCCCTTAATATTTTTTTTAGGGCTCATGAATAATATTTTTCCCATTTGTTGTTGTCTTGTTTCTTCCACGCTTTGGTAAAATAATGTTTATCCCTAGCTCAGCTCTCCCATTCACAAAGAAAACACATGTACTTAGTATAGACTAACTGCATGCCTAACAAAATAGCTATAACTTTCAAATTACCACATATGTTCCAGCTGTGTTTTTTATAATTTATTTTTTCATGAACATCTTTCATCACATCGTATGTCTCTTTCAAATTAATACCATAAGCGATTGGTATCAAAGGATATTTGTTACCGTTGTGCAGCAGAACCACTTTTAAAATATATTTGGATGAATCTATGAAAAGGCGCCAGTCCTCAGGTTTATGAACTTGTCCTAAGTGCAATATATGTCATCAGTATTTGTGCAATAAACCAAATTATTTTCATCAATAAAGTACTGAGAAAGTTCTTTTTGTCGACTTTGAAAACCCAAAATTTTTGTTTTTTTTTTTAAATAAATTCCAACCTTACAGTTGGAATTATCCTAACAGTTCAGCTTGATTTTTTTAGTAAATTTAAATCCCTAACCAAGTGATTTAATTCATCTTGTGATATAAGATGTGACTTATTGGAAGAGAATTCAAAATCAAAATCACTGTTGTCTTCTTCAGTACTACCTGATTCTTCATCGCTGCTACATTCACAGGTGGCTCAGGAACTGAAATAATTTCACTGTGAGGTGTAGGCCTGATTGCAGATTGCAGTGAAGGATATTTTACAGTATGTTTAGATTTTTTAGAAATTCCAGACACACTCATTAAACAAAAGTAATAATCGGTTATTAATAATCGGTAATAATCGGTTATGATCCATCAAACCATAGGTACACCAAATGGCAAAGCCTTCTGTGTACCTTTCAGCCATTCTCTTAAATATGCAGAACAATTAGTGCATACTATATGAAAAGTCCATGTCTTATCCTGATCACCAATTTTACACTGAAAATACAAATGAAATGCTGTTTTAATTAAAGGTGTAATGTTTCTTCTATGATTTTACAGTAAACTCACCACATACATAACAAAAGCCATCCACACCATTTACACAATTTTGAGGCATTTTAACACTGCACTGTTAACAAACTTAAGACATTAATAAGACAATTAATTCATTCCTAAATCCAGTGGTTAATACAAACAACACAGCTGTGTTTTCAAGTACATGTTTTGACCTTCACAGACACGATTTATGTTGTCTATGAAGGGTCACTCTTCAGTATTAGATATGGTGTCATAATATGTGACTATGATACGATTTAATTCTTTATCTAGTATTGTTTATTTATAGCTTACATATTATGTTAACAAAGTTAAACAATAAAAAATGAGCTAACAAAATACAATATAGGAGTTTAAAATGCGAACTATATATTGAAAAATGAAAAAAATCCTTTAATTAAAATTAAAAAATTTTTCAAAAATGGTGGGTGATAGATCTGAGATCATATTCGTTTTGAACATAAAAAACAAAATCATGTATCGCATGTTAGGAAACAAAAATTATGTTTATCAGTCTAATCAGTAATTTGTAAAATTTGGAATAAATATTTGTTAGAGCAAAAGAAATATGTTTGTTAAATCTATAACAAGAAACTTTTATTTACCTGGTTGCTGACGTAAAAATTATTAAAATTAACAGTATTTTCTCCATGTCAGTGGTATATACGTTCTTTTATTTGCTTCAACTGACTTATTTGTAACTCTTACAAATACTTAAATATAATGTTAATTTACATTTACATAATACAAATGCTGATAATTCCCTACCTTTTTAAATACATTAATGTCTAATTTACAAATATTGGTTGCAGAAGTCAATATTATCATGATTTTTAATCTTTATTGTACTCTTAATCTTTATTGTTAGTGATAAGTTCAGTTTTTAGAATCGCCTATTATTTTTTTAGTTTCCATAAAAACAGTACTATTACATTTGCATGTAGAAATAATTTTAATTTAATAACAGGAATCAATAATTTAAAAAAAAATAATTCTAATTTATTCTGATAAACAAATTTATATAATGCAACCAGCAACATTTTATTTTCACTATTATTAATGAAAATAAGATGAAAAGATACACCTTTACGTAATTGCTAATAATGAAATTTTATTTTAACATATTTTTATAGTATCCTTCTTTATCAAAAGTGTAATTATAAAAGAAACATTAAAGATTAAAAACATAAAAACAAAAATGTTTCTCTCTTTAGTCAGACAGATTAAAACTGAATGTTATGCTCAATATAAAGAATTATTTTTATTATTATAGATGGCAATTTTTTCCCGCCACTTCTTTTCAACATTGCCCTGGATTTTATGATGAAATTACGGTCTGAATTAAATCAACAAAATATAAAAATCAGAACTCGTTTCAACATAAAAAGACAAACTGTCTGGGATTTGCTGATGACCTAGATGACCAAAATATGGAAGAAGTTGAAAGCAAATAATCAGCCTGGAAAACATTTCTGAAAAAATTGGGCTAAAAATTGAATATGAAAAGACAAGAGATTATGGCCATGGAACAGTTGTGCATAAATAAGATAAAAATTAATAATAAAGAAATTAAATTAATACAAAAATGTAAATATTTGGGTGAAATTATAGATAACAGATTAAAGAAAATTCAAACTGGAACAACTGAAAAACAAAAATGAGAAATGCTCAAATGTTAACAACATCAACAAATAATAAAAAATGTTTGTCAACAAAAGCAAAAATGCGACCCTAAAGAACAATAATTTTTACAAAAGCACTTTGCTTTCAAAACATTATTCAAAATTAAAAACAAAGATAGTGATTAAATCATCAAAACAGAATGAAGAATAATCAGAACATGTATAAATAAAATTGATGGAGTGTGACAAATTGCAACCAACAAAACTGTTTACAAAAACATTACAGAACCAATTATTGATCTAATGAAAAAACAAAGGTTATCCCCACTTTTTCCACATTATAAGAATGCCAGAAAATAGATTATTAAAACAACTGGCAGTCAATCAAAAGCCTGAGCTTGAAAAATGGTGGGAAATATGTAGTGAAAGCTAATTTAAGACCAGAAGTAAAGAGCTGTTTGAAGCTGCAGTAAATGTTTTTTCTTAAGAATGGCTATGCCTGTTCAGTAATGATTTTTATTTCAGGTCAGGTCACATAAAAACATTTTGGTTACTCTATTACGGTATCTAAAATACATACATAATCAGAGTAGATATAGTTACAATTTTCAGTGATTCTTATTTTTATATCTTGTAATAAATTTCCTTTTTGTCTTGCTGATAAAAAATTGATCATTCTACAGAATTTAATTTTATATGCATTGATATTCTGCATTAATTAAAATTTTTTATTGTTTTTTTATCTGTTTCAAAGATTCTTTAACATTTACTTATTTTATTATTACGTAATTTATATAATCTGTCTACCATGACATTGTTAGCTCCTGTTTTATTATCAAGTCTGTTAATTAACTTTGAATCTGGTTAAGAAACATAGGGTCTCTTCTTTCTTTCTTCTTCCTGTTTAGCCTCCAGTAATTACCTTTCAGATAATACTTCAGAGGTTGAATGAGGATGACATGTAAGAGTGTAAATGAAGTGTAGTCTTGTACAGTCTCAGTTCGGCCGTCCTGAGTGTGTGGTTAATTGAAACCCAACCACCAAAGAAACTGGTATCCATGATCTAGTATTCAAATACGTGTTAAAATAACTGACTACTAGGACTTGAATGCTGGAACTGTCGACTTCCAAATCAGCTAATTTTGGAAGATGCGTTCACCACTAGACCAACCCAGTGGGTTAAGAAACATAGGAACTTGAGAAAGTGTATTTGACTAAATTAAAATAATTATTTTTGCAAAACACCAAAACCCAAATGAATGTAATATGAAAATACAACAAAGACAGTAGTAGAAATAGATCTTACTTTTACATATTTTATTTAAGATTTTTTATTTCTGCAAAAAAATATTGATAAAGCAAATGAAATTGCACCAACTTTAAATTAATAATTTTTGATCTCAATTTCTTACCTTAGTGCCAGAAGTATGTACAAAAATAAATTTATTTAGATAAGTATATCTAAGAGAAAGAACATACCATTCATAAGGTATAAGGTATATTGGTGTTTGATTGTCACCTTAAATATAAAAAATATATATATATTTATTTATGAAAATATTATGTTTCACATGAAGCCTATCGTCTTATGATTTTTTTAATATTCAGGTTGATTAATAAAACAGTAAAATTAATGTTTCAAAGGTGCTTTATTCCAAAAATATATGTGAACATAAAACATCTTAAAATATTTTTAAATTTACGTAAAATATTAAAATAAAGAATTAATCTAATAACATAGGTGTAGTAATTTATATATATATTTTATTATACAATATATTTTATTCTTTATAGTTTTGTTAAATTTTGATAAAAATTGATTCAATATTAAAACCTTTAACCTGATCTGAAAAAAATAACAATTTTTTTTAATTTTCATTTTTTTTAATTCTTAATTTTTGGTGCATTTTTTGAATTATATTCTAGTTTTTATTTTCTTTTGAGCTTTGCATTACTCTTTTTAATGTTAATATTTTCACCTAAAAATCTACAAACAAGCAAAGTTGTCATTAAAATGTTTAAAATTTACTAGTATTATGTCATTCCATAGCCTTGTATAACAACAAGAAAATGAAACATTCATAACTCTTCCTATAAGATTTTCTACCAAATTATAAAATATTCATCACTTTACTTGTATGCCAAATTAGATATAACAAACAAAACATGAATACAATCTCCAGAATTAATATAGAAATGAAAGTAATTTCTGTTATTAAGGAGAAAAATATATAAGGTGTTTGTTATGCAAAAAATATGAAAGTTGTATATTATAACTAAGTAATGCACTTTGCTAAAAATTGCATCAAGTATTACATTTCTTAGTAACAACATTTAAAAGATTTTTCATAAAAAATCGCTTTGAAGGTTATTTTGACATAAGATTTGTTGCATCTATAATTTAGAAGAAAATTGTTATTGATAATATTAAGTGATAAAATTAAAAATTAAACATTTTTAAAAACCCATCAAGCCATTTTGAAGAAACATCTACTAGCAGAGCAGGTTCTTAGATTAGTACTGCATCAAAATTGGCCCAACTGATTTAGAGAAACATCTACTGTAGTGCCACCTGGTGATCTATAACTATAAAACATGTCTAAGACCTGCTCTGAAGTGATCAAACTCTAAAGTGATATATCATCTCCGTTCTGTCATGGGTAGGAGTGCTGTACCATTATGGTACAATTATCATTACTGAGAAATGTATCTTTTATTAATTCTAATCATTATAATTGATTTCTTAATTGAGGCTCTAACAAAATTATTCATTTAAAAATATTGTTACTAATCGGTATTTAGTACAATTATAGTTTGGAAATGGGAAAACAAAAGTATAGTTGGTTTGCTTGGCATTCCTCCCACCACCACCCCCATTCGGTCACCCTAAAGCATAAGACTGAATCTCTGTGCCACAAACGGCTACTGAGCCTCATCACAGTTTAGTGACCAGTGTCCTAACCAGCTCCTACAGCTAACCTAAAACAAACGTATAAACTGAGGAGCTAAAGTAAGTATGAAAGAAATACGAGTAGAGTGTTGTATCAAAATCTTATAAATAAAAGGATATATATGTAGGCATCTTAAGGCATTTAGAGCTAATGAGCTCCCTCTTACAAGAAAGTGTAGCTGGTAAAAGTTGTGAGGGTGTAAATTTTGAAGCTATGCAAATTGCCACAAGTATAAAAGGTTCATCAAATTACTACATGCAAAATGACCTGTTTAAAACAAAAAAATCATATTTGTACAAGTTATTATTATACAGTCACTAAAAATAAGTACAACACAGAACTTGCTGATGTACAGAGGAGAAAATTTCATTTAACTTCTTTATTGCAAACATGCTTTGTAGTAATTTGAATAAGAACAAAAGTAAATTACAAGTTTTATTTATAAAGTTGAAAAATCTATCATTTAATTTTTAAGCTTTATACAAAATTTAGATTGAAAACAATGATTGAGTCCTTTACTAATTTTATACAGCTAATAATAATATTCACTTATATTTTAATACATAAAACATAGCTTATAATAAAAAAAAAAAACAAATTTATAAAATCTATAACAGTTGCAGAAAATTTTCTATAATCTTAACAAAAAAAAAGAAGAAATTTAATTGCCAGATAATTCTAAAAATTATTCAAACTTGTTATAAACTTAAAATCAATAGTTATTTGTAAAAATGTTAAAATATAATGTTTATATCGTGACAGTAATCTACTATTATTATTTATTTTTATGTTTATGTTTTTGTTTATGATTTCGTTTTTGTTAATAATAAAATCTATTGAATAAAACATGTTTGTATTTAATATAATACTAAATTATTTAAAAATCATCACCTAAATACCTAATGAGATGTTTACATGTCTTTCAGAAATATAACACAGATTGGTCATCGATTAATGTTGAAGATTTTATTTTTTTATTTTTTTTACTTGTAAAAGAAATTTACAATTATATTCGCTTCTTACGATAACCTGTGTAAGAAAAAACAGAACAAATATAAAGCGAATATTTACCACAAGCTATGATGTGAATTCTGTACTCCTGTAATGTATAATAACTATTATTGAACAATAACTATTATTATGTACTTGAACCTGATGATGGAAATAATAATATTTCTTTTTAAGTGATAAATTTCCAGAAATGGTTTTATATTTTCAGTATTTCGATTTGTTTCAATAACTTTTCTGTGTATTTTGACATATATTTATTTTTAAGAGATTTTAGTAATAATGTGTAATGGTGAATTTCTGATGAAAAGTCATACACCTTTGGCTGAGGAGGTAATATATAATTAACAGAAGAGTTATATGTCGATTTTAATGAAATCACATCTTTATGAGAGGAGCACTTATTGAAATAATCAGTTAAATTACTGCACATCCATAAATGAATGATATTTTTATCATAGTTCCCTTGACGGTAATATGAAAGATCGGTTTTGACACATGTAAAAGGTGTTCCATTTTCTCCTCTTTCACCATCATTTCCACTCTCACCATCATCTCCTAAATACCCCTGAGAATTGTGTATAGAAATTTTTGAAGGATTATATTCTCCTAACAAAAGGATATAACCAGGATTTCCTCCAATACCTCCAACTCCCCCATTTCCACCTCGGCCACCATTACTACCGGTATCACCATTAAGAGAATATAATTCCATATCAAGTTCAAAATCATTCATGGTATCAGCGTCAGATAATTCTTTCAAAGGATAAGATATCAAACCACTGTCCCGCAACTTATCATAATCACCAAAACTTTGTCTAAATTTCTTAAATCCATGAAGTCCATTACTTCCAACTTTTCCATTTCCTCCATTTTGGCCAGGCCCTCCTTTACCACCATTCGCACTTACAACTAGATTTTCCTCATTAATAAAATAGGATCCAATACCAAAAAAATTTCCACCATTCCCTCCTGGAAGCCCAACTAATCCATCTTTCCCACTTTCACCTAACTCTTTTCCATTATTGTGCGTTTTTCCTGGAATGCCATCAATGTTTATTTCTCTATTACCAATAATCTCCCATTTGGGAGCTGCAATCATTACATTTATTCCTTTAAAGTATTCTTCAGTCAAGTCTGTATCAATGAATACAGTATGAAGTCCATAAATTACTAACATTTTAATAGGTATATTGCCACAATAATTTCTTAGTAGGGTATTGTTTTTTATTGAACTAAATGTAACAAAGTAACCTTTCACAGTAATTTTTCCATCATCACAAGAAATATTTGTTTGACTTTTAATTGTTAGAGATATTACATCATCAAATTCCAGTTTTCTATCAGCTGTTAAAGACGTAGAACTAAAATCTGAATCAAGATTTTCATACAATAATTCAACGATATTAGAAAGAACAGTTTTACTTGAATCAGTAGAGTTGTATAACTCAGTAGGTTTGTACAGTTCAGATTTAGATACTTGAATTTTATAGGTAGAAAAATGTTCAAACATTTTTATTAGAAAACTGTACCATGATAATTCTTCTTTTATAAAATTTAAAATTTTTTTCATTTGTTCAGCCCACATAACTGTTGTCAAAATCGGACTAATATCTGTAAACTGCTGAATATTAATTAAATATTCTTCAATTTCAAAATATGTATTATTTTCTAACTCCTTTAATTGAATATTTTCTTTTGAAATAAAGTCTTTTAAAATTGTAGAATAATTTTTATAATTGTTGGATACTTTTAAATCATTTTTTAAAGTTATTAGTCTTTTTGAAATTGTATTTTGATAATTATACAATTGATAAACATCAGTGTATTTGGACATTTGCAATTTATAATGATTTTCCAGTAATTCATGTATATATGAAGACATATCTGTAACTATGTCGTTGATATACCACAATAGACAATACAGATAATTCCTAGCGCTACCTGACAACGCATATCCTACATCATTTTCAGAAAGTTCACTGTATTTGATATTAACCATTGTGTTTCTTAAAGTCTCTTTAGCTTGTTGAAGCAATGGTATTTGAGATAGGATTCCTGCTTGTGAGGGTCTATGGAAAATATTTATTCTTTTATAATTTCCATTTGCATCAGTTTCTTGAAAAGCATCTATGAGTTTTATACTATTTTCTAAAAAGATTTTTTCTTTATTTTCATCGGAGTTTAATAATTTTTCATTAAGTGATATTTTTAGTTTGGTAAGGTATTCTGCTATATCTTCAATAACAGTTTTATCAGACACTAATGTTACATTATTTTTATTAATTTTATACATATTTGGAACTTTAGTTGCTATTAATACTATACTGTCTTTATATTTATCAATATTTCTTATGAAAGCATTAATATTACGAAGTAAATCAACAAAATCGTTTTTATACACACCCTGCTCAACAGAATTATAAGTTACTAATATTACTATTTTTATATTTTTAATATTTTTTAAATACATTTTCATTACATGAGCTGAAACTAACTCGTGTTTTGGACTTCTAGTATCACTGAATCCAGGAGTGTCTGTGTATGATGTAGCATTTAAATCGCTTGTAACTTGTTCTGGATATAATGTGAATGATTCACTAACTGAAGACCCTATTTTCTTACCATCTTCAATTAAGTAATGTGCACCACCAGAACCAACATTTTTTGATGTTAGTTTACTATTGTCTCCAGCCATAAATTGTACAAATGTAGTCTTGCCTGATCCTGCATTACCTAATACTAAAATTGTACTTTCTATTTTATTACTATATTTGTTTATTTCTTCTTCTCCTTTTCTTATCATTTCATTTGTCATTGACAAACTCAGCTGTTTTTCATCTTGATCATTTGAACATTCCCATTTTTCTTTCTCTTTATTTTCTTTATTGTTCTATAACAAAGTAATATTAAAGTAGAAATTATGTCAATTAAAAAAAAAAAAAATGTATTTTAAAAGTCATTTTACCAACAGAAATTTTACTGTGGTACTGGTAATAGAATGAACACAATATATCCTTCCTCATATAGATTTTATGTAGAAGAAATGCACTGAAAACAAATTACTCTAGCATTCAATATAATGAGAATATAGTCAAAATATTTTGGTCAGCAACCTAAAAACGTATCCAGTCTGAAACAGATCACATGGTTATTTAAAAATTAATTAAAATTACAATATTTAAAACTTAATCCAGAAGCTACAATTAATACAGCCACTGTCATGACTATATCTGTCAGGCTGTGACATTTATTGAAACTCAGTTATTGAAGTACATCCGTAATCTTATAACTTGATAGTTCCACAACAGCTGGAATGCCTTATATAATAGTAACTAAAAAATGAAAGGATGTAAAATAGTAACTAAAAAATAAAAGTAAGTAATACAAGGTGCAAATCTCAATGTTCAGAGTATATAATAAACCTGTGTAACACCTGAGTTAAATGGTAACTATATATTATGAGTTTGCTTTTGATAATATCCTTTTAATAGTCAACATATTGAAAAAAGGTGTGATTATAAAATCTAACCAAATAAGGTTACTTGTTATGTAATACATGTAACTAAAATATAATAAAATCTATTCAGTATTAGAAGACTCACTTTCAACATTATGGATTTTTTCTTCCATAGAAATTCTTTCAGAGGTAAGCAGCAGCACACTCTTAGGAGTACTATTAGTATTGTTAATGGTGGACACATTATAGGAAATCTCTTAAATTTGTAATCGAATTACAGGGTGTGGCTATTAAATAAATAGGCTAATGCTGTTGCAGAAGAGTTGCGTGGGTACCAAATTTATACGAATAACAGCTATGTAGCATGAAGCCTTCTCTTTCGATTGTTGCCACTCCAGTTTCTATAGATATATTAGTCTGGCCGTGGCCTTCGTTTGGATAATATTTGTTTTTTGTTTTGCCAAAAAAATAAGTGTTTTATTAGAGCAGAGTTGTCATGAAGTTTCATATGAAACTTGAAAAATCATTAATGAAACTTATATTTTATTAAGAAAAGTGTATGGCAATGAATGTTTTGTGCAGGTTTTTGAGTGGCCGAGAAGATGTTGAAGATGATTTTCGCCTGGATCGCCCTTCCAAGTCAAAAAAGAATAAAAATATTGAAAAGATTGGTAATCTGATGCAATTTGACTGTCAGTTAACTATATTGTGCGATTGCTGAAACTGTAGGAATTGACAAAAAGAAAGAAAAAACAACCCAAATTGTGGAAGAACAAGTCATGGGTTCTTCATCAGGACAACACACCGACTCACACTGCATTGTCTGTCAAGTTGTTTCTAGCCAAGTATTACATCCCAGTGTTAGACTATCCGCCTTATTCACCTGACTTGGTACCATGTGACCTTTATCTGTTCCCCAAGGTCAAATCTGTATTAAAAAGAACAAGATTTCAGACCATTAAAGCTGTGAAAGAAAAAGTGGCACGCATCATGAAAGAGTTCACAGAAGACTTCCAGCACTCTTTTGAACAATGGAAAATTCACATGGAGCATTGTAGGATTAGAGGAGGGGCGTATATTGAAGGGGATAATAACTAAATATGTATAAATTTAAAATAAAATATCTTACGGCATTAGTCTCATTATTTAACAGTCACACCTTACGAGTATATATGTTCAACTTAAACTGAATTTGTTCAATATATGTTATTTTACCAGATTTTATGTTTTTGTAAATTTCATATTTTTCAATCATGTTGAGATCTTTATTTTTATGTGGTGTGTGACATTTTCATTTATAGTAATAATTTTAATTTTTAATTATGAAAATGTGTATTTTAAATATATGTAAAACAGTTGCGTATTACGTTGTGTGGGATGCTTAGATGTATGGTCAAGTGTATCAGTTGTTGTGGCTTTTCTATATATTTTGAATGTGTTATTAAACATTTTGTGTATGGTATGCACAGCACATAACTGAAATCATAACCTTAACACAAGTTATTTAACTAATTTTCTTCATATGGAAAAAATTTCTATGATTAGCTTGCTAATTACTTAACTCATTTCTTGTTTCCTAAATTGCTCACATATTCCATATTGAGAATCTTGCAAATAATAATATCCAGTAATTTCTCTATAGTCAATATTACATTCCTTTTACAGAGGCAAATAACTTGATTATGTAAATGGTTCACACTCATTAAAAAATTACAAATCATTACTTTTCAATGCAATAACTTATATGAATAAAACAATCACTTGACTTTCCTGATCTCACAATGTGGTTTTCTTATAAATGTTACATTGACTAATACAGGCAACTTGCCAGTCAACAATTACATTTGATTATGTAATACAGTAAAACTTGTGAAATACTACTTTGGACAAAATGTATCATCCACTTTTGCCCACAAGTAATAGAGGCACTACATTCCAGAACCAAATTTTTTAAATTATATCATACGTAAATAAATAAACAGATATTTTATTCCAATTACTACATGATGAAATATATGTGGTTAATACATATGTTAATGCTAGAATCTTACATGGTAACATGAAATGCTAATTTTACACAGTATGTGAAAAAATTATATGCCTGACTTAAGACACAAACTGGGACTTCCATCAAGAAAGATTGAAAAAAGACCACCAAGAAGTCAGCTGTGATGAGTGTTATCTGTGCAACTCCCATCTATATATCTATATAACTAAAGGAATTCCCCTAACATTTATCTGGAAAAATAAAGAAAAATGTAGTGAAATTTTGATCAGAACAATATCATTAAATACACCATCTCTTAATTCTTAAAATAAAAATTTATGAAATAATAGTGTACTAAGTTACATGAAGAAACAAAACACAAATAAAAATTAAAAGTTAAAAGGTGTTCACAGAAATTATTTCAATACGTATTAATTGTATACATAAGAAAAGATAAAGAAATTTTAAGATTTCTTTTATTTAAAAATTTATCAGAAAGTATAAAATTGGCCTTCTACTGAAGAAACAATGAACTTTTAAATGGGTTGATAAAATTGTTTGATGTGCACCAAATTATTGCGATGTGTCACATGAAAACAATTCCATTGTCTGGTTTGATAAAGGTAGAAAGAAGTAGGATATGCATACAAAAACAATAACTATAGCATGCAAACAACTCATACCGTAACACATGAAAACCAAATCTCAACACACTTAATATGAAAATTACAATTGCATAAAATCTGACAAAAACAAATTCCTTGTAAACATAACTTACAACTAGAATAGATTCTAAAGGAGTTTCATACTCCTTTTAAGGCAGGCGTCATTAACAACAGCTCTTCTAAGTAACTCAGTAGAAGAAGGTGCCAATATTTGGCTCAGACAAAATTTCTTATGAAAGTACAGATATTCTGTTTGAAAGCAAATCATTCAATTTTTTTTAATTCTATAATATCATGTTTCATTGATCTGTTAATAACAAAACAATTAAATCAATGCAACTAATTATTCTAAGAGTATGTTATTTCATTACTTACATCGATATTTTCATAGGAATTATCCTCCAAAAAATTATTTTCCCCTTCCAGAGAATTATTCTTCTGCTGATCACGCAGTTCATACCTCAAAGGATCAGATCTGAAAATTATTGTTATAATTAAAAATATTTTAAAGAATCTAATAGCACATTTTTAAAAATAAAAATTTACCTAGGAAACCCAGAATTTTTTTTAAAGAGAATCAAGCACTACCCACCAAACTACTTTTTGAGATATAATCATAATAATATAAGTTATCATCTATGAACTATGGTCATAATGATGTACCTCAGAATCTTAAACTATCTTTTGTTGTTCACTTTGTGAGTGGGACAGCCACATCTGTTTCTGAAGACAAATTAAAAAAAAAAAACTGTATTGTCATGGTTCTTTTTTTTTGTATAATTTTTTTATATTTTTAATTATATATATATATATATATATATATCACAACCAACAAAAAAACAATGTCACTGTATAAGTGTTAGTGAATTTTCTTATCACCTCTACCATAAAAAACTTTTAGTTGAAAATAGGCTCAAAAACCAATTGTTTGTCCTGAATATCAACAAAAATGGAATGATATAAAAAAATAATGGTGAATACTACAACCCCGCCTCTCTGAAAAACATTTACAGTGTAAAGGTATCTCATAAAAAATAACTCTTTGCTCTAAATCCAAAAAAAAATTTGATATAAAAAAATGAATTATACCATATTACCTATATGCCAAATTACCTATTTGCTACTCTAAAATTCTCTTTATTTTTTTTGTTTTTTTAGTAATTAAAATTTTTTTCTATAAAATAAAAAATTTTACATCATAACTGCCAAAAAAAAAAAACGTTGCTGACAAACATTACTCTTTAATATAGGATAATGAAAGAATGTGCATGTGACTATTTTGTATATTGCATAATTTAAAAATGCTTAGTCTATATCTTCTTCATTCTGGGAAGGGATGTTCAGTTACCACTGATGAAAACCTGCAAGTTTGTAGGTATTAATGCTTAGGCTGCAGTATTATTCCCAATCTTACCTAGCATGGCCTTCAAAATGGAACCAGAGAAATTCTTATATAAAGTAACTATCAGTTCAGAAAAAAAAATACGAGAGATTAAACAGAAATAGAGAGATATTATAAAACAATAAGTAACAAATTTCAATTTTTTTCCCTTTTTTGGAGCCTATGACACTCAGTGGTCAAACATCTAAATCAGTTCATACGTACACCCTAACTACATACACTCCTTTTTGAGCGGTTGTGTAAAAATAAATTAAAAAATTTTTTTAGTTGTAAAATTACAACAAAACATGAGTGATGTATACAGTAAACAGTGCCACAAAACAACAGATTATTCAATAATGATTTGATAAAAATTGGTACTTCTAAAAGTATTTTTAATGATGATTGCAGAAATTAATTTATTATTACTTTAAAAAGTCCCATTTTTTTTTACAAATCCAACTTAAAATGATTTTTTTTTTAACATAGCATTGAGGTATGGTGTGGTGCCATAAAGGACAAAAAATGAAATAAACCTCAAAAGAGTCACCGGTTAGCCCGACCTGCCATGCCGGTATATTGCTGGTAGGGGGGGAGGGCTAATTAGAGTAACGGACACTCCCCTGGGTGGCGTAATACCATCAAGTCGGTCCGGCCCAGGGGAGTAGAGGAAAAAAAGAATAATAAACAACGGTTACATACAAAATAGAATTTAAAGTAATGGATTTATTTACAGGTAGTTAAATATTGAAAACCAGAATTCGGTCCTATTGGAAAAAGACATTAGCATGACCACTAATCTTAACACTTTAACCACTCACTAGTATAGTATTAAAAACAGTAGAACAATAGATAAGACAAGCATAAAGTTTTTTCACTGGAAATACCTTTGCTGTTCAGAAATAAAATTACCCTAACAATTTACGAATGAAATTTAGTACCTTATCTCTTTCAACTATAGCCTAGCAGTAACTCACCGAACCAATTCTTGTTTTCATTTACAGGAATTACTTGTGACGTCACCTTATCGCATCGAACTAACACACTAGAAATTTGCTCCTTTACTGAGCTCCTCGCAGAATACTCTCGCTTCAAACTCGCATAATAACTTCTCGCTTAGAACTCTCTCGCAGATTTGATTTCAACTCGTCTTTTCCGGAATATTTATACTCCTATTTTCTTTACCTGCCGGATCGGACCCAATTCGAAGCGTGAGAATGATCGTCCGCCCTCAGATATTCCCATGAAATTCCTACCCTGGTCAGGTAACTCTTCTCACAGAACAACATCTGTTTATGTGTGTCGGGGTAATGAAGATACACGATTTTTATCTATTTTTATATCTTTCTTACGAGTAGTCATACGTTTACTTAGGGTATGGAAAAATCTTTATTGAAAAAGGACGCCGCAACTCGGAAAAGTTTGGGAACCACTGTATTAGTGAATAATTTTTAATAAATTGCCAAACAATTTGAAAAATCTTACGACCAATTCATTTGAAAAACAACTAAAAGATCTTTTACGGTAACAATATTGTTATATCTCTGAATTTTCAAAGAATATTGATTAAAAACAAATAATTTATCTGCATTCCTTCCAACGTGTTCATAGATTTTTGCTCATTATAATTTTCAGTAGAGGCATTTGAATTGTGGTTTATTTTGTAGAACTTTTTTATATTTCATGTATTTATGAGCCAGTCGCACATACTAGTTACAGTTACGGTGGTAGTGATTATGCTGGTTGAACCGCAGTGCCGTACACCTTCACATCCCTTAAAAAATCGCAATTAAAAAAAACCGAAAATGGTTTATAAATATTTATCGGAAGAGTATTTATAAGCCCAAATGTCGTTTACTATAGTCGGGATTGAGAAAATTTAACAATCATTTTTCAATATTTTTTTGCCTTTCTTCATCCCTTTTCAAGGCCGAATTTTAAAAATCTAGAATTTGTTTTACTGACATGAAGATTAAACTATCAAAAATCAAGTTGATTTCTTCATTTGTTACCGAGAAATTAAAAAAAAAACAACAGGGTTTTAAGAAAAATTCAAAAATCAATTTTATCACTTTTAATTTTTGAATTTCAAATCGATTAAATTTTTAATCTAAATTAACTTTCATTTAAATTTTCTCGAATCCCTTCAACTTTTTACTTCCTTGTACGAAGTAAATGAAGTATTGTGATTGCGAAATATATTGGTTTTCAGATTTCAACGGAAATATTCATTTTGACTTGTTTCAGCGTGACGTCCGTACGTATAACTCAAAAACTATTAGCCGTAGGATGCTGAAATTTTGAATTTAGGACTGTTGTAACATATAGTTTTACACCTTCCCTTTTAGTTGCAATCAACTATACCAAAATTGTCCAAAAAAGCCCAAAATTCAAAAAAATTTGGATTGAACTTTTTCTTAACTGCACTAAATATTTGGCCTTGAAAGAGGAAGGTACAGCGGCTCAAATCCGACTTCATCTCCTTTTTTTTACCTTTTTGTTTTAATTTAAATATATTGATTTATTAATAATTATTAACCTCTGATTATAAAACAATTACAATAAATAATATTCAATAATAACAATAAAAAAAAATAAATAGGAAAAGATATTAGAAGTTATTAATGAAATAAAATTTTATGTACTGTTAATTTTAAAAAGAATGTGTATATGTAATTTAATAGGCATACAAGGAAGTCATGTAGCGTCCACGTCAGATTTTTTCATATTGATTTCGTGTTCTCTGATCGATTGTGATATCAACACTTTGACATCTATTAAATCTTTTTCCAATCTTTTTAATACTTTATCGAATGCTACCATTATAATTTGTGTTATATATCGTGTCTGTTATTTTGTTTATATATATTTTTTTTTGTATACTCGTTAAACATATTTTTAACCCGCTAAAAATTGAGGATGTCACTATAGTCAACTGGATCAGATATATTACACAATCTATGATTTTTTATATCATAATTTCTATCCTCAATCAATGAAAAACTAATCCCTAGTGGGCCTTTAATAATTCTTCTTTTTGCTTTTCTAGTACCCAGTTTTAAACGTGAAATTTTTCTATCTATAAAAAATAAAATTGAAAACAAATAATTTATTCAAATTCAACATCTTTCAATTCGTTAATTATGGATATAATTCCATTTAAGACACTTGTGTTTCTGGCATCACATTCACTCATTAAAGAGTACGATCTTTCTACCAATTGAAACAAATTGGTAGGTAGATACAATTCAAATGGATTGTTCCAATGTTGATAAATTAGCATGCAGTAAACCTTTACCACTAAATGATGATGGTGTTTGATATAGGGAAATAGATCTATCAGTTCTTTTAGGAGGAAAAGGTTTCTAATTACTTCATTTTATTTAAAAGCTTTTTTGTTTTTAATGTGCCAGCATCTGTTAAGTGAGCACCAGATTTCACAATAAGTTGTTAGATCTGTTTTATGACCTTTTTTTAGGTCTGGGTTTTTATAAATTAACTCTAAATTACCCGGTGTGTAGAAAAATAGATTAAATTTCCCAAAATAGATTTTATAATCTACAAATTCAATTTTTGTATTATTCAAAGTGATTATATTTGTATTTTTATCATATTTTACACCATATATGTGATCCAATGATATTTTTGGACCTGTTTTTAACTTTTCTAAATACCGTTTTATAGCTTCTGCACTTGTAATTGTTTCTTGTGTCTCAGAAACTTGTGTAAATGGATTATCTACCACAATATTTGTATATTTTGTAAAATTAAGGGATTAATCTTCATATGCAATTTTAGTTTGTTCAATTAAAGTGGTTTTTTGAGATGGTGATAACATTATTGAAAGCCCTATATCACCATCACCTGAAATTTCTAAATCTTGTCCTAACAAAGTACTAGTTTCTTGATGTCTTTCTATTACGCAGATAATCTATCACCCAAATCGCGGTCTATTTTAGCAATATCAATTTCAGTATCAGTTGGCAGTTGTTGTGGTTTATCAAGTTTTTCTTTAATTTCTTGAATGGGTACAATTATCGGTTTAAAACATCTTCTTCAGCTAAACCCATAACATAAGCTGCATTTTTACGTTTAAATGATTTATTCAGTTTATCAATTGAAATTGATAAACATGATTTTTCCTTTTTAAAAAACCCGATTTTAATTTACACATTATATAAATGTTTGAGATTATAAAACATTATATATAATGTTTACATTATGTTCACATATATAAAGTAAATTTAATTCGTCTTGTCTGAATAAAATTAAAAAATTGCAATTGTCAGGTATGAACAGTTTTGGAATTTTAGAATATGTTTGCGCCATATAAAACCAATAAAAACATAGTAACCGAGTTCTGGATTTAACATTATGAGTGCCGATAATACTCTATACTATTGATGATGTAAGGATTTTGGAAAATGTACAATTTTTTAAAGCGTAATCCGTTTGGTTGAATTAAAAGATTAAAAAAACTATATTCATTTTTCCACAATTGGGAGGGTCCATATGCAATACATCTAATTGTATATGGTAACAATAAACTGTGTTTATTCTGTTTTAAATTACCATATCCCAATTTTGAATTTGCATGTAGTATAGGAATTTTTTTTTTGTTATATTTTCTTCATTGTCTTCAATTAAGAAATATTTAAATTGAGAATTAATAAATAATTTTTCTAAAAACCAGCAGTTGATAAGATTACATCAACTTTACTAACTGGAAAGTAAATGATAAGAACATTTTGACAAATCATCTAAAAATAAGTCAGTATTAATATAAAATTCATCTATTGCAATGAAATTGCTAAAACCATCACTATGAAGAGTTATTTTTATACGTATTCCATCCCAGCAATAATTTTCATAAATAAGACATGAAAAATTTTCAATATAATCTTTTATTGCTTCGTCAGATGTTGGAATAAATAAATATTTAAAAGAATCTATATTCATGTATCTTCAAGTTTTTGGAAATAACTATACATTTTTCTTCACCGACAATTTTATTATTACGAAGCTTCATATTATTTATCTATATAAAAAAAATAAAAAATGTTTGTCTATAAAATATTTGTTTAATTTAAATAGCAAGTAACTGTAACATTTTTCACAAGATGTAATTTTTTTAATAAGTATTTTACACAAGTAATAAATTTGCAAGGAAAGATAACACGTCAGTACAGCACCTGTGGCTACAATCAGTTCCAGCATTGTGAATATATATATATAAATAAAAAAGTAAAATCAATAAAATATTCAAACATCATTTAAATCTATCCACAGATTGTATCTATTATCGAAACCTAACCATTTTACATACGCTTTACTGTCCTTTCTTTTGATTATTTTCTCAATCAAATATGCATCATTGTTTAGTTTTTTGTAATTCGGGTTGATAGAAGCGACATTTTAAAATTTCATTTCTATTATCAATCATTCATAAGTAACTAGATTCAGCGTGTACTTTATGTACTCTTTTGAATATTTCATTGGCTCAATTTGACAAATAACCTTTTTATAAAGCTTTTTTATGTTTGCCTATACGAACGTGATCGCCAACTTTTCATTCTGTAACTTCTACAATATTTAATTTCCTGCCATATTTTTTATTTAAATTTGTCAACACTTGGGCTTCATTACTATGATTTACGTCTTAATTTCGATTTTTCTAGTTGGAAAATTGCATCTAGCAGGTTTATGGAATTCTTTATCTAATCGGCTTTAATTGAATTACATACACTTTTATTTATAAAAATATTTTTATTATTCCATTCTTTCATATATCACTTACTATAACAATATTATTTTCAAATAACGATATATCATCACAAAATTATCTTCAAAATACAATGTATATTTTATA
Source organism: Lycorma delicatula (assembly GCF_047948215.1). Lineage (NCBI taxonomy): Eukaryota > Metazoa > Arthropoda > Insecta > Hemiptera > Fulgoridae > Lycorma > Lycorma delicatula. Next base: position 56,624,963 of record NC_134463.1, read on the forward strand.
TTAGGTTTATCAAATGCTCTCTGATAAAGTTACTTATTATTATTAAATTATTTTCAGATATTTCTTATTTTAACTTCCCTTTTTATACACTATTTCATAATCACATATATATTGGTTTTGAATGCCAGTTATATTATCCTTTTCTAAATTAAACATTATCTGGTGTTTGTGTTTCAATAAATCTGTATATTAGAGAGTGGTTCAATAGATAACATATTTCTCATAATTCATAGCATTTAAATAATTTAAACATTTACTGTATTCTATAGTTTATCTATACTGTATACCTATCCGGTATACAGTATAGAAACAGGTATACAGGTAACAGTATAGTATTTTATATTACAATATATGACAAACATACATTCACTTTTCCATATTTCAGATTACACCTAACATTCACCGCCCTCAAAGACTTCTTCAGTGACTATATAAACTCTTAAGCTCTCTAGGAATAGTTAAGTAACTATCTAATGAAAGTAGGAAATCCGATGAAGATTAAACCAATGACAATAGACATTCACTCTTTCGTATTTCAGGTTACACCTAACATTCACCGCCCTGATAGATTACTCAGTGACTATCTGAACAGAAAAGAAAAGCCGAGGAAAAAAACCTCTGATTACAGATATTCACTCTTCAGTGAATATTGAACACTCATATGGAAAACTATAAGAGCTACTCTTTCTCTTTATTTGTGATTCATTTCTGTATATCAAAGTTAAGAATAATTAAATAGCTTTAAATCTTTAATATTCTTTTGTATACACAAGAGCTGAAATGAGATATTACATTTTTCACTTTCTTCCTTCAATCCTTTTATCAATGTCATCAGATCATGCCCTGATTCAGCTAGAAGCATTGTGTCATCTGCATAATGGAGATTATTGATGTTGTGACCTCCATTTTTGACTCCGATCTTAGATTATTCCATGTTTAACTTCCACATAATTTTCTCTGTATAATTGTTGAAGAGAAAGGACAATAAGATGCAACCCTGTCTAACTCGTTGGCCATCCTTGAACCAATCAGTGTCTCTATATACTGTTCGAACTGTGGCCCCCTGGTTGGTATATAATGATCTGATGAGGTGAGTTAAGTGTGATGGCACTTCCAGTTCATGTAAGGCGTCTCATAGCTTCTTGTGATCATGATCAACACAATCAAATGCTTTGGAATAGTCAACAAAGCATAGATAGATGGTCTTTTGATATGTGTGGGTATTCTCTGGAATCCAACGCAAATCTGCAATGTGATTACAGGTACCACGACTACGTTGAAAACCAGCCTGGACATCCGGTAGTTGAGCATCAATGGTTGATTTGAAATGGTTCTGGATAACTTTAAATAAGACCTTACTTGCATGGAAGATCAAGGCTATAGTCTGGTAGTTTAAGCAAATACGAGAATCACCTTTCTTTACTAATGGTATGAAAACAGACCTTTTCCAGTCTGTTGGCCATGTGCCAGTTTCCCAGATTTTTTACAAAATGCTGTGATTGCTGCTGGTGGAATAGGTCTGACTAGTTCTACCGGAATAGTGTTTATGCCAGGAGTCTTTGCTCAGTTTTTGGTCAAGGTCGCAGACACAACTTGTTCGAGAACAAACAGTTTTGTAGATTTCACAATAATGGGCTAGAATTTGCCAACAAATCAGTGAATGATATTATAAACAACATACCAAAGAAAATGACATCATCAACATAACACAAGATTATTTATTATTATAATTCTGTTCAGAATGTAGGAATGATGATGTCAGCTGTCTGTCGAGCAGTTCTCTTCGTGCGTTGGGTGTGTTAGCTTCGGTTGAGCTGTGTACAATTTTTTTTGTTATGAATATATTGTCGGGTTAAGCTCTTTACAAGATTTAAGTTATCTAAAGACTTTATTTAATTTTTACTTACTGTTTGCAGCTGTTTCTGTATTGTTGGATGTAATAAATAAAACCTAAAATTTGGTTACTTTTAAGTAAAATGTTGTGCTCGGTAAGACTGATCGTGCTATGTTTTTGTGCTGTACGTTAATAATGTGTTAAAATTCCTGTAATTTTTTATTTGTGAACATAATGTTTATTCAATGCAGACTGTGTTATTCTCAGTTTAGTCTTCTGTTCTTGTAGTATAAATATTATTTACCGTATTATTTTCCTTTAGTTTAGTATAGTTGATGCATAAACTCTTCTTGCGTTTCTGGTATAATTATAAATTTAACAAACTTTTAATAATGTTGATGTGCTGTATTATTATTTTTTCCCCCTTTTGTAATCACTAACCAATCCAGACCATCAGATCCTCTCAGAACAGCCTTGGTATTAGGGAGCTGTATTAGAGCCAAAATCACTTCTTCTAATATTGATGGCATTTGGAATATTAGAAGAAGTGGCATTTTTAGTTGGTACTGAAGTGTATTAGTGTTTGCATATAATTTTGCTACATACTGTTACCTTCAGTCTTTGATATTGGCTTGCTCAGTCAAGGCTTGCTTGTTCTTATCTTTGATGGTCGGTTTGCGAGCAGTGAAAGTAATAAACTCTGTAATAAACTCGTAATAAACTTGATATGGCCTCTAATAAACTCCTTTCCAGCTGCTTGCATCGTTGCTCCCTATATGCTTCCTTGTATTGTCTAGCAGCATGTTGAAAAGCAGCATTTAGTCTCCTGAATTCATCTTTATTGCCAACAGCTTTTGCTGCTCTTTGTTTTTCAGCAATTTTAATAGTGTCAGGAGTCAACCATTTGGATATTTTTCCCATTTTTTGCATGGTATATGTTGCTTCTATGACATTAGATTGAAATTCATGCCATAATTCCTCAGGTAGCTTCTCAGCAGTATTAAGCAGCACAAAATTGTTCTTTACTTCTACGGCATATGTTAGCGGAATTTCGGTGACATCAAACCTCTTTGGAGGAGCATTTGACTTGCTATTACATACCCTGTCTTTCAACTTAGCCACCAATAGCTTGTGATCAGAGCTGCAATCTGCTCCAGGGAATGTTTTTATTGCAAGAAAGGAACTCTGCCATTGCTGACTGCATAAGATAATTATAATGATTATATTCCATCTTGGAACGTCTAGGTGTATAAATGCCATTTCGGCTGTTCATAGAAGGTATTAGTGATGGTCAATTTGTGTTCTTTGCAGAATTGGACCAATCTGTTGCCAGCTTCATTTCGCTCACCTAATCCAAACCTGCCACAGATGCCCTGTTCTTTTGGGATCCAACTTTGGCATTAAAATCCCCAATAATGTATATCATGTCCTTTTTAGGCACCTGTTCCAATGTTTCATGTACTTTCACATAAAAATCTCCAAACTCATCTTTTTCTCCAGCTGTAGATGTAGCATACACATGTACAAAAGATGTATTCATTGGCTTCCCCTGGATTTGAATGGTCACAATCTGATCGTAACTATTGTATAACTTTCCACAGCATGAGATGTAAACTTATCCACGATGAAGGCCACACCATTTCTTTTTATGCTGTCATGACCAGAATAGTAGATAGTGAAGTCATACAGGTAAAATGGCCATTGTCTGTTTAGTGTAGTTCACTCACACCAAGTAGATTGACATTAATCCAATGGGTTGGTCTAGTGGTGAACGCGTCTTTGCAAATCAGCTGATTTCAAAGTTGAGATTTCAACTTTGATTGATATGGATTTCAATACTAGATCATGGATACCGGTGTTCTTTGTGATTGGGTTTCAATTAACCACACATCTCAGGAATGGTTGACCTGAGACTGTGCAAAACTACACTTCATTTACATTCATACATATCACCCTCATTCATCTTCTGAATTAATCCCGACAGTGGCTTTGGAGGCTAAACAGAAAAAAAAAGAAGAAAGGAGATTGACATTAAGTCGGGTCATTTCTGATTTCACATTGTCTTAATTTTCCCTTTCCCTTTCTTTTTCTTTTGAATTTCTTTCTTAAAGTAAGTTTATTATTCTTTTTATTTTTACTATAAAATGGGCCCCAAGGATATAAATTTTTAATTAGCACATGTATTGCGTAGTTATTGAAAAAAAAAATTAAATCTACTTCACTTCAAATCAAATTTAATGATTTGATTTTATTTGAATGAGATGATTTTAATATTTTAATTAGTGAATAATTCATTTCATTTCACTTTTCTAAATTATATGATATTCATATAAATCATGTAATAAATAATTCTTGTAGATTTAATTTCATGCATGTTTACAGTAATGTGTTTGATGGACACATATTATATGCTTATTTTTGTTTTATCTCGGTAACAAAAAAAGAGATCCAGGAATTTGTTTGGAAGTCTGTATTAGAAAATTTGTATCATAATAATTATAATTAGTTTTTCCTGAATTTCAAAATTTTATTTTGATGGCTGGAAAATGCATTCAGGGAACGTCATCGTAGGTAGTAGATCTTCTGTTCATACCATAACAGACCTTCAAGAACAAAATTTCCACCCACTCTTCCCTAGTAACCTTCCCCTGCCCAACTACAGGAATTCATCCTTTCACTTTTTCAAATCCTTCTCATCCATCATATTTTATTTTTTTTAACCTCCAGGACCACCATTCAGGTATTGCTTCAGAGGATGAGATGGATGACAATCTTTTTAGCGAGTGAAAATTGCCATACCTAACCAGAATTCGAACCCAGTACCTCCGGATGAAAGGCCAAGACGCTACCACTCTTGCCATAGAGGCCGGCTCATCTCTTATAATACAATTTCCCAAAGTTACTTAGAATTACTGGCCAGAGAGACGTTCTTTAAAATATTTTAAATACAACCAATATCAATCAATAAAATATTTATTAAAGAACAGCTTTATTTTATGTCAAAATTGTTTATAGATCTATAGTAAAAATCAACAAATGAAGTCAACATGAAGAGTACAATATTTAAATCTTTTACCAATGATTTAATCACAAATAAAATTTTCTTGTGGAAAAAATTTACTATGAAAGACTTTTAGTTTACTGCTTATTAATACTGTAATAACAATTTCAGTTTGGACCATCCATAAATTTATCAGATTCTTGGAAATTAATGTGCACAGATCTGTTTAAATGGTTTAAATATAATCATAATTATCATGCTGACATATTTATATCTTGCTGTACAGATTTTAGACAATGCATAACCATGAATCTATATAAAATTATATGCAGTTAGAATTATCGGATGATTTACTGTATCGGATGGGATCCTATAATCACCTCAGTCTATGTTTCGGAGGTTGGACTCCATGCGAAATAGTTGTATTTTGTGCCATCTCTATATACTGCCAATTTTTCATCCTTGCAAGCATATAATTATATAATTTTCATACACAAATATTTAATGTAAATTAGAAAATATAGTAATAAAGAAAAAAATGATAAAGTAAAGTAGAAAATGATTAAAAATATCAGTTTCCAGAGTTATAATAATATGAAAAAGAGTTGATAGTGAAAGTGTAAAATATAATAATTATGTTACATTCTTTTGTAACACACAATAATGTGCGAATGTATAAAAATATATATCCATGTATTTAATCTGTAGCCCAATTAAATGTTTTATCAATAGTTAAAAGCTTGGATTTAGAGTCAATCTAACATTGAATACTATTTTTGGGTTATAATTTATATTACTGACCTTGATTCTCATAGTTAATTTTTTTATTAACTAATTAAATATTTTTTTAATAATATAAATAATTAAAGTAAAAAATTAATAAATATTTTTTCTTTATTTACAAACTTACAACAAAACATAGAAAATGTATACATTATTGTTGTGTCTAGTGCATCAGTTTTATTTGTCCAACACATTATCATCAGTAAATTTGATGATTTGTATTTTCTGAGGAGTACAGATCTTGGCTTTCTATTCCTTTATCTCGGCCTACAATACCTCACTAATGGCACATAAGCTTTAAATAGTAGCTGATGATTGAGATCAAACTAACCTTCAGTTAAATGACGATATGTGATCAGCATAAGTAAATACTTTTACTTTTAAAATAAAAAGAATTTTTTTTAATAATTCTTTTTTTTATAAATAGTTTTTTTTAGATTGAACATACAATTCAGATCACAAAAAGTGTAGTAGGTATACTATTACACTGATAAAAAAAACGACTGCTCCAGGTTTTGTCTGGAAGGATGAATAAAATGCATGGAAGGATTTTGTTCAATACCAATGAAAAAATAAGAGATGTGGTCCATACCAATGCATACAAATGGAATCTGTATGAAATAATAGTGATAAAAACATGTGACTATGAATAACATGTTCTAGGAATAGAAATACAAAATAATTTTGAAAGTGTTAACTGCTAAGTATCTGACTGTATATATTAAAGTAAAAATATAATAAGTGAACTTAATAGGTACTAAGGGATCTTAATTGAGAAGCACAAGGAACATGTAATTTTCTGATGTATGCAAATGAAGAGGTAGTTTTAGGAGAATACAAGGAGGAACTTGTCAAAATGATAAAGCCATAACATTACTAACTATTTAAATGTGTCATGATGAGGAGAGATCAAGAGGATAATTTTAAAAACATCACTAGCTTTAAAAAAAAATTAGGTTATTGGATACTTAAGAATGAATCTTAGGACATGGGTTAGATGGACTGAGCATGCTATCTGTATGCCTCCTGATAGGATATCTCATACTTATTTAAAGAAAAATATTGAAAGTGATTCATGATCTTCAGAGCCCATGATCACCCCTAAGTAAGTAATAAGTTTTTTAGTACTTGTTACACAAATACATAGGAAATTCAGTTCCATCTAGTGAATATTATTATGTATACATATATGGTAACACTTAATTAATTATTTAATATTAAATAGTTTTCTTTCAAAATAATGGAACTTTTTCTTTGAAAAATAATTATCATTTCCTTTTATTTTCTTTTTCCATTTTCCTAATTGAAAATGTTAAATAATTAAGAAGTTCTATTATTTTGAAAGTGAACCTTCAGTAACATTTAAATTCATAGTTTAACAAAAAAAATGTATACATACTAATTATATAGATTATATTTATGTAATAAAAACATTAATTACCTGATTCCAGGCACAAAAATTATCAAAATAAACAGTAATTCTTTCATATCTACGATATACAGAGTTACGTTTCTATTGCACTTTATTTTGTTCATCTCATTATTAATGTGCATGCATCAATATATATATATGTACAGCCTTGCACATTGACAATTTGCACACAGCGATAAACTGCACACTTGTTAAACTTAATCTAATTTCTGATATAAAAGGTCAAGTTATATCTGATTTTTTCTACTATTCGTTATTGAGCATTTATGTTCAAAGTTTTATTAATTTTTATTTGTCCAAAAATAAGAAATTCTATCAAACTAACTAAATAAATATTATAATATATTAAATAAATATTGTTTTATAATCATATTGTATTTTAATTCTTACAGTTTCGCAATTAAAAATGTTATATTGATATTTAGAGCTTTTCTCAGAATTAAAAATAAAAAAATAAATATTTTATTCTGATCGGTACATACATTATATAAATCATGTCATGAATCAGGATAAATAAATAATTTTAAAAAATCACATACTTAACACATTATGTAGGAATTAATATAAATAAATGATTAAAAAAAACATGATTAAAAAAAAATTCACTTGGATTTTGTTGCAAACAAACTTAACTTGATCGCTCCAAAAGAATTTACTATCCAATTATTTAAAATTATACTGACAGAACTTGTAAAATGCTTGAAATTTTGTTATTAAATCATTAGTTCATTAAGTTATTAAATGAAAATTAAAGCAGTTCTTTTGAATGCTAAAAATTTCTTATCTGAACACAGATTTCTCCTTCATTTTATACTTTTTTCACTTTCATTTAAAAATACATGAAGAAAAACAATACTTTATGATTCTATAAGGTCCAGGCATTTTTTTTTTTTTTTTGTTTAATGCTTGTAATGGATTAATCTTGAGGAGAATCATAATAAATTAATGATAAAAATAAATTTTTTACCAGAATTCTGTGCAAGGAAGTGTTTGTGACATATTTCAATTCAGTTAACATTCTAAAATGTCCCAGTTAATATAAACTATAGTTAACAGTGGATGCTCTGAAACAATGATGTTTATGTCTGAAGTTATAAAAAGGATAGTAATGTACTATTACTGTCACACAAACCTTAAAACTTAAAAACCTTAAACTTTAATAACCTATCGTTTCAATTTTAATATTATAGAAATTAGTTTATAAAAAATGAGATAAAATGGTGCAAGTGGTGTATGACATGGACACATAATACGCAATAATGAAGTAAAATAATCATTTATTCCTAATCAAAGAACAATTTTAGTCAGAAATCATCATTATGCAATATTATTAATGTTATTATACTCTTTATTCAAATATCATTGTATCAGCCCGCAGTTCAGTAATGTCCACTTGGCTTTATCTGTTCATCATTCCTCCTTAAAAACCTTGTATTTCTCTGTTCTAATTAGCCAATTGTCAAAAGTAACCTTACTTGTTAAATATATGATGTAAGCATTATTTCTAAGTACAGTGGATAACACTGACTGATAACAGTCAAAAAGGTATCCTTTGTCCCAAGTTATTTTTTTTATTATTTTTTGAGACCTTTTACTGCATTGAATACCATATGAATAGCATTGAACAAAACAAAAGTAATGAAATGTAGTAGAAATAACAAAGATGGACCACTGAATGTGAAAATAGGAGGAGAAAAGATTATGGAGGTAGAAGAATTTTGTTATTTGGGAAGTAGAATTACTAAAGATGGATAAAGCAGGAGCGATATAAAATGCCGAATAGCACAAGCTAAACGAGCCTTCAGTAAGAAATATAATTTGTTTACATCAAAAATTAATTTAAATGTCATGAAAAGATTTTTGAAAGTATATGTTTGGAGTGTCGCTTTATATGGAAGTGAAACTTGGACAATCGGAGTATCTGAGAAGAAAAGATTATAAGCTTTTGAAATGTGGTGCTATAGGAGAATGTTAAAAATCAGATGGGTGGATAAAGTGACAAATGAAGAGGTATTGCGGCAAATAGATGAAGTAAGAAGCATTTGGAAAAATATAGTTAAAAGAAGAGACAGACTTATAGCATCCAGACATACTCAGAGATAGACATACTAAGGCATCCTGGAATAGTCGCTTTAATATTGGAAGGACAGGTAGAAGGGAAAAATTGTGTAGGCAGGCCACGTTTGGAGTATGTAAAACAAATTGTTGGGGATGTAGGATGTAGAGGGTATACTGAAATGAAACGACTAGCACTAGATAGGGAATCTTGGAGAGCTGCATCAAACCAGTCAAATGACTGAAGACAAAAAAAAAAAAGGTAGAAGGAAAAAATTGTGTAGGCAGGCCATGTTTGGAATATGTAAAACAAATTGTTAGGGATGTAGGATGTAGAGGGTATACTGAAATGAAACGACTAGCCCTAGATAGGGAACTTGGAGAGCTGCATCAAACCAGTCAAATGACTGAAGACAAAAAAAAACATAGATGTAAACATGAGAGTATTAGTTAATATTTTATGCATCAACACAACACTGTGAACAGCAATTTTTTGTCTCTTTATTAGAACATATTTATTTTCAAAAAGTTTCCCGTTGCAGATATTGTATAAATAATATAAGATTTTTATAGTAACTGATTTCTGTACCAAAATAAAGAAATGAATTATATCTGGATTTTTCTGAGCTTTGATTCTCAATGACCTAATATCCATGTCACAATTAAAAAATAAATGTATAATACTTAATGATTTTTTAATTTAATCATTTATTAAAACTACTACAAATAATTTTATAGTTAATGCTAATCAAGAATGACAAATTTAAAACGCACTATCCAATTCGATACCCGGTTTAAAAATCTTATGCATGCGTTAGCTGTATATGTTGACTTGTAATATGGATTAATTTTTAAGTTAGATTTATTACTTTCTAATAACGGTAGGCTTAATTAGTATTGATTTGTATACTTATGAAGTTAAAAGCAAAAATAATGTCCATATTATCAAAACAAAGAAGCCAAAAGCGACAAATTTAAAGGAACTGAAATGAAATAAAACTTAATCCCAAAATCAATCCAGAACTTAATCTTGGTTTGAAACTCAAAAAAGTGATAGAAAAATAAATTAAAATGAAATATACATAGTGAAATACTATTAAAATTCATATATAAAAGTAGCCACATTTTGTCGGTGCAGGAGATGGTAAAAAAAACTAATGGTACTAACTAATGGTCCAGTTAAAATGAGAAACCTAAGGTAAACACTTCTAGTCCTCGTAAGGTGAAAGGTTCTACTTCAATCACTAAAAAAGATAAAGTACAAATTGTTGTCATCAAGTTGAAGAATCACGGATAATTAGCATTTCTATAAGGGAATAAGCGTCTCACGTAACACGCTTACATATGCACACTCAGTTTAAAAATTAAATGTAAACAAACGGTTAGATAAATGTAAGTTTACTGGCTCTATTAAGTCTATCGACTACGCAATCGTAATGTTTCAAGATGAAGATGACGACCTACTTGATCGTACTGTATTCCGTGATAGAGTAAAAATTTCTTCTTGGTGGGAAGATTAACGCACATAACGTCCGTCCGGTCTAGGGCCAGACAATCCCTAAAAACTCGAAAGGGAACTCCCTACAATTAAACGTTTTCTATGCAATATCCCGACGGCAGGTTTAAGGGTCATTCTTCTTTCTTTTTTTTTGAACCAAGTGGAACAGGAGTTGTTTTTTTGGATGTGCTGCGTAAGTTTTCCTCAATTGCAAGGTTGACCAAGAAATTTTATTTGGCAACAAAATACTGGCGTAACTCTGCACGGGATCTGCTGAGTGACATTTTTTCCGATAGCTGAATCTCGGCATGGACCTGATGACAGAGCTTGTTTGAAGTGGCATCTATGGTCGGTCATCCGTATCTGATCCCATGTGATTTTTTCCTTTGGGATTTTATAAAAGGGCTTGTATATATGCCTCTGCTACTAAGTGATGTATCCTGTTTGAGAGACAGAATTGAAGCCATTACTCAAAACATGCTGTTTAAAGAATAGGACGAACTCGCCTATAAGTTGGATACCGCGTGTGTATCCCAGGCCGGTGTTGTACAGTGTAACAAGCAAGTAGCTATTGCAAGCAACGATTCGCTCTAATCCTGCTTGCGCCCTTTTCAAAGCTAGGGCCGTAACCAGTGTTTTCGTAATTTCTTGCACTTGCGTAAAAGACCAGCAACGTGGAGACAGGAAAAAAATTAGGCCTCCGGCTGCCCGTATCTCACTGCAGGCAGTTGTCTCATTTGTGGGCTTGCCCGTCAAATTAGTAGATATCAGCGAGTAAGTAGATAGATTAGCTTGTATTATCTTATTTACTTTGGGAAGCATTGGTGAACATGTCGATTTTAGTGTTTGGAGAGTCTGACGGATAATCCAAGCGGATTAGAAATGAAGAGATTATCGGGACGGGAGTGAAGGTTGTTTCCGTCTTCTCCTCCGATGACAGAGCCAAGTACCTGGGTACTAAAGAGTAATCTGATTAGTGATTTCGTCAAGGTTGGGGGGCAGGGCTGGTAGCTCTACCCCTCTAGTAGCACAATTTGAGGAACAGTGTGAGCAGTTGGAGTTTCTTGAGGGGCCTCTGCAACGATTCGCAGACGAGTGATCCGAGGCTTAATGAGTTTTAAGACAATGTTCTCTGCTTTGGCGAATGAATTTGAGGCGCTTGTCTCTAAGCCTACTAGGTGTTTATAGTTAAAGAGGCAGTTTCCGTCCAGGTTTGTATGTTAGGGCGGAACAGAAACATAGTGGTGGTGTGCTTAAAGGCAAGGGAAAGGCCAGCTTAGCCCACAAGCAGCCAGAGGTCATCTTCCTAAACAGAAAGGATGGCTCCACAAAAACAATTAAAGAAATTAGAGAGGAATTTCAGACTGCCCTTCAGGGCAAGAAGTTAAATTTGAAAATTACGAACCTAAAGGATATAAGAAAGGTCTGGTTGTCGTAGCGAATGACAAAGAGACGGTTAGATCCATTTCAGGATCTGTCATTAGTCAAAATTTGGAGGTCAGAAATTTGGATCAGAAACGTAAAAGGAAGCCTAGCCTCCTATGTTGGTGGGGGGGGGGGTCATTGTCTACGATAAAGATTGTCGTCTGTCCGATGAAGAGTGTGTGTCTCATACGGGAGCAAAACACCGAGGACTGTGAATGTTATTTAAGAACTGTTGAGTTGTATTTTAATTCATTGTATGGTTAAGTTTGGATAGATAATTTCTCAAGGTACTACTTACATTGCTCAGATCACGTTGGGTGAAATTGTCGAAGGGAGGTTCCTCGACATAATTCTTCTGTAACATCCATACATGGTACAGAGTGATCTGCCAAGTTTTAATAGTTGGTAAAAGTTTTATAGTGGAAGTATCCACAGTTCTGTGTAGGAGAGCCATTGGATTTTGTCATTTTGAGGCAGGTTTCTGATATTCATCATGAAGCTGTCAAACATTGTATTGATGGTATTGCCTTCTGTGTTGTTAGTTCGTATTTTCAATTTTAGAGATCCCACTAAGGAACATTTAGAAAAGAGGAATAGATTTCTTGGTCTTCTTGGTAACTGTCCTAAAGTGCTAGGTGCTGATATAAATGTTGACTCGCTTCTTCGACACAGTCGAATCACATATTTGTTGTGCAGTATGGATTAGAGGTCTTTAATTTTCGGTGAGTTTATCAACATTTGTTGGAATGGTAGATAGAAGGAGATTGTTTGGCGGAATGGATGTTGATATTCATGTTGGTAGGAATATTCCTGGTAGGGTTGATGCTTGGTTTTTTGTCAATGATTGTTCTAGTAATCGTCGATTAATTATCTTTGAGTTAGTTAGGAAGTATCAAGTTGTGTATAGATGCAATCTCTGTTCAGCAGGGGCACTTCCTGTACAGAAAGGTAGACTGGCCTAAACTTGTTAATATACTCTCTGCTAGACTCCGTGTCTTAGGTCGAGGTTTTGATAATATTCAAATGGAAGACCTGGCAGAAAACTTTTCTCTGGCTTTCATTAATGCCTTTGAGAATTACATTCCCCATAGTTCGGGCAAGATAGAATTGCCACTTCATGGACTAGACAGTTGTCTTTGTTGAAACAGTCTATGAACTGTCTCAGGAAAGCTGTTCAGCGGGAGAGTGATCCTTTGAGGAGTTTTGGTAGATGACTATGGAAGCCAGAGGTCCGAATATTTTCATCTGGTCAGAACATTAAAAAGGAATACTTGGCGCTCTTTTGTATGAGAGTAATGATATAGGGTCCTTGGGCTGTTGTGTACAGAATCTTAGGACATAAGCGTAAGAAAAATATTATTTTGTCGGCTATCTCGACCCAGCAAGGTATTGTTTCTAATAAAGCTGAGATTTCATATATATTTTATTTAATGATTTATTCCCAGATGATTTGAGACTAATGGAATCTTGTATAATCAGCGAGTTTGAGAGGAAGTTGCTGCTTTTCGCTCTGATGTTTTATCTGCGGAAATTGTAAAGCCAGAGGTACCTCAAGTAATTTGCAGTTCTGGTAGGAATAAAGCCCTGGGTTTCGATGGAATCATGGTGAAGCTCCTTTTCCATTTTGTCAGAATCTGTGTGTGTACTCTGAATTGAATTGTTAATAAGATGCTTTTTGCTGGCTCTTTCCTGTTTACTCGGGAAAAGGTGTTCTTAAATTGTAGTAAGGCCCCATATGATCTCCACTTACATGCCTTTAATGCTCTTACCTGTTATTGGGAAGGTTTTTGAGAAGATTTTCTGTCTTTATCTCACTGATAGACTGAATTCTAGAAAGTTGTTGATGGGTGTTCAGTATAGTTTTTGTCCAGGCAGGGGCACAGAAGATGCTATTGTTAAGGTTTTAAGCATTATTTCTTCTAACAAGACCAAGTAAATCTTAGTATCTTTTTGGACATATAAGGCTTTTAATAATTTTTGGTAGCTTTCTGCCCTCTTTCAGCCACAGAACCATGATTGTATGCAGAATGAGCTGAATGTGTATTGTATAATTATTTTAGCAGTTGAGACAGCGCTCTTTGAGACAGCGTTTGAGAAATAGGAAAATGCTATATACAGGTTGTTCACAAGGTAGTGTTTTAGGACCTCTGCTCTGGGCTGTTAAACTATAAATTTTTTTAAAAAATAAAAAAATGTTATCCCTCAAAACAATGTTATCCTTCTTACTCCCCATAAAGTAAAACATAACACTGTTATCATTTAAATCTCAATTTTTAGTCAGCAATATTCAATCCAGCACCAAATTATGGTTGGATAAGTTTTTGCCCTTTTAGTTTGATATCAATTCTGAAAGTCAAAATTTTAAAAAGAATCAATTTATTTTACCTTTGAAGAAATCAGTCTTAGTCTTGTAATTACCGTATTCGAGTACCCCTGCACTTTTTTCCTTGGAATTGGAGAGAAAAATTAAGGTGCGGGGCTTACTTAAAACATAGCCTTTAGCCAGGATAATTTATGTAAACGTTTTCTTAGATCTAAATTCAATCACATAAATATATTTACATTAGGCTTTCGTTTATGAATACCGGATGCCGCTTATACAGAATACATCCTTAATTATTAACATTATTAATTCGTGGCTTAAAACCAAAATACAAAGACGTAGAAAAAAAATTGTATGACTTTGTTATGGAAAAAAGGAAATGCGGTTATGCTGTCACGATAGAAATGTGTCAATCATATCCTCGTGAAATCGCTAAATCATTGAATAAAGTTGATTTTAAAGCAAGCCGTGGATGAATAACACGACTTTTTGCACGAAATGATTTGTCAATAAGAGGAAAGACGACCATTTCTCAACGACTTCCAGACGCTTATAAAAAAAAATATTACTTTTTCACAAATACATAATAAATATTAGAAAAGATAAAGGCTATTTGCTTTCTCAAATAGGAAACGCTGATCAAACCCCCGTATATTTTGAAATGCCATTTCACAAAACCGTAAACAAAAAAGGTGAAAAAAGTGTTACGATTCGCACTGGTGGTAATGAAAAACAAAGGTGTCGTGTTATGCTTTGCATTACTTCTGATGGATCAAAATTACCATTGTTTTTAAAAGAAAAAATCTTCCTACAGTACAGGTAAATGAAGTTATTATCAGAGCACAGTAATCAGGTTGGATGGACGAAACCTTAATTTTAGATTGGATCAGGTGTGTGTGGCTAAAGCGATCAGATTTACTTAATAAAAAAAATACCGGTATGCTAGTAATGGGTAGTTATCGGGGGCATACGACTGATAAAGTGAAAGACATTTTAAAAAAGGATATGACAGACCAAGTAATAATTCCAGGCGGATTGACATCTCTATTGCAACCACTAGATGTCTGCATTAATAAACTGTTAAAATCTGCATTAAAATAACTGTACAGTAAATAAATGGCTGATGAAAATCTCTTTCTCACGCCTACAGGAAGAATCAAAGAACCAGATTTTATCCAGGTTTGTGTGTGGATAAAAGATGCTTGGGAAGCTATTTCCACGGAATTAGTAAGGAAAAGGTTTAAAAAATGCGAAATATCTAATGAACTTGATGGTAGTGAAGACGATCACCTTTGGAATGGAATGCAAAGTTGGCAGGAGTCTATTACTCCCTACTTTATCGCAGAACCTGGACAGAGTCCCTTGCTGCTGGATCATTCTAATCGGGCTTGTTTTTAAAAGGGTTATTTTTTTAATCTCGGATCTAATTTTTCAAGTTTTGTCTATTATTATTTTAGTGAATTTAAGACGGATTTAATTGCATTCCAATCCGTTGTTAAACCAGCGTTATCGAACCCATTTCATGGGCCGACCGCGGAAGGCTAGGCTTATAAAGCCTGTCCTCCCGACGTAATTCCCCTTCAGACCGTCCACTGAAGTCCTTTCGGTGCTAACTCTTTAATAGGCTAGCAGGAATACGCCACAACGGGGCACTAGCTATAAGGAGGGAGCAATGCGTCCCCTTTTCCGGAGGAGTCGCAATTGCTGGGATAATTTGTCTTGCTGTAAGTTTTTTTTTAAAATTTAGACCGCGTTTTTGTTTTATGCGCGACTTACCGTGTTTGACGTCTTCAAACTATATAACTCGCGAAAACTTTTCACTCGCGACCCCGGAAACGCGTCTGACGCACTATTCCGTTTATGGCTCATGCGATATGGAGGCCCCTAAGCCTGGTTTGTCGATTTTCGGCTACCGCACCGCACCATCACGGTGGTTCGTCCAGTACGGCGTGAGGCCGCTTCCTTACAACTGTCGGAGTTGGGTCCTCTCGGCAGATGTCCCGAAGATGACTGTGTTCGGACACAGCCGCTCTCCCGAACAGTCTGCGCGCCTGCGCCACCCCCACCTCGGACACGGATTGAAATCTCGCATCAGATCGGAGAGTGGCGTTCCTGACGAACCACGGAGCTCCAAAGATCGTCCGCAACGCGATGTTTTGGACGGCCTCGATCTTCTTTTGAAGCGAGGAGCTCAACACTGCCCCCCATGCCGGGTAAGCATATGTTAGAATCGGCAGTACGTATAGCCGAAAAATGAGGAGCTTAGTTGCCAGTGGGTACGGGCTGGCACTGTTCAGCACTGGGTATAGCGAGGCTCTGGCGGCCTTAGCCCTCCGGGTCGCATAATTTACATGTTCGCCGAAGGTAAGCCGCCTGTCCAACACCACCCCCAGGTACTTAACTGTTTTCTCAAAAGGGATTTTCTCCCCTGAGATTTCCAGCTCTCTGGTCGGTTTTCGTGTCTTGCATGTGAACATCACGGCCACCGATTTTTCACCGTTGACCCTGATTCTCCACATGTCGAGCCACGGTTCCACTAAGTCCAGCTGCCTTTGGAGCCTCCGGACCGCGTAATCCACATTTGCGGATTCGTAGAAATATGCCGTGTCGTATGCGTAAAGGGCCGTTTTGACCCCTTCCGACAGCGGCATATCGTTCACGTACAAGGTGTACAAGAACGGGGAAAGTACTGCTCCTTGGGGAACCCCAGCGGCTATTTCTCTGGTAGAGGAAATCGTTTCCCCTACGCGCACGACAAAATGTCGGTCTAGCAGATATGACCGCATCAGTCTGACATAGCGGTACGGGATCGCCGATCGCGCTAGCTTATAAAGCAGCCCGCTATGCCAAACTTTGTCAAAGGCCTTGGCCACATCCAGAAAAACGGCTGCAGTCACCCGTTTCCTGTTCAGGCCTCCGACAAGGTCGTCTATTATTTTTACCAGTTGGAGGGTGGTTGAGTGACCCTCCCTGAACCCAAATTGCTCGGGCCGCACTTCTCCCTCCATGTATCGCCTCAGTTTTTCGAGAAAAATCCTCTCGAACAACTTAGACAATACCGGTAACAGGGAGATTGGCCTATAATTCCGTGGGAAAAGTAAACTTTTCCCCGGTTTGGGTAAACATACGACTTTGGCCGTTTTCCAACAATTCGGGAAATATCCAACGTACAAAATGGACGTGAATATCACCGAAATTGTTGTAATCACGGCGGCCGGTATGTTCCGGAATGCACGGGCGCTGATCCCGTCGACACCCGGGGCCTTGTCGGGGCTTGTGGCCTTAATGGCTGCGGAAACTTCCGCTTCAGTGACTTGGTCAATCTCTAGAGGGGCGTCCTCCACCTGTGAGAAATAATCTACAAGAAAGGATTCCACCTCGGTTGTGTGCTCGTCGTTCGGGGAGGGAGGGGGGTTTGGAGTGAACTGCTCCTCCAAGGTATCGGCGAATACCTCGGCCCTCTCCGCCTCCGAGTATGCAAGAAAATCTCGCTGCCCCACAACCGGATGGCGAGGCTTCTTCCCTTCTCGCAGTCTCCTGTTCAACCTGAACACCGAGGAGATGTCGTCAGAGACCGAGGCGAGGTATTCGTTCCACGAATCCTCTCGATGGCTTGTCAGCAGTTGTTTTACCCTGTCCGTTTGATTATAAAAGGCCCGCTTATCAGCGGGGAACAGGGTGATTCGATATCTCCTCCTCAGTCGTCGTTTCTCCGTTATGGCTTCGGAGATATGAGGAGGGAGGTCGTTTCGAACAACTGCTCGAGTTTTGGCCGATGAGCTGCCTGCCAGGGCCTCGGTCATTGACGACGTGACGCGCCCGACAGTGTCGTCGATTTCCTCCGGGGTGTTCAGAAGCTCAGGATTTACCGGCCTGTACTCCCGCTGGAGGGTCTCGTAGAACCTTTTCCAGTTGACTGACCTTCGGGGTATAGGCGGGGGATCTCGGCCACCCCCTGCCTGACCTAGTTCCAACAGGACAGGGGAATGGTCCGAGCTGAGGTCTTCTATC
Organism: Lycorma delicatula; assembly: GCF_047948215.1. Taxonomy (NCBI): domain Eukaryota; kingdom Metazoa; phylum Arthropoda; class Insecta; order Hemiptera; family Fulgoridae; genus Lycorma; species Lycorma delicatula. The sequence continues at coordinate 56,643,325 of NC_134463.1, forward strand.
GTTTCAATCATGAATGGGAGGGTACCCCCCTTCATGACTGCGATATCCAGCACGTCAGGCCTAGATCTGCCTGAGCGATGCACGAACGTGGGCACCTCAGGGCCTACGACGACCAAGCGGCGGGCTCTCGCCCTTTCGTACAGCAATCTGCCATTCGGATTTGTCAGAATGCTGTTCCATGACACGTGTTTGGCATTGAGGTCGCCCATGAGTATCACGGGCCCATCCCAATTTTCCAGCACGGCATCCAGATCTGCGCCGGTTACCGCGTCGTTCGGCTTGCTATAAGCCGAAACCAGCCGATACACCGTGCCCAGATGCTCCACATGCACACACGTTTGCTCCATCACGTTTGTATGAAGAACAACGCGCGTATGCATGTGGCGTCTGTGGACTAAAATCATCTTTGGCAGAGCGACGTGGAGACTACCGGTAACTCTTCTACAGACATTGACAGTGACAGTGATTAATTAAAAATAAAATCCCATATTAAAAAGTGTATTGAAATGATCCTTTTCAACATGATACTTTCTTTTCGTTTTACTGGCCTACTGATTCTGAACTAAACTAGTACTTACGGTATTTAATTATTAATGTAATATTGATATTGTAATTGAAATGAACGAATTAAATGTTTTACTTTCTGAATATTTTCGTATTTTTTATCATATCTGTTGCACTTTAAAATACCGGTATATACTCGATTTTTTTTTTAGATTTTCGGACCGGAAAATCGAGGTGCGGGGTTTATTCAGGGGCGGGAGGTACTCGAATATATATGGTAGCTTTTTTAAGTTTATTTTTTATTTCTGTGCGTAGAAGACAGGAAGAGAAAGCCAGGAATATTAATGAATACATGATTACATAAAATATTGTAAAATGTATTGCTATAATTTGAACAAAAAAAGGTTTTAGAAGAAAATTTAGTCTCTGCATTACATAGAAGCAGCTAGAATGAGAACATTTTATAAACACATAATTACTATTCTAAACATGACAATTAAAACAAAACTGTCTGTGGAACTTCATCTAAAACTGATGATAATGTTTCATTAAGAATGATAAATTTCCAAAATTGATTTTTCATTGTTAATAATTTTGTATAAATATGATTCAGAAAACTGTTTGTGATGTTTGATAAAAATCTATTTTTCTTAGAAGTTTTTAATAATAATGTATAATCATGAAGTTCTGATGAAAAATCATATACTTGGGTACGAGTCGGTAATGTAATATTGCTTGTAAAATTTTTGGTTCCTTTTGAAGTTGATTTAACCATATCAATTTTCAGAGGGCACACATTACCGTGATAAGTTAAATTTGTACACCTCCAAACTGATGTTAATGAGTTAAACTGAATAAGAGTTTGGAAACAAGTAAAAGGCAATCCATCCTCTCCTTTTAAACCATCGATTCCCCTTACACCTGCCTCTCCTGATCCTCCCTGATAATTTTGTGTTGAAAATTGAGGAGGATCATTTTCACCCAATAAAAAGATACTACCAGGATTACCTCCAATTCCACCAGCTCCTCCATATCCACCTTGGCCACCATCATCCCCACAGTCACCATCATGCGAGTAAACTTTAATCTTTCCGTAGCACCTACTTGAAGACATTGTTGTCAGTTTAGAAACAACTTCATTGGAAGTATAATTTAATGTGAATTTTGAAGTACCTTTGTCCCACAATTCATCATAATCATTAGTACCTGGTTGACCATTAAATTTCTCAAAACCATGACGTCCATTACTTCCAACTTTTCCATTTCCTCCATGTTGACCAGGCCCTCCTTTACCACCATTTGCATTTATAACTAGATTTTCCTCATTTATAAAATATGATCCAATACCAAAAACGTTTCCACCATTCCCTCCTGAAAGACCATCTAACCCATCTCTCCCACTTTCACCTAACTCTTTTCCATCTTCAGCTTTTGTATTGTTGTGTGTTTTCCCTGGAATACCATCAACATTGATTTCCCTCTTACCAATAATCTCCCATACAGGAGCTGCAATCATTATATTTATTCCTTTAAAGTATTCTTCAGTCAAGTCTGTATCAATGAATACAGTATGAAGCCCATAAATTATTAACATTTTAATAGGTGTATTGCCACAATAATTTTTTAACAGTGTATTGTTTTTTATTGAACTAAGTGTAACATAATAACCTTTCACAGTAATTTTTCCATCGTCACAAGAAATATTTGTTTGGCTTTTAATTGTTAGAGATATTAAATCATCAAGTTCCAATTTTCTATCACCTCTTAAAGTCATAAAACTAAAATGTGAATCAAGATTTTCAAATAGTAGCTCATCAATATTAGAAAGAACAGTTCTGACTGAATCAGTAGTGTTGTATAACTCAGTAGGATTGTACAATTCTGATTTAGATATTTGAATTTTATAAGAAGAAAAATGCTCAAGTGCTTTTATTAGAAAACTGTACCATGATAAATTTTCTTTCATAAAATTTAAAAGATTTTTCATTTGTTCAGCCCATGTAACTGTTGTTAAAATTGGGCCAATATCTGTAAACTGCTGAATATTATTTAAATACTCTTCAATTTCAAAATATGTAGTATTTTCTAACGCATTTAATTGAATATTTTCATTTGAAATAAAGTCTTTTAAAATTGTAGAATAGTTTTTATAACTGTTACATATTATTAAATCATTTTTTAAAGCCATTAGTTTTTTTACAATTTTATTTTGATAATTATACAACTGATAAACATCAGTGTAGTTGGCCATTTGAAGTTCATAATGATTTTCCATTAACATATATGTATACGATGATATATTTATAACTATGTCATTGATATACCACAATAAACAATACAGATAATTTCTAGCGCTACCTGACAATGCATATCCTACATCATTTTCAGAAAGTTCACTGTATTTAATATTATTAACCACTGTTTCCCTTAAAAATTCTTTAGCTTGCTGAAGCAATGGTATTTCAGATAATATTCCTGCTTCTGAAGGTCTGCGGAAAATACTTATCCTTTTAAAATTTCCATTTGTATCAGTTTCTTGAAAAGCATCTATGAGTTTTATACTGTTTTCTAAAAATATTTTTTCTTTACTTTCATCAGAGCTTAATAATTTTTCATTAAGGGATATTTTTAGTTTTGTAAGGTATCCCGCTATACCATCAAGTACAGTTTTGTCGGATACTAGTGTTACATTATTTTTATTAATTTTATACATATTTGGAACCTTGGTTGCTATTAATGCTATGCTGTCTTTATATTTATCGATGTTTCTTACGAAAGCATTAATGTTGCGAAGTAAATCAACAAAATCATTCTTATACACACCCTGCTCAACAGAATTATAAGTTATTAATATTACTATTTTTATATTTTTTATATTTTTTAAATACATTTTCATTACATGAGCTGCTACTAACTCATGTTTTGGACTTCTAGTATCACTGAATCCAGGTGTGTCTGTGTATGATGTAGCATTCAAATCATTTGTAACTTGATCTGGATATAATGTGAATGATTCACTAACTGAAGACCCTATTTTCTTACCATCTTCAATTAAATAATGTGCACTACCAGAACCGACCTCTTTTGATATTAGTTTACTGTTGTCTCCAGCCATAAATTGTACAAATGTAGTTTTGCCTGATCCAGCATTACCTAATACTAAAATTGTGCTTTCTATTCTCCTACTATGTTTTTTTATTTCTTCTTCTCCTTTTCTTATCATTTCATTTGTCATCATCAAACTGTGCAGTTTTTCAGTTTCATCATTTGAACACTCCCATTTTTCATACCCTTCATTTTCTTTAGTGTCCTATAACAAAAGAATATTAAGATAAAAATGTATTATTTTTCAATTAGAAAAATTAATTATTAAAAATCACTTACCTAACACGCTCTCCTTGTGATATTGGTTATGAAATGAGCCATAATAATTCTTTAGAAAAGTATGTTATAATATGTGGATGTGGTGGTACATGGCACAAATCTCAATAGTTAGATTCTTGTTTAATAAACATATATGACATGTATATAAACATGTGTTTGTAAATTTCACATTTTTCTACCGTGTTTTTATGCGCTATGTGTAAAGTTTTTATTGATGGTTACATTTTTTATGTGCCCTTATTGTATGATGAGATTTGCAAGCGTATAGCATTAATAATTTTTCATTAGTTCTCTAGGTGAATGTGAATCACCTGCAATGCTCTATTCTGTTCAGTTCTATATTTAGTGTATTTGCCAATGGTTAATTTGAATTTATGATGATGTGTGTATTAAACAAATGTAAGAATGCTGCATGTTTATGCTGTGTAGGTTCTTAGGTGTGTTGTGAATAAGTGTGTAAATTATAGTGGGTTTTCTACATATTTTAAAAGTGTATTTTATTAAACATTTTTAGATTAGTATGCACAGCACGTACCTGAAATTATAACCTTAACACAAGACTTATTTTAACAAAATTTCTTTATTTAACTTATTAATTAGTAAACCCATTTCTAATTTCCTGAATGATATAATTTTACAATATTTCAAGATCACTCACACATTCTGCAATGAGAAATTTGTAGACAAATTATAATTATTCTGTGATTACTTCGTTGATGACACTATTCACCTCGGCAAAGAATAAATAATATCAGACATTATTCACACGCATTAAAAAATTACACACAATTTACTTTTCATTGTAGTTTATAAATGAAACAAATTACTTTTCTTTCTTGATTTCACTGTGTAACATTTTTATACATCTTTCACGGCCTAATAGTACAACTTGTCAGCCAACGACTATTTTAAGAGCACTGTACAAACAATCATTTGATACATTTTAATGTTCTTGAATCCTTGTATTTCCAAAATGCAACACATAAAATACAGAACAAATTCAAAACTTCACAGTGACAAAAATTAAGTAATAATAACATATACCATCAACTAATAGTCATAAAATCCCCAACGTTTTTAGGAAAGAATATTATTCCATTATTTTGAAAACAATAAACAGAATAAATGAAGACATATGAAATACTAATAAAACTTATACTGAAAAACACTACAAAACAGAGAAACACAACTTAAACTGCAGTGATTGTGTAAAAAACTACTACACTAAATAAAATGTACACACATTTGCCCACTAATGAAGAGCATTTAGAGATACTGTATATCAGAATCAAACTATTCAAATCATTAATGAATAAATAAATAAATAAATAGATTATTATTTTGATCAGCACTTAATATACTAAAAAATATAATATACTAAAGCACTTAATATACTAAAAAACCAGCAAAGGGTTGCATAACATTCCTGGTTTTCCTTTATCAGGGTTTTATTTCAAATATACCAGAGGTTTTGTACCGAGGCTTGATACTAATTTACAATATTAGAATTAACAATAAATAAAAACAATATTTAATTGAATTCAGTGTAAAGTGGACATGAAAACAGACACAAAATTACATCTATTTTCTGTCATAACTCAGCTATTTGTTAACCGATTTAAAAATATAAAATATCAGTTTGTTCAAAATAAAAGGATTAATATTTTAGCAAATTAACATACATTTTGATAAAACTTATATTTATGGAGATACAACCGATTGAAAAATAAACAAAATAAACTTATTGGAGCATATATTACTCCTAACTGTAGTCTTGATCAATACACAGAATTCATGGAATCGTATGCAAGAGATTGTTGCGCGAGCAACCAAAAGGGTAATTATACTTGGGGACTTAAGTTGTAAAACTGTTGAAGCTGACTGTTTGTATACAAATAGGCGTGGGGATGTACTTAACTGAAATGTTGCATCAGATGGGGCTATGCTGTGCTAATGATGGTTCACCTAAATTCGAGGCCAGGGGGCACACATTCGTTTTGGATCTTGCTATTATTGGTGGTCGTTGCGATCAATATTTTTGTGACTTGAGAGCTCTGGCTGACGAGACCGACAGTGATCATCCAGCATTGCTTCTTGAGCTGAAAGATATGTCGTTTAGACTCAGGGATGGTGGGCCGCCACTGCGTTTGTCGGACTGTCAGATGGATGTCGTTGTCAAGTCCGTATCTGATAGAATCAGGAACTAGTTATACCTGTCACCAGAGACCCTACAAGAAGTAATTAAACAAGAGATATATCCAAGAAAACATTCAGGCGTAGAAGATACAAGGCTGTATACTGGTGGACCTTTACAATTGCGCAAATGTATTGTGACTTGCAGGCAAGTAGGAAATGAATGCAATGATTGCATCGGAATGGTGGTGAGGGTCTTGAGGATGCCACTCGACAGTACAAGGATCGCAGGGGTGACCTTAACTTTGAAATTAAACGAGTCAAGAAAATGAGATCGAAGGAATTGTGAGAGGACCTAGAAGATTATTTCTGGGGTAGGGCTTCCCGAATCGTCATGAAGAGGTTTGGTAGGCGCCTGTCGGTGCTTGGCGAGGACCGGACGAAGAGAGAGATTGAAAAGCTCTTCCCATGTGCTGAACAGGAAGTGGCTGGACCTGTATTTTTTGAAAGGAGGAAGTTCACAGTTGATGAGGTCATTCTGTTCTTCAACAGACTACGGAACCAAAGGAGTCCGAGAACGGATGGAATCCCGGCTAAGGTGCTCAAGGGATTGGCTGATCTAGTATCATGGACCCTGATGGATATGGTGAATAATATACTGGAGAATGGATTATTCCCAACCTGCTGGAAGGAGGCTAAACTAGTCTTCCTTCCCAAGGGTATAGGCGAGAACCCGGTGGAGGGGTACCGCCCGTTGCGCCGGTTCAATATTATGTCTAAAGCTATGAAGAGAATACTATCGATCCGCATCCGTGAAGAACAGAGCCACGGTGAGGGCATACACGAAAATCAATTTGTAATGGGCAGATCGGTTTGTAAAGGGCAAATCGATTTACCTGGACATCGGAAATTCGACGGGACACTTTGAGGACATGGGTTATACCAATGTTGTTATTGCTCGATGTAAAAAATGCTTTCAGGTCGTTGCCGTGGACATTATTATGACTGCATTGGCTAACAAGGGCATCAGCGATTATTTGTTGACGATGGTTAGTTCAAACTAAAGTGATAGATGGATGATGGCGGAGACGTTGGAGGGGCGTCTTCGCTTTCAGATGTTTGAGGGGGTCCCACAGGAATCTGTGTTGGAACCCCTTTTATGGAACATTGTTTTTGATGATGTTTTTAGGATCCGGTTTCCACCGCATTCTGAAGATATCGCCTATGCAAACGACGTGGTGCTAATGGTCAGCGGGAAGTCAGTGTAGGAGGTTCAAGATTGAGGAAATATGGCTTTTACCATGGTTGATGATTGGATGAAAGATCATGGGTTGCAGCTTTCACCCGCAAAATGTCATTATATCGGGCGGTGAGCAAAGTGAAATATCTTGGTGTCACGACAGAAGTCATGCAAATTTAGTGAGTATATAATAGAATGCTGTGGTAGAGCTGAGAGGTCCCTAACTGTCTTGAACGGGTTGATGTCATCACATGTTGCGCCAAGGGCTTCCAAACGCAGTGTCATTATGACGATGGTGTTATCCGTTATTTTGTACGTTGCACCGGTCTGGATGCAATGATTAATATCCAGCGGAATCGGATAAAGCTGGTCTTTGTTCACCGCAAATCCCTACGGGGCGTGGTGGCGGCCTACCGGACAGCCTCTTAGGAGACATTATGCGTTTTGGCGGGGGTTCCCCCCCCCCCATCAACCTTCCGGTCCAGGAGCGAGTTTGTAATCATTCTGTGGCACTAAGTCTGAATTGAGGGCAAGGACTCTGCGCATCTGGCAAGAGCAATGGCGCACGGATGAAAATGCAGCTTGGACCAGACGGCTTATACCACGATTTGACCACATGGTATAGTAGAGGTCATGGCGAACTGGGTTTTTACACGACGCAACTGCTATCAGGCCACGGGAACTTTAAAGTTTATTTGAACAGCATTGACAGGCGAGAATCATCGGTTTGCATGTATTGCGATGTTTATGATACGGTAAAACACACACTATTTCAGTGCCCAGAGTGGGGGAATAGCGCAGGCGCGCTGGTATTACTTACCTGACCAGAAGAGTTGATAGGATATATGTTAGCATCCAAAGATGATTGGAGAAGGGTCAACGAATTTGCGAGAACAACGTTTCTTGCAAAGGATAAAGACGGTAAAAGAAGAGATTTTTAGTTAGTGTAGGGATAGGTAGGACAGCTCCAACTGGAAGGGCCAGCATGCCGAGTTGTGCTGGTTCCGATGAGCGGTTGGGGTTAAATTAAAGACCGAGCCCCGGCCGCTGGGTAGGGGCCCGGGAATTACATAGTCGGGCCCGATTCCCCCTTCCTGGCGATTACAGGCAGACAATTGACTGGCCGAGTCCCGGTGCCTGGGGTGGGCCCAGGAACGACATAGTCGGGCCTGGTTAACCCTCCCTGGGGATTTGAGGCAGGCAATTTAAAGGTCAAACCGGTGAGCCAACCTGCCATGCTGGACGTTCTGCCGGTAGGCGGGGGAGTTCATTTGATTTAAAGGACACTCTCCTGGACTGAGCTTTACTTGATTGTATGTCCTTCCCAGGAGAGGAAATGAAAAAAAATATATTAAAACAATACTATTTATACAAAATAGTAACAATGTTATTTAAACAATTATTTAAAGTGTATTTAAACAAAATACAAAATATTGTATTTTTTAAATATCACTTTTTTTATTCATAAGTTGTATATTATTTGTATATTTAAGATTACGAGGTTAGCAAGGTAGGTTATGTTTGGTTAGGTTATGATATCCGTGGGTTGGTCTAGTGGTTAACGCGTCTTCCATAATCAGCTGATTTGGAAAGTCGAGAGTTACAGCGTTCAAGTCCTAGTAAACCATTTACACGGATTTGAATTCTAGATCGTGGATACCGGTGTTCTTTGGTGGTTGGGTTTCAATTAACCACACATCTCAGGAATGGTCGAACTGAGAATGTACAAGACTACACTCATACATATCATCCTCATTCATCCTCTGAAGAATTATCTAAACGGTAGTTACCGGAGGCTAAACAGGAAAAGAGAGAGGTTATGATATAAGTACGATTCATCATTACATGAATTCACAAATCGTATATAATTTATTAATAACAAAAGTAAACTAAAAACAATAATTAAAAGTACTTAAATAAAGCAAAAATCGTGTGCCTCCCGTTAACATATAAGTACCAACATTTTTTTTAATTCTTAAATTGGGACCAATGGGCTCCATTTATTTAAATATAATAATCCCTTGTTTCAAATACTTTTTTAGGCAAACATTATTAACATCAGCCCTTTTAGTAAAATTACGGAATAACAAGAATATGTTACTTTATTACTTACATTTATGTTTTCATAAGAATTATTCTTCAAAAAATTATTTTCCTTTTCCAAAATAATATCACTCTTCTGCTGATCATTCAGTTCATAATTCAAACGATCACATCTGAAAATTATTGTTGTAATCAAAAATAGTTTAAAGAACATACCACATTTTTACAAATAAAAATCTACATAGGGGAAATCCAGAATATTTTTAAATAGAATTAAGCCATAGCACTTGGTTCCGTTTGAAAAATAATCAATACTTGAATTTTATCATTGTGCAAGTAAATAATAATTATCTAATTATAATAATATTATTGTTAAATAATTTATTACTTAAATAAATTGTTATTTACCTATTATGTAAATTATAAGAGGCTTAAAGGTAAGAGTTGACAAACACTGAGATGAATGGAATGAAACATATAGTTATCTGGTATATGCAGATTTTGTGATAGTTCTGGCAGAGGTTAGCAAAAAACTAATAAAATTGAAGATATCTTGCAGAAATATGTTGAAGAGGTCTGGCCTCAGTATTAATAAATACTTAAATGTGTTTCAAGAAGAGATGAAGAGATTTACTTTACGGCTGCCACAAACTTTAAAAAAACAAACTGAATGTTAGATACTTAGGAAATTGTTTAGATTGCTTACAACATTCTATCCATATGCCTTCTGATAGGATGACTCTTAATTCATGAAAACTATCACCAACCAAAACAGCAACAGATTTGATAGTTTAAAACATGAGTAGATGAGCTCATTAATAACTGTTGAGTGGGAGGAATATTAAAAACAGAGCAAATAGAAATTTATTGTGAGCGTGATACATGATTTTCAGAGATTCATTATTAAAGATACTTTTTTATAGAGTGAAATATTACACTTTGTATATTTTATATCAGTGAAAATATTTTTATTGTCTGGTTAGACACAAGTAAATTGTTACTGTTTTAGGAATAAGTAACTACTTTTTTATTATTTATTTTTTATTCAGTTATTTTGTTTTTTTAGGAAAGTTTGTACATTTACAAATATAAATGAATGTAAATGTAAGATTTTTTTATTTTTAATAACTAAAAATCCCCCTGTGGGTTCGGGGGTTCACTTGATTGAATGATGGGAAAATCTAGGCTCACAGTGTTTACTGCTGCTCGTAAAAGGCGACTAAAAGGCAACTGTTCATTGACCTTACCTCGCTCTCCTTTCTTTCCTTCTCTCTCTTCCTTCCATCCTATTCTTATATTCTTTGTTATTGATCTCCTATCAGGGATGTTGCGGTGTTATGAACCGCAACCGTAACCCCAAAGAGGAATCTATCGTGCCGATGGGTGGATTTAGAATATAGGGTCTAATGCAATAACTGCCAAGCACAGTATATTAGACAAGCCTCCCAATATTTTAAAAAGCAGTTGGAAGCTCACAAACATAGAAAACATGAAGTTATTGCCTTATCATGAGAAGTAACATAAACATAGTTTTAACTTTGAAAAAGTAAAAATTTTAGACTATGTTATAAACAATACAAAGAGGTTAGTATTGGAAATGATTCATATTTCCCAATGTGAAAATTCCATTAACAACAGAACTGATATTAATGGATTAAGTAATATTTATTCTAGTATAATTTAATATTTTTCGTTAAGTTAGAGGGATTATGTTAAATAATTACGTTTTAGGCTTATTTATTTATTTTTTTATCAAAATTTCCAGTTGGCTGAAGAATAACAACATATTATGATAACATATAATTTTGTAAGTTTTAGTTTAGTTTTACTTGAAAAAACTTTGGATTTAAAGTGAAATATTGTGAATTATTTTTTGTATTTTTGTAATTTATTAATACTAAATGGTTGTATAACCTTAAGAATTTCAAAATAAAATATTTATTATCTACTTAAACAATCAAGAAGTTTCTTTTTAAATAATATATATATATATATATATATATATAAATAATAAATATATAATTATCTTTTCACATGAAAATTATCCAGCCGAACGTTTGAAGTCTTTCATCCTGTATTGAGGTTGTTAGATTATTAATAAGCATACAAGAATCTTTAATAATATGCTTCCAAAAAACGCACATTCTGCAGCAAGATGCAGTCGCAGTCAGAAGCTATTTCTCTGAGAAATACGTCTTGCTGACAGTAGAGAGAGTGGTAGGGTTCCTTTCTCCTTGTGGGACAAGGTGTTGGATACAAGGATACCACTAGTTACCCTCATCCCTGCTGTCGTCATAAAAATCTCTGCTCTATTAAATTACACATCTGCAATCTGTATCTCTCAATGAACTCAGTTCAATGCTTTAGATCATTTGTTCTCAAAGTAGGTAATAACACTCCTTTTTGGGTGCTGGAGGCTTTCAGGGGGAGCAGTAGAAGGCACACAAAATTGGGGGCATTCAGGCAGTTTAGGAAGGTGATGACTGACTAAAAGAAAACGGCAAAAATTATGTTTTCCTGATATTTCAAACTAAAATTAAGTACCTACTATACTAGTACAAAAAATTAAAGGGACACCTATATTTTACAATAAAATATGATTCTACTCAAACTAACTTTGCAACCAAAAGGCTTAGAGAGATGAAAAAAAATTAAAGCTTGAATATGCTACTTTTTGATAGTATACTCAGATTTCAAAAATCATCAAAAAAAATCAGTGAGAAGAAAAGTTTTAAAAATTTGAATGTTTTTTTTTTTGTGTTTGATTGAGAGCATGGGGGGAAACAAATTTTTTTCACTAAACTGTATTAAAATTGTTTTAGTTTAAAACTTTAGCTTTAATTTCTTTTTTTGTATGCCCTCTACAATTTTTCTGAATCAAAATATTTCACTTTAAAGAGAAAAGGCCACTTTTGTCTTTAATGCTGCATATCTCCCGATCTAAGCAATATATTGATACAAATAAATGTGGGGATTTTAGGGTTATGGAAATTTTGGGACAGTAGAAAATGTTTCATTCTGAATGTGGGCGGTGGGTGAAAAGGTTAGAGAATCAGTGCTCTAGATATATTAAATCTCCTCACATAAATTCCATCCTTGTTAATAGTAGGGAGTTTAATGTCCACCATATTTCATTGCACTCCTCAGTCTGTTTCTCTTGAGAAAATATGATAAACAGAGTGAGACAAGACCTGTCTGCTGTATGATGGACCGTGCACATTTATATAATCATCATCATCTGGTACATTGCCCAACATTGACCTCTCCTTATGTTCAACGAATTTACTCCATCGTCTTAATTGATCTGCTAATATGATGACTTCTATGGCACTGACCATAAGTCAATTATTATTGCTTTTGATGTTGACTGGTTGGTGAACAAAAGACCATAGAAAGGGATTGTTGAAAGAGCGGATTGAAATGGTACCATAGGGTGTTCTCATCACAGTATGATGATGCTGACACCTTAGACCAACTTACCTCTTTTATCTCACTACTAGTCAATAATGCTAATAGATGTATCTCACAAACAAATGGAAAATCTAGGTGTCCCTCTGTTCCTTGGTACAATGATGAAAGCAAAGCCAAAACACAATTAATAAACGACAGCAGGCACTGCATAATTTTAACCGTAGACATTCAAATGAACTTCTGAATTTGTACTGTAAGGCTAGAGCGGTATGTCTTAGGATTTTCTTAGATGATTATTATTAAATAAAAATAAATCGGACATGAAATAAAAACCTAATTAACCTGATTGTAACTAAAAAATAATCATAATAAATTGTTTATAAGTCATGTGAGTGGTATTAATTAACACATACAAACTTACATTTCTAATACATAATTCATTTGCTTCCATCATCTGATTATTAATGTGTATGCATCAACATATGTGTAGATGCACACTTGCATAAGGACAGTGTACAACCAGTTATGCTATTGTTGCTGCCTTTTGAATAAAAGATGAAGACAGAAACTTCTTTCACTTTTTAAACTTAAGATTAATAATTACGTAAAAGAATATAAATGCATAAATGTTTGAGAAAAACTCAAATATAATAATTTAGTAGTTTATAGCATAAAATGTAGTCACTAATAATGCATAAATGTAGGTCAACTGTTAAGCTTTTAAAAAATATCATCATTAACAAACCCAAGGAAAACAATAATTTTGTCTAACAACGATAAATGCTTATTATAAAAAACATAGCATAGTTATAATTAAATTAAAAGTTCTTTACAATTTATAAATAAAAGAAAATATATGTTTAAAATTAAGAAATATACATAGTGATAAAAAATAAAATTCATAATTATTAATAATTAATTTTCCTTCAACAAAATAACATTGCTTAAACTTTAGTTTTGTTGTCAACACATAAAATATAATATTTACTGTTCCATATATGTTTCAAAATCTAAAACCAAATTCATAATATTAATAAACATAATTTATAAAAAAATACTAAAATTTTAATCCATAAAATGGACATTTTTTTTAAGTTGTGCAAGTAGGCCAGTATAGTCATATTTTCTCAAGTAAATAGATAAAATTTTTCTACATTATCTTATAGTTAAAAGATTTAAAATAATCATTAATCCATATGATTTGAAATAAATATTTTTTAAAGTAAAAAAAAAAATGTTATATCTATAATAAGAAATCTTTAAATTACCTGGTTCTTGACACAAAAATTATTGAAATAAACAGTATTTCCTTCATGTCAATGGTAAATACTGTTACATGAAGATATACTACGTTCTTGAATTTGGTTCAACTAGCTTATTATTAACACTTACACATACCTAAATGCAACACGTTATGTACAATCACATACATAAAGTGATAACTCTCAACTTTTAAAACAATATAAAATTCTCTACTAAATAATTAACAAATATAAAATAAGTCTAATTTATACATATATCATAGAGGTCAATACTATCATGAAGGTTAATCTTTATTGTATTATTATCTACATATATACAGTAACAGATTTGAGGGGAACCCCCTACAAAGCAGTAAGGTTAAGGCTAATAAATACAGTAGTTTTTCTTAGTAACACCAACATCTTACAGTTTAAAGTTTATTTTTCATTGTTTTGAATATTAAATGAAATATTTGAATGCAATTCAAAGTGTATTAAAATGTATTAGTAAACAGCAACATTTATTGTTTTTAAACAGTTATATATCATGAAAGACACATTTATTTTGCCAGTTTCTTCTTGAAAATAAAAACAGGAATTCAAACATTTTTACTTAGAAAATTCTCCAAAAAAATTATACATATCACAATACATTATAGTAAAGTATCATAAAAAAAAAATACTTAAGTATTGTTGCTCTAAAATTTCTACTAGTTTTATTTCTAAACAGCAGATACAGTTTGCTGTTTGAATCGGAATTACTTTTTAGTTTTGCTTTATATAATCATCCCTCACTTCTAATGTACATATTTCTCATCATCCATGGTTTTCTACTTTCACATTATTTTATCTATGAAAAAATATTAATGTTCTTTTTCTTAGACACACTTTAGAAAATGTATATTTATACTTTGGCCCTGAGTATAAAAAATCATTTTTTTAAGTGCATCTGAAAAAATAACAATTTGTAAAACATACAATAAATAAAGTTGATGTGTTTGAATATCTCCTTAAGTATTAAATATATACGTGTGTGTGTGTGTGTGTGTGTGTGTGTGTGTGTGTGTGTGTGTGTGTGTGTGTGTGTTAAATTCTATTAAAATAAACCACGTAGAACAGAATTTTGAGATAAGACATAACCTTAATTTTACCATGGAAGTAGTTTCATGGGATTATATTTTAACACAATACAGAGGAATAATATGAATACTAAAAAGATTCAGTAAAATATATTTATATGAAAATAATTAATCCATTTTATGTTTTATATGAGCCTATTCATATGATTTTTATAATATCAGGTTGATTAATAAAACAATAAAATAAATGATTTAAAAATATTTTATTCCAAAAGTATGTATGAACATAAAAATCTTAAATATTATTTAAATTTGTATAAAATATTAAAATGAAGATTTTGAAAGTTTGAAATTTAAAAAGTATTATTTTTTAGTTCAGTTTTTAAATATTTTAATTTTTATTTTCTTTTGAAATTTCCATTAGTTTTTTATTGTTAAAAATATTTTCAGCTAAAATAAATAGATAAATAGAGTAAATTTTCATTGAAACATTTAAAATTGACTAATATTATGTCATATTCCATAGCCTTATATAACGATAAGAAAATGAGAAAAATATCTCATTTTCTCCCTTCCTAAACATATTTTACCAAATTATCAAATATTCAATCACTTTATGCCAAATCAGATAAAACAAATGAAACATGAGTTGCAGCATACATCTACAGAATTAATGTAGAAATAAAAGGAAATTCTCTTATTAAGGGGAAAAAACAACGTAAAGTTGTATGTTATGTAAAAAATATAAAAGTTGTATATTGTAACTAAATAATACACATTACTAAAAATTGCATCAAGTATTACGTTACTCAGTTACAATAATATTTAAACAATTTTTTTTTATATATATTTTTTAAAGTTAATTTTGAAATAAGATCTGTTACATCTGCATTCTAGAGGAAAATTGTTATTATAAAAAATAAAAACCAAGACAATTAAAAGAAGTAAAAATAAACAGTAATAAGTTAAAAACACTGACCCAATTTAAATATCTCGGAGAAATAATAACAAATAACTAAATTAAAAAACTTCAATCAAACCAGAAACTAACTAAAGCACAAAAATTAATCTGATACACCTTTCCTCTTTTTTTTTTCTTTTTTAACCTCTGGGACCACCATTAGGTATTACATCAGAGGGTGAGATGATAACAATTCTTGTAGCGTGTGAAAATGCCGTGCCTAACCGGAATTCGAACCTGGGACCTTCGGATGAATGGCCGAGATGCTACCACTTGTGCCGCGGAGGTTGGCAGCCTGATACACCTTCTTTTTTTTTGTCTTCAGTCATTTGACTGGTTTGATGCAGCTCTCCAAGATTCCCTATCTAGTGCTAGTCGCTTCATTTCAGTATACCCTCTACATCCTACATCCCTAACAGTTTGTTTTACATATTCCAAACGTGGCCTGCCTACACAATTTTTCCCTTCTACCTGTCCTTCCAATATTAAAGCGACTATTCCAGGATGCCTTAGTATGTGGCCTTTAAGTCTGTCTCTTCTTTTAACTATATTTTTCCAAATGCTTCTTTCTTCATCTATTTGCCGCAATACCTCTTCATTTGTCACTTTATCCACCCATCTGATTTTTAACATTCTCCTATAGCACCACATTTCAAAAGCTTATAATCTTTTCTTCTCAGATACTCCGATTGTCCAAGTTTCACTTCCATATAAAGCGACATTCCAAACATATACTTTCAAAAATCTTTTCATGACATTTAAATTAATTTTTGATGTAAACAAATTATATTTCTTACTGAAGGCTCGTTTAGCTTGTGCTATTCGGCATTTTATATCGCTCCTGCTTCATCCATCTTTAGTAATTCTACTTCCCAAATAACAAAATTCTTCTACCTCCATAATCTTTTCTCCTCCTATTTTCACATTCAGTGGTCCATCTTTGTTATTTCTACTACATTTCATTACTTTTGTTTTGTTCTTGTTTATTTTCATGCGATAGTTCTTGCGTAGGACTTCATCTATGCCGTTCATTGTTTCTTCTAAATCCTTTTTTACTCTTGGCTAGAATTACTATATCATCAGTAAATCGTAGCATCTTTATCTTTTCACCTTGTACTGTTACTCCGAATCTAAATTGTTCTTTAACATCATTAACTGCTAGTTCCATGTAAAGATTAAAAAGTAACGGAGATAGGGAACATCCTTGTCAGACTCCCTTTCTTATTACGGCTTCTTTCTTATGTTCTTCAATTGTTACTGTTGCTGTTTGGTTCCTGTACATGTTAGCAATTGTTCTTCTATCTCTGTATTTGAACCCTAATTTTTTTAAAATGCTGAACATTTTATTCCAGTTTTACACCTACACTGATACACCTACACTAAAAAATGCTTATCCACAAATGCAAAAATAAAATTACAACACAGTTATAAAACCGGAAGCCACATTTACAGCAGAAACACTCTTCCACTTGAATAGCCAATCAAAGACAAACAGATTCAAAAAAATTGAAAGAACCTGCATTAACAAAAAGTACCAGAAAGGTAGGCAGTGGTGGATCATGCCCTGCAAAGTTATATACAGACTTAGAAAACATCACTGATACTATGCATAAGAGGAGTCTAGGATTTTTTAGATGCATAATTAGGATGCAGGATTCAAGACTCTAAAACAACTAGTACGGTACGATCGTGACTTGAAAACCAAGACAGGACACAGAGTATCAGAGAAATAAGAGAGGATCTCAAGGAAATTGGCCTTACACCAGAAGATACCACTAACAATATAAAATTAAATGAAAAAATCAAGACAAAAACATTCGCTTCACAGTCACACAAAAGAAATACAAGAACATTTTCAACAGTAGAAAGAGTACGGAGATCAGAACATATGAAAAAGTACTAGAGGCCTGCAAAACTCAAACAGTCCCTTCGAAGAGACTTGGATAATAGATTGACAAAAGTGATCCTATGCGATCATAAAAGATAAAAAAAAAAATAATGATAAGAAATCTATTTAAGATTTAATTTAATTTTAGGATCTTATCCTCCCAATAAGCAGTATACCAGTATGGTACCATATGACTAGTGGCAAATGTATTTTATTGATTCTAATAATTATAAATTATTCATAAAAAAAAATTTTACTAAATGGTATTTAATACAACTTTAGTTTGGAAATGGAAAAATAAAGGTATAAACTGAGTAGCTGAATCAATAGAGAGAGCGAATTTATTGGTGAGTGTGAATTTCCAGAACATTTTTTTTTCTAAAATCTTGCATTAAACTGTTTTAACGTATCGCTAATGTATTTTGTAAATTATTTTTCAGAAGTAAATATACTAATGTATATGAAACAGTATATTTAAACTCTAAACTGTATAAACAATAATAAATAATTTTTTAAATAATTAGAAATACATTACATACCACTGAGGAATAGCATGGAAATAGTGATAAGGAACTGAATTACAAATCTGAAAAGATCCTTTGAAAGCATATTTCCCTTCATTAATTTTAGAAATTGGTTTTGATGTTTCTTTTTTTAATATCAATTGATATTAAAAACCTTTGAACACATTTTATCCTTTTCACCTCATATCCTTTTTCAAATTCAGACTACTTAAATCGTCCCATCTGATTCCACTGTTTAGAAATTATTTAACTGACAAAATTGTTACTGCCAATAAAAATCCACTTTTTGGGTGTACTGAATGTTTTTTTTATTGCCTTCCCACTTAGCAACATAACCAATTTGACAGAGTAAAAAATCTGATGTGACTAAATTAGATATACATTTTTCTAAAATGTAAAGTACATAAAATTTATTTTATTAATCATTTCTGATATTTAATCATAATTTTTTGTTTATTGTTTTTATTGAATTATTATTATCGTATTTTTTTAATTATTCATAAATCAATATATTTAAATTACAAAAAAAAGTTTAAAAAAAGCAGATAGACTCTGATTCAAACCGATGTGCATTCCCCTTTTAAGATCCAAATATATCATTAATTAAAATTTCATTTGGCTATAACACTGGAACCAATGAAAATAAGTACCACTTATGATATATCGTTGAAAAGCTCTCGATGAGGGCTATACTGCAGTTAAGAAAAGTCCAAAATCCAGATTTCTTTTGATTTTGGGCTTTTTTGGACACATTTGGTCCATTGGATTGCAATCAAAAGGGGAGGTGCACAACCAGATGTTACAACAGTCCTAAATCATAAATTTCAACATCCTACGACTAATCGTTTTTGAGTTATGCGAGAAACATACGTACGTACAGACATCACGCCGAAACTAATCAAAATGGATTCAGGAATGGTCAAAATGTTTATTTCCGTTGAAATCTGAAAACCGAAATTTTTTGTTATCATAATACTTCCTTTACTTCGTACAAAGAAGTAAGAATATCAAAATCAGGAAAATTCAAAAACTCTTATCCATAAAAAAAAAAATAGATTTTATTAACGTAGATTTAGAAATTAGAAAGAATGTACCAAAGATCTTCAATTGAGTGTTGAAGTAAATGATGGGCAATAAAGAAACAAAAAAAAAGAAATAATGAAGCTTTTGAAATATTAAAAATTATGATGATTGTTGGAATACGAAATAAAGAGAATTGAAAAAGGTTCAAAGAAGAATGATTGTGACAAAATCGTATAAATAAAAAAACAGATATGGTAGGTATCATAAGGCATGTAGAATTAATGTGTTCCTTTCTAGTAGAAAGTGTAGGTGGTAAAAGTAGTAAACAAAAACAAAGATTAAAATATATTACTCAAATAATAAAATAGGATGTAAAATTTGAGGCCATGAAGATTGCTAAAATATAAAGAAATAGAAAAGTGCATCAAATCAACATATGCAAAATGAACTGTTCATAATAAAAATAAATCACATTTGTACAAATTTTTTAGTTATAAAGACACGAAAAATAAGTACAGTACACTACCTGTTCATATACACAGGAGAGAATTTTATTTAACATCTTTATTGCAAAATTACAAATTTTATTTATAATGAAAAATTTTCGTTTAATCTTTTAAGCTTTATACAAAATTTAGATTAAAAACAATGAGTCATTCACTAATTGTACACAGCTAACAATAATTTTCATTTTTATTTTAATATAAGCATGTAACATGTAATATATATATATATATATATATATATATATATATAGAGAGAGAGAGAGAGAGAGAGAGATAATAGAAATATAATAATATTTTAATAAATAACATTTAACTTATTAAAAAAAAAGAATTTTTATAGTCTATTTGCAAAAGAATTATGTTTAAAAATTTAAGTATAATTTTTTATCTTGGCCTTATTCTTCTGTTAAAATTATTACTTGTGCTTTATGTTACTTTTTATTAATAATATAATTATACAGAGTGTTTCTAAAATGGTGGGCTAGCTATACTTTTTCGGATTCTACTTGTAAAACTAACAAAAAATATCCTTAGAAAAAATGGCAATTTCTCCTTCGTTCTCCCACTGTCCGCCATTTTTTACTTTTATATAAAAATATATATTTCAAGTTCTGATAGACGAATCATGTTAATATGGTAAGCGTCTTGGTAATAAAGTTTGAAAATTAGCAAAAAATCAGGAATTAAATACCTTCGCAAATTATAAAATGGCAGCCATGTTTATTTTCAGTCCGTTACATCTCCATAAATATTAGTTTTATCAAAATGTATGTTTTTGATAAAATATTAATCCTTTTATTTTGAACATAAAATGACATTTTACGTCTTTAAATCGGTTAACAAATAGCCGAGTTATGACAGAAAATTGATGTTGTAACTTTGTGTCTGCTTTCATGTCTTTCACTTTACGTTCAATTCGAATAAATATTATTGTTTTTATTTATTGTTAATTCTAATATTATAAATTAGTATTAAATTAAGTAATAATTTTCTTACAATAATAGACCTTATCATTATGACACAAAATTACAATATCAATTTTCTGCCTTAACTCTACTATTTGTTAACCGGTTTTTTTAAAAAATTAAATGACCTTTTGTTCAAAATAAAAGGCTTAATACTTATAGCAAATAACATAAATTTTGATAAAACTAATATTTACGGAGATATAACGCATTAAAAAACAAAAATGGCCGCCATTTTGTGATTTGCGTAGGTATTTAAGTCCTGATTTTTTGCTAATTTTAAAACTATTACCAAGACGCTTACCAAATATTAATGTGAGATATTAACTTGAGATATAAATTTTTATATAAAAATAACAAAATGGCGGGCAGAGGGAGAGCGAAGGAGAAATTGCCATTTTTCCTAAGGAATTTTTTATTTAATTTAACAAGTAGAATCCGAAAAAGTATAGCCAGCCCACCATTTCAGAAACACTTTGTATAAATAACATATCTATATTTAATATAATACTAAATTATTTAAAACTTACCACTTAAAATACCTAAAGATATGCTTACAGAAGATCTTTTAGAACTGTAAAACAGATTCATTGGTATTAATGCTGGAAATAGGAAATCTAAAGCTTGATTTACATTTTTTTTTTTTAGTTATAAAAGAAATTTGCAATTTTATTCATTTCTTATGAGAACTTATGTATGAAAAATAGACAAATATAAAGATAGTATTTACTACTAGCTATGATATCAACTGTGCAGTCTTGTAATGCACAATATCTGTATATTTTATAGTATATATATATATATATATATATATATATATATATATATATATAGAGAGAGAGAGAGAGAGAGAGAGAGAAAAGAGAAAGAATATTAATAGCAAAAATCACAAGTTGAAGTGGCTGATTGAATAAGACTGAAATTAATGATATTTACCACGTGTGTAAAAGAGGAAATAATTGTATAAAAGTCTACTCAGTTGTGAAAAAACATTAAAATTACTGAAGAATGATTGTGATACTAATTCGCTAGGTTAGGCTAATTGTTAAACTTGTCATCACAAAATCAGTTGATTTTCGAAATAGAGAGTTCTAAGGTTCAAGTCCTTGTAGAGACAATTTTTATCTGGATTTGAATACTACACTGTGGATATTGGTGTTCTTTGGTGGTTGGGTCTCAATTAACCATATTGGGAAGGCAATGAGAAGCTAGCTGTAAAACCTGCCAGGAAAATTCCAAGGAATTGAAATTGCCATGGGTCAAACATAACTAAATGGCTAATTGTTATTATTTATATATATATAAATGTAAATATCCAGGGGAAAATCCAAAGTAACTATAAAATTTTCATAATAGAAGTACATAATATCTTAATATCTTACACACCTATCAAAAGTATAAAAATGGTAGTTTATGTAATAATGTAATGACCAAAATCCACATGTTATTGTGAAAATTCACAGTAAAACTGTACTTGAATCTGATGATGGTAATAATGTTTCATTTAAAATGATAAATTTCCAAAAATGGTTTTTCATTTTCAGTATTTCATTATAAATTTGTTTCAAGAATTTTTTTGTGTATTTTGACATATATTTATTTTTTAAGAGATTTTAGTAATAATGTGTAATGGTGAATTTCTGATGAAAAGTCATACATATTTGGCTGAGGTGGTAGTATATAATTAACAGAAGAGTTATATGTCGATTTTAATGAAATCACATCTTTATGAGAGGAGCACTTATTGAAATAATCAGTTAAATTACTGCACATCCATAAATAAATGATATTTTTATTATAGGTCCCTTGACGGTAATATGAAAGATCGGTTTTGACACATGTAAAAGGTGTTCCATTTTCTCCTCTTTCACCATCATTTCCACTCTCACCATCATCTCCTAAATATCCCTGAAAATTGTGTATAGAAATTTTTGAAGGATTATATTCTCCTAACAAAAGGACAGAACCAGGATTTCCTCCAACTCCCCCATTCCCACCTTGGCCCCATTACTACCACTATCACCATTAAGAAATATAATTTCATATCAAGTTCGAAATCATTATTTTTGATACCAGAGTCAGATAATTCTTTCAAAGGAAAAGATATCAAACCACTGTCCTGCACCTTATCATTATTACCGATATCCGATTTAAATTTCTCAAAACCATGAACTCCATTACTTCCTACTTTTCCATTTCCTCCATGTTGACCAGGCCCTCCTTTACCACCATTTGAACTTATAACTAGATTTTCCTCATTTATAAAATATGATCCAATACCAAAAAAGTTTCCATCGTTCCCTCCTGGAAGACCAACCAATCCATCTCTCCCACTTTCACCTAACTCTTTTCCATCTTCAGCTTTTGTATTGTTGTGTGTTTTCCCTGGAATACCATCAACATTTATTTCCCTCTTACCAATAATCTCCCATACAGGAGCTACAATCATTATATTTATTCCTTTAAAGTATTCTTCAGTCAAGTCTGTATCAATGAATACAGTATGAAGTCCATAAATTATTAACATTTTAATAGGTGTATTGCCACAATAATTTTTTAACAGTGTATTGTTTTTTATTGAACTAAGTGTAACATAATAACCTTTCACAGTAATTTTTCCATCATCACAAGAAATATTTGTTTGGCTTTTAATTGTTAGAGATATTACATCATCACGTTCCAATTTTCTATCACCTCTTAAACTCATAAAACTAAAATGTGAATCAAGATTTTCAAATAATAGCTCATCAATATTAGAAAGAACAGTTCTGACTGAATCAGTAGAGTTGTATAACTTAGAAGGATTGTACAATTCTGATTTAGATATTTGAATTTTATAAGAAGAAAAATGCTCAAGTGCTTTTATTAGAAAACTGTACCATGATAAATTTTCTTTCATAAAATTTAAAAGATTTTTCATTTGTTCAGCCCATGTAACTGTTGTCAAAATCAGATCAGTATCTGTAAACTGCTGAATATTATTCAAATACACTTCAACTTCAAAATAAGTATTATTTTCCAACTCATTTAATTGAATATTTTCATTCAAAATGAAGTTTTTTAAAATCGTTGAGTAATTTTTATAATTGCTGGATATTTTTAAATCATTTTCTAAAGCCATTAGTTTTTTAAAATTTTATTTTGATAATTATACATTGATAACTGATTACTGTTTTGATAACTGATAAACATCAGTGTAGTTGGCCATTTGAAGTTCATAATGATTTTCCATTAACATATATGTGTACGATGATATATTTATAACTATGTCATTGATATACCACAATAAACAATACAGATAATTTCTAGCGCTATCTGACAATGCATATCCTACATCATTTTCAGAAAGTTCACTGTATTTAATATTATTAACCACTGTTTCCCTTAAAGTTTCTTTAGCTTGCTGAATCAGTGGTATTTCAGATAATATTCCTGCTTCTGAAGGTCTGCGAAAAATATTTATTCTTTTAAAATTTCCATTTGCATCAGTTTCTTGAAAAGCATCTATGAGTTTTATACTATTTTCTAAAAAGATTTTTTCTTTATTTTCATCGGAGTTTAATAATTTTTCATTAAGTGATATTTTTAGTTTGGTAAGGTATTCTGCTATACCTTCAATAACAGTTTTATCAGACACTAATGTTACATTATTTTTATTAATTTTATACATATTTGGAACTTTAGTTGCTATTAATGCTATACTGTCTTTATATTTATCAATATTTCTTATGAAAGCATTAATGTTACGAAGTAAATCAACAAAATCGTTTTTATACACACCCTGCTCAACAGAATTATAAGTTACTAATATTACTATTTTTATATTTTTAATATTTTTTAAATACATTTTCATTACATGAGCTGCTACTAACTCATGTTTTGGACTTCTAGTATCAATGAATCCAGGAGTGTCTGTGAATGATGTAGCATTGAAATCACTTATAACTTGTTCTGGATACAATGTGAATGATTTACTAACTGATGACCCTATCTTTTTACCATCTTCAATCAAGTATCGACCACTATCTTTAGCTGATTCTTTTGATATTAGTTTACTGTTGTCTCCAGCCATAAATTGTACAAATGTAGTTTTGCCTGATCCAGCATTACCTAATACTAAAATTGTACTTTCTGTTTTATTATTATATTTGTTTATTTCTTTTTCTCCTTTTCTTATCATTTCATTTGTCGTCATCAAACTCAGCAGTTTTTCAGTTTCATCATTTGAACATTCCCATTTTTCATCTTCTTTATTGTTCTATAACAAAGAAATATTAAAGTAAATTAGTTTAATTATATGTCAAAAAAAAATTTATTTTAAAAGTCACTTTGCCAACAGCAATCTTTCTGTTATACTGGTAACAGAATGAATCCATAATATATCCTTCCTCTTATAGAGTTTATATAGAAGAAATGCACTGAAAAATACTACTCTACCATTCAGTATAATGAGAATGTTGTCAAAATCTTTTGGTCAACAACTTAACAAAAAGATCCAATCAGGAACAGATCATGCAATTATTAGAAAATTAATTAAAAATCCAAAATCTATCATTTAAGTCAGGAGCTACAATAAATGCAGGCAATGTCTTGGCTATGTCCATCAGGCTGTGACATTAATTGAAACTCAGTTACTGATGTATAGCCATAATCTTACAACCTGATAGTTCCACAAGAGCTGGAATGCCTTATAGAATAGTAATTATAAAATAAAAGGACATAACAAGGTACAAATTCCACTGGTCAGAGTCTTGTTTAATAAACTTTTATAACACCTGAGTTAAATGGTAATTATATATTATGAAGATATTTTTAGTAATAACCTTTTAATAGTAAATACACTGAAAAAATGTGATTAAATCTAACCGAATAAGGTTACTCTTTATGTAATGTATGAAACTAAAATATTATAAAAACTATTCAATATTAGATAACTCACTTTTCAGATAATCAATTTTTTCTTCAATAGAAATTCTTTTGGAGGTAACAAGCAGCACAATTCTAGAGGTACTATTAGTGTTGATAATGGTGGACATCATAGGAAATCCCATAATTATGTAATCGTACTTTATGTTCAACGTATTATTTTTCCAGATTTTATATGTTTGTAAATTTCATATTTTTCAATCATGTTGAGATATTGGTTTTTATGTGCTGTGTAAAATTTTCATTTATAGTTATATTTTTAATTTGTAAATATGCATGTTATTCTGTGTAGATGTATAGAAGATATATTGTGAAGAAGTGTATTATTACTTGTAGAGGGTTTTTTATAAATTTTATAATATATTTTGGATATAGTATGCACAGCATATAACTGAAATCGTAACCTTAGCACAAGTTATATTTTAACAAAATTTCTTTACATGGAACAATTTCTATGATTAGCCTGCTCATTACTTAACCCATTTCTAGTTTCTTGAATGAAATAATTTTACAACACACTAACATCGTTCACATATTCCAAATTGAAAATCTTACAAATAATAATATCCAGTATTTTCTCTGTATAGACAATATCACATTCCTTTTACAGAGGATAAATAAGCTAATTATGTAAATTATATTCATACTGATTAAAAAATTACAAATCATTTACTATTCAATGCAATATATGAATAAAACAAATCACTTGATTTTCCTGATTTCCCAATTTAACTTTCTTACATAATATTATGTAGACTAATCGTGCAACTTGTCAGTCAACAATTACTTTTAATTATGAAATACAATAAAACATCTGGCACATTTTGATGGATTTACATCCTTGTTTAAACAAAACCTAGTAGTAACAAAAAATAAATACCGTTAACATATATCAACTAAGTGTTATAAAAATTACCAAGATCTTGAGGAAAGAAAGTTACTCATCACTTTGGAAACAATAGACAGAATAAAGAAGGACATGTGGGATACATATAAAACATGTATTGAAAAACACACAGCTATATGCCTGACTTGAGACACAATCTGGGACTTCCAACAAGAAATATTAAAAGAAAGACTACACCACAGAAGTCAGCTCTGATAATAATATAGACTGATACGGTATCTGTGCTACTTCCATGTATAAAAAAAGGAATTTCCCTAGCATTTATCTGGACAAATAAAGGAAAATGTACTGAAAGTTTGATGAGAATAGTGTCATTAAATATTGCATTTTGCCATTAAAAAAAAAAAATATATATATGTATATATATATGTATTAAAGTAGATATTAATACTTAAAACAAAAATAGATGTATGAAATAAAAGTATACTAAGTATCTGAATACACTAAACACAAATAAAAATAAAAAAAGTTAAAAAGTGTTCACAGAAAATATTTCAACACTTATTGTGACAACACACACATAAGACAAAGATAAAGGAAATTTAAGATTCCTTTTAATTAAAAATTTATCAGAAAGTATATTAGTGTCCTTCTGCTAAAAAAAACAACAAAGATATTTTAAACAGGCTGATAAGATTGCTGTGCATCAAATTATTGCGATGTGTTACATGAAAACAATTCTGTTTGTCCCTTTTGATAAAGATAGTTAGACTCAGGACATACACACAAAACAAAACATAATATGCAAATTTTACACTGAGCACATACAATCCAAGATCTCAACATAGTTAAAAAGTATGAAAATTACAATCACATAAAATCTGACAGAAACAAATTCTTCGTAGACACAACTAAAATACATTCTAAAGTTTCATAATGCTTTTAATATAGGCATTATTGACAACAGCTCTTCTGATAACTCAACAGAAGAAAGTGCTAATATTTAGCTCTGACAAAATTTTTTATAAAGTACAGATTTTCTATTTGAAAGTAAATCATTCAATTTTTTAATTCTAAAATATCATGTTTAATTTAGTTGTTAATAACAAAACAAATTTATGTACACAACTAATGATTTTAAGCACATGTTGTTTTATTACTTACAGTGATGTTTTTATAAGAATTATCCTTCAAAAAATTATTTTCTGCTTCCAGAGTACTATTCTTCTGTTGATCACGCAATTCATACTTCAAAGGATCAGATCTGAAAATTATTGATATAATTAAAAGTATTTTAAAGAATATAATAGCACATTTTTAAGAATAACATTCTACCTTGGTAAACCCAGAATTCTTTTAAAGAGTACCAAGTACTATATTTCATTCCACCAAACTACTTTTAGAGATATGGTTATATACTAATAATGTAAGTTATTATCATGTGTGAGCTGCGGTCATAATGATCTGTCTCAAAAACCTCAAACAATTTATTGGTGCTCACTTTGTAAATGACTTAACCGCATCTGTTTCTAAAGACAAATACTTTAAAAAGTAAAAAGTGTTATTGTCTTATGTTGTTTTATTTTTATAGTTGTTTATATTTTTAATATTTTGTGCCTTTCCATTCGTCATAAAATAATTAATTAGCCTCCTAGACAGTTGGCTAGAATATCAGATTTTAGATTATGTATACAGAATGTACCAAAAATTTTCCCAGGACTTACGCAACATATTCTACTTGTTAAAATAATGGAATAATTTCATATCAGCATAATTATGTCCTAAAATGCTTCATTTGCGAGTTACTAGTAATGTTAATGAAACATTTCGTCTGGATTTCAGCTACCCTGGTGAAATAAGGTTATACAAAAATTTTTAGGACGTTAATTAAGGAACAAAATTAATGATTTCTTATAGTCTTTGACCTGAAAAATCTAATAAAGTAGGTCCCAGAACCGTATCTACGGTAGTTTTTGAGAAATCTGGAGTAAAATTCAACAAATTGGGGTAAAAAAACCCTGTTTTTTTATATTTGACGTACAACAACCTTTGTTAAACGGGAAATAAACATGTAAAACTTATAAAAAAAACTTATAGAGAATTTAATTTCGAACAAAATGGTGTAAGATAACTTAAATAAAACAAAGAAAAATTAGAATTCGAATTTTATTTAGAAACAATACTCTAGACCAAAGTATACTATATTTAGGGGTCTACCAGTTTATTATAATAAATGTTCAAAAATGAACACGCCATTTTCAACACATTTTTTGGCACGCTTCTGTACTGCTTTTGTTGCTCTTTTTAGTTCTATAGCGGTGTACTTATGTTGCTCTTCTTTTTCTGTTTAGCCTCCGGAATCACCGTAAGGTATTTTTCAGAGGATGAATGAAGATGATATGTATGAATGTAAATGAAGTTTACTCTTGTACAGTCTCAGGTCGATCATTCCTGTGATGTGTGGTTAATTGAAACTCAACCACCAAAGAACACCGGTATCCACGATCTAGTATTGAAACCAGTATAAATGTAACTGTCTTTATTAGGATTTGAACCTTAGAACTCTCGACTTCGAAATCAGCTGATTTGCGATGACGAGTTCACCTCAAGACCAACCCGGTGGGTTGTCCTTAAGTTGTTCAGCCGTATCCGTAATGCGGACAATTAATTCCTCACGATAATGTATTTTTGTTTCTTATACAATATTTTACTTCCAGATGCAGATATCTAAAGGTGTTAAATCAGGAACTGTTGCGTTGTAACATTGGCCACTGCTCATAAATTATCCTTTATTCATTACTAATTTATTTATTTAATGTTTTAGCCATGTCCACGAAAAGAAAATTTGAATCAGGAGCTTGGAAACGCAAAAGACAAAGAGAAAAAGAATATGCAGAAAGGCAAAGAAATTCGTTGGATAAATTTATAATCTCTTCAGAAAAACAAGCTAAAAAAAACAAAATTAATCCGAAAGAACAGGAGAGCGAGCTGATGCAGAATCTGAATTCGAAGAAATTGATGAGTGAGCTAAAACAGAATGTGAACTTGAAATAATCAATGAGCGAACTGAAACAGAATGTGCACTGGAAAAAATCGATGAAAGAGAAAAGCATGAAACCAAAAAATCAGCAACTTGTGAATTAAATATTATTGATAAAGAACGAAATAGCGAAGAGGAATTGGAACAAAATAAATTACCAGCAGACTACCACGGTAAACATAAAGACGACTGTGTGTTTCAATGACATTGCATTGCGGCCACTTGTCTGATAAAATGATTCAATACTATTTAATAATAAACCTTGCAATATTGGAAATACTACAACTCTTAAATAAAGTATGAAGGTAGAAACTGATTCTATTATAGAAATATTTGCGAATCAAATTTTTATTGTGTGAAAGTAAGTGGAACTAAAGAATTCCGTCAGTGGTTGGTATATTCAGAAATAAGTAAATGCATTTATTGTTACGTGTGTATACTGTTTTCCAATACACAGACAAAATGTTCAACAGGGTTCAATGATTGGAAAAATTTAGCCAGAAACTTAAGAGGTCACGAAGTTTCTCAGAGCGATATGAAATATGACTCTACAAAAACGATTATTAATTGTTGAACGTATCGATACATACTTAGAACAAACAAATTAATTCGGAACAGAAGTATTGGCGGGCTGTTTTACAACGGGTAATTGCCGTTGAAATTATTGGCGAGTTTAAGAGTAAGTAGCATTTCGTGGCCACAGAGAATACACAGATTTAAATCGAATAGGAAATTTTTTCAGTTTTACTGAATATCTGGCGGAATTCGATAGTTTGATGAAAATTCATTTGCAAAAATTTAACAATCCACGTAGGGGAAAGGTTAATTATTTATCACACCCGGTATGCTACGAATTTATAAGTTTAATGGGTATCGAAGTCAAGAAATATTTAATATTTGGAGTCCAAGAAGTAGTTAATTATTATTCCATTACTGTAGACTCTATTCCGAATGTAACCCATGTAAATCAATTAACTTGTATTATGAGATTTGTTGACAAAAATGGAAATTTAAAAGAACGATTTTTTGGTTTTTTAATATTGAAAATCATAATTCTGAATAATTAGGACAAATAATTCTAGAATTTTAAGAGATTTATTAATAGATATAAAAAATTGTAAAGAGCAAACCTACGACAATGCGGCAGGCAAATTCAGCGGATTGCAAACAAGAATAAAACATATTAATACAGCAACCTATGTACATTTTTTTTTAGTATCATGCGCTAGCCATAGCTTAAATTTAATAGGAAATTGTCCTGTGGAATCATGTTCTGGCGCATTAAATTTCGTTGATTTTATTCAAAATTTATATGTATATTTCTCGGCGTTTACTCGGCGATGGAATATACTTATAAATAGTACAACTCAATCTCCAGATATAAAATGATTAAGTGATACTAGCCGAGCATCAAGAATAGACGCAGTTTCCGCATTAAAATGTAATTACCAAAATATTAAGGAAGTGCCAATCCAAATTAGTAAGCTGGATAGTGAAAAACTTATAAGCAAATCGGAGGCGAAAAAATTTGCAGAATGTTTCAACGATTATTAAACAACATTGTTACCTGTTTTATGGGATAAATTATTAGAAAGAATAAATAGTATAAGAAAATCATTGCAAGACACCCAGTACAATTTATTGTTAGGAACAAATCTACTAAAATCTCAGGAATAATTTTATAAATGGTGCCAATTTACTGATGGAAAACCGGAACCTTCCGAGAGGCAGAATAAAAAAACAATATTGCAGTTTTAAGAAACATCGTTAAATGAAACACATTTTAATGTAAAAGAAACCTTTGTCATAAACGTACATAACGTTATTTGTTATGT
This sequence comes from Lycorma delicatula, assembly GCF_047948215.1. NCBI lineage: Eukaryota > Metazoa > Arthropoda > Insecta > Hemiptera > Fulgoridae > Lycorma > Lycorma delicatula. Next base: position 56,674,875 of record NC_134463.1, read on the forward strand.
ACTAATTTCAGAATTATCACGGAGAAGCGTGATAATTATTTATTAATTTTAAAATATCTGACATCCAATTTAATGATTGTGTGGAAAACATATACACAAAATATCAAAATATTGATATTAAAAATTTTAAACATGAACTTTACTATTTCATTGTCTTCGTAAAAGAATAAAATGTCACCAATCCTGTTGACATGTATAAATTATTAATTGGAATTTTACAATCTACTTTTCTAATGAAGAGACAATTCTGAAAAACATTTTTTACAATTCCTATTTTCAATGCAAGTGGTGAATGTTCTTTTTCGTTCCGAAAAGAGTTAAAAATTATTTAAGAAATTCCTTAGCTCAACTCCGTTTAAGTCACTTGTCTATGATGTTTATAGAAATTGATATTGTTAGGTTATTAGATTATGAGAGTCTGATTGATAAATTTGCTAAAGCTAAAGCGAAAAAGTTCCGATTTAGTTTGTTTTGAATATTCAAAAAAAAAATTTGTAATTGGCGTATATTTATTATATTCCAAATATTTTTAATGTTTAATAAATAGTGATAACTGTATTTTATGTATATATCTGTATATTTGAAATAAACCATATACTGGTGGTCCAAAAAAAAGTGACAGGGAAATAACATTCAAACTTAATCAATATAAAATTACAACTACCTGGCTATATTTAAAAGTTTGCTGATGTTCAGGTTGTATTAATTATGAAAACTGAAACTTATTGGTTAAGAATTATTAAGTTTCAATAAATAAAAGTGTTAAAATCAAATAATTCATGAATATAAAAAATAATTTATTTTTAAATTTTAATATTAATTTGTATTTCATAAAGCAGGTATAAAAAGTTTGCGAATATTTTTAAACAATTTTTTTATCTTCAACAAAAATGAATAATATTCAAGACAATAATAATTTACAGAAGAAAAAAATCAGATTTCTTTATTCACTTCATCGATCAGCACATTTCCAGAAAACCGAAAAGATGTAATTGAATACTTGGAATGCAGTTAATTATAACAAATGCTCAAAATGTCCTCCATTATTTACTAAACAATGATGAAATGTGTTATAATAATTTACAAATAAATTTTTATTATTCATAGATTACTAGATTTTTGAAATACAAATCAGTAGAATTTAAAAACAAATTATTTTTATATTCAAGGATTACTAGATTTTTTTTGTTTTTAACATTTGTACCTATTGAAATAATAATTCCTGTACCAATAAGTTTCAATTTTCAGAATTAATACAATCTGAGCATCAGTAACCTTTTAAATACAGCTAGATAGTTGTTATTTTATACTGGTTAATTTTCAATGTTATTTTCCATGTCTCACTTTTTTTGGACCACCAGTATAGTGTCTACCAGAATAAAAAATGTGCATGTAGAATGCACAACACTGTAGGGTGTAGGGGTAGTGAAAATATTTAAAGGTGGTTTCAAAATTGAATTGCACCTGGGTCTCTCAAATGCTAAATCCAGGATGCTCCACTCTCTCACTGCTCCAGGATGATCTGTTGCATTACTATTCCCTATGGCTATTTCTACACCAAATCTCTCCCTAGTAGGTTATAATTATTATAATAAAGTAATCAGTAGTTGAACATTATCATTATCAAAATTTATAATTATCATAATTAGTATCTATAAACTAATATGAAATATTCTTCCCAACAATTTGTGTATTTTCTTTTATTTATTTTCATTAAAGTTGTTGCGTAATTTTTGATTTCATAATATTTTTTATTAGCCAAGTGCTTAAAAAGACCAATAAATAATGGTTTATCATTTTCCAAGTCCTGTAATGTTGCTCATATTTTAGAAAATTAAGTGTTTATCCTATATATATATATATATATGAAAATTAATTGTATCACTTTATGCTATCTATAACTGAATTATTATAAGAGTGTATTTTTTCAAATTACATATTTAAATACTCATTCACATACAATTTATTTTATATTCTAAACAACATCGATGGTTTATTTAAAATACATTTGGTATTTTAAATAAATTTTACATCATTGAAATTAAACACTATGTAAGTTTATTTTATTTTTCAGTTTTTTTTAAATTTGTGCATTTTTTAATTACATTTATTCCAACTTCAGAATTTTTTGATCTAAAATCGTTTTTCTTTTAAGGGTCATTATTAATAAAAACTTTATTTATTTAGTATAATCCTGCATTATGAATTTTGTTTATTTAAAAAAAAATATACTTCAGTTAAATACAATAGTTTTATAACATCAATTTTTACTAAATGAATATACTAAATCAACTCTATGCAAAAAAATGAGATCAAAACACATCCCATCAAGTAGTTTTCATGATTTATTTAATATTTATATTGAACCCTCTTCACACACACACCACCACACTTTTTCAAAACAGAAATTTGTCTACAAATTTATTTTTTAAAAATTAGTTATCATTCTTCTTTTTACAAAAAAGATTATGTAGGAGCAAGTAAAACTTTATCTATATGAAAAAATCTATGGATAATTCCATCTTCAACTCCGTGAAAAAAATGAAATCAAAACACATACTGTTAATCTTAAATTTTAATCCATCATTTTCCTACCACATGAAATTTCTTTTATATTTCAATATAAGACTTTTTTCTACATAAAACTCTATGCCTAAACACTTTAATGTTGAGGTATTGTTTTTTGCAAACTATTTATATACTAGATCTCAATGAAAGAAATGTGATGATTAATATACTTGACAACTTATTTTTAAATAGTATTCTTAATAGTATTTTGTATCTTACTGAATTTATCCTGTAGAATTCATTGTAGGATAAAAACAATATGTCATGAATTAAAATGGGATTCCTATAGAAAAAATGTAATCATCCAAGTAACCCACATCGATACTTGATGACTTTAATCATATTTGACCAATCCACCAAAACAGATTACAGAACAAATTATACTCTTTTTTGGAAATAATTTGGCTGCTTGGACATGTAAAGTCTTTGTAATATAGTATGTCTTTATAATTCTTGTGTATATATTTTATATTTCTATTTAGCAAAAAATAGAAATTTGGGGAAAAATTAGAGTTACAGCACGTCATTCAAAATCGGCGATGTGGGCGGCCGACCAACAGCGTCATCCTGCTTCATGATAATCCATATAGTCCAGACTTAGCTCCTTCTGATTACAATTTGTTTGGGAAATTGAAAAAGTTTTTAAGTGGTAAGCAATTCGCGGGTGACGACGAACTTAAAAATGCTGTTTAAACTTAAAAAATCAGTGGCTAAACGAACTGGCAGTAGAAGAATACGATGATGGTATGTCTAATAAAGAGAAGCTGGTGTGTTGCTACGATAAATGTCTTAATTCATGTGGCAATTATATAGAGAAGTAGTGTAAGGTATGTAGTGTAACAGAAATATAAAATACTTATAAAGTTTTCTGTATAAATCCTTTTACAATAAAATGATCTTTACTTTAGAGATAACCTCTCGTATATTAAACTGCTCCATATAAAGTAAAAATATTATAAGAGATCTTAATAGGTATTAAGGGATTTTAACCTTATAATGGTAAGATTTAGTTTCTCAGACTACTCTCCCAACAAAAACTGGTCTCAAAAAACAGTTTGTAGGATGAAGGCATCACTATGTCCAGTACCTTACTTTCCATCCTCAAGTTCAGTATCAGTCGCCATTTCTACCTTTTTACTTTGTTTCATTAGTGTCAGTGAGACCATTGTCATGTGTCAGACTGTATGTTACCATTTACATTACTTTTTTTTTTCAATAGTGTAAATATACAAATACTTGTTTTTATTTAATATTTTAATCGTTTTTGTAGTGTTTAAATTTGTAACTATCTAGTAACAATGGGTAACAGACTAAATATTATTTTTGAAATAAATGAAGTGCTTTCTCAACTTGAGAAGGAGGACTATGATCAGCAAGTTACTTTGCATTTTTTATAGAACTTTAAACAGTATTATAATCAATTCTTTTGTGATATGTGTGCATCAAGCAATCAAAAACAAGATAAAGCCAACAACAAAAAAAGTGTTTGCAGAAAAAATCATCATGGATCTTACCATTTCAAAACATTTAAGATAGGTAACAGATGACAAACTTGTCAAGGACTCTCAAGTAAACATCAATGGACATTGGTCTATCATAACTTCTCAAGCTGATAATGATCACCAAGAAGTCAGAACAAGAAAAATATGTGGATTTTCCCCTGATAAGAAGCGAAAAATGACACATTTCCATTGCAAAAACTGTAGAAAACATATTTACATGGAGCACCAATGATGGAATGATATGCGTAGAGTGCAAAGAAAAGTAGTAAATGAATAAAAACATGTTTAAAATAATGTATTTGAATTAGTTAAAATATATATTAAGGTTTTTTTTCAGTTCTTGAAAATGTTTTTCTATTCTTTTACTCCAGCAGTCTGTGAGACTATGCATTACCATTTACATGTGGGAAACCAGTTTACAATTCTAGGCATAATTATAAGCACAGAGATAAATGTAAAAAAAATTTTTCTGGTATATGCAAATGAAGTGTTAGTTTAGCAGAGTACTGGGAGGAACTTATAAAAAAAATGACCAATGAAAAAATATTAAAGAGGCTTAATATTTAAATGTATCATGAGGAGAGACCAAGAGAGTAATTTTAAGAACATCACAAGTTTTAAATACACATATTGAATGTTGGGTATTTTGGATTGTATCTTAGGAGAATACTTAAACGGGTAGAACATGCTTTCCATATGTCTTCTGATAGGATACCTCTTACTTCACTTGAAGGATTACTGACCAGACAGCAACAAATTTGACATTTTAAAACAAGATAGATAGATGAGCTCATTGTTGACTGTAGATGATGGAGTTCTACAGGGGGGGAGACTCAAAACAGAGAAAATAGAAACATATTGTGAGAGTAGTTCATGATCTTCAAATTCCATGATCACCACTAAGTAATTAAATAAATATTTACGTACATGTTACATAAATATATAAAAATTTCAAGTCTATGTAATGAATATTTTATAAGTACTTAAGTAATATTTAAAGATTATTTAATATTAAATAACTTGCTTTCAAGAAAATGGAAGTTTTTCTTTGAAAAACAATTCATACTTCCTTCCTCAGCAAATATCTGTAAGACACTTCAAAATTGAAAAAGTTACATAATTAAGAATTTTTATTAAAGTTAGCCTTCAATAACATCTAAAATCATATTTCAACCAAAAATAAATGTATACATACTAATTATATAGATTATATACATGTAATAAAAACTTTAATTACCTGATTCCAGACACAGAAATTATCAAAATTAACAGTATTTTTGTCATCTCTAAGACATACATTAATACACAGAATAGTTGTTTCTATTGCACTTTATTTGGTTTAGTCATCTCATTATTAATGTGCAGCACCTACATTAGAGTGGTCCAAATAGAGCAAAATTTTTGTCGAAAAACGTGCATCCCCTGATTTAAAAGTACTCTCAAAAACAAAATTTTTGACGCGTTGATGAACCCTTTCCGTTCGAAAAAAGTCATCCCCCACTCCACTTGAATTTTAAAGGGGATTTAACATAGGTTTTAGGTTAATTCAAGTCGTGACGATATAGCGCTAGCATGTTTCATCACGAAACTTCAAAAATAACGTATATAAGGGTTTTTGGGGTCGGAGAACACGAATTTGAAGTCAAAAACTTATTTTGACACATTGTAACTGTCAAAATCGCTGTCAATCAATTGACAACTAGCGTTCTTATGAAGGAAAATCAATGTTAGACATTACAAACAACGTTAATTAGGGTTTTTGGGGTCGGAGAACACGAATTTGAAGTAAAAAAACTCATTTTGGCTAGCTACGTTAGCTCTTTTTGATGAAGACATCTCAACTGAATTAAAACTGAAAATGGTTGAAAAACTAGCAATTTCGGGTGAAACTTACGAAAATGTATTATCTGCGACAGATGATGATTGTGATTATGATAACGAACCTGCTCACACGAAACGCTACGAAACTAAAAATGTTAACGAATTGTTAAACAAAGAAATCGACTTTTTTGTCAACACGGAGTCCTTGAATTTTTTTAAACGATTCGAACTTGCGACTAGCTTTCTAGAAATTGATCCATGTAAGTGGAGCGAAAACGAAAATTATTTGGCTGCTTTGAATTGTGTTAAAAATCTAAAGGTCGTCAATGACTGCTCAGAAAGAATGGTTAAGTTGGTGAAAGAATTTAGATGTAAATTCATTAGAGATGAAAGTCAATTGTAATATATACTACAAATTGTAAATGATCATCGCAAAAAACATCCAAATGTATATAATTACATTACATATGTAATGTATAATAATAGAAATAGAAATAAAAAAATTTTAACAACATTATTTGAATAATTATATACATGAATATAAAATATTTTAAATAAAATGAGAGTTGATCTTTTTGAATCTATCCTTGAGATTTTTTTTAATTGACAACGACTTCAACAGTTTTAATGTGTCAAAACAATTTTTTCACTTCAAATTCGTGTTCTCCGACCCCAAAAACCCTAATTAACGTTGTTTGTAATGTCTAACATTGATTTTTCTACATAAAAAAGCTAGTTGTCAATTAATTGGCAGCGATTTTGACAGTTTTAACTTGTCAAAATAAGTTTTTAACTTAAAATTCGTGTTCTCCGACCTCGAAAACCCTTATTAACGTTATTTGTAATGTCTACCATTGATTTTTATACATAAAAACGCTAGTTGTCAATTGATTGACAGCGATTTTGACAATGTGCCAAAATGAATTTTTTTACTTCAAATTCGTGTTCTCCGACCCCCAAAACCCTTATATACGTTATTTTTGAAGTTTTGTGATGAAACATGCAAGCGCTATATCGTAACGACTTGAAAATAACCTAAAACCCATGTTAAATCCCCTTTAAAATTCAAGTGGGGGATGACTTTTTTCGAACAGAAAGGATTCATCAACGCGTCAAAAATTTTGTTTTTGAGAGTACTTTTAAATCAGGGGGTGCACGTTTATCGACAAAAATTGTGCTCTATTTGGACCACTCTAATGTAGGTGCTGCACATTAATAATGAGATGACTAAACCAAATAAAGTGCAATAGAAACAACTATTCTGTGTATTAATGTATGTCTTAGAGATGACTAACATGGACTCATAATACACAATAATGAAATAAAATAATCAACTATTCCTAAAAGAGGTAACATTATTTACTTGTACCAAAGCATACAAAAGTAAAACACATTAGATAGCAAAACAGTTGAGCCTGTGAAAAAATACCTTACTATACTTCTTTGTTGTTTTAAATAAATTGACCATTTATTTAAAATTAAATTAAAACATTTTTTGAATGTTAAATCTTTGATAAATATCACTTTCCAATTACATGAAAATTTTCTTTCACAGGACATTTTAGAGATACTTATGTAGTGTTTTCTTCATTGGAGTTACCAATGGAATTGTTGTTTGTATCTGCCATAAAAAGGTTTGTAAATTTCTTTAAAATTTAGCCAAATAAAATATTTGACATTCATTATGTTTGTTGATTTAATATGTTGCTTTTGTAAAATTTAGTCAGTTTTTAGATTTCCTTTTGTTCAAGGCACACTGGAATCTTGGTTTTTCTGTGCCAAATAAATATAACACTTTTATTTTATGATTAAAATCATTTCTTTTAAATATACATTTTACCACCCTTGCTGAGCACAGAGCAGTTAACTGCCCTAATAAGACCATGCCTGCAAAGTACGCTCCCTGTACCTTAGTAATGACCGCCCTCGAAAGCTTCCCCCAATTCAATGACCTTATTGAATGCTTACGCCTGAGGCAGTTAAACCTGTCTTATTCCTGGGCGGCCATCAATGAAGCAATAAGGATCCTTGAGGAATACTACTTCGAGGTCCTCATGGTCCAGAATAGGTTGGTCGGCTTCTACGAGGTTGATGTTATTCAATCTCGTGGGGGACGGCCGCTCTCTGCGATCGTGGTCAGCTTGGTCTCGTTGGGTGTCTTCTGCATGCCCCAGTTTTCTGACGAGCAGTTCACCGTTATGCGAGTCAAACTGAATTCTAGGGGTACTCTCTCGATGTCGTATTGGTGTCGGGATACTTACAGCTTGGATGGAATATCGATGACTTATTGGCGAAATTGGGGCGGATTCTGGACGGTTTCCCGGGTATCAGAGTGCTGGTTGCTCTGGACGCTAACGCCAAGTCTTCCGCCTGGGGTTCACCACTCACTGACCCCAGAGGCACTGGTCTCGCACAGTTCCTTGAAGCCAGAAACCTCTACTTCCTTAACGAGGCAGAATAACAATTGACTTTCTCTTCTGAACTGGGGAAAGTTACATCGACATAACCTTGGTGACGGGCGATCTGCTTAGTTGTACGAGTAGTTGGACTGTCTGGCCCGAGGCCAGTGTGAGTGATCATAGGCTTATAACCTATAATATCGCTTACGCTGGCGGTCCAAGAGATCCAGATTCGAGTCGCTATAACCTAAGGGGTCTGGATTAGGACAGACTGCGGCGCGAGTGTGCGGCTGCCTTACAGGGGTTGGAATGACGCATGGAGCACAGGGAGAAGATGAAATTGATGGCTGAGCAACTCGGCCGGACCATCAAGACTGGTTTCGGTAGGAAACCACGACGGCCTCGACCAACGGACGGACCCTTGGATAGTAGCCAGTCCTTTGATCTGTGACTGCCTGGAGCCGTCACAACCTCCGCTTCCGAGGAGCCGTCTGTTAGCCGCAGGCGGAGACCTGGGAAAAAGTGATGGTCCTCTGACCTTAGCGTGCTGCGTGCAAGATTTAGGTCCACTAGGAGAAGATATCAGTGTCGCCCTCTAACGGGGATTATCTTTGACGACGTACGCACTGAGATTCTGTGGATCTACCGGCGTGTCCGTAGTGAGTACGTTCATGCCATCAAGGAAGCCAAACTCAAGTTGGCAAGACTTCATGTGCGAGTTGCAGTGCAATCCCTGGCAGCTCGCGAAGTCATGTTACCGGCCAAAGCCATTGCACGAGCTGTCCAGTGTTCGATGCGGGTGTGGTGGTCGTGACAACACTTTAACATCTGTGGCGACTTACCAGCCGTTCCTGGACACTGTTTCCGGATGCTCCGGAGAGTGAAGCAGAAGTCGGCGTTAGGGCAGATGAGACACCATTCCCTGGCTCTAGGAAAACATCGATGTGAACTATTTTCTAAATCGAGGCCAGTATGGCTTCATGAAAGGGGTTGGCACCAAGGACTACACCTTAAATGCTCTTGTCGAGGTGGAAAGCGCCGACTGTAAATATGTTTTGGCAATTTTTACTGACATAGAGGCAGCATTTCCTTCCTTGTGTTGCAAGTTCTGTCCTCTATGAGTTGGAACGCCACAATGTTCCCATAGCCCTTCAGGCCGTAGTACGTGACTAGTTGTCTAACCACACGGCTCGGTGGAGTTTTGGGACTGACTTTCCCAGAAGGGGTCACGGCCCATGTTTTCGCAGATGACTGTCTCCTGATAGTTATTGGTAACTCTCGACCGCAGCTAGAAGAGCGAGCGTAGGCAAATTTGTCAACCACAAAGGGCTGGATGGACATTCAAAATTTAAAGATTTCTGTGCCAAGATGAATTTTATGCTTCTCAAGGGTGCAGACAAATTATCATACAGTCGTAACACCCGTATTAAGCATAAAGGCTGCTATTCAGCCGAGTGAGAGTTTATAAGTAGCTAGGTGTTTTTTTTTTTATGAGAAGTTGCTGTTTAGCAACCACATTAGGCAAGTAGCGGCGGACGCCGTCTCTGTGATGCACAAGTTTAGAAGGATTGCTCGAAAGGATTCCGAGCTGCTGGGCCGTCATTTGTACATGGTGTACCGAGGTATCTTTGAAAGTATGACCTCTTACGCCGCGTCCGTTTGGGCGCATAGGTTTGAAAGAAATCGAGCACTTATTCAAAATTTAAGGAGTGCTCAGCGCAGAGCCATAAGTGTATGCACTGGTGTTTTTAAAACAACCTCCTACGAGGTTACCATTGTACTGGGAAAGGCTCTTCCAATCAATTTAGTGGTGAAAGTTCGGGCGGTCATGTGGATATTGCGAAGAGGCAGGGAGGTCGAGGCTGAGCCGGGCCTGTACCAGAGTGGAATGGTGATTTCAGTGCACCAGTTCTAAACTTTGAACAGTTGCCCATCTCCCGTCTGTGGAGGAGGCTTTACAGCCTCGCGATAGAAGCATGGCTGCAATAATGACACACCAAGACTAAGGGAAGGTCCTTGTATAGATTTATACAGGATCTGGAGGATAGTATGCCTCTCCTTCGTTTTTAAGGGCAATGGGAAAAGTGCTCTTCGACCATGTAAATTTAAACCAATATTTGTTTCAGTTCTGCCTGCAGCTGATAAGCTGTGCATCTGAGGGGAGGTCCAGTCGAAGGAACATATGATGTTTGACTGCCCAGATCTTGGGGGGCCAGAACTAAGGCCAACCTGGAACTTAGAGGTCAAGGGGAAAATTGGCCACTCACAAGCGGCGAGTCAATGTGGCGAGAGCCGCATTGCCGGACCATGTTGGTGTTCCTTGGTGCGGTTGCTTTATTCAACCGATATCAGTAGTTTACCTAAGTGAAAAGACTCCTACCACGCTGCTGTAGTAAGCTAACTGAGAGATATGGCTGGCTACCAACCAGATTAAGGCTCCAAGCACTTTAATGGTGGATAGGTATTTGCTGGCATTCAACGGCCTAGGCATGGCAGTGAATTGCTGTTTTTAACGAGATAAATTTAATTATTGATAGCCATATATGTTTTAGTAGTTGAGGTTGCACCTACTAATTTTAATGATATATGACAAATGGGCGGTGGAACATGCAAGCGAGTGATGTATGGCACACCATGCTTATTCCACTCATGCTTTTAGGTTAGCTCTAGGAGCTAGTTAGGACACTGGTTGCTAAACTGTTTTGAGGCTCAGTAGCCATTCATGGCACAGACATTTGGTCTTATGCTTAGGGCGACCAAATTGGGTGGTGGCGGTAGAAATGCCAATCAAACCAAATAGTTCATACTTTTTTCTTTAATATTATTTTAAGCTTATTTTATACTAAAATATTATTTTAAACTTGTTTTATAGACATATATGTTCACTTTGTCATATTACCATGTTTATTAAGTTTCCACTTACTAAAAATATTATAATACAAAAGATCTTTAATATAAAATGTTTAATTTTGGTTAAGTTATTGTCAAGGAATTTTTTTTTAAAAAGAGAGTAAAAAAATATTTTAATTATCAATCTCTACGATAATTATTAAACTGAATAGTGTTAGAAAGGGGGTGCACAACCAAAGGATCTGGTAACTTGAAATCTAATAGGTATGTTATCTATATGAAATATAGAAAGACTGAAGCTTGAGATTTAGCTTGCGATTGTTCTATATTTCTGCGAACAACCTTTCTGTTCTTTCCTTTTACCACTCCTATTAGAATGTAGCTGGATTCATATAATTTTATAATTCCCAAAACAATTTTTATATATAGAAAAACAGTTTTTCTATATAATTTCTGATAATACAGTTTTTCTTTATATACAGTATTTCTTTTACTGCCATTATTTTGTATGTGTAAATCACACATATTGATGACTTACATATACAGAATATTCTTTTGATCTTGAAAGGGGAATGAAGACACAAGAGGGATCTTCAAGAATTTACTTATTAATTTTGAAATATATCCATATATTGTACATACTTTTAAAGTTTCTCAATGCCCAGAAATTCACCCAAAATTAAAAAAACTGTCTACTTCTGCAACTTCCATATATTCAAGCAGCCATTAATCTTTTTGACAAACTGGGAAATGTTGTTTCACAAGATTTGTCTGTTTGAGAAGCAAACTAATTGCAAATTTAACTGGTACTACTTTGTAAGTGGTTTCCACTTCTCTCAAGCATTTTTTAAACAATGGAAAACTTATGGGTCTAAGGACATAGACATAAAACAATAAATCTTGCCTCTCTTAGAGATAAATACCTGTGAAGCTCTCCAAGCCTCTGAAATATTACTATATTGATTCTAAATATCTATAGAACTGCAGGATGGTTATCAGGCTAGTTCTGCCATTACAGGAAGATGGAAATCTCAATTTCTCAATTGCAAACTTAATTTTATTAACACTGATAATGTCACATACCAAATGCCAGCTTTCCTGGGAAGCTATAAGCCAGCACCTGCCACCACCTGAGTCCTTAGGTTCCAACAAATCACAAGAAAGTCAGTTCTGAAAATTAACTCCAGTCTCCGCTCCCCTCTCTCCAAAATTTTGTTGTCCAAAAACCCCAATAAGTCCACCAATTACAGGTGAGGACTTATATACAAGGATCTTCTGTCTTGACGCTACAAAAATAAGATTTCTCACAGATAGAGATTCAGGATTACCATTCAGTGTAATGGATTTTATTTTTTTGGGGGGCAGAAAAGGCCTGATGGCTTTCTCAGGTCTTACAAAATTTTTTAGTATGAAGAGGCATAATTCTTCTGGTCTCATTGAGATTACCTGCTTAATCACTAATTGCTTAAAGATTCAACACTCAATACAATGCAGTTTGAGAGAAAGCATCAATCATGGCTTCCTACAAAAAAAAATGAAAACACCACAGAAGTCAGCAAGATACCATACCCCATTACCCGTGTGCTTCAGCTTATAAGGAACTTATTGGATTCATAAAATATTTTACCCAAATTTATTTTTTTTAATCTCAAATTGCATGTCCACGTGGATTCAAGGTAACAAGGTAAATTTGTGCAGAAAAATTACATAAACGGAAGAATTTAATTAAAATGAGATGGTACATGACCCTATAAAGATATTTCTGTTATGTAATAAATAGTACTTTATGGTGTTGCAATCTAATTTATTAGATTATTTGATCACCGATGTAAACTTGAGTATATAATTTAATATTTTACACATCAATGCGACTCTTTGAAAAGCAATTTTCTTCTTCTTTACTAAACAGTGCTCTTTTAAAAGTTTCACTGACGCTACATAGATAATAAAACACTTTCGTAGTAATTGTTTACTGTATCAAAACAAAGAAATGATTTATATCTATATTTTCCTAAGCATCGATTCTCAATAACCTAATATTCTTGTCACAATTTAAAAAAGTTGTAAACGTATTAATGCTTAATAATGCTTTTTTAATTCACTTATTATAACTGCTATAAACAATAATGGGAATAAGTAATGATAATCAAGAACGACGAAATCAAAACGGACTATGCAAATTGATATCCGGTTTAAACATCTGATGCATGCGTTAGTTGTATATGTTGAGGTTCGGAGTGGATTAATTTTTACCATAGAATTATTACATTCTAATAACCGTAGAATTAATAAGTATTGATACGTTGTTCAATTATGAAGTTAAAAACTAAGAGTAACATCCGTACGGTTAAAACAAAGAAGCCAAAAGCGACAAATTTAAAGAAACTGAATGGTAATAAAACTAATTCTAAAATCAGTCCAGAACTTAATCTTGGTTTGAAACTCGAAAAATTGATAGAAAAAGGAATTAAAGTGAAAAAAATAGATAATGAAACTCGTGAAAAGAATTGTGTTACACAAACACCGAAAGGACAAAAATCATCTTCTACTACCATTAAAAATCGCACAAAAGTAGCAAAATTTGCCGGTGCGGGAGATTGTAAAAAAATTAATGTTACTAACAAATTTTCTTCCAGTTCCAACGAGAAACCTATGGTAAACACTTTGAGTCATGAGGTTAAAGGTTCTACTTCGACCACTGAAAAAGGAAAAGTACAAATTGCTGTTGTCAATGGCAAGGCGAAGAAGCGTAAAAGAAGTCGTCGTAAAAGATTTGTTGAGGTTGATGGCGAAAGAGTACGAATTACAAAATCGGAAATTAACGAAAATCAGGCAGCTCCTGTTGCGAGTAGGCTGAATTTAATGAAGGTATGTGATTATGTTATTAATTATTTATTATTTATTTATAGGATTACTGTTGTTTATAAATTCCCTGTCAGTAGATTATAGAAATTCTTGCACTGTTTTAACCATATTAGATGTCTTTCACACTTGCTAAACAAAAACTTTGTGAGTTGTGATCTTGTAGTAGCTACATTGTAGGATAATTCATGCCATATTGACTGTAAACAAGATTTGATAGAAGTGTTTCTAACGATTTATAATTATTTCTTTCTTTCTCAAATTATCAGACCATTGACTCATTGAAGATCTTTTATGCATAACAAAGAAAATTAGGAGCGTTACAAAATTCTACTTAGCTACATAGAATTTCTCTCATTTTAATAACATTACTTTTAATGAGTAGAACCAAAATAGATGAATAAAAGCAGTTTTAAATTTACATTTAAGATAGGTATGTCAGTTGCACAGATAATATTTATATTAGACCTACTGTTCTAGTATTTGTTATTCACAGCTTATTGGCTTGATTATTTTCTTAATGATAAATTTTAATACAGTTTGGATTTTTCACAAAAAACAAACCCATTTTATTTTACATTGATCATTACTCACCAAATTTGTCGTTCTAAATTGTTTTGTTTTCAAAAATTCATTATTTAAAAAAGTCCAGTAGTTAGAGAGCTCTTTGTTCAAAAGGATGGATATTGAATGAAGTTTATAATTTAGGGATGTTAAAATTTGTTAAAAAGCTAATATAATTTGTTAAAATTATCTAATAAGTAGTTATAGAAATATTTTCTTTAACAGTTAGTTTTATATGGGCGTAATATTCCTTTTGCCAAAAGAAAGTCAAAAAGAGGTTTATTTAATTTGTCATTGTTAAGTATAAAGATTATTTACATAAAATTGGATATATCAAGAAAGTTTCTTATACAATACAATTAGCCCTTTCTTGATTTTGTAACATTTGTGAAGTTAGTTACTAAGCTTAGACCGTTGATTTAAGATTTGTCTAGTATTGGTAGAGCAAGGGTACTTCATCTCGTACTGGGGAAACTATAGATCAATCCATTTGAAATGTCCCAGAAAAACATAACATGGTTGCATGACCAATTCAAAAAAAATTAAAATTTACTACTTCTTTCCTACATCTTTCAGGGAGTTAAAACTATTTTATTTTTTATTTAAGCCATTTACCTGTGGCGTCCATTTTTGTTAAGGTATGCACACCTATTCTTGTGATTGTAAGGGTTATGGAAAAATTCATAACTAAAAAACTATTGGTCCTGATGAAACAAAAAAATAATTTAATCATATTTTCCGAAGGTGAAAATTTGATCTAGTAGTTAGTTTATTTATCTATTTCTGTTGTTTCTATGAGAAAATTACCGATAAAATCGAACATTAAAAACAGTGAAATTTCACTTTCGGTAATTTTTTTCAAGAGGCAGGGAATGGCATACACAGTTTAAATTATTTTTTTATATGTAGGTATATGTTAATAGTTTTACCATAAATAATATTAATGGTGATATACTTACACCTAAATTTTTATGAATTTTTGAAAACTTAATTTTTACAAAAATTCTAATGTTGGCTTCAAATAACTCTGATGGGGCTGGTGATAAAAAAGCTCAAACATTCTTTAAGAGCTTGCTCTGATGTTATTTGCCCTAAGTTTTTAGAGTTCTTTTGGCACTGTACCATACTCTTTTTTAGGACATTGTTCTTTCATTGTTTTATATGAAATTCTATGAAAATAATGTAAAAATTTAACAGATTTTAAAATTTGCAAATATAATATTAAGTAAAACTTACTTATTTAATGAACACTTCCAAACACAGGATGAAAGTTGAGAGATACTGTAAAGATGTGAACAGGTCACTGACCAGCTTGTAACTGCAAAGCTAAATGATGCAACAAGCATAAATGAGCGTGTTGCAACATGAATTTTCCTGACAACTGGAAATGACTTAAAGCACCAGTTATAACATGAACACTGCAGTTGAATAGTTCAAACAAGTCTATTTCAACTGTAGTAATAAGTATAAAAATATTATTATAAAATATAAGTATAAAAATTTTTATATTATTTATGGTAAAACTACTAACATATACGAGGGTTATTTTTTTCAAGGTCCGATCGATCACGAAATAAAAACCCATGCAAAAATCGGATGAACCTTTGCGCAAATGTGTTGTGCAGCGTCTCTAGTATGGCCTTCAATTATGCCGCGTCACTTCGTTTAGTTCTGAACACTCAGCTAGCACGTAAACATGTCTACGACAACAGCATCTCCCGTCAAGTGTGTGTGGTAATTAGATTTCTTTTGAGGGGTGTAATGCAGCTGAAATTCATCGACGAATAAGTTATGTGTACGGTGAAACTGCAATGAGGGACAGCGAAGTGAGACAATGTTGCAGGACGTGCTGATGTTTATGATGCAGGCGGTCAGGGAAGGAAGCAAGTGTCAACCGATGAGCTCTTGAGCGAGTGGATGAGGCAATTCGAGAAAATCGTCAGTTCACAATTTCTACGAAGGGCAATTCAGAATAAGCAGAGAGGAGTGTTGTCATCAGGCATTGTCTTTCTCCATGACAATGCTTGGCCGCACACTGCAGCTGTAACAAAGAAGCTCCTGCAGCGTTTTCGTTGGGAAGTGTTTGATCACCCACCATACAGCCCGGACTTTGCTCCATTCGATTTTCACGTCTTTGCTCACATGAAACTGGCTAGGAGGACAACATTTTGGCACAGACATCGAGCTGCAGACCAGCATAGAAACATGGCTGAAAACACAGGCAGTTCCGTTCTATGACAAGGGTATTGGAAAGTTGGTACCACGCTATGACAAATGTCTAAATCTGAGTGACGACTATGTAGAGAAGTAGCGTAACTATGTAAGTACTTGTTACAAATAACAAATTTTTTATTTTCACTGTGGTTTTAATTTCATGACCGATCAGACCTTGAAAAAGAAAAAAACCCTTGTACCTATATATAAAATAATAATTCAAACTGTGTATGCCATCCCTGCCTCTTGAAAAAATTACTGAAAGTGAAATTTCACAGTTTTTCAAGTTCAACTTTATTACTAATTTTCTCTTAGAAAGGAGAGAGATAGGTAAATAAACCACTGGATAAATCTTTTACCTTTAGAAAATATAATTAAATTGCTTTTTGTTTCATCCTTCCAGCACCAATAGTTTTTTTAGTAATGATTTTTCTTTAAACCCTTACAATCACAAAAATAGGTGTGTGTACTGTAACAAAAATGGCCTCCCCAGGTAAATTGCTTCAATAAAAAATATTTGTAAGGTCATGAAACAAGTGGGTGTTTCAATTATTTTTTTAATTGGTCAAGCAACCACCCTTGGGTCACTTCAAATGGAATGACCCCTATGCATAATTGACTTTTTTTTGTTGGAAAATTTAAAAAACAAACAACCACAAAATCTTGTTTGTCTCAAATTTCTTGAACCAAGTATCCAGTTCTGCTGGAATTTTTTTAAAAAAGCAATGTTTATTGTTCATTATTAAATCTCTGACATATATTTTAATGAAAAATATGTGCTGGATGAAGTATTAAGTACCTATCAAAATATGAAAAGCAAGAGATTGGATAGGCCTGTAAAAAGTTGATAAAAAGTTCCAGTACTTGGAAATTTTAAACTAGAAGCTAAGTTTATCTATTACAAGATCTAACAAAAAAAAGATAGTTATATGAAAAGCCTATTTATTCCTTTATTATAGAGTTGTTAATTGTTAGAGATTATTTGTAATTGTTATAGAAATTAAAAATCTATTTTCGTACTTTTATTATGAAGATCATAGTTTAATTAGTGTTAACAGAAAACTGCTTGAAAGGAATACAAATGAAATATCAACCATTTCTTTGTTCCACAAATGTATATCTCATTCTTGGTTGATTAGTTTAGGAATAAATTGGCTGCACATTAGTAGACAAATTGAACTTCGTGTTTTAAGGTTTAAGGTCTGCCTTTTTTATCAAAGATGCAGCATTTGTGAAGCTTTAACAAATAGCAGACGTTTTAAACCCATGCAGTGAATTAGTCTACAGTAAAGAAACATTGTAATTAATTAGAGATGTAGGCCAGAGTAGACAAAAGAAAGGCAGTGTTTTTTCATTCTGTAAGTTGTCAAATCTTGTGCTTGTACATCAATCTTTTATAGCACATGGTGGTCACGATTGCAGGTGACATACTTTCAAAGAACATGCAGAAAATTCTACATGTTAATGGTTTTAAATATATAACAGCACTGAGTTCCAGTAATGAAAACAATCATTAATACAGGCATGTGTATAAATTTTATAGTTAGGCTATATAACCTGCCCATTTTGTATGCAGAATGTGAAAGTCTCTGGTTATGGATTATGTTTCTGGATAAGCAGCATTGCTCATAATCAGTAAAAGCAAAACAAATAATTTTTTTTTGTAAAATTGTTAATGAATAAAATAAACAATGAGCAACTTTTAAAACTTACTTAAATGTACATGAATGAGTATATGAGGTAAAACTTTAGAAATTTTTTAATTCCTCTTCATTAAAAAAAATCCAATATGCAAAATGTATTAAGTAAAACAGAGTTTGTAATACAGTAGGCATACTTGATTTGTAATGTAGTCTGTGTGTTTATAGCACATATTTGTTTTTATTTTGTTTTGTTACAGATAAAGGAAGCTGTTGTGTCATGTTTGAATAGTATAAAAAGTGTAGAAGTAAAGGATAAACTGCTAAGTGAACCTGATCCAATATATTTACAAATAAGTGTTATTAAGAAAGGAATTACCCCAAACCATTCAACACGTTTGTATGTATTGTTATTTATACTTTTCTTTTTACTCTAATTGTGCAATCTAAATTCTGAATGAATTCATTAAAATGAATATATAATGAAATTATATATAATATATAATCGAATTCTCTCTCTCAGTGTTATGATTTATATTTCTGAGTTATAGAATTTTATAAAGGGCTAATTAGCATAAATCATATTTCTGCTGTCCTGTATCTTAAATTTAATGTTCAAAACGATTTTTAGCTACTTAAAACAATACTGAGCTATTTGTAAGGCTAATGTAATATTTTTTTAATATTGGAAAGAGATATGTAATTTCACAAGCTCATATAGCAAGCTAATAAAGAAATCTAGGAGTATACATGTAGTAAATGTAATAACACTACATTTAGGAGAATAGATCCATATTTATACATTGATATAAAAAATGACATACATACATTACACATAACAGAATCAAGCTTTGCAACTCAATCATCACCACACACAAACAGAACATTCAGTCACACAGCAACCTGAGTATTTTAGACAGCACATAGAAACAAAGTTCTCAGTATGAAAAATATCAAATTTATAATTACTAAGCATGACCAAAACAACATATTAAACAATTACTTAAGATTAAATGCATTATTCTGTTGAACACTGAAAAGATCTTTTAACTTTCATAAGATAACCACCATTAACCATAGAACTCTACCAGATATATCATTGAAAAAGGTCCAGAGCTTCAAAAGTCCTGGAAGAGCAATTTTCATTCATTTTTTGTAATAACTTTTGTTAATATTAAGTGGATGGCTTCACAATGTGTTCCACGCTTAAGTGGAACTCCTTGTGATAGAAAGTACGATGCAAGGATCTGCTAGTGTACTAACTGGATTGATGTCAAAGTTACACCCTAGAACCCTTTTAATGTAGCTTTCACAATGAATAAAAATAGAACCATCATTAGGCCAATGAATGGACCTGACTCAGAAACAGTAGCCTCAAAGTTATGTTTCAATTCAGTTGTAATTTTCTTCGAAATATTTTTATCTTTACATTAACAGGTAATCTTCAGTAAACAATATTAACAGTATTTCTTGTTCTTCAAACATAGCAAAGAACCCTTACAAAGCCTAAAAAGTAGACCATTTTCTTGAACTAAACCAGGAGGAGACTCCATGTAAATTTCTTTTTGAATTTTTCCATTTAAAAATGCTATCTTTATATCGAACTGAACTGGATAATTCTGAATTTGTTGTAACTGCAATGGCTAGAACAATTCAAATTGTGTCAAAACTTGAGGTAGGTGAATAGTGAGTATTATAAAAATCTACTCCCTCCACTTTTTTGTAACCTTTAGCACACAGTTTTGCTTTAAAACATTTAATATTATCAGTAGGGAGATATTTTATTTTAAAAACTCACTTAGAGCCAGTGAATTTTTTGTCTTTGGGTAAATGCACTGTTTCCCATGTATTGTTCTTTTCAAATGATTTTATTTCTTATTGAATGGCATATCTCTGCTGTTCAGACTGAGTTGAGCTCATAGCCTATTGATAATTTAAAAGGCATCTGAAAATTTATGTAATTGACTTCATAGTGTTTAGGGCGATGAATGGCATCTCTTGGATGAAGAAAATGTTCACCTTTTTGAAGTACAGATTGTGTTTCTTTTTTGTGTATTTTCTGACATTTTTTTGTTCAATTCTGTTGTTTCTTTCTCTCCCCTCTTTTTTCCCAGATGATTGTATTGTTAATTCAGAATTTTAGTTGTATGATTTGGTTTAAAAACTGGTAGGTGTATTAAATTTTCATTAAAGGTTTTATTTCAATTGTTTTTAGAAATGGATATTAAAGTCTTTATTAATTGGTTGATATTTTTTTCATAGCCTACAAAAATCAACTTTTTGCTGTTTGGTTGTAATTTTTTTGCAATCAGGAATATGCATATATCCTTTAGAGATGAAAATCTTTAAATTTATGAGATAAGCCTTACTTCCTGTTCTCAGTTTGTGTGGAGTGGAGTTAAGAGCTTGAACAGTTGTTGCTTTGTTTATTATAAACAGCCATATTTACAGCTTCAGCCCATAGAGATAGGGGAACTTAATTTGGAATGTATCATTGATTGAGCAATTTCAACTATTGTGCACATATCTCATTTGATCTGCTGTTTTGTTCAGGTGTATAAGGGTGTTGTCTAAAGTTCAATTTCTTTCTGATTGAGGAAGTTTTTGGTTATATATTCAATCTATATTGAAAATTATGTTTATGTATTCAGTACCATTGTTTACCGTGAGTGATTTACTCTTAAACTCAAACTTATTTTCACATAAACTAACAAAGTTTTTGAAAAAGTTAAAGCGTCACTTTTGTGCTTCATGAACATAACTTATCAAAAACTACTAAAGTCTTTTAAATTAAATAAAATAATTAGCTCCACCAAGCAGTTCTGACGTTGGACCGCAGATGTTGCTAAATATCCTTTCACCAGACTTAAATGCTTTATAGCATGATTCACCAAAAGATAGTCTGTGTTGTTTTCCAAATTGACAAAATGAATGTCACTTGTTATTTCAAGATTATTTATTACCACTTTGTTTCTTAACTTTACAAAAACTTCAACATTTAAATGGCCTATGCTCATGCCAAATCCTACCTTTAGTGTCCATTTGAATAAAATTGTCTCCAGGCTGAATTATTGTTTGAAAGGCCATCTGAGAAACATTATTATTACTGCATACGGCAGTGGCCATAAGTCTTCCATTGCCATAAAAAAATATTAGCAGTATTATGTTTTTTTTATGATTTCATCTTCTTTTCAATTTTTATCTCTTCAGAAAATAATTTTTTCTTAAGGCTAGGTGCATACAGAACATTCCTCCCAAAAGCGGGTCAGGAGTTATTAATGAAACTGGACAACTCATCAGCTTCTGCACTAAAAACAGTAGCTTCATTATAAGAAGCTTTATTAGATCATTCACTCGCATAGTGGCCCCCCCCCCCTTTTTTTTTAAATGACTAACAAGTAATTTTAGATTTATCCATTATTCTACCATTCTTGCATTACCAGGTTTTCATTGACTGTTACTTGTAGAGAATTAGATTTTAGTTTCCCATGGTGAAATGATGGTCTTGACCCATGTCTTTTCTTGTTCTGATAAGAAGATACAACCAATGCTGTGTCATTTGTTCAAATTTGTATCAAGTAGCCGAGCAGGCAGGTTAGCCAAAGTTGTGTCTTTTTCATTCATTGAAAGCCATGCCTGCCTGAATTTATGATAATTTGAGGGCAGCGTACTAAGTACAAGTTAAAATGGTAGCGTCACTGATTGATTCACCTAAGTCTTTGATTTGCAAAGCTAAGTTTTCAACATTAATAATATGTTGTATTATGGTATTGTTATCAATTTTTAAAGCAACAATTTACTAAAATCCAATTTTTATTTGAAGATTGTATTTAATTTATTAAACATTTTCTTAGAAGAGTTGCAATTTTCCATGAGACACTTCAGATAACTCCTAACTCCATAGCAGCACTAATTGTAAACATGGTAACATCATCATCTTTGTCTAATTTTTCGCCATCGACTGACATTGATGGTTTCAGTTTAGTTCTATCAGTGAATTGATAAACACCTTTTGCTTTTAAAATGCTCACTACGTGAAATCTCCACTGAGAGAAATTTATTCCATTAAATTTACAAATGGAACTGACAGCTCTAATCCTGTCATTTTAACTTTTAAAGGTTTATTATGTTGCCGATCAACACAATAAATTTTAAATATAGAACACATCCATAACCAACCAATTTTACTATCAGATTAGGGTATTTTATTTAAATCATTTAGGGTGTTTACTGGTCCCATTACCTATTGAACAGATTAACAACAGATTCAGAGTAATATAAAAATAACAATCCAGATCATACTTGCACTTGCACAACATACATAAGTCACAGTTCTGCCAATCTATAATTACAAATATTTTGAGATAAAAAGAAATAAATGATTGAAATTTAGCCTGTGATGGAAAGGACCAAGTTTTGGGTTGAAATCATGTTACAGTATTTTAGCAAAGACAAAATAGTGCAATAAGTATGCTTTATTGTTGCATAGAGATGTATACCTGTTGTAGAGTTGTTTTAATGTGGAAGGTGCTCCCTGTGGAGTAATTCAGGGACTCTTGTTTTCTTTTTAAGTGGCTGTTCAGTAAGAGTAATTCTGAAGTGCTTGTTGAGTATAACCAACCTGTTAAAACTCTATTAAAATAAGATTTTACATTATTCTTCTGCCTAATGGGTATGGCACTAGGAATATACAGCTGTGTTTCTGTCCTGCAAAGCTTAAAATGAAACAGTTTAGTATTGATCTTAAGTTAATGCTTATTGAAATGGGAAATTTCTAAAATAAAATGTAACAAGCCAATTGCTACATTATTACATTGTAATAATAAATGATAATTAATTAACAATAATTGGTAATGTACCTTATATCTTCTGTATTCAATTTCAATGACTTAGAAATCCAAAAATCAAATTATTTTATTATTTACGTATTTTGATTCATGTTTTAATCTTATTTTGCAGTTTATTACCAAATACTCTCGTATCTGAAGGTGCAGATGTATGTCTTATTGTGAAAGATGAAAATAAAAAAGAACGAGCAAAAACTATTGAACGTTGTAAAGAATTGATGAGTAAAAATGGTATCAGCAGGGTCAAAATGGTAAATATCTTTTTCTCTTCCTTTTAATGTTATTTTTTTTTTTTCATGTTTAGTTCTTTGTACAGTGTGTTACCATAATCAGCCAATAAATACATGGCAACCTGCACTATTTGCTATTTTAAGTTTACTTGTTTAAAGTTAATATGTTTAGAGCTGGTATATATTATGTGACCTAATTATTGTACTACCATCATCATAAACAGAATGATAACATGCTGCCGCATGACAAACATGGTAACAATGATTTTGTATTATGCTGCTTCCATGTAGGCTACAGCACATGACGTAATATTCTTCTTGGCTTTTGGCAAAGCTAAGATGGTGGCGTAAGAATTTATTTGTTTAATTTTAGTACTAATATTTCACCCATTTATGACCAGGAAGTACTTTGTCCTTCAAAAATGGATCCAGGCTAAACGATTATGTGAGTGAAGTATATGCCATCTAGTCGTGATAGTAAATATGCTATAGTTTTACAGACCAAAACCGGAACCATTTTAAGATGTATTAAATGTTTTAGTAAGAGGAGTTGCAGAGAAGCATCCTTTTTTCTACTTGTAACTTGAATGAGGCAACGATCAAAGTAATAATTCAAATAGTTTTATGTATGCTAACAAAGAAGTGCCACTAGACGTTAATTAATATCAGCATAAAATAGAGTGGAGCTGCATTAGAAGGAATACTGAGGCTCCTTAAATAATCATAGAGCCAATGCAGTCACTGAAAATGTATGTTTTACTAGTACATTAGTAGACGCAAATCCCTCAAACTGCACATGGAGACTATATTAAACAAAAAATTTAATAGGTTATAATGTGGGTGGATCAGGATCCTTGAGGAAGAGATCTAATTTTTCTTTACTAGTGGATCATTTCAGAAATACTTACTTGAAACAAAACAAAGTTACTGAAGTGACTTGATTAAGAAAGAAAAAACAAAATAAAATAAACTGAGAACAAGAAAATATCTACATGGGTTAGTAAAGTAGAATTTATACAAGGTTGTTTAGTCGACTTAAGTTTCAACAAAAGATACTCAGCAATATTTTGGTGACAGTCAAAATTACTTAAAATTTATAGCTGACTTGAAATTGATATCTCAAAAGTTTAAGACCCGGAATAAACTGTTAGAGTTTAACAAAATTAAAGGTTACCAAAATATTATTTTAACTCAAATAATATTATTTATTTATAATATTATTATACCTCAAAAATATATCCTGTTCAATGTTTTGTCTTCTGCTTATCTTTTATTTTTTGCAGATATTGACATTTCATCAGGTATTAACAGAATATAAGCAGCATGAGATGCGTAGAAAATTGTGCAATGCGTATGACTACTTTCTTGCTGATAATAGATTATCTAAATTATTATCAAATCATTTAGGAAAACACTTCATATCGGGACGAAAGTAAGTATTATTGTCATCAAACAATCAGTATGCCGCTGCTGGACTAAGGTTTTTTGCTCAATCATTTTATGATTTCTCTATTATTGTCATTTGTGCTACTAAATTTGTTTTCTTAGTACAAAAAGAACTGCACAAATTTTAAAGCAAATAAATTAAAGGGTTTACAGAGTCCTTAAGATTTCACTTTATAGCAAAACAAAGAAATCTGGTTCATAATACAGTAGCATAAAATGTCTTTATCACAAGCACTGAAAATCATTTACCCCGTATACTGGTATTATGGAATTGAATCACAAGTACAACACATATATTATATTTTAAAGTTAAATATAATATAATATAATTTACATTTAAGTATAAATTTCACTTAAATGACGTTAGCAGTTTATGCCAGATATGGCCTAAAAGTGAATGTGTTTGTATGCTTAGCAAATGTAGGTTATCTTTCTTTCTTTTTCAGTGAGACCACCAGAAATTCATGTGTTTGTGTGTGCTTGAAAATGTTCTTATCCTATGCTTGTTCTAAGATGACCAATAAGGATGTTTTTACATCCACCAGTACTGTGTTTTATCATAAAGTCTTAGATCTTTTGTTCAGTTACTGTTATCTGGATCAGTGAGTTGGTAAAGCGGGATCATATTCATATTGAATGCCCCCCAGTCAATTTTTCTTTTATAGGTATTGAACTGAAATCACTAATGAAAAAGTTGGTTTGTTGTGCTGCAAATTACGTTTAACCCAACATATTCTGAATAAATTTCTATGAGCTTTTGATGATGTAATACCTATACTTTTTATATGTACTTGCTCACCAATTCTCTGTCATTTTTTTTCCTTTGTCATCAGTATTCAGCCATAATATTTTTTCTATTTTCCGTCCTTCTTTTATACATCATTTCTTGTCCAATGCCATTTCTGTAACTTATTTGTTCTTGGTGTCAGATTGATTTGAATTACCTGTTTAAGTTTTCTGTTACAATTTGGAAAACCTAGTCAGTGTTTCTGTTCATTGTTGTATTGTCAGTAATAACTCCAGTTTTTCTGGAAATGCAAAAAAATTGGGTGCATTTTATGATTTTTCAGGATGAAAATTATGTTTCTTGTTTAAACAGACATTTTTACCTCTAATTAGAGTCAGGTTGAAAGAGTACAGTTTATTCAAATACTTCCACATAAGCAAACAATTCCACTTACGTCTTGCTTATCCTATTTTTACATTTTGGGTTCTATAGATCAGACTGGTAATATGCGTACTAAAGATGCCAGGTTTTTAGAGACAGTACATCCTTGTTAATAGAGGTGCCATCCTTGTTAATAATAGTGATTCTGTTTGGTGGCATCTTACGAGTGAAGTTCTTACCTGGTAAAGTCAAGGGTCTAATCAAATAAATTATGATAACAATAAAGAAAAATTCCTTACAAAATAATCATAGTTATTTTCAAATCTCTAAATGACAACCACATTAACGGCAATCATATCTCTTATACTATTATTTTAATATAATTCTCTTTTGTTAACTAATTTATTTTTATTGTAAACAAAATGACACCTTAGTACTTCAAATAATTTAAAATTATTACATTTAGTCAATGCTCAAATTTAATAACTGAAAAATAATTATTAAAAAAAAGAAGAAATATATCATACAAGATCTGTTCAGAAAATAACCCAACTTTATTTTTTTTTATTCTTTATTAATAATTTTACAGCTTATTGGCCCTTGCCCCTTCAAAGTATTCACACACATTTTCCAGCAGTATTTCCACTTGGACTGCTAATGCAGTCCTGGATAGCTTCATTTGAAGTGGCCTTTAAGGTCTGTGATGAATTTACTTCTAGTTTCAAAACAGTGCCCTTTCATCACTGATTTTAATTACAGAAACCAGAAAAAATTGCAACGAGCCAGGTCTGGTGAGTAGGGAGTCTGAGGATGGATTGTCATCTGATTTTTGACACAAAACTGATGAATTGACAAAGCTGAGTGTGCAGGCGCATTGTCATGGTGAATTAACCATGAGTTGTCCCGCCACAACTCTGGTCTCTTTTTGCAAATTTTTCATGTAATCGTTGTAAAGCACCTTAATGGTATGCACGGTTCACTGTTTCACCTCTAGGCAAGAATTCAAAATGCACAATTCTATTACAATCGAAAAAACAGGGAGCGTCATTTTGATATTGGATCAAGACTGACACGTGCTTTCTTGGGGCATGAAGAGCCTTTACCAATCCATTGTGATGATTAAACTTTGTTCTCAGTGTTGTAGCCGTACCCAGTTATTGTCTCCTTTATATTCCTTTGCATAAATGTTTCATTGTCATTGGCTTGTTCAAGAAGTTGCTGACAAACATCCACTCTATATTCTTTCTGCTGTGTTCGGTCATCAGACAAGGAACAAACATTGCTGCAACTCTATGCATGTTCAATTTTTCAGTCAAAATGTCATGTCATGATCCAATTGAGATGCTAACTTTTTCTACAAGTTCCCTGACAATCAATCGGTGATTTGCATGCACCAGATGGTTGATTTTCTGAACGTGGGTGTCATCAGTTGAAGTTAAAGGCCTTCCTGGTCGAGGGTCATCGTCAGTTTACTGACAACCACTTTTAAATCATGAAAACCATTCTAACATTGCATACAACTTAGACCATCATCTTCGTAAGCTTGTTTCAAAAGTTGAAACGTTTCTGTGAAAATTTTTGCCCAGTTTCAAGCAAAATTTTATCTTTTATCTTTGTTTCCAAAAATTGCACATTACAAAAATCGCTACTAACACAAGCATGCTGCACTCAAATAACAGTAACATGAAAACTAAACGAGATATCAACAATCTAAGAACATTTGGTTACAGAGGAAATTATGTGGAATACAATGCTCCAACTGCACATCGCTGAATATCTCCTTCACATGTAATTTAAAATGTTTGGTTATTTTTTGAACAGACCTCATATTTTGTCTCGCCATGAACATTTTTTAAAATAAAGTTAGCTTGAAATTTTTGTTGAAGATTTTTAAGCTAGGTAATCATAAATAGCTAACTAATATAAATTTTATTATTATTTTTGTTTGGCTTTTTCTTTTTTCAAGATTGCCAGTGTGTGTTGATCTTAATCGAAGTGATTTAAAGAAACATTTTGACAGTGCTCTTTCTAAAACATGTATGAAAATTACTCAGCATCAAGATATGTTTTCATGTATTGTAAGTATAATTAATATTACATTGTCATCACTAGATTTATGAGAACATTAGTACTGTACAAAGGAAATAAGATAATGTATATTTCTCGCATATATGAGCATTCTATGCAGGAATATAATTTCTTTATAGAATATGTCATAACATTATATTTAGAAAAAAAGTTTATTGTCAGTTTTAAAATTGCTAACGAGATAAGACTGGAGAACTCCAAAATACAGAGTGATTCAAAGAAACAGGAAATTTTGAAAGGTGTGTTGGTAGCCGTGGGCGATTGGTACCACTTGATAAGTGGCGCCAGCCTCTCTAACCTAACCTGCCATTTAGTTGTTATGGATCCTTGGAGTGGTGCGCAACGTGCATTTGCTATCAAAGCATTTTACAAAAACAATGACAGTGTGGAGGGAGCGCGTAGAGAATTTCACCGTCATTTTAATCTGGGATGGCACGACCTTGTTCCATCAGCACATGCAATTAAAACATGGATATCTAATTTTGAGGAAACTGGTTCAGCAATGAAAAAGAAACCTTCAGGCCGTGAGCAAACCATCCGTACACCACAGAATGTTCAAGCTTTACAAGATGATGTCACACGAAGTACACATCAGTCAATCTGTCATCTCTCAGCATCTTTACAATTGCATAGTTCAAGTGTTCGAAGAATTTTAGTGAAGGACTTGCAATACCATCCATACAAGTTGCAGATCGTCCAGGAACTGAAACCGAACGATGCAGTTGTGCGAGCACAATTCTTTAATGTAATGCTTCAGAAGATAAATGATAACAAAGAGTTTGTTCACGAACTGTGGATGTCAAACAAAGCGCATTTCCACCTCAGTGGATTTGTTAACAAGCAAAATTTCAGATACTGGGCACAAGAAAATCCTACGCAGCTACACCAGCGTCCATTGCACAGCCAGAAAGTAACCGTGTGGTGTGCTATGTCATCTTACGGTGTTATAGGCCCTTATTTTTTTTGAGGATGACAACAGTCTTGCGATTGCAGTGAAGTCAGCTCGTTACGTAGCCATGCTTGAAACCTTTGTTGTGGAACAACAAAAGAGATTTCTACCAATTCTTAACACAGCCTGGTTTCAACAAGACGGAGCAACGTCACATAACTGCACGAATATAGATGGCAGCTGTACGCTGATTGTTTGGACAACGTGTCATTTCACGAAATGGTGACATTAGATGGCCTCCAGATCACCTGATCTCTCAGCTTGCTATTACTTTTTGTGGGGGTCACCCCACAAAAGAACTGAAGGCAAAGATCCGAGAAGCAATTGCGGAAATTCCAGTTGAGATGTTACGTCAAACCATGAACAATTTAACGAAGAGACTTCGTGAGTGTTTACGTAGAAGAGGAGGTCACTTGCAAGATGTCATCTTTAAAAAATAAACTAAAATGTATGTATCCTGAAATGGCAACATTTGTACAATTACATGAAATAGAATTTTCTAAAAAAAAATTTTCATTAACGTTATTTAATTTTTTTAATTTCCCGTTTCTTTGAATCACCTGTATAAGATCATATAGCAAATTTATTGCCACTGCAACCCAAGAGTGAAATCTTAATCTGCCAGATTTCTTTAAATACTACATACACCAAGCACACTGATTCAGCTACAGATACAAGGGACATATACACTGACATTTCACACAGTAAAATCAGTTTTTGCAAATCATTTCATTGAAAAAGAACTAATATACAGAGTTATTACCACAATGTCCAATTTTTACATGATCTAAGAAAAACTAAGATTTCGATCCTCTTGCACAATAATATATGTAATTTAACAAAAACAGCATATTAAACAAGGACAACATTGATTAAATGTTATTTGATATACACTTTGATTTATTCTAACTCTTAGAAAATCTATGGACATTCCTTTAAAGAAGATGCCAATTGTTAAATGTGTAATATCTTTAGAAGAAAAAACTTTCATTGTGAAGAGCAAGTTGTTTTAATATTTAATGATTTTTAAGTAGTTTCATGTTTTATCATGATGTTCATCCAGTGTTGTTTTTAATACCTAATTTAGAATGAATTATAGTGAAATTAAGTGACCATTTGTTTTTGTAACATGTTTTGCCTGTCTGTAAATATAAAATTAAATTTAAGAGACAAAAAAGATTGTATGATTTGAATTTTGGAACCTTCAGTGTTTTAGTTTTATCTTTTTCTGTAATTTAAAAAAAAATAGTTCACTAATGAACTGAAACTATATGTTAAGAGAGTTTTTCAAGGAATAATGGAAGAGGCGAAGGCTATATTCATTCAACCATTTTTATTAACTCATCCTAATTAGGTTAAGTATTTGGGTCGTACAATCAGATTAAGTTTTTTACACCAGGAATAAATTTGTTATGGCATTTGAAAGGAAAAAATTAATTAATTTAATTAATAATTTACTTTGTGCAACTCAAAATATTTAAATTGATGTGATCAACAGTAGTAGTTACTGGTTTTTTCCAGAGAAAATCTGTATGGGACACGTGACATAATGGAACTAAGAAATTTAAAAAGTGGCTATTTTATTTTATTCTTCCATTAATTGTAGGCAAGAAATTCTGCTGCATTAAATTTTTTATTTACTTTTATAAATGCCAGGATAAGCTACTTTTCATTTCTCAATACGTATAATTTCACTGTTGGAAACGTCTTCATCAGTTAATCATTGATTTCAAAAAGTTTATTTTAATAAAATTACTCAGTCATACTGCTCTTATGATAAGAATTGAAACTTTTCAATTAATGCAGATCTCATGTTGATCCAGTAGTTTTTTTATTCATTATTTAAATTATTTTAGCAATTATTCATATAATCTATTTTAACACATAGGCATCATAAATCAAAATTTGAATTGCATGCAATTTTTGTTATAATTTTAAATAAAGACTAATCAGATTCAGCTGCAGTTTTTAATTCTGTTAATTTTTTTAAGAATTCTTTTGAAAATTATGTAAAGATTTCCTATTATTTTTGTCAGTTACATCATCATTCAAAGTCCTTTACTCAAAATTTGGATTCATTTTCTTCTATAACTTAAGAGGAAAACAATATATTTTTTTTTTTTGTCTTATGTCCAGTAATTTGACTGGTTTGATGCAGCTCCAAGATTCCCCATCTACTGCTAGTCATTGCATTTTGGTATACCCCCTACATCCTACATCCCTAACAATTTGTATTACAATCATTGCCTGCCTGCACAATTTTTCCCCTCTACCCATTCCTCCAATATTAAAACGACCATTCCAGAATGCCTTAATATGTAGCCTATAAGTCTGTCTCTTCTTTCGACTACGTTTTTCCAAATGCTTCTTTCTTCATCAATTTGCCACACACCTCTTCATTTGTCACTTTATCCACCCATCTGATTTTTAAAATTCTCCTATAGCATCACATTTTAAAAGCTTCTAATCTTTTCTTCTCAGATATTTTGATCGTTTCACTTCCATATAAAGCTACGCTCCAAACATATACTTTCAAAAATATTTTCCTAATGTTTAAATTAATTTTTGATGTAAACAAATTATAATTCTGATTGAAGGCTTGTTTCACCTGTGTTATTCAGTATTTTATATAATTTCTGTTTCGTCCATCTGTAGTAGTTCACTTCCTAAATAAAAAAGTTCTTCTACCTCTGTAATCTTTCTCTCCCTGTTTTTACATCAGTGGTCCCCCTCCATTATTTCTAGTACATTTCATTACTTTCATTTTGTTCTTGTTTATTTTCATGCAGGAGTTCTTACGTAGGACTTCATCCATGTCGTTTCATTGTTTGTTCCAAATCCTAAATCTTTTTACTCTCGGCTAGAATTACTATATCATCAGCAAATCGTAGCATCTTTATCTTTTCACCTTGAACTGTTACTCCAGATCTAAATTGTTCTTTAACATCATTAACTGCTAGTTCTATGTAAAGATTAACCTTTCTAAATCCGCATGGGTCACGAGTCTTCTTTCGTGAGTTACTAATTACGTGCGCGAAAAATTGTAATTTGTCGGAAAAAATAGAAAAAAATACAGGTTATAGAAAAAGGATTCATAGATTCAAAAAACTGAACCGTATGTCTGTGTGATTTTTTTTACGTATGTTACAGCTGAAAATCCGACAAGCATAAAAAAATTTGGAAACAATATGTGACTTTCTTCGTTTAACCCTTTCCAGAGCAAAAATTTTTTTATCGGAAAAAAATTTTTATACACAGTTTTATACAGCACATTTCGCAGATAAAAAATAAATAAATTTGGCCCAAATCGGGCCAAATTTGAGTAAGATAAAATGAAAACTAACGTGAATGGCGAGACCGGGACACGTGGGGTCGCTTGGCAACAATGCGAAAATGATAAAATTCAGCCCCACCCTGCTGGAGTGATATAAAGTGACAATTTATTCTCATTCTCCTCCTATCTTTGTTCTATACATTGAGTAATGGTACAAGCTTTTTGGACAAAAGGCTAAGCCTACACAAGAGTTTGCGTAAACGTTGACAAAAAATCCCCCTCCCACTTGTAACTCGACCAACTCTGTTAGAAATAACACTAACCGAATGATCCCGATGTTGCTACGCTCTACGAAAACGAACGATTCCTACTGAATACAAAGCTAACGTATGAGGTTGCAGTGGAAGATGTTTTTCATAGCATATTCACACGACCGGCTTCCTTCGCTGGCCTCAGTGATGCAACTTCAAATTTCTATAACAAAATTTCCCTTTACAATGTACAGATACAAACTACATAACGTTAAAGATTGAAATCTGTTCTTTCCAACGATAATAACAGCTTATGAATAGAACGATCGGTTCATATTTTACAGGCGGCAAAAGAATAGCCTTTCAAATCCCTGTTATTGGGTTAACGGCATTTAACAGGTTAAAGAGTAACAGGGACAGGGAACATCCTTGTCAAACTTCATTTTTTATTACGGCTTCTTTCTTATGTTCTTCAATTATTACTGTAGCTGTTTGGTTTCGGTAGCTATTGTTCTTCTATCTCTGTATTTGAACCCTAATTTTTTTAAAATGCTGATCATTTTATTCTGGTCCACATTATTGAATACCTTTTCTAGATCTATAAATGCAAAGTATGTTGGTTTTTTCTTTAATCTTCCTTCTACTATTAATATCAGCACTAAAATTGCTTTCCCTATCCCTATACCTTTCCTGAAACAAATTGGTCTTCCCCTAAACTTCTTCTACTCTTCTCTCAATTCTTCTGCACAGAATTCTAGTTCAAATTTTTTATGCGTGACTAGTTAAGCTAATTGTTCTGTATTCTTCACATTTATCTGCTCCTGCTTTCTTTGGTATCACGACTATAACACTTTTTGAAGTCTGACAGAAGTTTCCCTTTTTCGTAGATATTGCACCAGTTAGTATAATCTATCGCTTCCTCAACTGCACTGAACAGTAATTCTGCAGGTATTCCGTTTATTCCAGGAGTGTTTCTCCCCTTTCATCCTTTTTGACTTCCTCCTCTTTCTCTATAACACCATTTTCTAATTCATTCCCCCCCCCCCCACGTATAACTCTTCAATATATTCCACCCACCTAGCAACCTTTCCTTTTGTATTATAAATTTGTGTACCATCTTTGTTTAATGTATTATTATATTTTAATTTATATACAACAAAATTTTCCTTAACTTTCATGTCTGCTATTTACCATGTTCATTTCTCTTTCTGCTTCTGAACACTTTTCTTTAATCCACTCTTCTTTCGCTAGTTTGCACTTCCTGTTTATAATATTTCTAAATTGTTAATAGTAACTTTTACTTTCTTCTTCACTAGCATTCTGATATTTTCTACATTCATCCATCAGCTGCAATATATCCTCTGACATCCAAGGTTTTTATCAGTTCTCTGTATTCTGCTTAATTTCGCTTCTGCTGATTTAAGAATTTCCTTTTTAAAATTCTTTCATTCTTCTTCTATATTTCCTACCTTATGTTTTTTTACTCAGACTTCTTGCGATGTCCTCCTCAAAAATCTTTTTTACCTCCTCTTCCTCAAGCTTCTCTAAATTCCACTGATTCATCTGACACCTTTTCTTCAGGTTTTTAAACCCCAATCTACATTTAATTATCACTAAATTATGGTTGCTATCAATATCTGCTCCAGGGTAAGCTTTGCAGTTGACAAGTTGATTTCTAAATCTTTGCTTAACCATGATATAATCCATGTGATATCTTGCAGTATCACATGGCTTTATCCATGTGTATATTCTTCCATTATGATTTTTAAATTGGGTGTTGCCAATTACTAAATTATACTTTATGGAAAACTTTACTTTATGTGGAAAACTCTATAAGTCAGTCTTTCATT
This sequence comes from Lycorma delicatula, assembly GCF_047948215.1. Classification (NCBI taxonomy): domain Eukaryota; kingdom Metazoa; phylum Arthropoda; class Insecta; order Hemiptera; family Fulgoridae; genus Lycorma; species Lycorma delicatula. The sequence continues at coordinate 56,709,338 of NC_134463.1, forward strand.
CCTTTTGCCTGCCCATATTCACCCACAATGTTTCCTTCCTTGCCTTTTCTGATGTTTGCATTCCAATCTCCAACTATTATTAAATTTTCATCCCCCTTTATGTGTTTAATTGCTTTGTCAATTTCTTTGTATACACACTCTACCTCATCATTATCATCATGGCCACTTGTAGGCATATAGAAGTTAACAGTTGTTGGCTTAGGTTTTGATTTAATCCTTATTATATAATGATTCTATTGCTATGCATTTTGAAATACTTTACTCTCTTTCCTATATTTTTCCTTCATTATAAAACCTACTCCTGCCTGTCCTTTATTTGAAGCTGAATTAATTATTCTAAAATCACCTGACCAAAAGTTGTTTTTCTCTTCCCACTGAGCCTTGCTAATTCCTACTACATCTACATTTTACCTATCCATTCCCCTGTTTAAATTTTCTAACCTACCAACTGTTTTTAGATTTCTCACATTCCACGCTCCGACTCGTAGAATGTTATTTTTTAATTTTCTGGTGATCCCTTAGTACTCCCCACCTGGAGATCCAAACAGGGGACTAGTTTACCTCTGGAATATTTTACCATGGAAGGCGCCTCCATCTTTGTACTTGAAAATGCAGAGTTGCATTTTCTTGGAAAAAAACAGCTGTAGTTTTCCATGTACTCAGAAGATTGAGTGATGTTGATATGGCCATTTAAGTCCTCCTGTTCCTTAACAACTACTAAATGAGCTGCTGTCCTCTTTCAGGAATCATTTCTTAGTCTGGCTCTCAACAGGTACCTTTCTGATGTGGTTGCACCTTCGGCCCAGCTACTGTGTATCACTCAGTACTCAAGCCCCCTCACAATCGGCAAGGTCCCATAATTCAGAGAGAAATATATATTGTATTTAATGTGAGGCAAATACTGCCTCACATTAAATAAAAATGAGTCACCAATAAATATTAGTGTTAGGAAGGTTTTTCAAGCAGGGATTAATTGAAGAAGAGGCAAAGGCTATACTCATTCAACTGTTTTTGTTAACTCATGCTATTATAAAGTATTTCCGCGATACAATCAGATTTGTGCGTTTTTTTTTTTGTTTTTTTTTAATAGAATCCATAGAAAATTTTTTTACACCAGGAATAAATTTGTCAAGGCATATTTTAAAGGAAAAAATTTACTTTTTTATAAATTTATTATTAATAACAATACTTCATTAATTGAGTTTAAAATAATAACAAATGAATTAAACAATATTTTTACAGTCTGAACCAGTTCTAGTAAAAAAATATATATGTATAGAAGTAAATAACTGGCATTATCCCCTTTGTGTAATTATTTTCATCATCCTAATCACTGTTGCTGTTGGTATCTCAGTTTGGTCATTCTCTTTTAGATATTAATATCCGAAAAATGGATCAAAAATAATTAATGAAACTTACAACAATACAAAAAAGTTATAATAATATGTTCAGAATTTAAAAAATAAAGAAAAGAAAAAATGCAAGCAATTTTATTAATAATAGAAAATAAAACATCATAAAGTTAGAATCATTAAATATGCCTTTTTTTTCTCCCTACTTCCCCGGGCCGGGTATCCATTCAAGTATGCGCAGCCCGGGAAAGTGTCCTTTAAAATCAAAGGAGGCCTCCCCACCCGCCGGCTGTACGTCCGACACAGCAGGTCAGCCTTCCTGGTTGGATCTTTTGTTTTAATGTGCCTGTCTCAAGCCCCCCCCGACAGAGAACCAGGCCCGACAAAGCCGTCCCTAGCCCCCGCCGAGGGAACCGGGTCTCTGTCTTTTAATTACCCAGTTGTTATGATCCCCAAACGAAGGAATGATCTTCTCCTCATAGTTGCTTGCCTTAATGAACATATTAAACTACTAATTACCACGGGGCCTCAATGGCCTCTTAAAAGGGCTACATCATCTTTAGCCTTTAGCACTATCTTGGCAAACTCCTCCATTTTGTTCCAATTGTCAGTGGATCGCAGGAGAAAAAGAAGCAGATTCTCCGGATTTAATTCTTGCAGCCCTGCACGTCGTCTATGTATAGTCCATCTATTGCAGTAGAACAGAGTATGTTCGGCAGTATCCGAATCCTGGCAGAACATGCAAATAGGTGCTGGTCTTCTACCAAATCGATGTAAATAATATTCGAAGCTACCGTGCCCAGAAAGTATTTGAGTAAGATAATAACCAATCTCCCCGTGTCCTCTATCAAGCCACATGCCCAAGTCGGGTATCAATCTCCTGGTCCATGTAGCTTTAGTGGAAAGATTCCATCTGTCCTGCCATATGCGCCTGATGTTGGCTTGGGCTTCTTGTTTTGGCATGCCACGATACCTAAGTGATCGCTCTTTAACTAAGAGGTCGATAGGGGGAACCGATGATAATACACAAGCCGCATCGTAAGAGATGGTGCGGTATGCAGAAGTGATGTTTATAAGAGCTTGCCTATGCAGAGTTCTAAGTCTTGTGACATTTCTTGCAACACAAAGTGCTTTTTCCCATATAGGTGCAGCATACAATAATACAGAGGTTAAAGTTGAGGCAATGACCCGCCGCCTAGATGCACGTGGAGCTTCATGTTCAGCCAACAATCTTGTTAAAGCCTTTGTGGTATTCTCGACCTCTTTACATTTCTGTGCGAGATGAGGACTAAACTTTAGAGCTGGGTCTATAATGACACCAAGATATTTTGTTACTGCCACACGGTCTAGTCTACGATCGCCCACGCGGAGATTTAGGTCTCTGAGTCGCCTTCTTCCAGCCAGAAAAATATAGTGGCATTTATCTAAAGACAAGGATAGTTGGTCGGTCGGTCCGAGAGCCAGTTGTTAACCAATGTTAGCACTTCATTACCGGCAACTTCAAGGTCACGTTCAGTTTTGGCTTCAATAAATATAGCCAAATCATCGGCATAAGCAACTATTTACGAGCCTTCAGGTAATCTTAGTCTGAGTATTCCATCAATTATTATTATTATTCCATCAATTAAATATGCCTGCCATGTACATATTACAGAAGGAACCTATATTTAAAAACTTGTTAATAACTGTGAAAAACTCAGCACACTTTTAAATTAATAAATAAAATGATGAAGAGTAATGAGAAAATATTGTTTTTTTATTTTATTTAAAAAAAAAATTTAAGATTAATATTTACAGACTAGTGCTATTGCATACAATCAATGTTTATCTACTCAGGTCTGTTGAAACTGAATCTTATATTTTTTTTTATATTTATAATTTTCAGATCGGGAATACAAATTTTCCAGCTAAACTAATTGCTGAAAATATAAAAGCAGTAGCAGATGCAATTGATGATAAAAAATTACCTGGTGGTTGGAAAAATGTACGTTTACTCAGCATAAAGACTGCAAAGAGTGCTGCTTTTCCAGTTTACTTATCAAATGGTATATTCATATTATAATTATCTTTTGCGGTAATTTAAAATAGTTGATCACATGTTTCATAATATTTTGTACCATATCATCCATTTATATCATGTTGTAAAGAAGTACACAGGACCTTTGCAGGTTTTAAGGCAACCATTCATTCCATGGTGTGATTAATTAAAAACAAATTTAATGAGGCTATATTATAAATAAAATAAGTAGTCATATTACAAATCTCTTCTTTATGGTACATATTGTTTTTATCTACAGCACTTCTTGATTGTTTTATATTAATATTTAACTGATTGTTTGACTAGAATCGTATAAACATCAAAAATCTTTACACCCATGATTATTAGCACCCCAAAGTGATTTGTTTTTACAAGGATGAAACTAATTGCTTTTCTGATGATGCAAAAATTGCACTTTCTTGGCAATCGTTTAGAGATATGGATAAAGGAATTTTTTTAAATTTGTTAGAAAACAAGGTTAAATTATTACAAAGTATCAGCATTGGTTATTTATGTTTTCTGAACAAAAAAAATGACAAAAATTGATTTATCATATAAAAAATAAGCTAACAATAGATTGTAAGGCCAACAATGGATTGGTTATGAAAAAAACAGCTTCTTAAAGGTTTTTTGTCATTAGCAGATTTTAAAAAAATACATTAACATTGATTTCACTGTCTCTTCATCTTAGAGGTTTGATTTTTACTTTCATTATTTGAAATTTTCTTAATATTGGCACTAAATATTTTTTATTTAACCTTCTCAATTGGAATTTTAATTCAGGATTTTATCTGAAGAAAAAAGCATGTATCTTTAAAAATAATACTAGATTGACATCCGTATTTGTCAAAATTAAATTGCAATTTAACTTTTATGTATTATATTTTATAACTATTGTTTTTAATGTTACTAGATTATTTAATTTATGTTCCAGGGTTAAAAAAACCATTGCATAAGTAAATGAATAAGGACTTTTTTAAGCTTTTATGAATGCATTGGCATACCTGAAATTTCAGTTGTAGATTCATAGACCCAAAGAGCACTAAATCTATAGTGAAATAAGAATAATAACTAAATGTAAAAATGTTTGTAAGCAGAAATGGAAATGTTACAAGGAAGATTTTAGCTAAAATCGCAGAAATGTTCGTATTCAATAGTCTTTGCAGTGGGATTATAATATTACATTTTTAATTGTATTTAATTTATAGTAATTTTGCTTGTACAAACTTGATTTGATAAGTGTACATAAACATTAGTTTTCATGGTGTGCTCTTATAAAGTATGAAATGCAGGTAAGAGTTATTCAACAAACAGTTCCTGTCTGAACATGTCACCAATACTGTTGTCATCTTCCTTTTCTCTTCTCCTTGTTAATTTAATTAAAATGTCCGAGTAGGAGGTATGTTAAAGTGTTACATAGCAAATTAAATTAATTAATCAAGGAATCATTCCATATTATATTTATACATGACTTAAAAAGTAATTATGAGATTATTATGCCTATCAGGCCTGAGTGTATAAATAGTCCATGTTATTCAGAGAGTCAGGAAAGAGTTGAAAATGAAATGCTTGCTTCATATTCCAAACTGCAGTAAAGTAAAATAGCAGACTGAAGTTGATAATTGGTATTGTGTTTTACTTAATCTAAATTTTTTATTATTATTTAACAGGTACATTACTTAACAATTAACTTCTTGTTATCATGTAAGACTTTTTATTAAATTACCATAATTTTAATCATTATTTTCTGCATTTAGGCAGTCACATCTACATGAATGGACATGTTCCAAATTAAAAAAAAAAAAAATTTTCTTTCAGAAATGAAATACTATCTTAATTTGGATATTTTGTAAATTTAACTTTAATGTTGCAGTGTCACCAAATGATATTGAAACACCTGTTATGAAACCTGTTAGACCAAGAATGTCTGAACCTGTCTTTGGTGAACTAAGTACTGTTGATGATGCTACAGTAAAAGTCAGTCCCGACGGTATAGTAACAGTTGTTAAAAAGGAACGAAAAAGAAACAATAAGAAAAACCAACAAGATATTTCTGATATTAAAAAGAATGTTTCTATGGAAGTTGAAGAAGAAGATGATGATGATGATGAAGAAGATGAAGAGGAGAATAAAGATGAATCTGATGAAGAAACATCTGATTTTGAAATTAATGATGATGATGATGATGATGATGATGATGATGATGATGATGATGATGATGATGATCATCATCATCCACCTTCACTGAATAATGTTAGTGTACTGTAATTACTCAATTTGTATTATGTTTGCCTTACTACCGAACAATATAACAGATTGCATTAGATTTTTAATTTTTTAAATATAATTCAAATATATTTTGAATTATATTTTGAATATAATTCAAAATATAGCATGAAATTTTAAGGAAAATGTTTTTTAAATAGTGGTAAATTAAGTCATTTTTAAGCACCATTACATAAAATTTGTTAAAAACAAATATACACTGAAACAAAAAAGTTTTTTTGTAAGTATTTAGTTTTTGTTACAATTTACTTTAAAATAGATCATTTCTTAATGTGAAGATTAAGCTTGGTTTATGAACTCAGCGACCACCCATACTAACATCTGTTTTGTCTTCTTAACTCATTTACAGAACCAACTAACTACTATGTGTATTTGTATTTTAATAGTATATTTTTTTTTAATTTAAATTATCTTAATTTAAAATATTAATTTAAAAAAATCTGTTAGGTAAAAAGATATGAAAAAAAATGTAATTCCTTTCTCATATATTTTATTTAGATGCTGTTAACATTATTATTTTACAATGATAATATTTTGTGGATAGTGATTTATTCAAACTGTTAACTGTAGATTTTTTTTAAGAAAATTAAAATTTATAGTTTCATAAAACGATAAAAGATCAAAATTGAAAGTCCCAACATAATAAATTTGACAATCTGAATTTGAAAAAAAAAATTATTTTTGAATGAGTACAAGAAATATTTTCATCTTCCGAAGGTTTTTTCCTAAGAAATCATTATATTAACAATATAGGATACTTAAAATTTATACAAAGAAATTTATTTTACTTGGTCTAAATTTACTGTCGTAATATATATATATAAATTGTTAACACCTTACATTGTTATATGGTTCAGCTTTGATTTTCATAACCATTTGATATAATTTATAGTGATGAATTACAAAAATAAAAGAAATTCAAAATCTGATAGCATTTCGGTCTTTTCATTTTATTCTATGAAATATTAAATGTATTGTAAAAGATAAAGTAAAACAAGTTCTAGATAATTCTTTGTTCTCTGGAATAAAGAGCTAAGGAACTCATCTTTTTGTACAATAACTTAATGTTCATTTTCTCTTCAACTCCCACTTAGGAAGTAAAGGATCTTGATGATGCTGGGGCTTGTGTGCTCCACTGGTCCTGAGAGCTATGCTGGCAGTAGCTTAGCTATTGGTAGGACCTTCCACTCTTGGTTAGGGGCCAGAGTAAGAATTACTTCACAGAAGTGTCTTCTGTGGAGAAACCAAACTCTTGATTTTTTTTTTAATACACTGTACTCTCGTGGGAAACGGAAGGTTCCCTACACTAGTATCAATTATTCTGGGAGTTAACATAATCACTTAGATGAAACCATATCATGTTACTTAGAAATGTTTCCAAGATCTTAATATTGCCATAAAAAAACACAAACCATTTGCTGTAATCGATTCTTTTTCAATGATTGGATTCCCAGTTCTGGCACGATTTGACTATAGTACAGGTGTAATTTTAATTTCTTTGTGGCTTTGCAAACACTTTGGTTAGATATTCAAATCTGTTGAGATAGTCTTCTTATTGACTTTTGAGGGGATCACTTTGACAAAAGCATGAACATGTCTAGAGAGTCATTTAAAACTGTAACAACTCGGCTGTTTTTGTTCATCTACACTACCAGTTTTTCTAAAACGAGTGATTATGCTTAAAGTTTTAAGTTATTGGATATTTGTAATTGAGGAAGAGCTACAGCAAATTCTAAATTTTTTCTGGCACTTTAAAAACATTTGCAGTTTAAAATATAACTGAGAGAAAGGGAGAGGTAATTTAATTATGTGCATGTAAATGATCCCATCAAGTATTATCACCCCATCCATCAACATTAGTGTCAATCTAAAAGTAAATTTCACACTTCAGTGGATTAATGAATTCAAGGTTGCCTAACTTTTCACTTAACTGTATAATGTACAATATGGATGTGCCTTGAAGATTCTTAAAATAAACAATTATTCCAGTCCACAAAAACGATGGAAGATTACAGGTCAGTTAGTTTTTGATTTCCCATTTAGCAGATATTCTTTGTGAATTTGCATGCTATGTCAGTAAGTAGATGGTCAATCTAGTACCTAATAAGTGATTTTAATGTATAATTGGTTATTTTATTTATTACTTAAAACCGTTTGTCTATCTTCACTTTTGAGGTAACATAATTAGATGTAATATTTTAATTTATAATAATTTTTCAAAAAGTTAAAAATATAGAGAAATCTATAACAGGGTTAACTGTTTTACTCCTCCCTTCCAGTTTACCATTTAAAATTTTGCCAGTAGAAATCAGAGTACAATTTTTGTTTATTTAGCAAGTGGAAGAATTATGTGTAGGTAATACAATCTGTAATTTTATCCTTTATACATAAAATGATTTGGTGAATGTATAAGACCTAAGTGGTACTCCTTAAAAAAGTTATATTCCCTTCAACTGTAGATTCAGGATGTATGTATGTGTATAAATGAACAAGAAAGTGTGTGGAACTTCATAGATTTTAAATGAATCCCTCTTTTAAGCATTAGTGAGCATTTTTCTAATTGGACTCTGACAATGATTTCATTAATTTTTATGATTCTGATGATCAAAATAAAATGTAAGAGTAGAGTTAAAATTCAGGTTAATATAATATTATTTTAACTTTGTTCACTCTTGTACAAAATATAAACCGTAGAAAATTGCTCTATAGTTTCAAGGGACCATGTAGCCTTTACAATTAGAAATAAAATGAAATAATCACTCAAGGAATGCAATCATAAACACATTGTCCTATGATTATAAATTAAACCACACTGTGTTTTATATCAGACAAGTAGCATACAAAATCTAATGAAAATGTATTAGCACTTCATAACAACATAGTCACAACATTTGCCGACCACTTCATATATCCAAATTTTAAATCCACAGACATTAACAAATGCAACATTCTAGTAATATCATCATGAAAAGCATCATTAAGACTCAGACATATTGAAAAAACAATTACCAAATAACAATTTATGAAATGTGTAGACACATATTTAGACTGTATTTAACAATATATTTTCCTAAGTCAAGATACTGACTGACAGCTGATGTCAGAGTGAGCAATAGTCACAGAAGTGATTGAAAAACTTATTTATGTTATTTAAATTTGGCTCACATTGGCATTAAATATTTAATAGTTTTAAATCATTTTTATCACTGTCATGGACAAAAACATCCCAAAATTTTTGTTATATCCAAAACATCTGTTAATGTCCACTTGCAAATAAACAACAAATTATTATCATCATGTGCATTTCTATATGTTCATAAATTTAATAATCTATACATATGTTAGTAACTATTTATCTTTTTTCATTGTTTTATTTCAAATACCATTCATATTGCAATGCAATTATTTAATATGTGTATTCTAATTAGTGGGCTGTATGTATCTTTTACCCATGTTCAGTTAATAGATAAGCACAAGAGTTACAGTTGGTAAAAACAAAAGAAGCAAAATTAATTTTTTTAAATATTAGATACAGAAAAAACTTATTTCTTTGTTATTTACCTTAATAATTCAATTCTTCAATAAGGCGACTTCTAAATCTGTATACAGTAATTTAAAACATTTTTTTCCATTATTAGTATTGTTTTAATTCGGTTAACAATAAGGGATTATTATTATGGTATTTATAATTTTGTGTGAATAAGTAAACTAATTTTCAAGCATGCAAATTTTTATTTTTACTATTTATTGTTAATATTTTAATTTTTCCGATTATTGATTTTTATTGTTTTTTTTCCAAGAAATCAGTCCGAAAAGCATCATCTGTTAATGTCACTTCTGTACAAAAAAATTTAAAAAGGAATGACAGTAATGAAGATAATAGTGATGATGACGATGAAAGTGATGAAAATGATGATGATGAAAGTGATGATGTAGGGGCAAAAGCAGAAGAAGAGTATTTAAAAGAAATGGAGAATGAATGGTCCACAGCATCTGATGATGAGGAAAATGAGGATGAAGAAGAAACACAAATTAAAGTATTAATTTATTTCAATTATCTTTTTATGTTTAGCAAATGTTATTCCAATGACATTTTTTGCTCTTATTGAAATTTTATGAACCATTTGATGTTAAATGTAGATTTTTATACCACATTTTAGTCTGTTCTATTGTTGTAGAGTTTCAGTTTATATGAAGATGTGTAGGAATTGAAAATTTTACATAAGACGTATCTGCTTTTCTTAACATTGCAATTTCAACATTCCCAGGCTGTTATTAAAAGATTATGTTAAAAAATGAGTGAGTAAGATTAATTATAGCCTTATTTCTTGGGTAAGTTTAAAACAAAGTCAACAATTTCAATGAAGCGGTTTTAAACAATTTTGTTTTTGTATTTTTCCTCACTGAAGATTGATTTCACATTGAACTATTCTCTTTAACAGCACTTTAATATTACACGAAATATAAACCACCAAAACACAGTAATTAGATGAGTTAAAAACTTTATTAATTTCCATTTATCAATTTTCATGATATTCGCATGTTCAGTTGGTATTAAATTATATAACTAATTTAAAATATGATTCTTTTAGTGATTTATCTTTTATTTTAAATTGTATTATGAATGTATGTGTAAATCTTACTCTCCAGTACTGCACAACAAAATGTAATTATAGAATTCAATACTAATAGAAGATGCAGGTACATGAAAATAGATTATTGAAAATTAATGCAGTAAGTTTAACTTAACTAATTACTGTTTTGGTGGTTTATATTTCATGTAATATTAAATTTTATTAATACAGTTGTCAATATGTTAATGGATTATTTGAATTTTCAAAAAATATATTAGTCAACTATGAGAAGAGCTGGTAAAAAATTCAAAAGCAAAGAAGAATTGTCATTAAAATTGGCAGAAATCTCTGCTTTATGTAAGTTTTGAATGCAGTGCTCACCTGTACTCGTGTTTGGAGCAATTACTTAACGTGGATAAGTTTGCAGCAGTTTTAATTTAACCTGTTAATGTCTGATTTAATCTTTGGTAACACTTACTTTTTTTAGTATAAATATCCTTTCATTATGTTATTTTCACTACAAAAGTGGTCTTTATATTATTTATTGAAGCCATATGTAAACATTAGTGCCAAAAGTCAGTGGATGCTGCTTGGCATCGCTAGGTGCTTATACTGCCTTGCGGGGCTTGAGCAGAAATTGCCGCCGTATGACACCGCTAGGTGCCTCATTGTTTTTGTTTAGAATTTAATGTAAAACTAAAAATGTGGAATTTTTATTCTTTAATATTGTATTTTTTTTTTATAAAATTTTCTACAAAACTTTTTAAAAGATTTACAATATGGCAAAATTTTCACATTTGTCATTTGCAACAGTCTATGTTGTTTACAGTATGAATTACTGATTTATTGACAGAAACCGATACCTTCTCATGTATATCTTCACCTGTACACAAGTTCATTTTTCATTTCAGAACTTGTTTCCCAGTATCACGTTAACCTGGCAGTATATTGTAACTAGACAAAATTAGTATACCAAGAAAATAAAAGGATTCGGGCTATTTGTAAAAAGGGTTTAATGGTTAGGCTCAGTTACTAATACATTTAGGACCTAATCATCAAAAATAATTTGAAAATATCACATGGAGACATTCGCTATATTTTGTATAATTAATTTGTGGAAGAACTTACATGTTTGTCCAATTTTTTTTTTTTTTACATGGTGATGCTTTAGCCTACTAGAAAGACAGGATGTTGAAGCAATACTTCTGTCATTATTACGACTTGAACAAGAAGGGCTATCTGAATCATTACTATGATGTTGACTAACAGGTATGTTATCAAGTACAAAACCAATAGATTCATCAGCTTCAATTCTCCGCGAATCAGAAAAAATTACTTCTCCAGCAAGTAGCTGATGTTTGCTCAAGTTATTTATCAGCTGAATTTTCATCTGAATGTACCGTGGGATCAGGTTGTTCAATAAATATAGATTCATCAGAAGTAATAAGAACTTCATCTTCTAGTATCATCAGTATTTCATTCATGTTCAGAGTCCTGAAAACCGCCATTGTGAATCAGTTTCACATATACTGTTTTATAAAAAAAATAATGATAAAAAAGTTATTTTGTGAATAATCTATGAAAACTTTTCCCAGATATCTTTAAATGTTAACGTTATGGTAGAAATATTCGAAAACTCACTTTACAAGTTGTATTGCTGTAGTATTTTTGTTTGTTATTAGACATTTGAATTATATGTCTAAAAATTATAATGATTATAAAAACTAAAATAACTAACTAATAAATCAACATTGGGCAAATCAGCAGCATAGATGCTTAGTGGTGCTGCTTTGACCCCTGCTATGTTTAGTTACAGTTAATAAAATAACTATTCGGATTATAGAAAAACTAAAATGTCATATGATTTTTCGATCACTAACCAAAGTAATAATACATTTGGCAAAGAGAAATTATAAGACAAAAAATTTCATTACCTTGATGGATTTTCTATAATAATTGAAGTTCAACACAGTCACCAAAATGAAACCTTCATACTAGCTTGTGTATTCAAAATAGTAATGGTTGTACCCACTGTTAGTAACCTTACAAAGCATTAAAATCATATTTTACTGACAGCACTTCCGAAATTAAGACTCATAAAGAACAAAGAATTGCAGGTGCCGTTTGGCACTCCAAGATGTTAATCTGTTTGAGTTGGGTGTGGATGTTCTTGCTGAGAGGTGGTGGTATATCTAACTCCCCAATTTTCATTGTTTTTAGTGGGTTTTTTTTAATGATTTTTTTATCGATATGTAGTGTGGAATTATACTGGACACGGCTGAGTCCATTGTTCATGTAACTTTCTGCTCTTCTCTGCCGTGTCCACAAGCACTCAAAGGCATTATACTAGCTGGGTTATATATTTCCTGATTAATTTGAAGTGAGTAATTTACTTAATACTGTAAAAAAATCTATCAGTCAAGTCGTGGTTTACTTCATTACTGACTGAAATACCCATTAATCAAATGGCCAGTAACTGAATGAATGTTTTTTATTTCAATAAGGAAATGACCTATGTTACATGACGGATTAGATAATAAATAAAGACTTCAAAAATCTTTTGTTGAAATTAATCTACGATATAGCAAGCATTCAGTAATGAAGTCACAACATACATTTAGTGGAAGTGGTTTAAAGATGGTAGAGTCGTTGGATGATGACAAATGAAACGGGAGGCCATCAACAGCTCGAAAACATTGTGAAAGTGCATGTGCTCCTGTTTGAACAACCTCATCTTACCCTTCGGGCCACAGCAGAAGAACTAAACTTGTGTCAATAAAGACACATATGTGCAATTCTAACAGAAGAAATGAACTGCTGGAAGGTGTGGTCTTGTTTCGTTCCACACTTCTTGACTGAAGAAAAAAGCAGGTGCATCTTTCTTATGTGCAAGACTTTGTTGAAACTGCCGATAGTATCCTGAATTTTTTGCAAACAATTCTAACTGGGGATGACAGCTGAAGCTTCATGTATCATTTGCAAAGCGTCAATCTACTGCTTAGTTGAGTCCTGGAGCACAAAAACTGCAAAAGTCAGCAGCAAAAATCAAGAGTGAAAACGATGTTGATTGAATTCTTAGATTCAAAGAGTCTAATTCATCATGAATTTATCCCAACTGGTCAAACCATGAATTCTAAATTTTATTTCGAAGTAATGAAATGCGTCGAATCCAGCCTGAGTACCAGGATCCTGGCAGTTGGACTCTCTTGTATGACATTGCCGCGGCTCACATGGCAACAGTTTTAACATGTTATTACGCCGCAAATCAAATCACTGTCTTATCCCACTCGGCTTGGCTCCAGTAGACTATTTTCTGTTCCCAAAACTCAAGTTGAAGATGAAAGGTCGCTTTTTTGACTACATTCAAACCATCCAAAGAGCTTACACTGAGCAGTTAAAGGCGATCCCACAAAGTGATTTCTCCTGAGTGTTTGACGGGCTCTACTGGTGCTGCAAGTAGTGTATAACTAGAGAAGGGTTTTATGTAGAGGGCTGATGGGAGTAAATTTGTTTATCTTTAAATCTTTATTTTTGTTTAGGAACTTTTCAGACATACTGTATATGAAGCGAGTTTTTGTACTTCAAAATCATTGGTGGTAGAAGTAGTAGTAGTAATAGTAATAGGAGAAAAATGTAATATTAGTAAGCTGTTGGACAGCTGAGATGAAAATAGCAACTTAGTAATTTTTTATAATTGTTAATTGTATTTAGAAAAAGATAAGTTATTTTAAAATTTAATTTTTTTACAAATGAAATGTTTTACTTTCTTCCTATACAAAGCTTTGCACCTCCAATATCACCATATCCCTTCCCATTCCTCTACTGATGACCCACCCGACAACAGACCACCATTCAAGAGCAAACGCTCCACTTGCACCTATGCTATATTCATTACATGGCAACATCTAGAAAACAAATCAGAATTAAGAAAATACTGCCCAGTGTGTTATGACAAAATAAAAATAAGAAAGGACCTCACTTTTAAAAGACATTTTTTTAATATAGTATAAATCTTTTTGTCACAGAAAACTGCCAAACTTCAAACTGGAAAGAAACCTGTTATGGGAAACAATAAACAAAATATTGCAACTCAACAAGAAAAGAAGGTACATATAAACTGCTTATTTCTTCTTTTGATTAACTGTTAGTTCATGGATTACCTAAGCATGTTTGTTGTTAATAATAATAATTACAATACTCTAAAAATAATACTCACTCAAAAACTATAAGTTATTGCAAAAATAATAGGATTATAAAAGTTATATACAGATAGTACAATGAAAAGGTGATTTAAATGTAATGAAATTAAAACTTATGTTTCCATATTTTTATTGACTACCAAAAAGCTATTTATTATGTGTTTTTTATAACTGTAACTTCCTCTTGATGGCATCCATGTTCATGAATGTACATTCGTGAATGTTGATGATGACTGTTTTAGTTATAATAGATTTGAAATTATGCAGGTGTTGGTCATGCGACTCTCATCTTGTCCCACCCCACCAATCATATTCTGCAGCAGTCCAGAGCGCGTATACATCACCATATCCATAATTTACTATTCATTAGAAATCTAATAAGCTCACACAAAAATTAGTATTCTCAGTGTAGATAACTGAATCACAAAAATTGAAATCAAATTTTTCAATAACCACACGAGATATTTTACGTACACAATAAGATTATGTCATTGTAAAAAATTGGAAGTTTGCAAGTGTTGTAACTACTTGTCACCTACAGACGCAAATGTTTTGTTAAATAAAAAACTGGCATAATTATCATTTATGTTATTCAGTTTATTTTAAATAGTCTATGTTTACTATTTCAAGATATTACATCATGTTTGTCACCTTATAGGTAACTTTTGTTTTGTAATACAGTTTCGATCACTTAAGTTTATGGTTTTATATCAGTCAGAAGGGTAGTTTCTTTTGTTGATCAAGTTGTGAAAGTTATGTTATTTTAATTATGTAAGTGTGAAAGTTAAAATGGCAGCAAACAGTCTTCAACTTCGGAACCAATCTAAAAGAACGATTTATAGGATATATAATTATTTAAAAGAACTGCATAGCAAACCTAATGCTACTATGAAGGAGGTCTTTAATGCAAAGCAGGAAGTTACCGCAACCATGTATGCCAAAAAAATCCTCTTCTTTGTTTGCAATATTTATTGCAAACAAAAGAGGATTTTTTTGTTAAAGATTTTGTACTCTGTAAGGATACAGCTTATTGTTACAAAGTATCCTCCACACCATACTTTGGGAAACTTTGATTCGCCAGGAAAGATATCATGTACTAACACCTGGATTGCATTGATTAGCCTTGTTAATGGTTCCACAATATCAACATTGATGATGGGTAGAATGGCCAGGGTGAATACTAATGCTGGGAAGTGTACTTGTTTTTCATAGCGTATTGAAAGTCCACTGACTGTTTTAGGATTTGGAACTCTGCAGTTAGGAAAACATCTTATATTCTGTAACAGCAGCAGTTGTGTTTCCATCACACGCCCGAAGATAAATATCATGTTGGTGTATTCCTCAGCCGTAAATAACAAAGGTATTGCAATTAAAACAAACACTCTTAAACTACACTGTACAGCAACAATTCACAGCAGTAATGCAAAACATGCAATGCCTGATGATACAACATAAAGAGCTTGCTGGCCAGCTGATTTCTGTGACGCCAACTTACAAAATCATAATTTCTCAAATTTTCAATTTGACAGTGAATTCAAGAGAGATGCATAAACTTTATTATGTGTACATTAGTAATGTTTTTTTTATTTTATCTTAAATACAACACTTTTTTGTATTACTGCTCTTTGTAGGAAATCAAACATGCTTTGTACATGTAATCCCTTCATTTTCATATGGTAATTGTTGGTGATCTGTTTTTTATTGGGCTTTTTTACTTCAATTTTCTCAGAATTAAATTCTCCCCAAGTTTTGATAATAAATTTATGCATTTATTTAACAAATATTTTGTATTATAAACATTAAAAAAGGTGTTTTTAGACAACAAATTTTTGTTTTATCTGATATGAAAATTACTGGAAATATGATTCTGGAATCTGTTTTTTCAATTTTTCAGATTCAAAACTCATAAGAAACCATCAATTTTATTCCTTGATTTGGGTTCCTAAAATTTCAGTATGGTTTTATTTTACTCTTTGCCCAGGAATCGGAGTTAAATTTTTTTTTGGATAGCGGCAGTAACACAAGTTAAATTACCCTGTATTTATGCAATCATTTATGGCATTTGTAATGACTCATTTTGATCTTTTTTGAATCATCTATCTTCTTTAGTTGCATATAGTAAGTAGTATATTTAATACATGAAAAATAAAACATTTATCTTAATAATTATTATTTTTGTTAGTTTTTCTTAAAATTTGAATGTTCGTTATACTAATATATTTGTGTTTTCAGAGAAAATTATCAGTGGAAAATAATACATCTCCTTTTAAGAAGAACAGAACTGAAAACGTCATGGTTAGTAGTTGTTTTAAAATCTACATTCTTATTTTATAATTTTATCTCATTATTTTATCTTGCATATCTTATAAAAAGTAGTAGTCTTTTAGAAATTGAAATCAGTCAATTGATTGACTTCAGTTGAAGTCCTTTAATTGCTAAAACTCCTTAGATGAGATAACGTTACCAAAGTTTTTCATCATGGATTTTCTGAAATTAACAATCCCAGCCAGTTCCATTTAACTATAAGAGTAGGTAATTCATTAAACAGTTGAAATCTTTTGCCTGTAGAAGTTGTGATTATATGTATTAGCTAGATTTTTCTCTGAAATATGTATGAAGAAAGAAGGGGGTCAAACATTTTGTACATATGTTATAAAATGTTGCAAAACTCTTATCTATTAGATGTTTGAACGAAGTTTCTTTTGTCAGTAGTTTGTTACTCATTAAAGTTTGTTTGATTAACAGCTGGCACCGCTAAGTCAAAAACAATTTCTGATTAGTGTTATTTCAACAATTCAATAGTTTTCTTTAGTATTCTTTAATGTTTTTTCAAACTTAATGGCCAAAATCAAACATCAGTTGAAATCACATTCATTGATCAGATCAGTTCTAGACATTATACTTATACATTTTAAAATGTTTATTGAAGTAGCAGCGACTATAATAAAAATTTAAGGTCTGACTTCTGTTTGTTGGCTAGAAAAAATCTCCAAAGGAAACATTTGCAATATTTGTTAAAGAAGTAATGTCATAGTTGCATTAAGACAGTCGTAGTGGAATTAATAGTTTAACCAGATGATTGAATAAACATTGCAGAGTTAGCAAAAATATTTGGTTACCTCAATATGTGCTTATCAGATTAAAATCTTTTTTACAGTTAATGTTTTTTTTTAATGTTACTGTTTACAGTAAGATGGCAGAAGTGAATGTAAGTGAAGAGTGCAAATTTTTTTTTTATTACTGTAAACAGTATGTAAGTCTTGAATATTCTGTTCTGACCCAGTGAACAAGAATAAAAGGTGTCAAGCTCATTGGCAAAAGTTTATATATTTAATGAATTTAGTTTTGAATCTTTAATATGGTAGATGTAATGAAAATAAGGGTATTGAGTTCAGAAAGATATTTTACTAGCACAGGTTCAATTTACTTCATTTTGTATATAGCTGTGCTTTATCTATATTTAATCTTGTGATATTCTCTTTGTTTGCTTTTGTACTACTTATATTATTTACTTTTTCCATAATTTTCACATGTTTTATTGTACTATTAGTCTAAATTGTGTTTGAATGAAAATACTTAGAAAATTTATTAAAGTATATTAAATTTATTATTGTGGAAAATTAAATCTGAAGAATATATTAACAGGAATTTAATAAACAATATATAAAGTTCTTTATAACTTCAATTATATCCATTTTTCAAAAACTTCAAAATGTTTTTGCTTTATTCAATGGCCAAAGGGCTGGCAAATATCATATTGATTTGGTCAAATTAGAAGTACCATATCTGTATCAGTCTGAGAACTTTCCAAATGACTGGTACTTTTCTTTGGGATAATACCAGTTCCCTTGGCACTGTACAGTTCTGTTTAAACTTTGACTAGTATGTCTAGCCTCTTTTACATGTGCTTTGTTATATTAAGAAAATAAGTTCCCTATATTGAGATATGTTTGTACTGTCGTTGAAAATATAAAAGTAAAGTTTAAAGGAAGTTTAAGTATTTAATACTATAAACTTAGTAGGAGTGATTTGTTTAATTAAGTTTGTGTATTTTTTTAAATTATACACACATGAATGTATAAATATACTTACCCTTTCATAAAAGTCCCAGCAGACTTAGTTTAGGAACATTTTATTTATAAAAATTGTGTTTATATGCACAAATAATGCACACATGAATGTACTTACAGGCCCTATACTTTCAATATCTCTATGATGTTGAAAATGAAAATCAAATAAGTTTTCTGATGGCCTCAGTAGATTTAACTCTCTTTTTTCACTTAAGATAGTATTTTTGGTGTTTAAAGACTCGGTCAAGTAATGATCTGAGTACATAGTCTAATTAAAGTTAGATATGGGAAGAGTTTTTGTCTGAAACCTTCATTGTTAGAGGAAGGCGCAGGGATCCCACTTCTGCGAATCTTAATTTGCTAGTTAAGGGTTTTAAGTTATGGTAGGTGGTCGTGATTAGAAGAGGCCATATGAAGACAATAATGTTGTATAAACATACTGATGAAAATGTCTGCCCAAGCATTTGGATCAGTTACATCTTGACAGAGTCCAAATTGATGACTGATGTGTTGTCAGATTTAGAGGGTCAAAGACAACTTTCAATAAAGCCTATCAGGGCTAGGAATAGAGGAGGTGGTGTGACCAGGATCGTCTCAAAATGAGTTCTTTCCTGTGGGAGTCAGGATGAATTAAAATAGATTATCCTTAAAGGTTTGAAATAAATCTTTGTTTTTATTAATTTTACTCCTTTTCAATAAACATCTTTAATAGATAGTGTCATTTTTTAGTACTATAATTAAATTAATTATTGGGTACTTTTTAAAACTCATTCCACTGTGGTAATGGGGCAGAGATATCACTTTTTAAATGTTACCAAAATAATCCTAAAAGAATTTGAAATTTCATGAAAGTAAATGATAAGGTTGATATTTTTATATATGTTTTTTTTACAACTGTGTAGCTTGAACTTTCCTGTCAGCTATTTAATTATTTGATGAAATTGTGAATTCCAGTACAGTTGATATATGGTTAATATTTCTTATTGTATATGGGAAGGGTAGAACCACCTTGCTGCTTGTGCTTGATTACCTAAAATTAATTCTTGGCATTACTTCTTTACTAAACAGCTGATATTTCTTTAACTTACTTTTTCAGGGTACTAACAGAGACTAATTTTAAATCTTTGTTTTAACATTGCTACCATTTCTCTTTTTACACTTGTAAAATGAAGTGGTAACAAATATTATGTCTCGGAACATTATATTTAAAATTGAATTGATATTGAATGTTATTTTTAACAGATATGTGTGATGTTCATCTTTTGGACAGAGTGGACAGTTTCTTTTAAATTATCTTGTTACAACTATCTGACCATGTTTCAGTTAATATTAATTAATAGAAGTAGTTTTTCTTTTTTTCAGAAGTACAAGAATCAGAATGATAATGTAATTACTAAGAAAGGGAAAGGAACATTTGACACTACTCTTCGTGAAGTAAGTTCACTTTTATATTTAATGAAATTACTCATATTTTATTACACATGAAAATAAAATTTATTTAGTGTAAATTATTGTTTATTATATGGTTGAAATAGTGGTAATCACAATAAAAATAGTAAAAATATACATATAAAGATATAACATTTATAAATTA